>NC_054467.1:228767997-229372487 GCF_017639515.1 Carcharodon carcharias
ACCGTGCCCTCACAGAGTGAAACAACCTAGCCCTCTAAGAGTGAAACACCGTGCCCCACAGAGTTCAAACCCGTGCCCTCACAGAGTGCAAACACCGTGCCCTCTCAGAGTGAAACACCGTGCCCTCACAGAGTGAAAACACCGTGCCCTCACAGAGTGAAACATCCGTGCGCCCTCTCAGAGTGAAACAACCTATCCCACTCAGAGTGAAACACCGTGCCCTCTCAGAGTGAAAACACCGTGCCTCTCAGAGTGAAGAACCCTGACCTTACAGAGTGAAACACCGTGCCCTCACAGAGTGAAACACCATGCACTCTCAGAGTGAAACACAGTGCCCTCTGAGAGTGAAACACCGTGCCCTCACAGAGTGAAACACCGTGCCCTCTCAGAGTGAAACACCGTGCCCTCACAGAGTGAAACACCTTGCCCTCACAGAGTGAAACACCGTGCCCTCACAGAGTGAAACACCGTGCCATCTCAGAGTGAAGCACGGTGCCCTCACAGAGTGAAACACCGTGCCTCACAAATTGAAAAACCGTGTCCTCAAAGAGTGAAACACCGTGCCCTCACAGAGTGAAACCCCGTGCCCTCATAGAGTGAAACACCGTGCCCTCTCAGAGTGAAACACCGTGCCCTCACAGAGTGAAACACCGTGCCCTCACAGAGTGAGAAACCATGCCCTCACAGAGTGAAACAAAGTGCCCTCACAGAGTGACAATGCTTGCCCTCACAGAGTGAAACACCATGCCCTCACAGAGTGAAACACTGTGCCCTCACAGAGTGTAATATCGTGCCCTCTCAGAGTGAAACACCATGCCCTCACAGAGTGAAACACCGTGCCCTCTCAGAGTGAAACACTGTGCCCTCTCATCTTAACACACTGTGCCATCTCGGAGTGAAACACCGTGCCCTCACAGAGTGAAACACCGTGCCCTCACAGAGTGAAACACCGTGCCCTCACAGAGTTAAACACCGTGCCCTCACAGAGTGACAAACCGTGCCCTCTCAGAGTGAAACACTGTGCCCTCCCAGAGTGAAACACCGTGCCCTCTCAGAGTGAATCACCACGCCCTCTCAGAGTGAAACACTGTGCCCTCTCAGATTGACACACTGTGCCCTCTCGGAGTGAAACACCGTGCCCTCACAGAGTGAAACACCGTGCCCTCTCAGAGTGAAACACCGTGCCCTCTCAGAGTGAAACACCGTGCCCTCACAGAGTGAAACACCGTGCCCTCACAGAGTGACAAACCTTGCCCTCACAGAGTGAAACAAAGTGCCCTCACAGAGTGACAAACCTTGCCCTCACAGAGTGAAACACCGTGCCCTCACAGAGTGACAAACTGTGCCCTCACAGAGTGTAACATCGTGCCCTCTCAGAGTGAAACACCGTGCCCTCACAGAGTGAAACACCGTGCCCTCTCAGAGTGAAACACCGTGCCCTCACAGAGTGAAACACCGTGCCCTCTCAGAGTGAAACACCGTGCCCTCACAGAGTGAAACACCGTGCCCTCTCAGAGTGAAACACCGAGCCCTCACAGAGTGAAACACCGTGCCCTCTCAGAGTGAAACACCGTGCCCTTACAGAGTGAAACACCGTGCCCTCACAGAGTGATAAACCATGCCCTCACAGAGTGAAACAAAGTGCCCTCACAGAGTGACAAACCTTGCCCTCACAGAGTGAAACACCGTGCCCTCACAGAGTGAAAGACCGTGCCCTCACAGAGTGTAACATCGTGCCCTCTGAGAGTGAAACACCGTGCCCTCACAGAGTGAAACACCGTGCCCTCTCAGAGTGAAACACTGTGCCCTCTCAGAGTGAAACACCGTGCCCTCACAGAGTGAAACTGCGTGCCCTCACAGAGTGAAACACCGTGCCCTCTCAGAGTGAAACATCGTGCCCTCACAGAGTGAAATACTGTGCCCTCTCAGAGTGAAATACCGTGCCCTCACAGAGTGAAACACCGTGCCCTCACAGAGTGAAACACCTTGCCCTCACAGAGTGACAAACCTTGCCCTCTCAGAGTGAAACACCGTGCCCTCACTTAGTGAAAAACCGTGCCCTCTCAGAGTGAAACACCGTGCCCTCTCAGAGTTAAACACCGTGCCCTCACAGAGTGAAACACCGTGCCCTCACAGAGTAAAACACCTTGCCCTCACAGAGTGACAAACCTTGCCCTCTCAGAGTGAAACACCGTGCCCTCACTGAGTGAAACACCGTGCCCTCTCAGAGTGAAACACCATGCCCTCTCAGAGTGAAACAAAGTGCCCTCACAGAGTGACAAACCTTGCCCTCAAAGAATGAAAGAAAGTGCCCTCACAGAGTGACAAACCTTGCCCTCACAGAGTGAAACACCGTGCCCTCACAGAGTGAAAGGCCGTGCCCTCTCAGAGTGAAACACCGTGCCCTCACAGAGTGAAACTCTTTGCTCTCACATCTGAAACACCGTGCCGTCTCAGAGTGAAACACCGTGCACTCAGAGTGAAACACCGTGCCCTCTCAGAGTGAAGAACCCTGACCTTACAGAGTGAAACACCGTGCCCTCACCGAGTGAAACATCGTGCACTCTCAGAGTGAAACACAGTGCCCTCTGAGAGTGAAACACCGCGCCCTCACAGAGTGAAACACCGTGCCCTCTCAGAGTGAAACACCGTGCCCTCTCAGAGTGAAACACCGTGCCCTCACAGAGTGAAACACCGTGCCCTCACAGAGTGAAACACCGTGCCCTCTCAGAGTGAAACACCGTGCCCTCACAGAGTGAAACACAGTGCCCTCACAGAGTGAAAAACCTTGCCCTCACAGAGTGACAAACCGTGCCCTCTCAGAGTGAATCACCACGCCCTCTCAGAGTGAAACACTGTGCCCTCTCAGATTGACACACTGTGCCCTCTCGGAGTGAAACACGTGCCCTCACAGAGTGAAACACCGTGCCCTCTCAGAGTGAAACACCGTGCCCTCACAGAGTGAAACACCGTGCCCTCACAGAGTGACAAACCATGCCCTCACAGAGTGAAACAAAGTGCCCTCACAGAGTGACAATACTTGCCCTCACAGAGTGAAACACCATGCCCTCACAGAGTGAAACACCGTGCCCTCACAGAGTGTAATATCGTGCCCTCTCAGAGTGAAACACCGTGCCCTCACAGAGTGAAACACCGTGCACTCACAGAGTGAAACACCGTGCCCTCTCAGAGTGAAACACTGTGCCCTCTCATCTTAACACACTGTGCCATCTCGGAGTGAAACACCGTGCCCTCACAGAGTGAAACACCGTGCCCTCACAGAGTGAAACACCGTGCCCTCACAGAGTAAAACACCGTGCCCTCACAGAGTGACAAACCGTGCCTTCTCAGAGTGAAACACTGTGCCCTCCCAGACTGAAACACCGTGCCCTCTCAGAGTGAATCACCACGCCCTCTCAGAGTGAAACACTATGCCCTCTCAGATTGACACACTGTGCCCTCTCTGAGTGAAACACCGTGCCCTCACAGAGTGAAACACCGTGCCCTCTCAGAGTGAAACACCGTGCCCTCACAGAGTGAAACACCGTGCCCTCACAGAGTGAAACACCGTGCCCTCACAGAGTGACAAACCATGCCCTCACAGAGTGAAACAAAGTGCCCTCACAGAGTGACAAACCTTGCCCTCACAGAGTGAAACACCGTGCCCTCACAGAGTGAAAGACCGTGCCCTCACAGAGTGTAACATCGTGCCCTCTGAGAGTGAAACACCGTGCCCTCACAGAGTGAAACACCGTGCCCTCTCAGAGTGAAACACCGTGCCCTCACAGAGTGAAGCACCGTGCCCTCTCAGAGTGAAACACCGTGCCCTCTCAGAGTGAAACACCGTGCCCTCTCAGAGTGAAACACCGTGCCCTCACAGAGTGAAACACCGTGCCCTCACAGAGTGACAAACCGTGCCCTCACAGAGTGAAACACCGTGCCCTCACAGAGTGACAAACCGTGCCCTCACAGAGTGAAAAACCGTGCTCTCACAGAGTGAAAAACCGTGCCCTCACAGGGTGGAAAATCGTGCCCTCTCAGAGTGAAACAACGTGCCCTCACAGAGTGAAACACCGTGCCCTCTCAGAGTGAAACATCGTGCCCTCACAGAGTGAAAAACCGTGCCCTCTCAGAGTTAAACACCGTGCCCTCTCAGAGTTAAACACCGTGCCCTCACAGAGTGAAACACCGTGCCCTCACAGAGTAAAACACCTTGCCCTCACAGAGTGACAAACCTTGCCCTCTCAGAGTGAAACACCGTGCCCTCACTGAGTGAAACACCGTGCCCTCTCAGAGTGAAACACCATGCCCTCTCAGAGTGAAACAAAGTGCCCTCACAGAGTGACAAACCTTGCCCTCACAGAGTGAAACAAAGTGCCCTCACAGAGTGACAAACCGTGCCCTCACAGAGTGAAACACCGTGCCCTCACAGAGTGAAACACCGATGCGCCTAACAGAGTGTAACATCGAGCCTCTGAGTGACCCGGCCTCTGAGTGAAACATCGTGCCCTCTCAGAGTGAAACACCGTGCCCTCTCAGAGTGAAACACCGTGCCCTCACAGAGTGAAACACCGTGCCCTCTCAGAGTGAAACACCGTGCCCTCTCAGAGTGAAACACCGTGCCCTCTCAGATTGACACACTGTGCCCTCTCAGAGTGAAACACCGTGCCCTCACAGAGTGAAACACCGTGCCCTCTCAGAGTGAAACACCGTGCCCTCACAGAGTGAAACACCGTGCCCTCACAGAGTGACAAACCGTGCCCTCACAGAGTGAAACACCGTGCCCTCACAGAGTGACAAACCGTGCCCTCACAGAGTGAAACACCTTGCCCTCACAGAGTGAAAAACCGTGCCCTCACAGAGTGAAACACCGTGCCCTCTCAGAGTGAAACACCGTGCCCTCTCAGAGTGAAACACCGTGCCCTCTCAGAGTGAAACATCGTGCCCTCACAGAGTGAAACACCGTGCCCTCTCAGAGTGAAACACCGTGCCCTCACAGAGTGAAACACCGTGCCCTCTCAGAGTGAAACACCGTGCCCTCTCAGAGTGAAATGCCCGACATCTCAGAGAGTGAAACACCGTGCCCTCACAGAGTGAAAAACACCTGCCCTCACAGAGTGAAAACCGTGCTGTCTACAGAGTGAAACACCGTGCTCTCACAGAGTGAAACACCGTGCCCTCACAGAGTGAAAAACCGTGCCCTCTCAGGGTGAAACACCATGCCCTCACAGAGTGAAACACCGTGCCTCACAGAGTGAAAACACCGTCCCTCGCAGAGTGAAACACCGTGCCCTCACAGAGTGAAACAACGTGCCCTCTCAGAGTGAAACACCGTGCCCTCACAGAGTGACAACTGTGCCCTCTCAGAGTGAAACACCGTGCCCCTTCAGAGTGAAAACACCGTGCCCTCACAGAGTGAAACACCGTGCCCTCACAGAGTGAAAACACCGTGCCCTCTCAGAGTGAAACACCGTGCCCTCACAGAGTGAAACACCGTGCCCTCACAGAGTGAAAAACCGTGCCCTCACAGAGTGAAACACCGTGCCCTCTCAGAGTGAAACACCGTGCCCTCTCAGATTGACACACTGTGCCCTCTCGAGTGAAACACCGTGCCCTCACAGAGTGAAACACCGTGCCCTCTCAGAGTGAAACACCGTGCCCTCACAGAGTGAAACACCGTGCCCTCACAGAGTGACAAACCGTGCCCTCACAGAGTGAAACACCGTGCCCTCACAGAGTGACAAACCGTGCCCTCACAGAGTGGAACACCTGTGCCCTCACAGAGTGAAACACCGTGCCCTCACAGAGTGAAACATCGTGCCCTCTCAGAGTGAAACACCGTGCCCTCACAGAGTGAAACACCGTGCCCTCTCAGAGTGAAACATCGTGCCCTCACAGAGTGAAATACGGTGCCCTCTCAGAGTGAAACACCGTGCCCTCACAGAGTGAAACACCGTGCCCTCACAGAGTGAAACACCTTGCCCTCACAGAGTGAAACACCGTGCCCTCTCAGAGTGACAAACCGTGCCCTCACAGAGTGAAACACAGTGCCCTAACAGAGTGACAAACCGTGCCCTCACAGAGTGAAACACCGTGCCCTCACAGAGTGAAACACCGTGCCCTCTCAGAGTGAATCACCACGCGCTCTCAGAGTGAAACACTATGCCCTCTCAGAATGACACACTGTGCCCTCTCTGAGTGAAACACCGTGACCTCACAGAGTGAAACACCGTGCCCTCTCAGAGTGAAACACCGTGCCCTCACAGAGTGAAACACCGTGCCCTCACTGAGTAAAAGACCGTGCCCTCACAGAGTGACAAACCATGCCCTCACAGAGTGAAACAAAGTGCCCTCACAGAGTGACAAACCTTGCCCTCACAGAGTGAAACACCGTGCCCTCACAGAGTGAAAGACCGTGCCTTCACAGTGTGTAACATCGTGCCCTCTCAGAGTGAAACACCGTGCCCTCACAGAGTGAAACACCGTGCCCTCTCAGAGTGAAACACCGTGCCCTCTCAGATTAACACACTGTGCCCTCTCGGAGTGAAACACCGTGCCCTCACAGAGTGAAACACCGCGCCCTCTCAGTGTGAAACACCGTGCCCTCACAGAGTTAAACACCGTGCCCTCACAGAGTGACAAACCGTGCCCTCACAGAGTGAAAAACCGTGCTCTCACAGAGTGACAAACCGTGCCCTCACAGGGTGGAACACCTTGCCCTCACAGAGTGAAAAACCGTGCCCTCAGAGAGTGAAACATCGTGCCCTCTCAGAGTGAAATACCGTGCCCTCACAGATTGAAACGCCGTGCCCTCTCAGAGTGAAACATCGTGCCCTCACAGAGTGAAATACTGTGCCCTCTCAGAGTGAAATACCGTGCCCTCACAGAGTGAAACACCGTGCCCTCACAGAGTAAAACAACTTGCCCTCGCAGAGTGACAAACCTTGCCCTCTCAGAGTGAAACACGTGCCCTCACAGAATGACAAACCGTGCATTCTCAGAGTGAAACACTGTGCCCTCCCAGAGTGAAACACCGTGCCCTCTCAAAGTGAATCACCACGCCCTCTCAGAGTGAAACACTATGCCCTCTCAGATTGACACACTGTGCCCTCTCTGAGTGAAACACCGTGACCTCACAGAGTGAAACACCGTGCCCTCACAGAGTGAAACACCGTGCCCTCACAGAGTGAAGCACCGTGCCCTCACTGAGTGAAACACCGTGCCCTCACAGAGTGACAAACCATGCCCTCACAGAGTGAAACAAAGTGCCCTCACAGAGTGACAAACCTTGCCCTCACAGAGTGAAACACCGTGCCCTCAAAGAGTGAAAGACCGTGCCCTCACAGAGTGTAACATCGTGCCCTCTGAGAGTGAAACACCGTGCCCTCACAGAGTGAAACACCGTGCCCTCTCAGAGTGAAACACCGTGCCCTCTCAGATTAACACACTGTGCCCTCTCGGAGTGAAACACCGTGCCCTCACAGAGTGAAACACCGTGCCCTCTCAGAGTGAAAAACCGTGCCCTCACAGAGTGAAACACCGTGCCCTCACAGAGTGACAAACCGTGCCCTCACAGAGTGAAAAACCGTGCTCTCACAGAGTGACAAACCGTGCCCTCACAGGGTGGAACACCTTGACCTCACAGAGTGAAAAACCGTGCCCTCAGAGAGTGAAACATCGTGCCCTCTCAGAGTGAAACAACGTGCCCTCACAGAGTGAAACACCGTGCCCTCTCAGAGTGAAACATCGTGCCCTCACAGAGTGAAAAACCGTGCCCTCTCAGAGTTAAACACCGTGCCCTCTCAGAGTTAAACACCGTGCCCTCACAGAGTGAAACACCGTGCCCTCACAGAGTAAAACACCTTGCCCTCACAGAGTGACAAACCTTGCCCTCTCAGAGTGAAACACCGTGCCCTCACTGAGTGAAACAACGTGCCCTCTCAGAGTGAAACACCATTCCCTCTCAGAGTGAAACAAAGTGCCCTCACAGAGTGACAAACCTTGCCCTCACAGAGTGAAACAAAGTGCCCTCACAGAGTGACAAACCTTGCCCTCACAGAGTGAAACACCGTGCCCTCACAGAGTGAAACACCGCGCCCTAACAGAGTGTAACATCGTGCCCTCTGAGAGTGAAACACCGTGCCCTCACAGAGTGAAACACCGTGCCCTCTCAGAGTGAAACACCGTGCCCTCACAGAGTGAAACTCCGTGCTCTCACATCTGAAACACCGTGCCGTCTCAGAGTGAAACACCGTGCACTCAGAGTGAAACACCGTGCCCTCTCAGAGTGAAGAACCCTGACCTTACAGAGTGAAACACCGTGCCCTCACCGAGTGAAACACCGTGCACTCTCAGAGTGAAACACAGTGCCCTCTGAGAGTGAAACACCGCGCCCTCACAGAGTGAAACACCGTGCCCTCTCAGAGTGAAACACCGTGCCCTCTCAGAGTGAAACACCGTGCCCTCACAGAGTGAAACACCGTGCACTCACAAAGTGAAACACCGTGCCCTCTCAGAGTGAAACACCGTGCCCTCACAGAGTGAAACACCGTGCCCTCACAGAGTGAAACACCGTGCCCTCTCAGAGTGAAAACCGTGCCCTCTCAGAGTGAAACAAAGTGCCCTCTCAGAGTGAAACACCGTGCCCTCTCAGATTGACACACTGTGCCCTCTCGGAGTGAAACACCGTGCCCTCACAGAGTGAAAAACCGTGCCCTCTCAGAGTGAAACACCGTGCCCTCACAGAGTGAAACACCGTGCCCTCACAGAGTGACAAACCATGCCCTCACAGAGTGAAACACCGTGCCCTCACAGAGTGAAACACCGTGCCCTCACAGAGTGAAACACCATGCCCTCACAGAGTGAAACACCGTGCCCTCACAGAGTGAAACACCGTGCCCTCTCAGAGTGAAACACCGTGCCCTCACAGAGTGAAACACCGTGCCCTCTCAGAGTGAAACACCGTGCCCTCTCAGAGTGAAACACTGTGCCCTCTCAGAGTGAAACACCGTGCCCTCACAGAGTGAAACACCGTGCCCTCACAGAGTGAAACACCGTGCCCTCACAGAGTAAAACACCGTGCCCTCACAGAGTGACAAACCGTGCCCTCTCAGAGTGAAACACCATTCCCTCACAGACTGAAACACCGTGCCCTCTCAGAGTGAATCACCACGCCCTCTCAGAGTGAAACACTATGCCCTCTCAGATTGACACACTGTGCCCTCTCTGAGTGAAACACCGTGCCCTCACAGAGTGAAACACCGTGCCCTCTCAGAGTGAAACACCGTGCCCTCTCAGAGTGAAACACCGTGCCCTCACAGAGTGAAACACCGAGCCCTCACAGAGTGACATACCATGCCCTCACAGAGTGAAACAAAGTGCCCTCACAGAGTGACAAACCTTGCCCTCACAGAGTGAAACACCGTGCCATCACAGAGTGAAAGACCGTGCCCTCACAGAGTGTAACATCGTGCCCTCTGAGAGTGAAACACCGTGCCCTCACAGAGTGAAACACCGTGCCCTCTCAGAGTGAAACACCGTGACCTCACAGAGTGAAACACCGTACCCTCTCAGAGTGAAACACCGTGCCCTCTCAGATTAACACACTGTGCCCTCTCGGAGTGAAACACCGAGCCCTCACAGAGTGAAACACCGTGCCCTCTCAGAGTGAAACACCGTGCCCTCACATAGTGAAACACCGTGCCCTCACAGAGTGATAAACCATGCCCTCACAGAGTGAAACAAAGTGCCCTCACAGAGTGACAAACCTTGCCCTCACAGAGTGAAACACCGTGCCCTCAAAGAGTGAAAGACCGTGCCCTCACAGAGTGTAACATCGTGCCCTCTGAGAGTGAAACACCGTGCCCTCACAGAGTGAAACACCGTGCCCTCTCAGATTAACACACTGTGCCCTCTCAGAGTGAAACACCGTGCCCTCACAGAGTGAAACAACGTGCCCTCACAGAGTGAAACACCGTGCCCTCTCAGAGTGAAACATCGTGCCCTCACAGAGTGAAATACTGTGCCCTCTCAGAGTGAAATACCGTGCCCTCACAGAGTGAAACACCGTGCCCTCACACAGTGAAACACCTTGCCCTCACAGAGTGACAAACCGTGCCCTCTCAGAGTGAAACATCGTGCCCTCACTTAGTGAAAAACCGTGCCCTCTCAGAGTGAAACACCGTGCCCTCTCAGAGTTAAACACCGTGCCCTCACAGAGTGAAACACCGTGCCCTCACAGAGTAAAACACCTTGCCCTCACAGAGTGACAAACCTTGCCCTCTCAGAGTGAAACACCGTGCCCTCACTGAGTAAAACACCGTGCCCTCTCAGAGTGAAACACCATGCCCTCTCAGAGTGAAACAAAGTGCCCTCACAGAGTGACAAACCTTGCCCTCAAAGAATGAAACAAAGTGCCCTCACAGAGTGACAAACCTTGCCCTCACAGAGTGAAACACCGTGCCCTCACAGAGTGAAAGGCCGTGCCCTCTCAGAGTGAAACACCGTGCCCTCACAGAGTGAAACTCCGTGCTCTCACATCTGAAACACCGTGCCGTCTCAGAGTGAAACACCGTGCACTCAGAGTGAAACACCGTGCCCTCTCAGAGTGAAGAACCCTGACCTTACAGAGTGAAACACCGTGCCCTCACCGAGTGAAACATCGTGCACTCTCAGAGTGAAACACAGTGCCCTCTGAGAGTGAAACACCGCGCCCTCACAGAGTGAAACACCGTGCCCTCTCAGAGTGAAACACCGTGCCCTCTCAGAGTGAAACACCGTGCCCTCACAGAGTGAAACACCATGCCCTCACAGAGTGAAACACCGTGCCCTCTCAGAGTGAAACACCGTGCCCTCACAGAGTGAAACACATTGCCCTCACAGAGAGAAACACCGTGCCCTCACAGAGTGACAAACCGTGCCCTCTCAGAGTGAATCACCACGCCCTCTCAGAGTGAAACACTGTGCCCTCTCAGATTGACACAATGTGCCCTCTCGGAGTGAAACTCCGTGCCCTCACAGAGTAAAACACCGTGCCCTCTCAGAGTGAAACACCGTGCCCTCACAGAGTGAAACACCGTGCCCTCACAGAGTGACAAACCATGCCCTCACAGAGTGAAACAAAGTGCCCTCACAGAGTGACAATACTTGCCCTCACAGAGTGAAACACCATGCCCTCACAGAGTGAAACACCGTGCCCTCACAGAGTGTAATATCGTGCCCTCTCAGAGTGAAACACCGTGCCCTCACAGAGTGAAACACCGTGCCCTCACAGAGTGAAACACCGTGCCCTCTCAGAGTGAAACACTGTGCCCTCTCATCTTAACACACTGTGCCATCTCGGAGTGAAACACCGTGCCCTCACAGAGTGAAACACCGTGCCCTCACAGAGTGAAACACCGTGCCCTCACAGAGTCAAACACCGTGCCCTCACAGAGTGACAAACCGTGCCTTCTCAGAGTGAAACACTGTGCCCTCCCAGAGTGAAACACCGTGCCCTCTCAGAGTGAATCACCACGCCCTCTCAGAGTGAAACACTGTGCCCTCTCAGATTGACACACTGTGCCCTCTCTGAGTGAAACACCGTGCCCTCACAGAGTGAAACACCGTGCCCTCTCAGAGTGAAACACCGTGCCCTCTCAGAGTGAAACACCGTGCCCTCACAGAGTGAAACACCGTGCCCTCACAGAGTGACAAACCATGCCCTCACAGAGTGAAACAAAGTGCCCTCACAGAGTGACAAACCTTGCCCTCACAGAGTGAAACACCGTGCCCTCACAGAGTGAAAGACCGTGCCCTCACAGAGTGTAACATCGTGCCCTCTGAGAGTGAAACACCGTGCCCTCACAGAGTGAAACACCGTGCCCTCTCAGAGTGAAACATCGTGCCCTCACAGAGTGAAACACCGTGCCCTCTCAGAGTGAAACACCGTGCCCTCTCAGATTAACACACTGTGCCCTCTCGGAGTGAAACACCGTGCCCTCACAGAGTGAAACACCGTGCCCTCTCAGAGTGAAACACCGTGCCCTCACATAGTGAAACACCGTGCCCTCACAGAGTGACAAACCGTGCCCTCACAGAGTGAAAAACCGTGCCCTCACAGAGTGACAAACCGTGCCCTCACAGGGTGGAACAACTTGCCCTCATAGAGTGAAAAACCGTGCCCTCACAGAGTGAAACATCGTGCCCTCTCAGAGTGAAACACCGTGCCCTCACAGAGTGAAACACCGTGCCCTCTCAGAGTGAAACATCGTGCCTTCAGAGAGTGAAATACTGTGCCCTCTCAGAGTGAAATACCGTGCCCTCACAGAGTGAAACACCGTGCCCTCTCAGAGTGAAATATCGTGCCCTCACTGAGTGAACAACCGTGCCCTCTCAGAGTGAAACACCGTGCCCTCTCAGAGTTAAACACCGTGCCCTCACAGAGTGAAACACCGTGCACTCACAGAGTAAAACACCTTGCCCTCACAGAGTGACAAACCGTGCCGTCTCAGAGTGAAACACCGTGCCCTCACAGAGTGAAACACCATGCCCTCTCAGAGTGAAACACCATGCCCTCTCAGAGTGAAACACCGTGCCCTCTCAGAGTGAAAAACCTTGCCCTCACACAGTGATTAACTGTGCCCTCGCAAAGTGAAACACCGTGCCCTCACCAAGTGAAACACCGTTGCCTCACAGTTTGAAACACCGTGCCGTCTCAGAGTGAAACACTGTGCACTCAGAGTGAAACACCATGCCCTCACAGAGTGAAACACCGTCCCCCTCAGAGTGAAGCATCCTGCCCTTACAGAGTGAAACACAGTGCACTCTCAGAGTGAAACACTGTCCCATCACAGAGAGAAACAACGTGTCCTCAAAGAGTGAAACACCGTGCCCTCACAAAGGGAAACACCGTGCGCTCTCAGAGTGAAACACAGTGTCTTCACAACCTAAATATTGAGCCCTCACAGAGTGAAACATCGAGCCATCTCAGAGTGAAACACCGCGACACCTCAGAGTAAAACACCGTGTCCTCTCAGAGTGAAACACCATGCCTTCAGAGCGAAACACCGTGCACTCTCAAAGTGAAACACCATGCCCACACACAGTGAAACACCGTGTCCTCTCAGAGTGAAATGCCACGACATCTCAGAGTGAAACAACATGCCCTCACAGAGTGAAACACCGCGCACTCACAAATTGAAAAACCGTGTCCTCAAAGAGTGAAACACCGTGCCCTCACAGAGTGAAACACAGTGCCCTCATAGAGTGAAACACCGTGCCCTCTCAGAGTGAAACACCATGCCCTCTCAGATTGAAACACTGTGCCCTCACAGAGAGAAACACCGTGCCCTCTCAGAATGAAGCACCTAGCCATCACAGAGTGGAAGACCGTGCCCTCTCGGAGTGAAACACCATGCCCTCTCAGATTGACACATTGTGCCCTTTCGGAGTGAAACACCGTGCCCTCTCAGATTGCCACACTGTGCCCTCACAGAGTGAAGCACCGCGCCCTTACAGATTGAAACATCTTGCCCCCTCATAGTGAAACGCCATGCCCTCTCAGAGTGAAACACTGCGCCATCACAGAGTGAAATACCGTGCCCTCTCAGAGTGAAACACCATGCTCTCACAGAGTGAAACACCGTGCCTTCTCAGAGTGAAACACTGTGCCCTCCCAGAGTGAAACACCGTGCCCTCTCAGAGTGAAACAACGTGCCCTCACAGAGTGAAACAGCGGGCCCTCTCAGAGTGAAACACCGTGCCCTCCCAGAGTGAAACACCGTGCCCTCTCAAGTGAAACACCGTGCCCTCACAGAGTGAAACACCGTGCCCTCTCAGAGTGAAACACCGTGTCCTCTCAGAGAGAATCACCTTGCCCTCACAGAGTGACAAACTGTGCCCTCACAGAGTGAAACACCATGTAATCACAGTCTGAAACACCTTGCACTCTCCGGGTTAAACACCGTGCCCTCTCAGAGTGAAACACTGTGCCCTCTCAGATTGACACACTGTGCCCTCTCGGAGTGAAACACCGTGCCCTCACAGAGTGAAACACCGTGCCCTCACAGAGTGAAACACCGTGCCCTCACAGAGTGACAAACCATGCCCTCACAGAGTGAAACAAAGTGCCATAACAGAGTGACAAACCTTGCCCTCACAGAGTGAAACACCGTGCCCTCACAGAGTGAAACACCGTGCCCTCACAGAGTGTAACATCGTGCCCTCTGAGAGTGAAACACCGTGCCCTCACAGAGTGAAACTCCGTGCCCTCTCAGAGTGAAACACCGTGCCCTCACAGAGTGAAACACCTTGCCCTCACAGAGTGAAACACCGTGCCCTCACAGAGTGAAACGCCTTGCCCTCACAGAGTGACAAACTGTGCCCTCGCAAAGTGAAACACCGTGCCCTCACAGAGTGACAAACCGTGCCCTCTCAGAGTGAAACACTGTGCCCTCTCAGCGTGAAACACTGTGCCCTCACAGAGTGAAACACCTTGCCCACACAGAGTGAAAGACCGTGCCCTCACAGAGTGTAACATCGTGCCCTCTGAGAGTGAAACACCGTGCCCTCACAGAGTGAAACACCGTGCCCTCTCAGAGTGAAACATCGTGCCCTCACAGAGTGAAACACCGTGCCCTCTCAGAGTGAAACACCGTGCCCTCTCAGATTAACACACTGTGCCCTCTCGGAGTGAAACACCGTGCCCTCACAGAGTGAAACACCCTTCCCTCTCAGAGTGAAACACCGTGCCCTCACATAGTGAAACACCGTGCCCTCACAGAGTGACAAACCGTGCCCTCACAGAGTGAAAAACCGTGCCCTCACAGAGTGACAAACCGTGCCCTCACAGGGTGGAACAACTTGCCCTCACAGAGTGAAAAACCGTGCCCTCACAGAGTGAAACATCGTGCCCTCTCAGAGTGAAACACCGTGCCCTCACAGAGTGAAACACCGTGCCCTCTCAGAGTGAAACACCGTGCCCTCTCAGAGTGAAGCACTGTGCCCTCTCAGATTAACACACTGTGCCGTCTCGGAGTGAAACACCGTGACCTCACAGAGTGAAACACCGTGCCCTCTCAGAGTGAAACACCGTGCCCTCACAGAGTAAAACACCGTGCCCTCACAGAGTGACAAACCGTGCGCTCACAGAGTGAAAAACCGTGCCCTCACAGAGTGACAAACCGTGCCCTCACAGAGTGGAACACTGTGCCCTCACAGAGTGAAAAACCGTGCCCTCACAGAGTGAAACATCATGCCCTCTCAGAGTGAAACACCGTGCCCTCACAGAGTGAAACACCGTGCCCTCTCAGAGTGAAACATCGTGCCCTCACAGAGTGAAATACCGTGCCCTCTCAGAGTGAAACACTGTGCCCTCACAGAGTGAAACACCGTGCCCTCACAGAGGGAAACACCGTGCCCTCTCAGAGTGAAACACAGTGTCTTCACAGCGTAAATATTGAGCCCTCACAGAGTGAAACATCAAGCCATCTCAGAGTGAAACACCGCGACATCTCAGAGTAAAACACCGTGTCCTCTCAGAGTGAAACACCGTGCCTTCAGAGTGAAACACCGTGCACTCTCAGAGTGAAACACCGTGCCCTCACAGAGTGAAACACCGTGCCCTCTCAGAGTGAAACACCGTGCCCTCTCAGAGTGAAACACCATGCCCTCACAGAGTGAAACACCGTGCCCTCTCAGAGTGAAACACCGTGCCCTCACAGAGTGAAACACCGTGCCCTCACAGAGTGAAACACCGTGCCCTCACAGAGTGAAACACCGTGCCCTCTCAGAGTGAAACACCGTGCCCTCACAGAGTGAAACACCGTGCCCTCACAGAGTGAAACACCGTGCCCTCACAGAGTGAAACACAGTGCCCTCACAGAGTGAAACACCGTGCCCTCACAGAGTGAAACACCTTGCCCTCACAGAGTGAAACACTGTGCCCTCACAGAGTGAAAAACCGTGCCCTCTCAGAGTGAAACACCGTGCCCTCACAGAGTGAAACACCGTGCCCTCTCAGAGTGAAACACTGTGCCCTCTCATCTTAACACACTGTGCCATCTCGGAGTGAAACACCGTGCCCTCACAGAGTGAAACACCGTGCCCTCACAGAGTGAAACACCGTGCCCTCACAGAGTAAAACACCGTGCCCTCACAGAGTGACAAACCGTGCCCTCTCAGAGTGAAACACTGTGCCCTCCCAGACTGAAACACCGTGCCCTCTCAGAGTGAATCACCACGCCCTCTCAGAGTGAAACACTATGCCCTCTCAGATTGACACACTGTGCCCTCTCTGAGTGAAACACCGTGCCCTCACAGAGTGAAACACCGTGCCCTCTCAGAGTGAAACACCGTGCCCTCTCAGAGTGAAACACCGTGCCCTCACAGAGTGAAACACCGAGCCCTCACAGAGTGACATACCATGCCCTCACAGAGTGAAACAAAGTGCCCTCACAGAGTGACAAACCTTGCCCTCACAGAGTGAAACACCGTGCCCTCACAGAGTGAAAGACCGTGCCCTCACAGAGTGTAACATCGTGCCCTCTGAGAGTGAAACACCGTGCCCTCACAGAGTGAAACACCGTGCCCTCTCAGAGTGAAACACCGTGACCTCACAGAGTGAAACACCGTACCCTCTCAGAGTGAAACACCGTGCCCTCTCAGATTAACACACTGTGCCCTCTCGGAGTGAAACACCGAGCCCTCACAGAGTGAAACACCATGCCCTCTCAGAGTGAAACACCGTGCCCTCACATAGTGAAACACCGTGCCCTCACAGAGTGATAAACCATGCCCTCACAGAGTGAAACAAAGTGCCCTCACAGAGTGACAAACCTTGCCCTCACAGAGTGAAACACCGTGCCCTCAAAGAGTGAAAGACCGTGCCCTCACAGAGTGTAACATCGTGCCCTCTGAGAGTGAAACACCGTGCCCTCACAGAGTGAAACACCGTGCCCTCTCAGATTAACACACTGTGCCCTCTCAGAGTGAAACACCGTGCCCTCACAGAGTGAAACAACGTGCCCTCACAGAGTGAAACACCGTGCCCTCTCAGAGTGAAACATCGTGCCCTCACAGAGTGAAATACTGTGCCCTCTCAGAGTGAAATACCGTGCCCTCACAGAGTGAAACACCGTGCCCTCACACAGTGAAACACCTTGCCCTCACAGAGTGACAAACCTTGCCCTCTCAGAGTGAAACATCGTGCCCTCACTTAGTGAAAAACCGTGCCCTCTCAGAGTGAAACACCGTGCCCTCTCAGAGTTAAACACCGTGCCCTCACAGAGGGAAACACCGTGCCCTCACAGAGTAAAACACCTTGCCCTCACAGAGTGACAAACCTTGCCCTCTCAGAGTGAAACACCGTGCCCTCACTGAGTGAAACACCGTGCCCTCTCAGAGTGAAACACCATGCCCTCTCAGAGTGAAACAAAGTGCCCTCACAGAGTGACAAACCTTGCCCTCAAAGAATGAAACACCGTGCCCTCACAGAGTGACAAACCTTGCCCTCACAGAGTGAAACACCGTGCCCTCACAGAGTGAAAGGCCGTGCCCTCTCAGAGTGAAACACCGTGCCCTCACAGAGTGAAACTCCGTGCTCTCACATCTGAAACACCGTGCCGTCTCAGAGTGAAACACCGTGCACTCAGAGTGAAACACCGTGCCCTCACAGAGTGAAGAACCCTGCCCTTATAGAGTGAAACACCGTGCCCTCACCGAGTGAAACATCGTGCACTCTCAGAGTGAAACACAGTGCCCTCTGAGAGTGAAACACCGCGCCCTCACAGAGTGAAACACCGTGCCCTCTCAGAGTGAAACACCGTGCCCTCTCAGAGTGAAACACCGTGCCCTCACAGAGTGAAACACCATGCCCTCACAGAGTGAAACACCGTGCCCTCTCAGAGTGAAACACCGTGCCCTCACAGAGTGAAACACATTGCCCTCACAGAGAGAAACACCGTGCCCTCACAGAGTGACAAACCGTGCCCTCTCAGAGTGAATCACCACGCCCTCTCAGAGTGAAACACTGTGCCCTCTCAGATTGACACACTGTGCCCTCTCGGAGTGAAACACCGTGCCCTCACAGAGTGAAACACCGTGACCTCTCAGAGTGAAACACCATGCCCTCACAGAGTGAAACACCGTGCCCTCACAGAGTGACAAACCATGCCCTAACAGAGTGAAACAAGGTGCCCTCACAGAGTGAAACACTGTGCCCTCTCAGAGTGAAACACTGTGTCCTCTCAGAGTGAAACACCTTGCCCTCACAGAGTGTAATATCGTGCCCTCTCAGAGTGAAACACCGTGCCCTCACAGAGTGAAACACCGTGCACTCACAGAGTGAAACACCGTGCCCTCTCAGAGTGAAACACTGTGCCCTCTCATCTTAACACACTGTGCCATCTCGGAGTGAAACACCGTGCCCTCACAGAGTGAAACACCGTGCCCTCACAGAGTGAAACACCGTGCCCTCACAGAGTAAAACACCGTGCCCTCACAGAGTGACAAACCGTGCCTTCTCAGAGTGAAACACTGTGCCCTCCCAGACTGAAACACCGTGCCCTCTCAGAGTGAATCACCACGCCCTCTCAGAGTGAAACACTGTGCCCTCTCAGATTGACACACTGTGCCCTCTCGGAGTGAAACACCGTGCCCTCACAGAGTGAAACACCGTGCCCTCTCAGAGTGAAACACCGTGCCCTCTCAGAGTGAAACACCGTGCCCTCACAGAGTGAAACACCGTGCCCTCACAGAGTGACATACCATGCCCTCACAGAGTGAAACAAAGTGCCCTCACAGAGTGACAAACCTTGCCCTCACAGAGTGAAACACCGTGCCCTCACAGAGTGAAAGACCGTGCCCTCACAGAGTGTAACATCGTGCCCTCTGAGAGTGAAAAACCGTGCCCTCACAGAGTGAAACACCGTGCCCTCTCAGAGTGAAACATCGTGCCCTCACAGAGTGAAACACCGTGCCCTCTCAGAGTGAAACACCGTGCCCTCTCAGATTAACACACTGTGCCCTCTCGGAGTGAAACACCGTGCCCTCACAGAGTGAAACACCGTGCCCTCTCAGAGTGAAACACCGTGCCCTCACATAGTGAAACACCGTGCCCTCACAGAGTGACAAACCGTGCCCTCACAGAGTGAAAAACCATGCCCTCACAGAGTGACAAACCGTGCCCTCACAGGGTGGAACAACTTGCCCTCATAGAGTGAAAAACCGTGCCCTCACAGAGTGAAACATCGTGCCCTCTCAGAGTGAAACACCGTGCCCTCACAGAGTGAAACACCGTGCCCTCTCAGAGTGAAACATCGTGCCTTCAGAGAGTGAAATACTGTGCCCTCTCAGAGTGAAATACCGTGCCCTCACAGAGTGAAACACCGTGCCCTCACAGAGTAAAACACCTTGCCCTCACAGAGTGACAAACCTTGCCCTCTCAGAGTGAAATATCGTGCCCTCACTGAGTGAACAACCGTGCCCTCTCAGAGTGAAACACCGTGCCCTCTCAGAGTTAAACACCGTGCCCTCACAGAGTGAAACACCGTGCACTCACAGAGTGAAACACCTTGCCCTCACAGAGTGACAAACCGTGCCCTCTCAGAGTGAAACACCGTGCCCTCACAGAGTGAAACACCATGCCCTCTCAGAGTGAAACACCATGCCCTCTCAGAGTGAAACACCGTGCCCTCTCAGAGTGAAAAACCTTGCCCTCACAGAGTGATTAACTGTGCCCTCGCAAAGTGAAACACCGTGCCCTCACAGAGTGAAACACCGTGCCCTCACAGTCTTAAACACCGTGCCGTCTCAGAGTGAAACACTGTGCACTCAGAGTGAAACACCATGCCCTCACAGAGTGAAACACCGTGCCCTCTCAGAGTGAAGAACCCTGCCCTTACAGAGTGAAACACCGTGCACTCTCAGAGTGAAACACCGTCCCATCACAGAGAGAAACAACGTGTCCTCAAAGAGTGAAACACCGTGCCCTCACAGAGGAAACACCGTGCGCTCTCAGAGTGAAACACAGTGTCTTCACAGCGTAAATATTGAGCCCTCACAGAGTGAAACATCGAGCCATCTCAGAGTGAAACACCGCGACATCTCAGAGTAAAACACCGTGTCCTCTCAGAGTGAAACACCTGCCTTCAGAGTGAAACACCGTGCACTCTCAGAGTGAAACACCGTGCCCTCTCAGAGTGAAACACCGTGCCCACACAGAGTGAAACACCGTGCACTCTCAGGGTGGAACACCATGCCCTCACAGAGTGAAACGCCTGCCCTCTCAGAGTGAAACACCGTGCCCTCACAGAGTGAAACACGTGCACTCACTGAAGTGAAACACCGTGCCCTCACAGAGTGAAGCACCATGCCCCCTCAGAGTGAAACACCGTGCCATCACAGAGTGAAACACCGTGCTCTCACAGAGTGAAACACCGTGCCCTCACAGAGTGAAGCACCGTGTCCGCAAAGAGTGAAACACTGTGACCTCACAGAGGGAAACACCGTGCAATCTCAGAGTGAAACACTGTGCCCTCTCGGAGTGAAACACCGTGCCCTCACAGAGTGAACACCTGTGCCCTCACAGAGTGAAAGCACCGGCCCTCACAGAGTGAAACACCTTGCCCTCTCAGAGTGAAAACGCCAGTCCCTCTCAGAGTGAAACACCTTGCCCTCACAGAGTGACAAACCGTGCCCTCACAGTCTCAAACACCGTGCCCTCTCAGAGTGAAACACCGTGCCCTCTCAGAGTGAAACACTGTGCCCTCTCAGAGTGAAACACCGTGCCCTCACAGAGTGAAAAACCGTGCCCTCTCAGAGTGAAACACCGTGCCCTCTCAGAGTGAAACACCGTGCCCTCACAGAGTGAAACACCGTGCCCTCTCAGAGTGAAACACCGTGCCCTCACAGAGTGAAACACCGTGCCCTCTCAGAGTAAAACACCGTGTCCTCTCAGAGTGAAACACCTTGCCCTCACAGAGTGACAAACTGTGCCCTCACAGAGTGAAACACCATGCCATCACAGTCTGAAACAACGTGCCCTCTCAGCGTGAAGCACCGTGCCCTCTCAGAGTGAAACACTGTGCCCTCTCAGATTGACACACTGTGCCCTCTCGGAGTGAAACACCGTGCCCTCACAGAGTGAAATACCGTGCCCTCTCAGAGTGAAACACCGTGCCCTCACAGAGTGACAAACCATGCCCTCACAGAGTGAAACACAGTGCCCTCACAGAGTGACAAACCTTGCCCTCACAGAGTGAAACACCGTGCCCTCACAGAGTGAAACACCGTGCCCTCACAGAGTGTAACATCGTGCCCTCTGAGAGTGAAACACCGTGCCCTCACAGAGTGAAACACCGTGCCCTCTCAGAGTGAAACACCGTGCCCTCACAGAGTGAAACACCTTGCCCTCACAGAGTGAAACACCGTGCCCTCACAGAGTGAAACGCCTTGCCCTCACAGAGTGACAAACCGTGCCCTCGCAACGTGAAACACCGTGCCCTCACAGAGTGACAAACCGTGCCCTCTCAGAGTGAAACACCGTGCCCTCACAGAGTGAAACACCGTGCCCTCACAGAGTGAAACACCGTGCCCTCACAGAGTGAAACACCGTGCCCTCACAGAGTGAAAATCCGTGCCCTCACAGAGTGAAACACCGTGCCCTCACAGAGTGAAACACCGTGCCCTCTCAGAGTGAAACACCATGCCCTCTCAGAGTGAAACACCGTGCCCTCTCAGAGTGAAACACCGTGCCCTCTCAGAGTGAAACACATGCCCTCACAGAGTGAAACACCGTGCCCTCACAGAGTGAAACACCGTGCCCTCTCAGAGTGAAACACCGTGCCCTCACAGAGTGAAACATCGTGCCCTCACAGAGTGAAACACCGTGCCCTCACAGAGTGAAACACCGTGCCCTCACAGAGTGAAACACCGTGCCCTCACAGAGTGAAACACCGTGCCCTCACAGAGTGACAAACCGTGCCCTCACAGAGTGAAACACCGTGCCCTCACAGAGTGAAACACCGTGCCCTCACAGAGTGAAACACCGTGCCCTCACAGAGTGAAACACCGTGCCCTCACAGAGTGAAACATCGTGCCCTCTCAGAGTGAAACACCGTGCCCTCACAGAGTGAAACACCGTGCCCTCTCAGAGTGAAACACCGTGCCCTCACAGAGTGAAACACCGTGCCCTCTCAGATTAACACACTGTGCCCTCTCGGAGTGAAACACCGTGCCCTCTCAGAGTGAAACACCGTGCCCTCTCAGAGTGAAACACCGTGCCCTCACAGAGTGAAACACCGTGCCCTCACAGAGTGACAAACCGTGCCCTCAGAGAGTGAAACACCGTGCCCTCACAGAGTGACAAACCATGCCCTCACAGAGTGGAAAACTGTGCCCTCACAGAGTAAAACATCGTGCCCTCTCAGAGTGAAACACCGTGCCCTCACACAGTGAAACACCGTGCCCTCACAGAGTGAAACACCGTGCCCTCTCAGAGTGAAACATCGTGCCCTCACAGAGTGAAATACCGTGCCCTCTCAGAGTGAAACACCGTGCCCTCACAGAGTGAAACACCGTGCCCTCACAGAGTGAAACACCGTGCCCTCACAGAGTGAAACACCGTGCCCTCACAGAGTGAAACACCTTGCCCTCACAGAGTGACAATCTGTGCCCTCACAGAGTGAAACACCGTGCCCTCACAGAGTGAAACACCGTGCCCTCTCAGAGTGAAACACCGTGCCCTCACAGAGTGAAACACCGTGCCCTCTCAGAGTGAAACACCGTGCCCTCTCAGAGTGAAACACCGTGCCCTCTCAGAGTGAAACACCGTGCCCTCACAGAGTGAAACACCGTGCCCTCTCAGAGTGAAACACCGTGCCCTCACAGAGTGACAAACCATGCCCTCACAGAGTGAAACACCGTGCCCTCACAGAGTGAAACACCGTGCCCTCTCAGAGTGAAAAAACCGTGCCCTCACAGAGTGAAACACCGTGCCCTCTCAGAGTGAAACACCGTGCCATCACAGAGTGACAAATCGTGCACTCACAGAGTGAAACACGGTGCCCTCACAGAGTGAAACACCGTGCCCCCTCAGAGTGAAACACCGTGCCATCACAGATTGACACATTGTGCCCTTTCGGAGTGAAACACCGTGCCCTCTCTGATTGACACACTGTGCCCTAACAGAGTGAAGCACCGCGCCCTTACAGAGTGAAACATCGTGCCCTCACCAAGTGAAATACCGTGCCCTCACAAAGCGAAACACCACGCCATCACAGAGTGAAACACCGTGCATTCTCAGAGTGAAACACTGTGCCCTCCCAGAGTGAAGCACCGTGCCCTCTCAGAATGAAACACCGTGCCCTCACAGAGTGAAACACCGGGACCTCTTAGAGTGAAACAACATGCCCTCACAGAGTGAAACACCGCGCTCTCACAATTTGAATAACCGTGTCCTCAAAGAGTGAAACACCGTGCCCTCACAGAGTGAAACAACGTGCCCTCATAGAGTGAAACACCGTGCCCTCTCAGAGTGAAACACCGTGCCCTCTCAGAGTGAAACACTGTGCCCTCACAGAGTGAAACACCGTGCCCTCTCAGAGGCACAAACCGTGCCCTCACAGAGTGAAACACCGTGCCCTCTCAGAGTGAAACACAGTGCCCTCTCAGATTGACACACTGTGCCCTCTCTGAGTGAAACACCGTGCCCTCTCAGATTGACACACCTGTGCCCTCACAGAGTGAACACCGTGCCCTACAGAGTGAAACACCGTGCCCTCACAGAGTGAAACACCGTGCCCTCACAGAAGTGAAACACCGTCGCCTCACAGAGTGAAACACCGTGCCTTCTCAGAGTGAAACACTGTGCCCTCCCAGAGTGAAACACCGTGCCCTCTCAGAGTGAAACACCGTGCCCTCACAGAGTGAAACACCGTGCACTCACAGAATGAAACACCGTGCCCTCACAGAGTGAAACACCGTGCCCTCTCAGAGTGAAACACCGTGCCATCACATAGTGAAACACCGTGCCCTTTCAGTGTGAAACACCGTGCCCTCTCAGAGTGAAACACTGTGCCCTCTCAGATTGACACACTGGGCCCTCTCGGAGTGAAACACCGTGACCTCACAGAGTGAAACACCGTGCCCTCTCAGAGTGAAGCACCGTGCCCTCACAGAGTGAAACACCGTGCCCTCACAGAGTGACAAACCATGCCCTCACAGAGTGAAGCAAAGTGCCCTCACAGAGTGAAACACCGTGCCCTCACAGATTGTAACATCGTGCCCTCTGAGAGTGAAACACCGTGCCCTCACAGAGTGAAACACCATGCCCTCTCAGAGTGAAACACCGTGCCATCACAGAGTGAAACACCGTGCCCTCACAGAGTGAAACACCGTGCCCTCACAGAGTGAAACACCTTGCCCTCACAGAGGGATTAACCGTGCCCTCGCAAAGTGAAACACCGTGCCCTCACAGAGTGAAACACCGTGCTCTCACAGTCTGAAACACCGTGCCGTCTCAGAGTGAAACACCGTGCACTCAGAGTGAAACACCGTGCCCTCTCAGAGTGAAGAAACCTGCCCTTACAGAGTGAAACACCGTGCCCTCACCGAGTGAAACACCGTTCACTCTCAGAGTGAAACACAGTGCCCTCTGAGAGTGAAACACCGTGCCCTCTCAGATTAACACACTGTGCCCTCTCAGAGTGAAACACCGTGCCCTCACAGAGTGAAACACCGTGCCCTCTCAGAGTGAAACACCGTGCCCTCACAGAGTAAAACACCGTGCCCTCACAGAGTGACAAACCGTGCCCTCACAGAGTGAAAAACCGTGCCCTCACAGAGTGACAAACCGTGCCCTCACAGAGTGGAACACTGTGCCCTCACAGAGTGAAAAACCGTGCCCTCACAGAGTGAAACACCGTGCCCTCTCAGAGTGAAACACCGTGCCCTCACAGAGTGAAACACCGTGCCCTCACAGAGTGACAAACCGTGCCCTCACAGAGTGAAAAACCGTGCCCTCACAGAGTGACAAACCGTGCCCTCTCAGAGTGAAAATCCATGCCCTCACAGAGTGAAACACCGTGCCCTCTCAGAGTGAAACACAGTGCCCTCACAGAGTGAAATGCCGTGCCATCTCAGAGTGAAACACCGTGCCCTCACAGTGTGAAACACCGTGCCCTCGCAAAGTGAAACACCGTGCCCTCACAGAGTGACAAACCGTGCCCTCTCAGAGTGAAACACCGTGCCCTCACAGAGTGAAACACCGTGCCCTCTCAGAGTGAAACACCGTGCCCTCACAGAGTGAAAAACCTTGCCCTCACACAGTGATACACCGAGACCTCGCAAAGTGAAACACCGTGCCCTCACCAAGTGAATCACCGTGCCCTCACAGTCTGAAACACCGTGCCGTCTCAGAGTGAAACACCATGCCCTCTCAGAGTGAAACACCATGCCCTCACAGAGTGAAACACCGTCCCCCTCAGAGTGAAGCATCCTGCCCTTACTGAGTGAAACACAGTGCACTCTCAGAGTGAAACACCGTCCCATCACAGAGAGAAACAACGTGTCCTCAAAGAGTGAAACACCGTGCCCTCACAGAGGGAAACACCGTGCGCTCTCAGAGTGAAACACAGTGTCTTCACAGCGTAAATATTGAGCCCTCACAGAGTGAAACATCGAGCCATCTCAGAGTGAAACACGGTATCCTCTCAGAGTGAAACACCGTGCACTCTCAAAGTGAAACAAAGTGCCCACACAGAGTGAAACACCGTGTCCTCTCAGAGTGAAATGCCACGACATCTCAGAGTGAAACAACATGCCCTCACAGAGTGAAACACCGCGCTCTCACAAATTGAAAAACCGTGTCCTCAAAGAGTGAAACACCGTGCCCTCACAGAGTGAAACAACGTGCCCTCATAGAGTGAAACACCGTGCCCTCACAGAGTGAAACACAGTGCCCTCTCAGAGTGAAACACCATGCCCTCAAAGAGTGAAACACCGTGTCCTCACAGAGTGAAACACCGTGTCCTCACAAAGTAAAACACCGTGCCCACACAGAGCGAAACACCATTCCCTCACAGAGTGAAACACCGCGACATCTCAGAGTGAAACACCGTGCCCTCACACTGTGAAACACCGTGCCCTCTCAGAGTGAAACACCGTGCCCACACAGTGTGAAACACCGTGCCCTCACAGAGTGAACCACCGTGCCCTCTCAGAGTGAAACACCGTGCCCTCACAGAGTGAAACACCGTGCCCTCACAGAGTGAAACACCTTGCCCTCACAGAGTGACAAACCGTGCCCTCGCAAAGTGAAACACCGTGCCCTCACAGAGTGACAAACCGTGCCCTCTCAGTGTGAAACACCGTGCCCTCTCAGAGTGAAACACCGTGCCCTCACAGAGTGAAACACCTTGCCCTCACAGAGTGATTAACCGTGCCCTCACAAAGTGAAACACCGTGCCCTCGCAAAGTGAAACACCGTACCCTCACAGTCTGAAACACCGTGCCGTCTCAGAGTGAAACACCGTGCACTCAGAGTGAAACACCATGCCCTCACAAAGTGAAATACCGTGCCCTCTCAGAGTGAAGAACCCTGCCCTTACAGAGTGAAACACCGTGCCCTCACCGAGTGAAACACCGTGCACTCTCAGAGTGAAACACCGTCCCATCACAGAGAGAAACAACGTGTCCTCAAAGAGTGAAACACCGTGCCCTCACAGAGGGAAACACCGTGCACTCTCAGAGTGAAACACAGTGTCTTCACAGCGTAAATATTGAGCCCTCACAGAGTGAAACATCGAGCCATCTCAGAGTGAAACACCGCGACATCTCAGAGTAAAACACCGTGTCCTCTCAGAGTGAAACACCGTGCCTTCAGAGTGAAACACCGTGCTCTCTCAGAGTGAAACATCATGACCTCTCAGAGTGAAATACCTTGCCCACACACAGTGAAGCACCGTGTCCTCTCAGAGTGAAATGCCGCGACATCTCAGAGTGAAACACTGCACTCGCACAAATTGAAAAACCGTGCCCTCACAGAGTGAAACACCGTGCCCTCATAGAGTGAAACACCGTGCCCTCTCAGAGTGAAACACCGTGCCCTCTCAGATTGAAACACCGTGCCCTCACAGAGAGAAACACCGTGCCCTCTCAGAGTGCAGCACCTTGCCCTCACAGAGTGGAAGACCGTGCCCTCTCGGAGTGAAACACCATGCCCTCTCAGATTGTCACATTGTGCCCTCTCGGAGTGACACATCATGCCCTCTCAGAGTGAAACACCGTGCCCTCACACAGTGAAACACCGCGCCATCACAGAGTGAAACACCGGGCCCTCACAGAGTGAAACACCGTGCCCTCTCAGCGTGAAACACCGTGCCCTCTCAGATTGACACACTGTGCCCTCACAGAGTGAAACACCGTGCCCTCTCAGGTTTAAACACCGTGCCCTCACAGAGTAAAACACCGTGCCCTCTCTGAGTGAAACACCGTGCCCTCTCAGATTGACACACTCTGCCCTCACAGAGTGAAACACCATGCCCTCACAGAGTGAAACACCGTGTCCTCACAGAATGAAACACCGTGCCAACTCAGATTGACACACTGTGCCCTCTCGTTTGAAACACCGTGCCCTCTCAGATGGACACATTGTGCCCTCACAGAATGAAACACCGTGCCTTCTCAGATTGACACACGGTGCCCTCTTAAAGTGAAACACCGTGCCCTCTCGAAGTGAAACACCGTGCCCTCACAGTGTGAAACACCGTGCCCTCTCAGAGCGAAACACCATGCCCTCACAGAATGAAACACCATGCCCTCACAGAGTGAAATACCGTGCCCTCTCAGATTGACATGTTGTGCCCTCACAAGATGAAACACCGTGCCCTCACAGAGTGAAACACCGCGCTCTCACAATTTGAATAACCGTGTCCTCAAAGAGTGAAACACCGTGCCCTCACAGAGTGAAACCCCGTGCCCTCATAGAGTGAAACACCGTGCCCTCTCAGAGTGAAACACCGAGCCCTCTCAGATTGAAACACTGTGCCCTCACAGAGAGAAACACCGTGCCCTCTCAGAGTGTAGAACCTAGCCCTCACAGAGTGGAAGACCGTGCCCTCTCGGAGTGAAACCCCATGCCCTCTCAGATTGACACATTGTGCCCTTTCGGAGTGAAACACCGTGCCCTCTCTGATTGACACACTGTGCCCTAACAGAGTGAAGCACCGCGCCCTTACAGAGTGAAACATCGTGCCCTCACCAAGTGAAACACCGTGCCCTCACAAAGCGAAACACCACGCCATCACAGAGTGAAACACCGTGCATTCTCAGAGTGAAACACTGTGCCCTCCCAGAGTGAAGCACCGTGCCCTCTCAGAATGAAACACCGTGCCCTCACAGAGTGAAACACCGGGACCTCTTAGAGTGAAACACCGTGCCCTCACAGAGTGAAACACCGTGCCCTCTCAAGTGAAAAACCGTGCCATCACAGTCTGAAACACAATGCCCTCTCAAAGTGAAACACCGTGTCCTCTCAGAGTGAAACACTGTGCCCTCTCGGATTGACACACTGGGCCCTCTCGGAGTGAAACACCGTGACCTCACAGAGTGAAACACCGTGCCCTCTCAGAGTGAAGCACCGTGCCCTCACAGAGTGAAACACCGTGCCCTCACAGAGTGACAAACCATGCCCTCACAGAGTGACAAACCATGCCCTCACAGAGTGAAACACCGTGCCCTCACAGATTGTAACATCGTGCCCTCTGAGAGTGAAACACCGTGCCCTCACAGAGTGAAACACCATGCCCTCTCAGAGTGAAACACCGTGCCATCACAGAGTGAAACACCGTGCCCTCACAGAGTGAAACACCGTGCCCTCACAGAGTGAAACGCCTTGCCCTCACAGAGGGATTAACCGTGCCCTCGCAAAGTGAAACACCGTGCCCTCACAGAGTGAAACACCGTGCCCTCACAGTCTGAAACACCGTGCCGTCTCAGAGTGAAACACCGTGCACTCAGAGTGAAACACCGTGCCCTCTCAGAGTGATGAACCCTACCCTTACAGAGTGAAACACCGTGCCCTCACCGAGTGAAACACCGGGCACTCTCAGAGTGAAACAAAGTGCCCTCTGAGAGTGAAACACCGTGCCCTCTCAGAGTGAAACACCGTGCCCTCTCAGAGTGAAACACCGTGCCCTCACAGAGTGAAACACCGTGCCCTCTCAGAGTGAAACACCGTGCCCTCACAGAGTGAAACACCGTGCCCTCACAGAGTGACAAACCGTGCCCTCACAGAGTGAAAAACCGTGCCCTCACAGAGTGACAAACCGTGCCCTCACAGAGTGGAACACTGTGCCCTCACAGAGTGAAAAACCGTGCCCTCACAGAGTGAAACACCGTGCCCTCTCAGAGTGAAACACCGTGCCCTCACAGAGTAAAACACCGTGCCCTCACAGAGTGACAAACCGTGCCCTCACAGAGTGAAAAACCGTGCCCTCACAGAGTGACAAACCGTGCCCTCTCAGAGTGAAAGACCGTGCCCTCACAGAGTGAAACACCGTGCCCTCTCAGAGTGAAACATCGAGCCCTCACAGAGTGAAATACCGAGCCCTCTCAGAGTGAAACACCGTGCCCTCACAGTGTGAAACACCGTGCCCTCACAGAGTAAAACACCTTGCCCTCACAGAGTGACAAACCTTGCCCTCTCAGAGTGATACACCGTGCACTCACTGAGTGAAACACCGTGCCCTCTCAGAGTGAAACACCGTGCCCTCACAGAGTGAAAAACCTTGCCCTCACACAGTGATACACCGAGACCTCGCAAAGTGAAACACCGTGCCCTCACCAAGTGAATCACCGTGCCCTCACAGTCTGAAACACCGTGCCGTCTCAGAGTGAAACACCATGCACTCAGAGTGAAACACCATGCCCTCAAAGAGTGAAACACCGTCCCCCTCAGAGTGAAGCATCCTGCCCTTACTGAGTGAAACACAGTGCACTCTCAGAGTGAAGCACCGTCCCATCACAGAGAGAAACAACGTGTCCTCAAAGAGTGAAACACCGTGCCCTCACAGAGGGAAACACCGTGCGCTCTCAGAGTGAAACACAGTGTCTTCACAGCGTAAATATTGAGCCCTCACAGAGTGAAACATCGAGCCATCTCAGAGTGAAACACCATGACTTCAGAGAGAAACACCATGCACTCTCCAAGTGAAACAAAGTGCCCACACAGAGTGAAACACCGTGTCCTCTCAGAGTGAAATGCCACGACATCTCAGAGTGAAACAACATGCCCTCACAGAGTGAAACACCGCGCTCTCACAAATTGAAAAACCGTGTCCTCAAAGAGTGAAACACCGTGCCCTCACAGAGTGAAAAACCGTGCCCTCATAGAGTGAAACACCGTGCCCTCACAGAGTGAAACACAGTGCCCTCTCAGAGTGAAACACCATGCCCTCAAAGAGTGAAACACCGTGTCCTCACAAAGTGAAACACCGTGTCCTCACAAAGTGACACACCGTGCCCTCAAAGAGCGAAACAACATTCCCTCACAGAGTGAAACACCGCGATATCTCAGAGTGAAACACCGTGCCCTCACACTGTGAAACACCGTGCTCTTTCAGAGTGAAATACCGTGCCCACACAGTGTGAAACACCGTGCCCTCACAGTGTGAACCACCGTGCCCTCTCAGAGTGAAACACCGTGCCCTTACAGAGTGAAACACCATGCCCTCACAGAGTGAAACACCTTGCCCTCACAGAGTGACAAACCGTGCCCTCGCAAAGTGAAACACTGTGCCCTCACCGAGTGACAAACCGTGCCCTCTCACAGTGAAACACCGTGCCCTCTCAGAGTGAAACACCGTGCCCTCACAGAGTGAAACACCTTGCCCTCACAGAGTGATTAACCGTGCCCTCACAAAGTGAAACACCGTGCCCTCGCAAAGTGAAACTCCGTGGCCTCACAGTCTGAAACACCGTGCCGTCTCAGAGTGAAACACCGTGCACTCAGAGTGAAACACCATGCCCTCACAAAGTGAAACACCGTGCCCTCTCAGAGTGAAGCACCCTGCCCTTACAGAGTGAAACACCGTGCCCTCACCGAGTGAAACACCGTGCACTCTCAGAGTGAAACTCCGTCCCATCACAAAGAGAAATAACGTGTCCTCAAAGAGTGAAACACCGTGCCCTCACAGAGGGAAACTCCGTGCACTCTCAGAGTGAAACAGTGTCTTCACAGCGTAAATATTGAGCCCTCACAGAGTGAAACATCGAGCCATCTCAGAGTGAAACACCGCGACATCTCAGAGTAAAACACCGTTCATCTCAGAGTGAAACACCGTGCCTTCAGAGTGAAACACCGTGCTCTCTCAGAGTGAAACATCATGACCACTCAGAGTGAAATACCTTGCCCACACACAGTGAAGCACCGTGTCCTCTCAGAGTGAAATGCCGCGACATCTCAGAGTGAAACACTGCGCTCGCACAAATTGAAAAACCGTGCCCTCACAGAGTGAAACACCGTGCCCTCTCAGAGTGAAACACCGTGCCCTCACAGAGTGAAACACCGTGCCCTCTCAGAGTGAAACACCGTGCCCTCACAGAGTGAAACACCGTGCCCTCTCAGAGTGAAACACCGTGCCCTCACAGAGTGAAACACCGTGCCCTCTCAGAGTGAAACACCGTGCCCTCTCAGAGTGAAACACCGTGCCCTCTCAGAGTGAAACACCGTGCCCTCACAGAGTGAAACACCGTGCCCTCTCAGAGTGAAACACCGTGCCCTCTCAGAGTGAAACACCGTGCCCTCTCAGAGTGAAACACCGTGCCCTCTCAGAGTGAAACACCGTGCCCTCACAGAGTGAAACACCGTGCCCTCACAGAGTGAAACACCGTGCCCTCACAGTGAAACACCGTGCCCTCACAGAGTGAAACACCGTGCCCTCACAGAGTGAAACACCGTGCCCTCACAGAGTGAAACACTGTGCCCTCACAGAGTGAAACACCGTGCCCTCACAGAGTGAAACACCGTGTCCTCTCAGAGTGAAACACCGTGCCCTCTCAGATTGACACACTGTGCCCTCTCGGAGTGAAACACCATGCCCTCACAGAGTGAAACACCGTGTCCTCTCAGAGTGAAACACCGTGCCAACTCAGATTGACACACTGTGCCCTCTCGTTTGAAACACCGTGCCCTCTCAGATGGACACATTGTGCCCTCACAGAATGAAACACCGTGCCTTCTCAGATTGACACACGGTGCACTCTCAAAGTGAAACACCGTGCCCTCTCGAAGTGAAACACCGTGCCCTCACAGTGTGAAACACCGTGCCCTCTCAGAGCGAAACACCATGCCCTCACAGAATGAAACACCATGCCCTCACAGAGTGAAATACCGTGCCCTCTCAGATTGACATGTTGTGCCCTCACAAGATGAAACACCGTGCCCTCACAGAGTGAAACACCGTGCCCTCACAGAGGGAAACACCTTGTCCTCGTATTGTGAAACACCGTGCCCTCACAGAGTGAAACACAGCGCCCTCACAGAGTAAAACACCGTTCCCTCACAGACTGAAACACCGTGCCCTCACAGAGTGAAACACCGTGTCATCTCAGAGTGAAACACCGTGCCCTCACAGAGTGATACGCCGCGACATCTCAGAGTGAAACACCATGCACTCACAGAGTGAAACACCATGCCCTCACAGAGTGAAACACCGTACCCTCTCAGAGTGAAACACCGTACCCTCTCAGAGTGAAACACCGTGCCTCTCAGAGTGAAACACCGTACCCTGTCAGAGTGAAAAACCGTACCCTCTCAGAGTGAAACACCGTGCCCTCGTATTGTGAAACACCGTGCCGTCACAGAGTGAAACACCGTGTCATCTCAGAGTGAAACACCGTGCCCTCACAGAGTGAAACACCGTGCCCTCTCAGAGTGAAACACCATGCCCTCTCAGAGTGAAACAAAGTGCCCTCACAGAGTGACAAACCTTGCCCTCAAAGAATGAAACAAAGTGCCCTCACAGAGTGACAAACCGTGCCCTCACAGAGTGAAACACCGTGCCCTCACAGAGTGAAACACCGCGCCCTAACAGAGTGTAACATCGTGCCCTCTGAGAGTGAAACACCGTGCCCTCACAGAGTGAAAGGCCGTGCCCTCTCAGAGTGAAACACCGTGCCCTCACAGAGTGAAACTCCGTGCTCTCACATCTGAAACACCGTGCCGTCTCAGAGTGAAACACCGTGCACTCAGAGTGAAACACCGTGCCCTCTCAGAGTGAAGAACCCTGACCTTACAGAGTGAAACACCGTGCCCTCACCGAGTGAAACACCGTGCACTCTCAGAGTGAAACACAGTGCCCTCTGAGAGTGAAACACCGCGCCCTCACAGAGTGAAACACCGTGCCCTCTCAGAGTGAAACACCGTGCCCTCTCAGAGTGAAACACCGTGCCCTCACAGAGTGAAACACCATGCCCTCACAGAGTGAAACACCGTGCCCTCTCAGAGTGAAACACCGTGCCCTCACAGAGTGAAACACATTGCCCTCACAGAGAGAAACACCGTGCCCTCACAGAGTGACAAACCGTGCCCTCTCAGAGTGAATCACCACGCCCTCTCAGAGTGAAACACTGTGCCCTCTCAGATTGACACAATGTGCCCTCTCGGAGTGAAACTCCGTGCCCTCACAGAGTAAAACACCGTGCCCTCTCAGAGTGAAACACCGTGCCCTCACAGAGTGAAACACCGTGCCCTCACAGAGTGACAAACCATGCCCTCACAGAGTGAAAAAAAGTGCCCTCACAGAGTGACAATACTTGCCCTCACAGAGTGAAACACCATGCCCTCACAGAGTGAAACACCGTGCCCTCACAGAGTGTAATATCGTGCCCTCTCAGAGTGAAACACCGTGCCCTCACAGAGTGAAACACCGTGCACTCACAGAGTGAAACACCGTGCCCTCTCAGAGTGAAACACTGTGCCCTCTCATCTTAACACACTGTGCCATCTCTGAGTGAAACACCGTGCCCTCACAGAGTGAAACACCGTGCCCTCACAGAGTGAAACACCGTGCCCTCACAGAGTAAAACACCGTGCCCTCACAGAGTGACAAACCGTGCCTTCTCAGAGTGAAACACTGTGCCCTCCCAGACTGAAACACCGTGCCCTCTCAGAGTGAATCACCACGCCCTCTCAGAGTGAAACACTATGCCCTCTCAGATTGACACAATGTGCCCTCTCTGAGTGAAACACCGTGCCCTCACAGAGTGAAACACCGTGCCCTCTCAGAGTGAAACACCGCGCCCTCTCAGAGTGAAACACCGTGCCCTCACAGAGTGAAACACCGTGCCCTCACAGAGTGACATACCATGCCCTCACAGAGTGAAACAAAGTGCCCTCACAGAGTGAAAGACCGTGCCCTCACAGAGTGTAACATCGTGCCCTCTGAGAGTGAAACACCGTGCCCTCACAGAGTGAAACACCGTGCCCTCTCAGAGTGAAACATCGTGCCCTCACAGAGTGAAACACCGTGCCCTCTCAGAGTGAAACACCGTGCCCTCTCAGATTAACACACTGTGCCCTCTCGGAGTGAAACACCGTGCCCTCACAGAGTGAAACACCATGCCCTCTCAGAGTGAAACAACGTGCCCTCACATAGTGAAACACCGTGCCCTCACAGAGTGACAAACCGTGCCCTCACAGAGTGAAAAACCGTGCCCTCACAGAGTGACAAACCGTGCCCTCACAGGGTGGAACATCGTGCCCTCTCAGAGTGAAACACCGTGCCCTCACAGAGTGAAACATCGTGCCCTCTCAGAGTGAAACACCGTGCCCTCACAGAGTGAAACACCGTGCCCTCTCAGAGTGAAACATCGTGCCTTCAGAGAGTGAAATACTGTGCCCTCTCAGAGTGAAATACCGTGCCCTCACAGAGTGAAACACCGTGCCCTCACAGAGTAAAACACCTTGCCCTCACAGAGTGACAAACCTTGCCCTCTCAGAGTGAAATATCGTGCCCTCACAGAGTGAAATACCGTGCCCTCTCAGAGTGAAACACCGTGCCCTCTCAGAGTGAAACACCGTGCCCTCACATAGTGAAACACCGTGCCCTCACAGAGTAAAACACCTTGCCCTCACAGAGTGACAAACCGTGCCCTCTCAGAGTGAAACACCGTGCCCTCACAGAGTGAAACACCTTGCCCTCTCAGAGTGAAACACCGTGCCCTCTCAGAGTGAAACACCGTGCCCTCTCAGAGTGAAAAACCTTGCCCTCACACAGTGATTAACTGTGCCCTCGCAAAGTGAAACACCGTGCCCTCACCAAGTGAAACACCGTTGCCTCACAGTTTGAAACACCGTGCCGTCTCAGAGTGAAACACTGTGCACTCAGAGTGAAACACCATGCCCTCACAGAGTGAAACACCGTCCCCCTCAGAGTGAAGCATCCTGCCCTTACAGAGTGAAACACAGTGCACTCTCAGAGTGAAACACTGTCCCATCACAGAGAGAAACAACGTGTCCTCAAAGAGTGAAACACCGTGCCCTCACAGAGGGAAACACCGTGCGCTCTCAGAGTGAAACACAGTGTCTTCACAACCTAAATATTGAGCCCTCACAGAGTGAAACATCGAGCCATCTCAGAGTGAAACACCGCGACACCTCAGAGTAAAACACTGTGTCCTCTCAGAGTGAAACACCATGCCTTCAGAGCGAAACACCGTGCACTCTCAAAGTGAAACACCATGCCCACACACAGTGAAACACCGTGTCCTCTCAGAGTGAAATGCCACGACATCTCAGAGTGAAACAACATGCCCTCACAGAGTGAAACACCGCGCACCCACAAATTGAAAAACCGTGTCCTCAAAGAGTGAAACACCGTGCCCTCACAGAGTGAAACACAGTGCCCTCATAGAGTGAAACACCGTGCCCTCTCAGAGTGAAACAACATGCCCTCTCAGATTGAAACACTGTGCCCTCACAGAGAGAAACACCGTGCCCTCTCAGAGTGAAGCACCTAGCCATCACAGAGTGGAAGACCGTGCCCTCTCGGAGTGAAACACCATGCCCTCTCAGATTGACTCATTGTGCCCTTTCGGAGTGAAACACCGTGCCCTCTCAGATTGCCACACTGTGCCCTCACAGAGTGAAGCACCGCGCCCTTACAGATTGAAACATCATGCCCCCTCATAGTGAAACACCGTGCCCTCTCAGAGTGAAACACCGTGCCCTCACAGAGTGAAACACCGGGCCCTCTCAGAGTGAAACACCGTGCCCTCCCAGAGTGAAACACCGTGCCCTCTCAAGTGAAACACCGTGCCCTCACAGAGTGAAACACCGTGCCCTCTCAGAGTGAAACACCGTGTCCTCTCAGAGAGAATCACCTTGCCCTCACAGAGTGACAAACTGTGCCCTCACAGAGTGAAACACCATGTAATCACAGTCTGAAACACCTTGCACTCTCCGAGTTAAACACCGTGCCCTCTCAGAGTGAAACACTGTGCCCTCTCAGATTGACACACTGTGCCCTCTCGGAGTGAAACACCGTGCCCTCACAGAGTGAAACACCGTACCCTCACAGAGTGAAACACCGTGCCCTCACAGAGTGACAAACCATGCCCTCACAGAGTGAAACAAAGTGCCATAACAGAGTGACAAACCTTGCCCTCACAGAGTGAAACACCGTGCCCTCACAGAGTGAAAGACCGTGCCCTCACAGAGTGTAACATCGTGCCCTCTGAGAGTGAAACACCGTGCCCTCACAGAGTGAAACACCGTGCCCTCTCAGAGTGAAACACCGTGCCCTCACAGAGTGAAACACCGTGCCCTCACAGAGTGAAACACCTTGCCCTCTCAGAGTGAAACACCGTGCCCTCACAGAGTGAAACACATTGCCCTCACAGAGAGAAACACCGTGCCCTCACAGAGTGACAAACCGTGCCCTCTCAGAGTGAATCACCACGCCCTCTCAGAGTGAAACACTGTGCCCTCTCAGATTGACACACTGTGCCCTCTCGGAGTGAAACACCGTGCCCTCACAGAGTGAAACACCGTGCCCTCTCAGAGTGAAACACCGTGCCCTCACAGAGTGAAACACCGTGCCCTCACAGAGTGACAAACCATGCCCTCACAGAGTGAAACAAAGTGCCCTCACAGAGTGACAATACTTGCCCTCACAGAGTGAAACACCGTGCCCTCACAGAGTGAAACACCGTGCCCTCACAGAGTGTAATATCGTGCCCTCTCAGAGTGAAACACCGTGCCCTCACAGAGTGAAACACCGTGCCCTCACAGAGTGAAAAACCGTGCCCTCACCGAGTGAAACACTGTGCCCTCTCATCTTAACACACTGTGCCATCTCGGAGTGAAACACCGTGCCCTCACAGAGTGAAACACCGTGCCCTCACAGAGTGAAACACCGTGCCCTCACAGAGTAAAACACCGTGCCCTCACAGAGTGACAAACCGTGCCTTCTCAGAGTGAAACACTGTGCCCTCCCAGACTGAAACACCGTGCCCTCTCAGAGTGAATCACCACGCCCTCTCAGAGTGAAACACTATGCCCTCTCAGATTGACACAATGTGCCCTCTCTGAGTGAAACACCGTGCCCTCACAGAGTGAAACACCGTGCCCTCTCAGAGTGAAACACCGCGCCCTCTCAGAGTGAAACACCGTGCCCTCACAGAGTGAAACACCGTGCCCTCACAGAGTGACATACCATGCCCTCACAGAGTGAAACAAAGTGCCCTCACAGAGTGAAAGACCGTGCCCTCACAGAGTGTAACATCGTGCCCTCTGAGAGTGAAACACCGTGCCCTCACAGAGTGAAACACCGTGCCCTCTCAGAGTGAAACATCGTGCCCTCACAGAGTGAAACACCGTGCCCTCTCATAGTGAAACACGGTGCCTTCACAGAGTGACACACAGTGCTCTCTCAGAGTGAAACACCGTGCCCTCACAGAGTGAAACACCATGCCCTCTCAGAGTGAAACACCGTGCCCTCACAATGTGAAACACAGTGCCCTCACAGAGTGAAACACCGTGCCATCTCAGAGTTAAACACCGTGCCCTCACAGAGTGAAAGACTGTGCCCTCACAGGGTGGAACAACTTGCCCTCACAGAGTGAAAAACCGTGCCCTCACAGAGTGAAACATCGTGCCCTCTCAGAGTGAAACACCGTGCCCTCACAGAGTGAAACACCGTGCCCTCTCAGAGTGAAACATCGTGCCTTCAGAGAGTGAAATACTGTGCCCTCTCAGAGTGAAATACCGTGCCCTCACAGAGTGAAACACCGTGCCCTCACAGAGTAAAACACCTTGCCCTCACAGAGTGACAAACCTTGCCCTCTCAGAGTGAAATATCGTGCCCTCACTGAGTGAACAACCGTGCCCTCTCAGAGTGAAACACCGTGCCCTCTCAGAGTTAAACACCGTGCCCTCTCAGAGTGAAACACAGTGCCCTCAAAGAGTGAATCACCTTGCCCTCACAGAGTGACAAACTGTGCCCTCACAGAGTGAAACACCATGTAATCACAGTCTGAAACACCTTGCACTCTCCGAGTTAAACACCGTGCCCTCTCAGAGTGAAACACTGTGCCCTCTCAGATTGACACACTGTGCCCTCTCGGAGTGAAACACCGTGCCCTCACAGAGTGAAACACCGTGCCCTCACAGAGTGAAACACCGTGCCCTCACAGAGTGACAAACCATGCCCTCACAGAGTGAAACAAAGTGCCATAACAGAGTGACAAACCTTGCCCTCACAGAGTGAAACACCGTGCCCTCACAGAGTGAAAGACCGTGCCCTCACAGAGTGTAACATCGTGCCCTCTGAGAGTGAAACACCGTGCCCTCACAGAGTGAAACACCGTGCCCTCTCAGAGTGAAACACCGTGCCCTCACAGAGTGAAACACCGTGCCCTCACAGAGTGAAACACCTTGCCCTCTCAGAGTGAAACACCGTGCCCTCACAGAGTGAAACACATTGCCCTCACTGAGTGAAACACCGTGCCCTCACAGAGTGACAAAACGTGCCCTCTCAGAGTGAATCACCATGCCCTCTCAGAGTGAAACACTGTGCCCTCTCAGATTGACAACAGTGGCCTCTCGGACTGAAACACAGTGCCCTCACAGAGTGAAACACCGTGCCCTCTCAGAGTGAAACACCGTGCCCTCACAGAGTGAAACACTGCGCCCTCACAGAGTGACAAACCATGCCCTCACAGAGTGAAACACCGTGCCCTCACAGAGTGACAATACTTGCCCTCACAGAGTGAAACACCATGCCCTCACAGAGTGAAACACCGTGCCCTCACAGAGTGTAATATCGTGCCCTCTCAGAGTGAAACACCGTGCCCTCACAGAGTGAAACACCGTGCACTCACAGAGTGAAACACCGTGCCCTCTCAGAGTGAAACACTGTGCCCTCTCATCTTAACACACTGTGCCATCTCGGAGTGAAACACCGTGCCCTCACAGAGTGAAACACCGTGCCCTCACAGAGTGAAACACCGTGCCCTCACAGAGTAAAACACCGTGCCCTCACAGAGTGACAAACCGTGCCTTCTCAGAGTGAAACACTGTGCCCTCCCAGAGTGAAACACCGTGCCCTCTCAGAGTGAATCACCACGCCCTCTCAGAGTGAAACACTATGCCCTCTCAGATTGACACAATGTGCCCTCTCTGAGTGAAACACCGTGCCCTCACAGAGTGAAACACCGTGCCCTCTCAGAGTGAAACACCGCGCCCTCTCAGAGTGAAACACCGTGCCCTCACAGAGTGAAACACTGTGCCCTCACAGAGTGACATACCATGCCCTCACAGAGTGAAACAACGTGCCCTCACAGAGTGAAAGACCGTGCCCTCACAGAGTGTAACATCGTGCCCTCTGAGAGTGAAACACCGTGCCCTCACAGAGTGAAACACCGTGCCCTCTCAGAGTGAAACACCATGCCCTCACAGAGTGAAACACCGTGCCCTCTCAGAGTGAAACACCGTGCCCTCTCAGATTAACACACTGTGCCCTCTCGGAGTGAAACACCGTGCCCTCACAGAGTGAAACACCATGCCCTCTCAGAGTGAAACACCGTGCCCTCACAGAGTGAAACACCGTGCCCTCACAGAGTGACAAACCGTGCCCTCACAGAGTGAAAAACCGTGCCCTCACAGAGTGACAAACCGTGCCCTCACAGGGTGGAACAACTTGCCCTCACAGAGTGAAAAACCGTGCCCTCACAGAGTGAAACATCGTGCCCTCTCAGAGTGAAACACCGTGCCCTCACAGAGTGAAACACCGTGCCCTCTCAGAGTGAAACAGCGTGCCCTCACAGAGTGAAATACTGTGCCCTCTCAGAGTGAAATACCGTGCCCTCACAGAGTGAAACACCGTGCCCTCACAGAGTAAAACACCTTGCCCTCACAGAGTGACAAACCTTGCCCTCTCAGAGTGAAATATCGTGCCCTCACTGAGTGAACAACCGTGCCCTCTCAGAGTGAAACACCGTGCCCTCTCAGAGTTAAACACCGTGCCCTCACAGAGTGAAACACCGTGCACTCACAGAGTAAAACACCTTGCCCTCACAGAGTGACAAACCGTGCCGTCACAGAGTGAAACACCGTGCCCTCACAGAGTGAAACACCTTGCCCTCTCAGAGTGAAACACCATGCCCTCTCAGAGTGAAACACCGTGCCCTCTCAGAGTGAAAAACCTTGCCCTCACACAGTGATTAACTGTGCCCTCGCAAAGTGAAACACCGTGCCCTCACCAAGTGAAACACCGTTGCCTCACAGTTTGAAACACCGTGCCATCTCAGAGTGAAACACTGTGCACTCAGAGTGAAACACCATGCCCTCACAGAGTGAAACACCGTCCCCCTCAGAGTGAAGCATCCTGCCCTTACAGAGTGAAACACAGTGCACTCTCAGAGTGAAACACTGTCCCATCACAGAGAGAAACAACGTGTCCTCAAAGAGTGAAACACCGTGCCCTCACAGAGGGAAACACCGTGCGCTCTCAGAGTGAAACACAGTGTCTTCACAACCTAAATATTGAGCCCTCACAGAGTGAAACATCGAGCCATCTCAGAGTGAAACACCGCGACACCTCAGAGTAAAACACTGTGTCCTCTCAGAGTGAAACACCATGCCTTCAGAGCGAAACACCGTGCACTCTCAAAGTGAAACACCATGCCCACTCACAGTGAAACACCGTGTCCTCTCAGAGTGAAATGCCACGACATCTCAGAGTGAAACAACATGCCCTCACAGAGTGAAACACCGCGCACCCACAAATTGAAAAACCGTGTCCTCAAAGAGTGAAACACCGTGCCCTCACAGAGTGAAACACAGTGCCCTCATAGAGTGAAACACCGTGCCCTCTCAGAGTGAAACACCATGCCCTCTCAGATTGAAACACTGTGCCCTCACAGAGAGAAACACCGTGCCCTCTCAGAGTGAAGCACCTAGCCATCACAGAGTGGAAGACCGTGCCCTCTCGGAGTGAAACACCATGCCCTCTCAGATTGACACATTGTGCCCTTTCGGAGTGAAACACCGTGCCCTCTCAGATTGCCACACTGTGCCCTCACAGAGTGAAGCACCGCGCCCTTACAGAGTGAAACATCATGCCCTCTCATAGTGAAACACCGTGCCCTCACAGAGTGAAACACCGTGCCCTCACAGAGTGAAACACCGTGCCCTCTCAGAGTGAAACACCGTGCCCTCCCAGAGTGAAACACCGTGCCCTCTCAAGTGAAACACCGTGCCCTCACAGAGTGAAACACCGTGCCCTCTCAGAGTGAAACACCGTGTCCTCTCAGAGTGAAACACCTTGCCCTCACAGAGTGACAACTGTGCCCTCACAGAGTGAAACACCATGCCATCACAGTCTGAAACACCGTGCCCTCGCAGAGTGAAACACCGTGCCCTCTCAGAGTGAAACACTGTGCCCTCTCAGATTGACACACTGTGCCCTCTCGGAGTGAAACACCGTGCCCTCACAGAGTGAAACACCGTGCCCTCACAGAGTGAAACACCGTGCCCTCACAGAGTGACAAACCATGCCCTCACAGAGTGAAACAAAGTGCCATAACAGAGTGACAAACCTTGCCCTCACAGAGTGAAACACCGTGCCCTCACAGAGTGAATCACCGTGCCCTCACAGAGTGTAACATCGTGCCCTCTGAGAGTGAAACACCGTGCCCTCACAGAGTGAAACACCGTGCCCTCTCAGAGTGAAACACCGTGCCCTCACAGAGTGAAACACCGTGCCCTCACAGAGTGAAACACCTTGCCCTCACAGAGTGAAACACCGTGCCCTCACAGAGTGAAACGCCTTGCCCTCACAGAGTGACAAACCGTGCCCTCGCAAAGTGAAACACCGTGCCCTCACAGAGTGACAAACCGTGCCCTCTCAGAGTGAAACACTGTGCCCTCTCAGCGTGAAACACTGTGCCCTCACAGAGTGAAACACCTTGCCCTCACAGAGTGAAAGACCGTGTCCTCACAGAGTGTAACATCGTGCCCTCTGAGAGTGAAACACCGTGCCCTCACAGAGTGAAACACCGTGCCCTCTCAGAGTGAAACATCGTGCCCTCACAGAGTGAAACACCGTGCCCTCTCAGAGTGAAACACCGTGCCCTCTCAGATTAACACACTGTGCCCTCTCGGAGTGAAACACCGTGCCCTCACAGAGTGAAACACCGTGCCCTCTCAGAGTGAAACACCATGCCCTCACATAGTGAAACACCGTGCCCTCACAGAGTGACAAACCGTGCCCTCACAGAGTGAAAAACCGTGCCCTCACAGAGTGACAAACCGTGCCCTCACAGGGTGGAACAACTTTCCCTCACAGAGTGAAAAACCGTGCCCTCACAGAGTGAAACATCGTGCCCTCTCAGAGTGAAACACCGTGCCCTCACAGAGTGAAACACCATGCCCTCTCAGAGTGAAACACCGTGCCCTCTCAGAGTGAAGCACTGTGCCCTCTCAGATTAACACACTGTGCCGTCTCGGAGTGAAACACCGTGACCTCACAGAGTGAAACACCGTGCCCTCTCAGAGTGAAACACCGTGCCCTCACAGAGTAAAACACCGTGCCCTCACAGAGTGACAAACCGTGCGCTCACAGAGTGAAAAACCGTGCCCTCACAGAGTGACAAACCGTGCCCTCACAGAGTGGAACACTGTGCCCTCACAGAGTGAAAAACCGTGCCCTCACAGAGTGAAACACCGTGCCCTCACAGAGTGAAACACCGTGCCCTCTCAGAGTGAAACATCGTGCCCTCACAGAGTGAAATACCGTGCCCTCTCAGAGTGAAACACTGTGCCCTCACAGAGTGAAACACCGTGCCCTCACAGAGGGAAACACCGTGCGCTCTCAGAGTGAAACACAGTGTCTTCACAGCGTAAATATTGAGCCCTCACAGAGTGAAACATCAAGCCATCTCAGAGTGAAACACCGCGACATCTCAGAGTAAAACACCGTGTCCTCTCAGAGTGAAACACCATGCCTTCAGAGTGAAACACCGTGCACTCTCAAAGTGAAACACCGTGCCCACACAGAGTGAAACACCGTGTCCTCTCAGAGTGAAATGCCACGACATCTCAGAGTGAAACAACATGCCCTCACAGAGTGAAACACCGCGCTCTCACAATTTGAAAAACCGTGTCCTCAAAGAGTGAAACACCGTGCCCTCACAGAGTGAAACCCCGTGCCCTCATAGAGTGAAACACCGTGCCCTCTCAGAGTGAAACACCGAGCCCTCTCAGATTGAAACACTGTGCCCTCACAGAGAGAAACACCGTGCCCTCTCAGAGTGTAGCACCTAGCCCTCACAGAGTGGAAGACCGTGCCCTCTCGGAGTGAAACCCCATGCCCTCTCAGATTGACACATTGTGCCCTTTCGGAGTGAAACACCGTGCCCTCTCTGATTGACACACTGTGCCCTCACAGAGTGAAGCACCGCGCCCTTACAGAGTGAAACATCATGCCCTCACCAAGTGAAACACCGTGCCCTCACAGAGCGAAACACCACGCCATCACAGAGTGAAACACCGTGCCTTCTCAGAGTGAAACACTGTGCCCTCCCAGAGTGAAGCACCGTGCCCTCTCAGAATGAAACACCGTGCCCTCACAGAGTGAAACACCGGGACCTCTTAGAGTGAAACACCGTGCCCTCACAGAGTGAAACACCGTGCCCTCTCAAGTGAAACACCGTGCCATCACAGTCTGAAACACCATGCCCTCTCAAAGTGAAACACCGTGTCCTCTCAGAGTGAAACACCGTGCCCTCTCAGAGTGAAGCACCGTGCCCTCACAGAGTGAAACACCGTGCCCTCACAGAGTGACAAACCATGCCCTCACAGAGTGAAGCAAAGTGCCCTCACAGAGTGACAAACCTTGCCCTCACAGAGTGAAACACCGTGCCCTCACAGAGTGAAACACCGTGCCCTCACAGATTGTAACATCGTGCCCTCTGAGAGTGAAACACCGTGCCCTCACAGAGTGAAACACCATGCCCTCTCAGAGTGAAACACCGTGCCATCACAGAGTGAAACACCGTGCCCTCACAGAGTGAAACACCGTGCCCTCACAGAGTGAAACGCCTTGCCCTCACAGAGGGATTAACCGTGCCCTCTCAAAGTGAAACACCGTGCCCTCACAGAGTGAAACACCGTGCTCTCACAGTCTGAAACACCGTGCCGTCTCAGAGTGAAACACCGTGCACTCAGAGTGAAACACCGTGCCCTCTCAGAGTGAAGAAACCTGCCCTTACAGAGTGAAAAACCGTGCCCTCACCGAGTGAAACACCGTTCACTCTCAGAGTGAAACACAGTGCCCTCTGAGAGTGAAACACCGTGCCCTCTCAGATTAACACACTGTGCCCTCTCAGAGTGAAACACCGTGCCCTCACAGAGTGAAACACCGTGCCCTCTCAGAGTGAAACACCGTGCCCTCACAGAGTAAAACACCGTGCCCTCACAGAGTGACAAACCGTGCCCTCACAGAGTGAAAAACCGTGCCCTCACAGAGTGACAAACCGTGCCCTCACAGAGTGGAACACTGTGCCCTCACAGAGTGAAAAACCGTGCCCTCACAGAGTGAAACACCGTGCCCTCTCAGAGTGAAACACCGTGCCCTCACAGAGTAAAACACCGTGCCCTCACAGAGTGACAAACCGTGCCCTCACAGAGTGAAAAACCGTGCCCTCACAGAGTGACAAACCGTGCCCTCTCAGAGTGAAAGACCGTGCCCTCACAGAGTGAAACACCGTGCCCTCTCAGAGTGAAACATCGAGCCCTCACAGAGTGAAATACCGTGCCCTCTCAGAGTGAAACACCGTGCCCTCACAGTGTGAAACACCGTGCCCTCACAGAGTAAAACACCTTGCCCTCACAGAGTGACAAACCTTGCTCTCTCAGAGTGATACACCGTGCACTCACTGAGTGAAACACCGTGCCCTCTCAGAGTGAAACACCGTGCCCTCACAGAGTGAAAAACCTTGCCCTCACACAGTGATACACCGAGACCTCGCAAAGTGAAACACCGTGCCCTCACCAAGTGAATCACCGTGCCCTCACAGTCTGAAACACCGTGCCGTCTCAGAGTGAAACACCATGCACTCAGAGTGAAACACCATGCCCTCAAAGAGTGAAACACCGTCCCCCTCAGAGTGAAGCATCCTGCCCTTACTGAGTGAAACACAGTGCACTCTCAGAGTGAAACACTGTCCCATCACAGAGAGAAACAACGTGTCCTCAAAGAGTGAAACACCGTGCCCTCACAGAGGGAAACACCGTGCGCTCTCAGAGTGAAACACAGTGTCTTCACAGCGTAAATATTGAGCCCTCACAGAGTGAAACATCGAGCCATCTCAGAGTGAAACACCATGACTTCAGAGAGAAACACCGTGCACTCTCCAAGTGAAACAAAGTGCCCACACAGAGTGAAACACCGTGTCCTCTCAGAGTGAAATGCCACGACATCTCAGAGTGAAACAACATGCCCTCACAGAGTGAAACACCGCGCTCTCACAAATTGAAAAACCGTGTCCTCAAAGAGTGAAACACCGTGCCCTCACAGAGTGAAAAACCGTGCCCTCATAGAGTGAAACACCGTGCCCTCACAGAGTGAAACACAGTGCCCTCTCAGAGTGAAACACCATGCCCTCAAAGAGTGAAACACCGTGTCCTCACAAAGTGAAACACCGTGTCCTCACAAAGTGACACACCGTGCCCTCAAAGAGCGAAACAACATTCCCTCACAGAGTGAAACACCGCGATATCTCAGAGTGAAACACCGTGCCCTCACACTGTGAAACACCGTGCTCTTTCAGAGTGAAATACCGTGCCCACACAGAGTGAAACACCGTGCCCTCACAAAGTGAACCACCGTGCCCTCTCAGAGTGAAACACCGTGCCCTTACAGAGTGAAACACCGTGCCCTCACAGAGTGAAACACCTTGCCCTCACAGAGTGACAAACCGTGCCCTCGCAAAGTGAAACACCGTGCCCTCACAGAGTGACAAACCGTGCCCTCTCAGAGTGAAACACCGTGCCCTCTCAGAGTGAAACACCGTGCCCTCACAGAGTGAAACACCTTGCCCTCACAGAGTGATTAACCGTGCCCTCACAAAGTGAAACACCGTGCCCTCACAGAGTGAAACACCGTGCCCTCACAGTCTGAAACACCGTGCCGTCTCAGAGTGAAACACCGTGCACTCAGAGTGAAACACCATGCCCTCACAAAGTGAAATACCGTGCCCTCTCAGAGTGAAGCACCCTGCCCTTACAGAGTGAAACACCGTGCCCTCACCGAGTGAAACACCGTGCACTCTCAGAGTGAAACACCGTCCCATCACAGAGAGAAACAACGTGTCCTCAAAGAGTGAAACACCGTGCCCTCACAGAGGGAAACACCGTGCACTCTCAGAGTGAAACACAGTGTCTTCACAGCGTAAATATTGAGCCCTCACAGAGTGAAACATCGAGCCATCTCAGAGTGAAACACCGCGACATCTCAGAGTAAAACACCGTGTCCTCTCAGAGTGAAACACCGTGCCTTCAGAGTGAAACACCGTGCTCTCTCAGAGTGAAACACCGTGCCCTCTCAGAATGAAACACCATGCCCACACAGAGTGAAACACCCTGTCCTCTCAGAGTGAAATGCCGCGACATCTCAGAGTGAAACACTGCACTCGCACAAATTGAAAAACCGTGCCCTCACAGAGTGAAACACCGTGCCCTCATAGAGTGAAACACCGTGCCCTCTCAGAGTGAAACACCGTGCCCTCTCAGATTGAAACACCGTGCCCTCACAGAGAGAAACACCGTGCCCTCTCAGAGTGTAGCTCCTTGCCCTCACAGAGTGGAAGACCGTGCCCTCTCGGAGTGAAACACCATGCCCTCTCAGATTGACACATTGTGCCCTCTCGGAGTGAAACACCGTGCCCTCTCAGAGTGAAACACCGTGCCCTCACAGAGTGAAACACCGCGCCATCACAGAGTGAAACACCGTGCCCTCACAGAGTGAAACACCGTGCCCTCTCAGAGTGAAACACCGTGCCTTCAAAGAGTGAAACACTGCGCCATCACAGAGTGAAACACCGTGCCCTCTCAGAGTGAAACACCGTGCCCTCACAGAGTGAAACACCGTGCCCTCACAGAGTGAAACACCGTGCCTTCTCAGAGTGAAACACCGTGCCCTCTCAGAGTGAAACATTGTGCCCTCTCAGAGTGAAACACCTTGCCCTCACAGAGTGAAACACCGTGCCCTCTCAGAGTGAAACACCGTGCCCTCTCAGAGTGAAACACCGTGCCCTCTCAGAGTGAAACACCGTGCCCTCTCAGAGTGAAACACAGTGCCCTCACAGAGTGAAACACCGTGCCCTCTCAGAGTGACACACCGTGCCCTCTCAGAGTGAAACACCGTGCCCTCTCAGAGTGAAACACCGTGCCCTCACAGAGTGAAACACCGTGCCCTCTCAGAGTGAAACACCTTGCCCTCACAGAGTGAAACACCATGCCCTCACAGAGTGAAATACCGTGCCCTCTCAGATTGACATGTTGTGCCCTCACAAGATGAAACACCGTGCCCTCACAGAGTGAAACACCGTGCCCTCACAGAGGGAAACACCTTGTCCTCGTATTGTGAAACACCGTGCCCTCACAGAGTGAAACACAGCGCCCTCACAGAGTAAAACACCGTTCCCTCACAGACTGAAACACCGTGCCCTCTCAGTGTGAAACACCATGCCCTCACAGAGTGAAACACCGTGCCTTCTCAGATTGAAACACCATGCCCTCACAGAGTGAAACACCGTGTCATCTCAGAGTGAAACACCGTGCCCTCACAGAGTGATACGCCGCGACATCTCAGAGTGAAACACCATGCACTCACAGAGTGAAACACCATGCCCTCACAGAGTGAAACACCGTACCCTCTCAGAGTGAAACACCGTACCCTCTCAGAGTGAAACACCGTGCCTCTCAGTGTGAAACACCGTACCCTGTCAGAGTGAAACACCGTACCCTCTCAGAGTGAAACACCGTGCCCTCGTATTGTGAAACACCGTGCCGTCACAGAGTGAAACACCGTGTCATCTCAGAGTGAAACACCGGGCCCTCACAGAGTGAAACACCGTGCCCTCTCAGAGTGAAACACCGTGCCCTCACAGAGTGAAACAACGTGCCCTCATAGACTGAAACAACGTGCCCTCACAGATTGAAGTACTGTCCCGTTACGGAGTGAAACACAGCACCCTCACAAATTGAAACATCGTGCCCTCTCAGAGTGAAGCACCGTGCCCTCAGAGAGAGAAAAACCGTGCCTTCACAGAGTGAAACACCGTGCCCTCTCAGATTGACACATTTTGCCCTTTTGGAGTGAAGCACCGCGCCCTCACAGAGTGAAACACCGTTCCCTCTCTGATTGACACATTGTGCCCTCACAAGGTGAAACACCGTGCCCTCACAGAGTGAAACACCGTGCCCTCACATAGAGAAACACCGTGTCATCTCAGAGTGAAACACCGTGCCCTCACAGAGTGATACGCCGCGACATCTCAGATTGAAACACCGTGCACTCACAGAGTGAAACACCGAGCCCTCTCAGAGTGAAACACCGTGCCCTCTCAGATTGACACATTTTGCCCTTTTGGAGAGAAGCACCGCGCCCTCACAGAGTGAAACACCGTGCCCTCTCAGAGTGAAACACCGTGCCCTCACAGAGTGAAACACCGTGCCATCTCAGATTGACACATTGTGCCCTCACAAGGTGAAACACCATGCCCTCACAGAGTGAAACACCGTGCCCTCGTATTGTGAAACACCGTGCCCTCACAGAGTGAAACACCGTGTCATCTCACAGTGAAACACCGTGCCCTCACAGTGTGATACGCCGCGACATCTCAGAGTGAAACACCGTACACTCTCAGAGTGAAACACCGTGCCCTCTCAGGTTGACACACTGTGCCCTCTCAGAGTGAAACACCGTGCCCTCACATAGTGAAACACTGTGCCCTCTCAGAGTGAAACACTGTGCCCTCTCAGATTGACACATTGTGCCCTCACAGTGTGCAATTCCGTGCTCTCTCAGAGTGAAGCACCGTGCCCTCTCAGATTGACACACTGTGCCCTCTCGGAGTGAAACACTGTGCTCTCATAGATTCAAAAACGGTATCCACACAGAGTGATACAGCCTGCCCTCACAGATTGAAACACTGTGCCCTCCCTGAGATAAACTCCGTGCCCTCTCAGATTGACACATTGTGCCCTCACAGAGTGAAACACCGTGCCCTCACAGAGTGAAACACTGTGCCCTCTCAGAGTGAAACATCGTGCCCTCTCAGATTGACACACTGTGCCCTCTTGGAGTGAAACACCATGCCCTCACAGAGTGAAACACCGTGCCCTCTCAGAATGAAACATCGTGCCAACTCAGATTGACACACTGTGCCCTCTCGTTTGAAACACCGTGCCCTCTCAGATGGACACATTGTGCCCTCACAGAATGAAACGCTGTGCCTTCTCAGATTGACACACTGTGCCCTCACAGAGTGAAACACCGTGTCATCTCAGAGTGAAACACTGTGCCCTCACAGAGTGATACGCCGCGACATCTCAGAGTAAAACACCGTGCACTCACAGAGTGAAACACCGTGCCCTCTCTGAGTGAAACACCGTGCCCTATCAGATTGACACATTTTGCCCTTTTGGAGTGAAACACCACGCCCTCACAGAGTGAAACACCGTGCACTCTCAGAGTGAAACATCGTGCCCTCTCAGATTGACACACTGTGCCCTCTTGGAGTGAAACACCATGCCCTCACAGAGTGAAACACCGTGCCCTCTCAGAATGAAACATCGTGCCAACTCAGATTGACACACTGTGCCCTCTCGTTTGAAACACCGTGCCCTCTCAGATGGACACATTGTGCCCTCACAGAATGAAACGCTGTGCCTTCTCAGATTGACACACTGTGCCCTCACAGAGTGAAACACCGTGTCATCTCAGAGTGAAACACTGTGCCCTCACAGAGTGATACGCCGCGACATCTCAGAGTAAAACACCGTGCACTCACAGAGTGAAACACCGTGCCCTCTCTGAGTGAAACACCGTGCCCTATCAGATTGACACATTTTGCCCTTTTGGAGTGAAACACCACGCCCTCACAGAGTGAAACACCGTGCACTCTCAGAGTGAAACACCGTGCCCTCACAGAGTGAAACACCGTGCCCTCTCAGATTGACACATTGTGCCCTCACAAGGTGAAACACCGTGCCCTCACAGAGGGAAAAACCGTGCCCTCGTATTGTGAAACACCGTGCCCTCACAGAGTGAAACACCGTGTCATCTCAGAGTGAAACACCGTGCACTCACAGAGTGAAACACCGTGCCCGCTCAGAGTGAAACACCGTGCCCGCTCAGAGTGAAACACCGTGCCCTCTCAGCGTGAAACACCGTAACCCCTCAGAGTGAAACACCGTACCCTCTCAGAGTGAAACACCATGCCCTCTCAGGTTGACACACTGTGCCCTCTCAGAGTGAAACACAGTGCCCTCTCAGATTGACATATTGTGCCCTCACAGAGTGAAACACCGTGCCCTCACAGAGTGAAACACTGTGCCCTCTCAGAGTGAAGCACCGTGCCCTCTCAGATTGACACACTGTGCCCTCTCAGAGTGAAACACCGTGCCCTCATAGAGTCAAAAACGGTATCATCACAAAGTGATACAGCTTGCCCTCACAGATTGAAACACCGTGCCCTCTCAGTTTGACAAATTGTGCCCTCTCGGAATGAAACACCGTGCCCTCTCAGATTGACACACTGTGCCCTCTCGGATGAAACACCGTGCCCAATCAGATGGACACATTGTGCCCTCACAGAATGAAACACCGTGCCATCTCAGATTGACACACTGTGCCCTCTCGGAGTGAATCACCGTACCCTCACAGAGTGAAACACCGTTCCCTCACAGAGTGAAAGACCGTGCCCTCTCAGGGTGAAACACCGTGCCGTCACAGAGTGAAATACCGTGCCCTCATAGAGTGAAACAACGTGCCCTCACAGATTGAAGTACTGTCCCGTGACGGAGTGAAACACAGCGCCCTCACAAATTGAAACATCGTGCCCTCTCAGAGCGAAGCACCGTGCCCTCAGAGAGAGAAACACCGTGCCTTCACAGAGTGAAGCACCTTGCCCTCACAGAGTGGAAGATCGTGCCCTCTCGGAGTGTAACACCGTGCCCTCTCAGATTGACACATTTTGCCCTTTTGGAGTGAAACACCGCGCCCTCACAGAGTGAAACACCGTGCCCTCTCAGAGTGAAACACCGTGCCCTCACAGAGTGAAACACCGTGCCCTCTCAGATTGACACATTGTGCCCTCACAAGGTGAAACACTGTGCCCTCACAGAGTTAAAAACCGTGCCCTCACAGATGGAAACACCGTGCCTTCGTATTGTGAAACACCGTGCCCTCACAGAGTGAAACACCGTGTCATCTCACAGTGAAACACCGTGCCCTCACAGAGGGAAACACCGTGCCCTCGTATTGTGAAACACCTTGCCCTCACAGAGTGAAACACCGTGTCATCTCAGAGTGAAACACCATGCCCTCACAGAGTGAAACACCGTGTCATCTCAGAGTGAAACACGGTGCCCTCTCAGAGTGAAACACCGTACCCTCTCAGAGTGATACACCGTACCCTCTCAGAGTGAAACACCACGCCCTCTCAAATTGACACACTGTGCCCTCTCAGAGTGAAACGCCGTGCCCTCGTATTGTGAAACACCGTGCCCTCACAGAGTGAAACACCGTGCCCTCTCAGAGTGAAACACCGTGCCCTCACAGAGTGAAACACCGTGCCCTCTCAGATTGACACATTGTGCCCTCACAAGGTGAAACACCGTGCCCTCACAGAGTTAAAAACCGTGCCCTCACAGATGGAAACACCGTGCCCTCGTATTGTGAAACACCGTGCCCTCACAGAGTGAAACACCGTGTCATCTCACAGTGAAACACCGTGCCCTCACAGAGGGAAACACCGTGCCCTCGTATTGTGAAACACCTTGCCCTCACAGAGTGAAACACCGTGTCATCTCAGAGTGAAACACCATGCCCTCACAGAGTGAAACACCGTGTCATCTCAGAGTGAAACACGGTGCCCTCTCAGAGTGAAACACCGTACCCTCTCAGAGTGATACACCGTACCCTCTCAGAGTGAAACACCACGCCCTCTCAAATTGACACACTGTGCCCTCTCAGAGTGAAACGCCGTGCCCTCGTATTGTGAAACACCGTGCCCTCACAGAGAGAAACACCGTGTCATCTCAGAGTGAAACACCGTGCCCTCACAGAGTGATACGCCGCGACATCTCAGAGTGAAACACCGTGCACTCACAAAGTGAAACACCGTGCCCTCTCTGAGTGAAACACCGTGCCCTATCAGATTGACACATTTTGCCCTTTTGGAGTGAAACACCGCGCCCTCACAGAGTGAAACACCGTGCCCTCTCAGAGTGAAACACCATGCCCTCACAGAGTGAAACACCGTGCCCTCTCAGATTGACAAATTGTGCCCTCACAAGGTGAAACACCGTGCCCTCACAGAGTGAAACACCGTGCCCTCACAGAGGGAAACACCGTGCCCTCGTATTGTGAAACACCGTGCCCTCACAGAGTGAAAAACCGTGTCATCTCAGAGTGAAACACCGTGCCCTCACAGAGTGATACGCCGCGACATCTCAGAGTGAAACACCGTGCCCTCACAGAGGGAAACACCGTGCCCTCGTATTGTGAAACACCTTGCCCTCACAGAGTGAAACACCGTGTCATCTCAGAGTGAAACACCATGCACTCACAGAGTGAAACACCGTGCCCTCTCAGAGTGAAACACCGTGCCCTCTCAGAGTGAAACACCGTACCCTCTCAGAGTGAAACACCGTACCCTCTCAGAGTGAAACACCGTGCCCTCTCAGATTGACACTCTGTGCCCTCTCAGAGTGAAACACCGTGCCCTCTCAGATTGACGCATTGTGCCCTCACAGAGTGAAACACCGTGCCCTCTCAGAGTGAAGCACCATGCCCTCTCAGAGTGGAAGACCGTGCCCTCTCAGATTGACACATTGTGCCCTCTCAGAGTGAAACACCGTGCCCTCTCAGAGTGAAACACCGTGCCCTATCAGATTGACACACTGTGCCCTCTCAGAGTGAAACACCGTGCCCTCTCAGACTGAAACACGGTGCCTCTCAGAGTGAAGCAGCGTGCCCTCTCAGGGTGAAACACCGTGCCCTCACAGAGTGAAACACCACGACATCTCAGAGTGAAACACAGTGCCCTCAGTATGATACACCGCACCATCTCAAAGTGAAATACTGTGCCCTCACAGAGTGAAACACCGCACCATTTCAGAGTGAAACACCGTGCCCTCAAAGAGTGAAACACTGTGCCCTTGAAGAGTGAAACACCGTGCCCTCACAGATTGTAACACCGTGCCCTCACAAAGGGTAACACCGTGCCCACATAGAGTCAAAAACGGTATCCACACAGAGTGATACAACCTGCCCTCACAGAGTGAAACACCGTGCCCTCAGAGAGTGAAACACCGTGCCCTCATAGAGTGAAACAACATGCCCTCACAGATTGAAACACTGTCCCATTACAGAGTGAAACACAGCGCCCTCACAAATTGAAACACCGTGCCCTCTCAGAGTGAAGCACCGTGCCCTCTCAGAGTGGAAGACCGTGCCCTCTCAGATTGACACATTGTGCCCTCTCAGAGTGAAACACCGTGCCCTCTCAGAGTGAAACACCGTGCCCTATCAGATTGACACACTGTGCCCTCTCAGAGTGAAACACCGTGCCCTCTCAGACTGAAACACGGTGCCTCTCAGAGTGAAGCAGCGTGCCCTCTCAGGGTGAAACACCGTGCCCTCACAGAGTGAAACACCACGACATCTCAGAGTGAAACACAGTGCCCTCAGTGTGATACACCGCACCATCTCAAAGTGAAATACTGTGCCCTCACAGAGTGAAACACCGCACCATTTCAGAGTGAAACACCGTGCCCTCAAAGAGTGAAACACTGTGCCCTTGAAGAGTGAAACACCGTGCCCTCACAGATTGTAACACCGTGCCCTCACAAAGGGTAACACCGTGCCCACATAGAGTCAAAAACGGTATCCACACAGAGTGATACAACCTGCCCTCACAGAGTGAAACACCGTGCCCTCAGAGAGTGAAACACCGTGCCCTCATAGAGTGAAACAACATGCCCTCACAGATTGAAACACTGTCCCATTACAGAGTGAAACACAGCGCCCTCACAAATTGAAACACCGTGCCCTCTCAGAGTGAAGCACCATGCCCTCTCAGAGTGGAAGACCGTGCCCTCTCAGATTGACACATTGTGCCCTCTCAGAGTGAAACACCGTGCCCTCTCAGAGTGAAACACCGTGCCCTATCAGATTGACACACTGTGCCCTCTCAGAGTGAAACACCGTGCCCTCTCAGACTGAAACACGGTGCCTCTCAGAGTGAAGCAGCGTGCCCTCTCAGAGTGAAACACCGTGCCCTCACAGAGTGAAACACCACGACATCTCAGAGTGAAACACAGTGCCCTCAGAGTGATACACCGGACCATATCAAAGTGAAATACTGTTCACTCACAGAGTGAAACACCGTGTCATCTCAGAGTGAAACACCGTGCCCTCACAGAGTGATACGCCGCGACATCTCAGAGTGAAACACCGTGCCCTCACAGAGGGAAACACCGTGCCCTCGTATTGTGAAACACCTTGCCCTCACAGAGTGAAACACCGTGTCATCTCAGAGTGAAACACCGTGCCCTCACAGAGTGATACACCGCGACATCTCAGAGTGAAACACCATGCACTCACAGAGTGAAACACCGTGCCCTCTCAGAGTGAAACACCGTGCCCTCTCAGAGTGAAACACCGTACCCTCTCAGAGTGCAACACCGTACCCTCTCAGAGTGAAACACCATGCCCTCTCAGATTGACACTCTGTGCCCTCTCAGAGTGAAACACCGTGCCCTCACATAGTGAAACACCGTGCCCTCTCAGAGTGAAGCACTGTGCCCTCTCAGATTGACACATTGTTCCCTCACAGAGTGCAATTCCGTGCTCTCTCAGAGTGAAGCACCGTGCCCTCTCAGATTGACACACTGTGCCCTCTCGGAGTGAAACACCGTGCCCTCTCAGATTGACACATTGTGCCCTCACAGAGTGAAACACCGTGCCCTCTCAGAGTGAAGCACCGTGCCCTCTCAGAGTGGAAGACCGTGCCCTCTCAGATTGACACATTGTGCCCTCTCAGAGTGAAACACCGTGCCCTCTCAGAGTGAAACACCGTGCCCTATCAGATTGACACACTGTGCCCTCTCAGAGTGAAACACCGTGCCCTCTCAGACTGAAACACGGTGCCTCTCAGAGTGAAGCAGCGTGCCCTCTCAGGGTGAAACACCGTGCCCTCACAGAGTGAAACACCACGACATCTCAGAGTGAAACACAGTGCCCTCAGTGTGATACACCGCACCATCTCAAAGTGAAATACTGTGCCCTCACAGAGTGAAACACCGCACCATTTCAGAGTGAAACACCGTGCCCTCAAAGAGTGAAACACCGTGCCCTTGAAGATTGAAACACCGTGCCCTCACAGATTGTAACACCGTGCCCTCACAAAGGGTAACACCGTGCCCACATAGAGTCAAAAACGGTATCCACACAGAGTGATACAACCTGCCCTCACAGAGTGAACCACCGTGCCCTCAGAGAGTGAAACACCGTGCCCTCAGAGAGTGAAACAACATGCCCTCACAGATTGAAGCACTGTCCCATTACAGAGTGAAACACAGCGCCCTCACAAATTGAAACACCGTGCCCTCTCAGAGTGAAGCACCGTGCCCTCTCAGAGTGGAAGACCGTGCCCTCTCAGATTGACACATTGTGCCCTCTCAGAGTGAAACACCGTGCCCTCTCAGAGTGAAACACCGTGCCCTATCAGATTGACACACTGTGCCCTCTCAGAGTGAAACACCGTGCCCTCTCAGACTGAAACACGGTGCCTCTCAGAGTGAAGCAGCGTGCCCTCTCAGAGTGAAACACCGTGCCCTCAAAGAGTGAAACACCACGACATCTCAGAGTGAAACACAGTGCCCTCATAGAGTGAAACAACGTGCCCTCACAGATTGAAGCACTGTCCCATTACAAAGTGAAACACAGCGCCCTCACAAATTGAAACATCGTGCCCTCTCAGAGTGAAGCACCATGCCCTCACAGAGTGAAACACCATGCCCTCACAGAGTGAAGCACCTTGCCCTCACAGAGTGGAAGACCGTGCCCCCTCGGAGTGAAACACCGAGCCCTCTCAGAGTGAAACACCGTTCTCTCTCAGAGTGAAAAACTGTGCCCTCACATAGTGAAACACATTGCCCTCTCAGATTGACACACTGTGCCCTCTCGGAGTGAAACACCGTGCCCTCTCAGAGTGAAACACATTGCCCTCTCAGAGTGAAACACCGTGCCCTCACAGAGTGAAAAACCATGCCCTCTCAGAGTGAAACACCGTGCCCTCTCAGATTGAAACACCGTGCCCTTGCAGTGTGAAAAACCGTGCCCTCTCAGAGTAAAACACCGGGCGCTCACAGAGTGAGGTACCGTACCATCACAGAGAGAAACAACGTGTCCTCTCAGAGTGAAACACCTTGCCCTCTCAGAGTGAAACACCGTGTCTTCACAGAGTGAAACACCGCGCCCTCACTGAGTGAAACTCCGTGCCCTCTCAGAGTGAAAACCCGTGCCCTCACAGAGGGAAACATCGTGTCCTCTCAGAGTGAAACACCGTGCCCTCTCAGAGTGAAACACCGTGTCTTCACAGAGTAAACATTGAGCCATCACAGATTGAAACATCGAGCCCACACAGAGTGAAACACCGCAACATCTCAGAGTAAAACACCGTGCCCTCACAGACTGAATCACCGTGCCCTCAGTGTGAAACACCTTGCCCTCACAGAGTGAAACACCGTGCCATCTCAGAGTGAAACACCTTGCCCTCTCAGTGTGAAACACCTTGCCCTCACAGAGTGAAACACCGTGCCCTCTCAGTGTGAAACACCTTGCCCTCACAGAGTGAAACACCGTGTCATCTCAGAGTGAAACACCGTGCCCTCACAGAGTGAAATGCCGCGAATTCTCAGAGTGAAACACCGTGCACTCACAGAGTGAAACACCGTGCCCTCTCAAGGTGAAACACCGTACCCTCTAAGAGTGAAACACCGTACACTCTCAGAGTGAAACACCATGCCCTCTCAGATTGACACACTGTGCCCTCTCAGAGTGAAACACCGTGCCCTCACAGAGTGAAACACTGTGCCCTCTCAGAGTGAAGCACCGTGCCCTCTCAGATTGACACACTGTGCCCTCTCAGAGTGAAACACCGTGCCCTCATAGAGTCAAAAACGGTATCATCACAAAGTGATACAGCTTGCCCTCACAGATTGAAACACCGTGCCCTCTCAGTTTGACAAATTGTGCCCTCTCGGAATGAAACACCGTGCCCTCTCAGATTGACACACTGTGCCCTCTCGGATGAAACACCGTGCCCAATCAGATGGACACATTGTGCCCTCACAGAATGAAACACCGTGCCCTCTCAGATTGACACACTGTGCCCTCTCGGAGTGAATCACCGTACCCTCACAGAGTGAAACACCGTTCCCTCACAGAGTGAAACACCGTGCCCTCTCAGGGAGAAACACCGTGCCGTCACAGAGTGAAATACCGTGCCCTCATAGAGTGAAACAACGTGCCCTCACAGATTGAAGTACTGTCCCGTGACGGAGTGAAACACAGCGCCCTCACAAATTGAAACATCGTGCCCTCTCAGAGCGAAGCACCGTGCCCTCAGAGAGAGAAGCACCGTGCCTTCACAGAGTGAAGCACCTTGCCCTCACAGAGTGGAAGACCGTGCCCTCTCGGAGTGTAACACCGTGCCCTCTCAGATTGACACATTTTGCCCTTTTGGAGTGAAACACCGCGCCCTCACAGAGTGAAACACCGTGCCCTCTCAGAGTGAAACACCGTGCCCTCACAGAGTGAAACACCGTGCCCTCTCAGATTGACACATTGTGCCCTCACAAGGTGAAACACCGTGCCCTCACAGAGTTAAAAACCGTGCCCTCACAGATGGAAACACCGTGCCCTCGTATTGTGAAACACCGTGCCCTCACAGAGTGAAACACCGTGTCATCTCACAGTGAAACAACGTGCCCTCACAGAGGGAAACACCGTGCCCTCGTATTGTGAAACACCTTGCCCTCACAGAGTGAAACACCGTGTCATCTCAGAGTGAAACACCATGCCCTCACAGAGTGAAACACCGTGTCATCTCAGAGTGAAACACGGTGCCCTCTCAGAGTGAAACACCGTACCCTCTCAGAGTGATACACCGTACCCTCTCAGAGTGAAACACCACGCCCTCTCAAATTGACACACTGTGCCCTCTCAGAGTGAAACGCCGTGCCCTCGTATTGTGAAACACCGTGCCCTCACAGAGTGAAACACCGTGTCATCTCAGAGTGAAACACCGTGCCCTCACAGAGTGATACGCCGCGACATCTCAGAGTGAAACACTGTGCACTCACAAAGTGAAACACCGTGCCCTCTCTGAGTGAAACACCGTGCCCTATCAGATTGACACATTTTGCCTTTTGGAGTGAAACACCGCGCCCTCACAGAGTGAAACACCGTGCCCTCTCAGAGTGAAACACCATGCCCTCACAGAGTGAAAAACCGTGCCCTCTCAGATTGACAAATTGTGCCCTCACAAGGTGAAACACCGTGCCCTCACAGAGTGAAACACCGTGCCCTCACAGAGGGAAACACCGTGCCCTCGTATTGTGAAACACCGTGCCCTCACAGAGTGAAACACCGTGTCATCTCAGAGTGAAACACCGTGCCCTCACAGAGTGATACGCCGCGACATCTCAGAGTGAAACACCGTGCCCTCACAGAGGGAAACACCGTGCCCTCGTATTGTGAAACACCTTGCCCTCACAGAGTGAAACACCGTGTCATCTCAGAGTGAAACACCATGCACTCACAGAGTGAAACACCGTGCCCTCTCAGAGTGAAACACCGTGCCCTCTCAGAGTGAAACACCGTACCCTCTCAGAGTGAAACACCGTACCCTCTCAGAGTGAAACACCGTGCCCTCTCAGATTGACACTCTGTGCCCTCTCAGAGTGAAACACCGTGCCCTCTCAGATTGACGCATTGTGCCCTCACAGAGTGAAACACCGTGCCCTCTCAGAGTGAAGCACCGTGCCCTCTCAGAGTGGAAGACCGTGCCCTCTCAGATTGACACATTGTGCCCTCTCAGAGTGAAACACCGTGCCCTCTCAGAGTGAAACACCGTGCCCTATCAGATTGACACACTGTGCCCTCTCAGAGTGAAACACCGTGCCCTCTCAGACTGAAACACGGTGCCTCTCAGAGTGAAGCAGCGTGCCCTCTCAGGGTGAAACACCGTGCCCTCACAGAGTGAAACACCACGACATCTCAGAGTGAAACACAGTGCCCTCAGTATGATACACCGCACCATCTCAAAGTGAAATACTGTGCCCTCACAGAGTGAAACACCGCACCATTTCAGAGTGAAACACCGTGCCCTCAAAGAGTGAAACACTGTGCCCTTGAAGAGTGAAACACCGTGCCCTCACAGATTGTAACACCGTGCCCTCACAAAGGGTAACACCGTGCCCACATAGAGTCAAAAACGGTATCCACACAGAGTGATACAACCTGCCCTCACAGAGTGAAACACCGTGCCCTCAGAGAGTGAAACACCGTGCCCTCATAGAGTGAAACAACATGCCCTCACAGATTGAAACACTGTCCCATTACAGAGTGAAACACAGCGCCCTCACAAATTGAAACACCGTGCCCTCTCAGAGTGAAGCACCATGCCCTCTCAGAGTGGAAGACCGTGCCCTCTCAGATTGACACATTGTGCCCTCTCAGAGTGAAACACCGTGCCCTCTCAGAGTGAAACACCGTGCCCTATCAGATTGACACACTGTGCCCTCTCAGAGTGAAACACCGTGCCCTCTCAGACTGAAACACAGTGCCTCTCAGAGTGAAGCAGCGTGCCCTCTCAGAGTGAAACACCGTGCCCTCACAGAGTGAAACACCACGACATCTCAGTGTGAAACACAGTGCCCTCAGAGTGATACACCGGACCATATCAAAGTGAAATACTGTTCCCTCACAGAGTGAAACACCGTGTCATCTCAGAGTGAAACACCGTGCCCTAACAGAGTGATACGCCGCGACATCTCAGAGTGAAACACCGTTCCCTCACAGAGGGAAACACCGTGCCCTCGTATTGTGAAACACCTTGCCCTCACAGAGTGAAACACCGTGTCATCTCAGAGTGAAACACCGTGCCCTCACAGAGTGATACACTGCGACATCTCAGAGTGAAACACCATGCACTCACAGAGTGAAACACCGTGCCCTCTCAGAGTGAAACACCGTGCCCTCTCAGAGTGAAACACCGTACCCTCTCAGAGTGCAACACCGTACCCTCTCAGAGTGAAACACCGTGCCCTCTCAGATTGACACTCTGTGCCCTCTCAGAGTGAAACACCGTGCCCTCACAGAGTGAAACACTGTGCTCTCTCAGAGTGAAGCACCGTGCCCTCTCAGATTGACACACTGTGCCCTCTCAGAGTGAAACACCGTGCCCTCATAGAGTCAAAAACGGTATCATCACAAAGTGATACAGCTTGCCCTCACAGATTGAAACACCGTGCCCTCTCAGTTTGACAAATTGTGCCCTCTCGGAATGAAACACCGTGCCCTCTCAGATTGACACACTGTGCCCTCTCGGATGAAACACCGTGCCCAATCAGATGGACACATTGTGCCCTCACAGAATGAAACACCGTGCCATCTCAGATTGACACACTGTGCCCTCTCGGAGTGAATCACCGTACCCTCACAGAGTGAAACACCGTTCCCACACAGAGTGAAACACCGTGCCCTCTCAGGGTGAAACACCGTGCCGTCACAGAGTGAAATACCGTGCCCTCATAGAGTGAAACAACGTGCCCTCACAGATTGAAGTACTGTCCCGTGACGGAGTGAAACACAGCGCCCTCACAAATTGAAACATCGTGCCCTCTCAGAGCGAAGCACCGTGCCCTCAGAGAGAGAAACACCGTGCCTTCACAGAGTGAAGCACCTTGCCCTCACAGAGTGGAAGATCGTGCCCTCTCGGAGTGTAACACCGTGCCCTCTCAGATTGACACATTTTGCCCTTTTGGAGTGAAACACCGCGCCCTCACAGAGTGAAAACACCGTGCACTCTCAGAGTGAAACACCGTGCCCTCACAGAGTGAAACACCGTGCCCTCTCAGATTGACACATTGTGCCCTCACAATGTGAAACAATGTGCCCTCACAGAGTTAAAAACCGTGCCCTCACAGATGGAAACACCGTGCCCTCGTATTGTGAAACACCGTGCCCTCACAGAGTGAAACACCGTGTCATCTCACAGTGAAACACCGTGCCCTCACAGAGGGAAACACCGTGCCCTCGTATTGTGAAACACCTTGCCCTCACAGAGTGAAACACCGTGTCATCTCAGAGTGAAACACCATGCCCTCACAGAGTGAAACACCGTGTCATCTCAGAGTGAAACACGGTGCCCTCTCAGAGTGAAACACCGTACCCTCTCAGAGTGATACACCGTACCCTCTCAGAGTGAAACACCACGCCCTCTCAAATTGACACACTGTGCCCTCTCAGAGTGAAACGCCGTGCCCTCGTATTGTGAAACACCGTGCCCTCACAGAGTGAAACACCGTGCCCTCTCAGAGTGAAACACCGTGCCCTCACAGAGTGAAACACCGTGCCCTCTCAGATTGACACATTGTGCCCTCACAAGGTGAAACACCGTGCCCTCACAGAGTTAAAAACCGTGCCCTCACAGATGGAAACACCGTGCCCTCGTATTGTGAAACACCGTGCCCTCACAGAGTGAAACACCGTGTCATCTCACAGTGAAACACCGTGCCCTCACAGAGGGAAACACCGTGCCCTCGTATTGTGAAACACCTTGCCCTCACAGAGTGAAACACCGTGTCATCTCAGAGTGAAACACCATGCCCTCACAGAGTGAAACACCGTGTCATCTCAGAGTGAAACACGGTGCCCTCTCAGAGTGAAACACCGTACCCTCTCAGAGTGATACACCGTACCCTCTCAGAGTGAAACACCACGCCCTCTCAAATTGACACACTGTGCCCTCTCAGAGTGAAACGCCGTGCCCTCGTATTGTGAAACACCGTGCCCTCACAGAGTGAAACACCGTGTCATCTCAGAGTGAAACACCGTGCCCTCACAGAGTGATACGCCGCGACATCTCAGAGTGAAACACCGTGCACTCACAAAGTGAAACACCGTGCCCTCTCTGAGTGAAACACCGTGCCCTATCAGATTGACACATTTTGCCCTTTTGGAGTGAAACACCGCGCCCTCACAGAGTGAAACACCGTGCCCTCTCAGAGTGAAACACCATGCCCTCACAGAGTGAAACACCGTGCCCTCTCAGATTGACAAATTGTGCCCTCACAAGGTGAAACACCGTGCCCTCACAGAGTGAAACACCGTGCCCTCACAGAGGGAAACACCGTGCCCTCGTATTGTGAAACACCGTGCCCTCACAGAGTGAAACACCGTGTCATCTCAGAGTGAAACACCGTGCCCTCACAGAGTGATACGCCGCGACATCTCAGAGTGAAACACCGTGCCCTCACAGAGGGAAACACCGTGCCCTCGTATTGTGAAACACCTTGCCCTCACATAGTGAAACACCGTGCCCTCTCAGAGTGAAGCACTGTGCCCTCTCAGATTGACACATTGTGCCCTCACAGAGTGCAATTCCGTGCTCTCTCAGAGTGAAGCACCGTGCCCTCTCAGATTGACACACTGTGCCCTCTCGGAGTGAAACACCGTGCCCTCTCAGATTGACACATTGTGCCCTCACAGAGTGAAACACCGTGCCCTCTCAGAGTGGAAGCACCGTGCCCTCTCAGAGTGGAAGACCGTGCCCTCTCAGATTGACACATTGTGCCCTCTCAGAGTGAAACACCGTGCCCTCTCAGAGTGAAACACCGTGCCCTCACAGAGGGAAACACCGTGCCCTCGTATTGTGAAACACCTTGCCCTCACAGAGTGAAACACCGTGTCATCTCAGAGTGAAACACCATGCACTCACAGAGTGAAACACCGTGCCCTCTCAGAGTGAAACACCGTGCCCTCTCAGAGTGAAACACCGTACCCTCTCAGAGTGAAACACCGTACCCTCTCAGAGTGAAACACCGTGCCCTCTCAGATTGACACTCTGTGCCCTCTCAGAGTGAAACACCGTGCCCTCTCAGATTGACGCATTGTGCCCTCACAGAGTGAAACACCGTGCCCTCTCAGAGTGAAGCACCATGCCCTCTCAGAGTGGAAGACCGTGCCCTCTCAGATTGACACATTGTGCCCTCTCAGAGTGAAACACCGTGCCCTCTCAGAGTGAAACACCGTGCCCTATCAGATTGACACACTGTGCCCTCTCAGAGTGAAACACCGTGCCCTCTCAGACTGAAACACGGTGCCTCTCAGAGTGAAGCAGCGTGCCCTCTCAGAGTGAAACACCGTGCCCTCACAGAGTGAAACACCACGACATCTCAGAGTGAAACACAGTGCCCTCAGTATGATACACCGCACCATCTCAAAGTGAAATACTGTGCCCTCACAGAGTGAAACACCGCACCATTTCAGAGTGAAACACCGTGCCCTCAAAGAGTGAAACACTGTGCCCTTGAAGAGTGAAACACCGTGCCCTCACAGATTGTAACACCGTGCCCTCACAAAGGGTAACACCGTGCCCACATAGAGTCAAAAACGGTATCCACACAGAGTGATACAACCTGCCCTCACAGAGTGAAACACCGTGCCCTCAGAGAGTGAAACACCGTGCCCTCATAGAGTGAAACAACATGCCCTCACAGATTGAAACACTGTCCCATTACAGAGTGAAACACAGCGCCCTCACAAATTGAAACACCGTGCCCTCTCAGAGTGAAGCACCGTGCCCTCTCAGAGTGGAAGACCGTGCCCTCTCAGATTGACACATTGTGCCCTCTCAGAGTGAAACACCGTGCCCTCTCAGAGTGAAACACCGTGCCCTATCAGATTGACACACTGTGCCCTCTCAGACTGAAACACCGTGCCCTCTCAGACTGAAACACGGTGCCTCTCAGAGTGAAGCAGCGTGCCCTCTCAGAGTGAAACACCGTGCCCTCACAGAGTGAAACACCACGACATCTCAGAGTGAAACACAGTGCCCTCAGAGTGATACACCGGACCATATCAAAGTGAAATACTGTTCCCTCACAGAGTGAAACACCGTGTCATCTCAGAGTGAAACACCGTGCCCTAACAGAGTGATACGCCGCGACATCTCAGAGTGAAACACCGTGCCCTCACAGAGGGAAACACCGTGCCCTCGTATTGTGAAACACCTTGCCCTCACAGAGTGAAACACCGTGTCATCTCAGAGTGAAACACCGTGCCCTCACAGAGTGATACACTGCGACATCTGAGAGTGAAACACCATGCACTCACAGAGTGAAACACCGTGCCCTCTCAGAGTGAAACACCGTGCCCTCTCAGAGTGAAACACCGTACCCTCTCAGAGTGCAACACCGTACCCTCTCAGAGTGAAACACCGTGCCCTCACATAGTGAAACACCGTGCCCTCTCAGAGTGAAGCACTGTGCCCTCTCAGATTGACACATTGTGCCCTCACAGAGTGCAATTCCGTGCTCTCTCAGAGTGAAGCACCGTGCCCTCTCAGATTGACACACTGTGCCCTCTCGGAGTGAAACACCGTGCCCTCTCAGATTGACACATTGTGCCCTCACAGAGTGAAACACCGTGCCCTCTCAGAGTGAAGCACCGTGCCCTCTCAGAGTGGAAGACCGTGCCCTCTCAGATTGACACATGGTGCCCTCTCAGAGTGAAACACCGTGCCCTCTCAGAGTGAAACACCGTGCCCTATCAGATTGACACACTGTGCCCTCTCAGAGTGAAACACGGTGCCTCTCAGAGTGAAGCAGCGTGCCCTCTCAGGGTGAAACACCGTGCCCTCACAGAGTGAAACACCACGACATCTCAGAGTGAAACACAGTGCCCTCAGTGTGATACACCGCACCATCTCAAAGTGAAATACTGTGCCCTCACAGAGTGAAACACCGCACCATTTCAGAGTGAAACACCGTGCCCTCAAAGAGTGAAACACCGTGCCCTTGAAGAGTGAAACACCGTGCCCTCACAGATTGTAACACCGTGCCCTCACAAAGGGTAACACCGTGCCCACATAGAGTCAAAAACGGTATCCACACAGAGTGATACAACCTGCCCTCACAGAGTGAAACACCGTGCCCTCAGAGAGTGAAACACCGTGCCCTCATAGAGTGAAACAACATGCCCTCACAGATTGAAGCACTGTCCCATTACAGAGTGAAACACAGCGCCCTCACAAATTGAAACACCGCGCCCTCTCAGAGTGAAGCACCGTGCCCTCTCAGAGTGGAAGACCGTGCCCTCTCAGATTGACACATTGTGCCCTCTCAGAGTGAAACACCGTGCCCTCTCAGAGTGAAACACCGTGCCCTATCAGATTGACACACTGTGCCCTCTCAGAGTGAAACACCGTGCCCTCTCAGACTGAAACACGGTGCCTCTCAGAGTGAAGCAGCGTGCCCTCTCAGAGTGAAACACCGTGCCCTCTCAGAGTGAAACACCGTGTCTTCACAGAGTGAAACACCGCGCCCTCACTGAGTGAAACTCCGTGCCCTCTCAGAGTGAAAACCCGTGCCCTCACAGAGGGAAACATCGTGTCCTCTCAGAGTGAAACACCGTGCCCTCTCAGAGTGAAACACCGTGTCTTCACAGAGTAAACATTGAGCCATCACAGATTGAAACATCGAGCCCACACAGAGTGAAACACCGCAACATCTCAGAGTAAAACACCGTGCCCTCACAGACTGAATCACCGTGCCCTCAGTGTGAAACACCTTGCCCTCACAGAGTGAAACACCGTGCCATCTCAGAGTGAAACACCGTGCCCTCTCAGAGTGAAACACCGTGCCCTCACATAATGAAACACCGTGCCCTCTCAGAGTGAAACACAGTGCCCTCTCAGATTGACATATTGTGCCCTCACAGAGTGAAACACCGTGCCCTCACAGAGTGAAACACTGTGCTCTCTCAGAGTGAAGCACCGTGCCCTCTCAGATTGACACACTGTGCCCTCTCAGAGTGAAACACCGTGCCCTCATAGAGTCAAAAACGGTATCATCATAAAGTGATACAGCTTGCCCTCACAGATTGAAACACCGTGCCCTCTCAGTTTGACAAATTGTGCCCTCTCGGAATGAAACACCGTGCCCTCTCAGATTGACACACTGTGCCCTCTCAGACTGAAACACCGTGCCCTCTCAGACTGAAACACGGTGCCTCTCAGAGTGAAGCAGCGTGCCCTCTCAGAGTGAAACACCGTGCCCTCACAGAGTGAAACACCACGACATCTCAGAGTGAAACACAGTGCCCTCAGAGTGATACACCGGACCATATCAAAGTGAAATACTGTTCCCTCACAGAGTGAAACACCGTGTCATCTCAGAGTGAAACACCGTGCCCTAACAGAGTGATACGCCGCGACATCTCAGAGTGAAACACCGTGCCCTCACAGAGGGAAACACCGTGCCCTCGTATTGTGAAACACCTTGCCCTCACAGAGTGAAACACCGTGTCATCTCAGAGTGAAACACCGTGCCCTCACAGAGTGATACACTGCGACATCTCAGAGTGAAACACCATGCACTCACAGAGTGAAACACCGTGCCCTCTCAGAGTGAAACACCGTGCCCTCTCAGAGTGAAACACCGTACCCTCTCAGAGTGCAACACCGTACCCTCTCAGAGTGAAACACCGTGCCCTCTCAGATTGACACTCTGTGCCCTCTCAGAGTGAAACACCGTGCCCTCACATAGTGAAACACCGTGCCCTCTCAGAGTGAAGCACTGTGCCCTCTCAGATTGACACATTGTGCCCTCACAGAGTGCAATTCCGTGCTCTCTCAGAGTGAAGCACCGTGCCCTCTCAGATTGACACACTGTGCCCTCTCGGAGTGAAACACCGTGCCCTCTCAGATTGACACATTGTGCCCTCACAGAGTGAAACACCGTGCCCTCTCAGAGTGAAGCACCGTGCCCTCTCAGAGTGGAAGACCGTGCCCTCTCAGATTGACACATTGTGCCCTCACAGAGTGAAACACCGTGCCCTCTCAGAGTGAAGCACCGTGCCCTCTCAGAGTGGAAGACCGTGCCCTCTCAGATTGACACATTGTGCCCTCTCAGAGTGAAACACCGTGCCCTCTCAGAGTGAAACACCGTGCCCTATCAGATTGACACACTGTGCCCTCTCAGAGTGAAACACCGTGCCCTCTCAGACTGAAACACGGTGCCTCTCAGAGTGAAGCAGCGTGCCCTCTCAGGGTGAAACACCGTGCCCTCACAGAGTGAAACACCACGACATCTCAGAGTGAAACACAGTGCCCTCAGTGTGATACACCGCACCATCTCAAAGTGAAATACTGTGCCCTCACAGAGTGAAACACCGCACCATTTCAGAGTGAAACACCGTGCCCTCAAAGAGTGAAACACCGTGCCCTTGAAGAGTGAAACACCGTGCCCTCACAGATTGTAACACCGTGCCCTCACAAAGGGTAACACCGTGCCCACATAGAGTCAAAAACGGTATCCACACAGAGTGATACAACCTGCCCTCACAGAGTGAAACACCGTGCCCTCAGAGAGTGAAACACCGTGCCCTCATAGAGTGAAACACCATGCCCTCACAGATTGAAGCACTGTCCCATTACAGAGTGAAACACAGCGCCCTCACAAATTGAAACACCGCGCCCTCTCAGAGTGAAGCACCGTGCCCTCTCAGAGTGGAAGACCGTGCCCTCTCAGATTGACACATTGTGCCCTCTCAGAGTGAAACACCGTGCCCTCTCAGAGTGAAACACCGTGCCCTATCAGATTGACACACTGTGCCCTCTCAGAGTGAAACACCGTGCCCTCTCAGACTGAAACACGGTGCCTCTCAGAGTGAAGCAGCGTGCCCTCTCAGAGTGAAACACCGTGCCCTCTCAGAGTGAAACACCGTGTCTTCACAGAGTGAAACACTGCGCCCTCACTGAGTGAAACTCCGTGCCCTCTCAGAGTGAAAACCCGTGCCCTCACAGAGGGAAACATCGTGTCCTCTCAGAGTGAAACACCGTGCCCTCTCAGAGTGAAACACCGTGTCTTCACAGAGTAAACATTGAGCCATCACAGATTGAAACATCGAGCCCACACAGAGTGAAACACCGCAACATCTCAGAGTAAAACACCGTGCCCTCACAGACTGAATCACCGTGCCCTCAGTGTGAAACACCTTGCCCTCACAGAGTGAAACACCGTGCCATCTCAGAGTGAAACACCGTGCCCTCTCAGAGTGAAACACCGTGCCCTCACATAATGAAACACCGTGCCCTCTCAGAGTGAAACACAGTGCCCTCTCAGATTGACATATTGTGCCCTCACAGAGTGAAACACCGTGCCCTCACAGAGTGAAACACTGTGCTCTCTCAGAGTGAAGCACCGTGCCCTCTCAGATTGACACACTGTGCCCTCTCAGAGTGAAACACCGTGCCCTCATAGAGTCAAAAACGGTATCATCACAAAGTGATACAGCTTGCCCTCACAGATTGAAACACCGTGCCCTCTCAGTTTGACAAATTGTGCCCTCTCGGAATGAAACACCGTGCCCTCTCAGATTGACACACTGTGCCCTCTCGGATGAAACACCGTGCCCAATCAGATGGACACATTGTGCCCTCACAGAATGAAACACCGTGCCCTCTCAGATTGACACACTGTGCCCTCTCGGAGTGAATCACCGTACCCTCACAGAGTGAAACACCGTTCGCTCACAGAGTGAAACACCAGTGCCCTCTCAGGGTGAAACACCGTGCCGTCACAGAGTGAAATACCGTGCCCTCATAGAGTGAAACAACGTGCCCTCACAGATTGAAGTACTGTCCCGTGACGGAGTGAAACACAGCGCCCTCACAAATTGAAACATCGTGCCCTCTCAGAGCGAAGCACCGTGCCCTCAGAGAGAGAAACACCGTGCCTTCACAGAGTGAAGCACCTTGCCCTCACAGAGTGGAAGATCGTGCCCTCTCGGAGTGTAACACCGTGCCCTCTCAGATTGACACATTTTGCCCATTTGGAGTGAAACACCGCGCCCTCACAGAGTGAAACACCGTGCCCTCTCAGAGTGAAACACCGTGCCCTCACAGAGTGAAACACCGTGCCCTCTCAGATTGACACATTGTGCCCTCACAAGGTGAAACACTGTGCCCTCACAGAGTTAAAAACCGTGCCCTCACAGATGGAAACACCGTGCCTTGTATTGTGAAACACCGTGCCCTCACAGAGTGAAACACCGTGTCATCTCACAGTGAAACACCGTGCCCTCACAGAGGGAAACACCGTGCCCTCGTATTGTGAAACACCTTGCCCTCACAGAGTGAAACACCGTGTCATCTCAGAGTGAAACACCATGCCCTCACAGAGTGAAACACCGTGTCATCTCAGAGTGAAACACGGTGCCCTCTCAGAGTGAAACACCGTACCCTCTCAGAGTGATACACCGTACCCTCTCAGAGTGAAACACCACGCCCTCTCAAATTGACACACTGTGCCCTCTCAGAGTGAAACGCCGTGCCCTCGTATTGTGAAACACCGTGCCCTCACAGAGTGAAACACCGTGCCCTCTCAGAGTGAAACACCGTGCCCTCACAGAGTGAAACACCGTGCCCTCTCAGATTGACACATTGTGCCCTCACAAGGTGAAACACCGTGCCCTCACAGAGTTAAAAACCGTGCCCTCACAGATGGAAACACCGTGCCCTCGTATTGTGAAACACCGTGCCCTCACAGAGTGAAACACCGTGTCATCTCACAGTGAAACACCGTGCCCTCACAGAGGGAAACACCGTGCCCTCGTATTGTGAAACACCTTGCCCTCACAGAGTGAAACACCGTGTCATCTCAGAGTGAAACACCATGCCCTCACAGAGTGAAACACCGTGTCATCTCAGAGTGAAACACGGTGCCCTCTCAGAGTGAAACACCGTACCCTCTCAGAGTGATACACCGTACCCTCTCAGAGTGAAACACCACGCCCTCTCAAATTGACACACTGTGCCCTCTCAGAGTGAAACGCCGTGCCCTCGTATTGTGAAACACCGTGCCCTCACAGAGTGAAACACCGTGTCATCTCAGAGTGAAACACCGTGCCCTCACAGAGTGATACGCCGCGACATCTCAGAGTGAAACACCGTGCACTCACAAAGTGAAACACCGTGCCCTCTCTGAGTGAAACACCGTGCCCTATCAGATTGACACATTTTGCCCTTTTGGAGTGAAACACCGCGCCCTCACAGAGTGAAACACCGTGCCCTCTCAGAGTGAAACACCATGCCCTCACAGAGTGAAACACCGTGCCCTCTCAGATTGACAAATTGTGCCCTCACAAGGTGAAACACCGTGCCCTCACAGAGTGAAACACCGTGCCCTCACAGAGGGAAACACCGTGCCCTCGTATTGTGAAACACCGTGCCCTCACAGAGTGAAACACCGTGTCATCTCAGAGTGAAACACCGTGCCCTCACAGAGTGATACGCCGCGACATCTCAGAGTGAAACACCGTGCCCTCACAGAGGGAAACACCGTGCCCTCGTATTGTGAAACACCTTGCCCTCACAGAGTGAAACACCGTGTCATCTCAGAGTGAAACACCATGCACTCACAGAGTGAAACACCGTGCCCTCTCAGAGTGAAACACCGTGCCCTCTCAGAGTGAAACACCGTACCCTCTCAGAGTGAAACACCGTACCCTCTCAGAGTGAAACACCGTGCCCTCTCAGATTGACACTCTGTGCCCTCTCAGAGTGAAACACCGTGCCCTCTCAGATTGACGCATTGTGCCCTCACAGAGTGAAACACCGTGCCCTCTCAGAGTGAAGCACCATGCCCTCTCAGAGTGGAAGACCGTGCCCTCTCAGATTGACACATTGTGCCCTCTCAGAGTGAAACACCGTGCCCTCTCAGAGTGAAACACCGTGCCCTATCAGATTGACACACTGTGCCCTCTCAGAGTGAAACACCGTGCCCTCTCAGACTGAAACACGGTGCCTCTCAGAGTGAAGCAGCGTGCCCTCTCAGGGTGAAACACCGTGCCCTCACAGAGTGAAACACCACGACATCTCAGAGTGAAACACAGTGCCCTCAGTGTGATACACCGCACCATCTCAAAGTGAAATACTGTGCCCTCACAGAGTGAAACACCGCACCATTTCAGAGTGAAACACCGTGCCCTCAAAGAGTGAAACACCGTGCCCTTGAAGAGTGAAACACCGTGCCCTCACAGATTGTAACACCGTGCCCTCACAAAGGGTAACACCGTGCCCACATAGAGTCAAAAACGGTATCCACACAGAGTGATACAACCTGCCCTCACAGAGTGAAACACCGTGCCCTCAGAGAGTGAAACACCGTGCCCTCATAGAGTGAAACAACATGCCCTCACAGATTGAAGCACTGTCCCATTACAGAGTGAAACACAGCGCCCTCACAAATTGAAACACCGCGCCCTCTCAGAGTGAAGCACCGTGCCCTCTCAGAGTGGAAGACCGTGCCCTCTCAGATTGACACATTGTGCCCTCTCAGAGTGAAACACCGTGCCCTCTCAGAGTGAAACACCGTGCCCTATCAGATTGACACACTGTGCCCTCTCAGAGTGAAACACCGTGCCCTCTCAGACTGAAACACGGTGCCTCTCAGAGTGAAGCAGCGTGCCCTCTCAGAGTGAAACACCGTGCCCTCTCAGAGTGAAACACCGTGTCTTCACAGAGTGAAACACCGCGCCCTCACTGAGTGAAACTCCGTGCCCTCTCAGAGTGAAAACCCGTGCCCTCACAGAGGGAAACATCGTGTCCTCTCAGAGTGAAACACCGTGCCCTCTCAGAGTGAAACACCGTGTCTTCACAGAGTAAACATTGAGCCATCACAGATTGAAACATCGAGCCCACACAGAGTGAAACACCGCAACATCTCAGAGTAAAACACCGTGCCCTCACAGACTGAATCACCGTGCCCTCAGTGTGAAACACCTTGCCCTCATAGAGTGAAACACCGTGCCATCTCAGAGTGAAACACCGTGCCCTCTCAGAGTGAAACACCGTGCCCTCACATAATGAAACACCGTGCCCTCTCAGAGTGAAACACAGTGCCCTCTCAGATTGACATATTGTGCCCTCACAGAGTGAAACACCGTGCCCTCACAGAGTGAAACACTGTGCTCTCTCAGAGTGAAGCACCGTGCCCTCTCAGATTGACACACTGTGCCCTCTCAGAGTGAAACACCGTGCCCTCATAGAGTCAAAAACGGTATCATCACAAAGTGATACAGCTTGCCCTCACAGATTGAAACACCGTGCCCTCTCAGTTTGACAAATTGTGCCCTCTCGGAATGAAACACCGTGCCCTCTCAGATTGACACACTGTGCCCTCTCGGATGAAACACCGTGCCCAATCAGATGGACACATTGTGCCCTCACAGAATGAAACACCGTGCCCTCTCAGATTGACACACTGTGCCCTCTCGGAGTGAATCACCGTACCCTCACAGAGTGAAACACCGTTCGCTCACAGAGTGAAACACCATGCCCTCTCAGGGTGAAACACCGTGCCGTCACAGAGTGAAATACCGTGCCCTCATAGAGTGAAACAACGTGCCCTCACAGATTGAAGTACTGTCCCGTGACGGAGTGAAACACAGCGCCCTCACAAATTGAAACATCGTGCCCTCTCAGAGCGAAGCACCGTGCCCTCAGAGAGAGAAACACCGTGCCTTCACAGAGTGAAGCACCTTGCCCTCACAGAGTGGAAGATCGTGCCCTCTCGGAGTGTAACACCGTGCCCTCTCAGATTGACACATTTTGCCCTTTTGGAGTGAAACACCGCGCCCTCACAGAGTGAAACACCGTGCCCTCTCAGAGTGAAACACCGTGCCCTCACAGAGTGAAACACCGTGCCCTCTCAGATTGACACATTGTGCCCTCACAAGGTGAAACACTGTGCCCTCACAGAGTTAAAAACCGTGCCCTCACAGATGGAAACACCGTGCCTTGTATTGTGAAACACCGTGCCCTCACAGAGTGAAACACCGTGTCATCTCACAGTGAAACACCGTGCCCTCACAGAGGGAAACACCGTGCCCTCGTATTGTGAAACACCTTGCCCTCACAGAGTGAAACACCGTGTCATCTCAGAGTGAAACACCATGCCCTCACAGAGTGAAACACCGTGTCATCTCAGAGTGAAACACGGTGCCCTCTCAGAGTGAAACACCGTACCCTCTCAGAGTGATACACCGTACCCTCTCAGAGTGAAACACCACGCCCTCTCAAATTGACACACTGTGCCCTCTCAGAGTGAAACGCCGTGCCCTCGTATTGTGAAACACCGTGCCCTCACAGAGTGAAACACCGTGCCCTCTCAGAGTGAAACACCGTGCCCTCACAGAGTGAAACACCGTGCCCTCTCAGATTGACACATTGTGCCCTCACAAGGTGAAACACCGTGCCCTCACAGAGTTAAAAACCGTGCCCTCACAGATGGAAACACCGTGCCCTCGTATTGTGAAACACCGTGCCCTCACAGAGTGAAACACCGTGTCATCTCACAGTGAAACACCGTGCCCTCACAGAGGGAAACACCGTGCCCTCGTATTGTGAAACACCTTGCCCTCACAGAGTGAAACACCGTGTCATCTCAGAGTGAAACACCATGCCCTCACAGAGTGAAACACCGTGTCATCTCAGAGTGAAACACGGTGCCCTCTCAGAGTGAAACACCGTACCCTCTCAGAGTGATACACCGTACCCTCTCAGAGTGAAACACCACGCCCTCTCAAATTGACACACTGTGCCCTCTCAGAGTGAAACGCCGTGCCCTCGTATTGTGAAACACCGTGCCCTCACAGAGTGAAACACCGTGTCATCTCAGAGTGAAACACCGTGCCCTCACAGAGTGATACGCCGCGACATCTCAGAGTGAAACACCGTGCACTCACAAAGTGAAACACCGTGCCCTCTCTGAGTGAAACACCGTGCCCTATCAGATTGACACATTTTGCCCTTTTGGAGTGAAACACCGCGCCCTCACAGAGTGAAACACCGTGCCCTCTCAGAGTGAAACACCATGCCCTCACAGAGTGAAACACCGTGCCCTCTCAGATTGACAAATTGTGCCCTCACAAGGTGAAACACCGTGCCCTCACAGAGTGAAACACCGTGCCCTCACAGAGGGAAACACCGTGCCCTCGTATTGTGAAACACCGTGCCCTCACAGAGTGAAACACCGTGTCATCTCAGAGTGAAACACCGTGCCCTCACAGAGTGATACGCCGCGACATCTCAGAGTGAAACACCGTGCCCTCACAGAGGGAAACACCGTGCCCTCGTATTGTGAAACACCTTGCCCTCACAGAGTGAAACACCGTGTCATCTCAGAGTGAAACACCATGCACTCACAGAGTGAAACACCGTGCCCTCTCAGAGTGAAACACCGTGCCCTCTCAGAGTGAAACACCGTACCCTCTCAGAGTGAAACACCGTACCCTCTCAGAGTGAAACACCGTGCCCTCTCAGATTGACACTCTGTGCCCTCTCAGAGTGAAACACCGTGCCCTCTCAGATTGACGCATTGTGCCCTCACAGAGTGAAACACCGTGCCCTCTCAGAGTGAAGCACCATGCCTTCTCAGAGTGGAAGACCGTGCCCTCTCAGATTGACACATTGTGCCCTCTCAGAGTGAAACACCGTGCCCTCTCAGAGTGAAACACCGTGCCCTATCAGATTGACACACTGTGCCCTCTCAGAGTGAAACACCGTGCCCTCTCAGACTGAAACACGGTGCCTCTCAGAGTGAAGCAGCGTGCCCTCTCAGGGTGAAACACCGTGCCCTCACAGAGTGAAACACCACGACATCTCAGAGTGAAACACAGTGCCCTCAGTATGATACACCGCACCATCTCAAAGTGAAATACTGTGCCCTCACAGAGTGAAACACCGCACCATTTCAGAGTGAAACACCGTGCCCTCAAAGTGTGAAACACTGTGCCCTTGAAGAGTGAAACACCGTGCCCTCACAGATTGTAACACCGTGCCCTCACAAAGGGTAACACCGTGCCCACATAGAGTCAAAAACGGTATCCACACAGAGTGATACAACCTGCCCTCACAGAGTGAAACACCGTGCCCTCAGAGAGTGAAACACCGTGCCCTCATAGAGTGAAACAACATGCCCTCACAGATTGAAACACTGTCCCATTACAGAGTGAAACACAGCGCCCTCACAAATTGAAACACCGTGCCCTCTCAGAGTGAAGCACCGTGCCCTCTCAGAGTGGAAGACCGTGCCCTCTCAGATTGACACATTGTGCCCTCTCAGAGTGAAACACCGTGCCCTCTCAGAGTGAAACACCGTGCCCTATCAGATTGACACACTGTGCCCTCTCAGACTGAAACACCGTGCCCTCTCAGACTGAAACACGGTGCCTCTCAGAGTGAAGCAGCGTGCCCTCTCAGAGTGAAACACCGTGCCCTCACAGAGTGAAACACCACGACATCTCAGAGTGAAACACAGTGCCCTCAGAGTGATACACCGGACCATATCAAAGTGAAATACTGTTCCCTCACAGAGTGAAACACCGTGTCATCTCAGAGTGAAACACCGTGCCCTAACAGAGTGATACGCCGCGACATCTCAGAGTGAAACACCGTGCCCTCACAGAGGGAAACACCGTGCCCTCGTATTGTGAAACACCTTGCCCTCACAGAGTGAAACACCGTGTCATCTCAGAGTGAAACACCGTGCCCTCACAGAGTGATACACTGCGACATCTCAGAGTGAAACACCATGCACTCACAGAGTGAAACACCGTGCCCTCTCAGAGTGAAAAACCGTGCCCTCTCAGAGTGAAACACCGTACCCTCTCAGAGTGCAACACCGTACCCTCTCAGAGTGAAACACCGTGCCCTCTCAGATTGACACTCTGTGCCCTCTCAGAGTGAAACACCGTGCCCTCACATAGTGAAACACCGTGCCCTCTCAGAGTGAAGCACTGTGCCCTCTCAGATTGACACATTGTGCCCTCACAGAGTGCAATTCCGTGCTCTCTCAGAGTGAAGCACCGTGCCCTCTCAGATTGACACACTGTGCCCTCTCGGAGTGAAACACCGTGCCCTCTCAGATTGACACATTGTGCCCTCACAGAGTGAAACACCGTGCCCTCTCAGAGTGAAGCACCGTGCCCTCTCAGAGTGGAAGACCGTGCCCTCTCAGATTGACACATTGTGCCCTCACAGAGTGAAACACCGTGCCCTCTCAGAGTGAAGCACCGTGCCCTCTCAGAGTGGAAGACCGTGCCCTCTCAGATTGACACATTGTGCCCTCTCAGAGTGAAACACCGTGCCCTCTCAGAGTGAAACACCGTGCCCTATCAGATTGACACACTGTGCCCTCTCAGAGTGAAACACCGTGCCCTCTCAGACTGAAACACGGTGCCTCTCAGAGTGAAGCAGCGTGCCCTCTCAGGGTGAAACACCGTGCCCTCACAGAGTGAAACACCACGACATCTCAGAGTGAAACACAGTGCCCTCAGTGTGATACACCGCACCATCTCAAAGTGAAATACTGTGCCCTCACAGAGTGAAACACCGCACCATTTCAGAGTGAAACACCGTGCCCTCAAAGAGTGAAACACCGTGCCCTTGAAGAGTGAAACACCGTGCCCTCACAGATTGTAACACCGTGCCCTCACAAAGGGTAACACCGTGCCCACATAGAGTCAAAAACGGTATCCACACAGAGTGATACAACCTGCCCTCACAGAGTGAAACACCGTGCCCTCAGAGAGTGAAACACCGTGCCCTCATAGAGTGAAACAACATGCCCTCACAGATTGAAGCACTGTCCCATTACAGAGTGAAACACAGCGCCCTCACAAATTGAAACACCGCGCCCTCTCAGAGTGAAGCACCGTGCCCTCTCAGAGTGGAAGACCGTGCCCTCTCAGATTGACACATTGTGCCCTCTCAGAGTGAAACACCGTGCCCTCTCAGAGTGAAACACCGTGCCCTATCAGATTGACACACTGTGCCCTCTCAGAGTGAAACACCGTGCCCTCTCAGACTGAAACACGGTGCCTCTCAGAGTGAAGCAGCGTGCCCTCTCAGAGTGAAACACCGTGCCCTCTCAGAGTGAAACACCGTGTCTTCACAGAGTGAAACACCGCGCCCTCACTGAGTGAAACTCCGTGCCCTCTCAGAGTGAAAACCCGTGCCCTCACAGAGGGAAACATCGTGTCCTCTCAGAGTGAAACACCGTGCCCTCTCAGAGTGAAACACCGTGTCTTCACAGAGTAAACATTGAGCCATCACAGATTGAAACATCGAGCCCACACAGAGTGAAACACCGCAACATCTCAGAGTAAAACACCGTGCCCTCACAGACTGAATCACCGTGCCCTCAGTGTGAAACACCTTGCCCTCATAGAGTGAAACACCGTGCCATCTCAGAGTGAAACACCGTGCCCTCTCAGAGTGAAACACCGTGCCCTCACATAATGAAACACCGTGCCCTCTCAGAGTGAAACACAGTGCCCTCTCAGATTGACATATTGTGCCCTCACAGAGTGAAACACCGTGCCCTCACAGAGTGAAACACTGTGCTCTCTCAGAGTGAAGCACCGTGCCCTCTCAGATTGACACACTGTGCCCTCTCAGAGTGAAACACCGTGCCCTCATAGAGTCAAAAACGGTATCATCACAAAGTGATACAGCTTGCCCTCACAGATTGAAACACCGTGCCCTCTCAGTTTGACAAATTGTGCCCTCTCGGAATGAAACACCGTGCCCTCTCAGATTGACACACTGTGCCCTCTCGGATGAAACACCGTGCCCAATCAGATGGACACATTGTGCCCTCACAGAATGAAACACCGTGCCCTCTCAGATTGACACACTGTGCCCTCTCGGAGTGAATCACCGTACCCTCACAGAGTGAAACACCGTTCGCTCACAGAGTGAAACACCATGCCCTCTCAGGGTGAAACACCGTGCCGTCACAGAGTGAAATACCGTGCCCTCATAGAGTGAAACAACGTGCCCTCACAGATTGAAGTACTGTCCCGTGACGGAGAGAAACACAGCGCCCTCACAAATTGAAACATCGTGCCCTCTCAGAGCGAAGCACCGTGCCCTCAGAGAGAGAAACACCGTGCCTTCACAGAGTGAAGCACCTTGCCCTCACAGAGTGGAAGATCGTGCCCTCTCGGAGTGTAACACCGTGCCCTCTCAGATTGACACATTTTGCCCTTTTGGAGTGAAACACCGCGCCCTCACAGAGTGAAACACCATGCCCTCTCAGAGTGAAACACCGTGCCCTCACAGAGTGAAACACCGTGCCCTCTCAGATTGACACATTGTGCCCTCACAAGGTGAAACACTGTGCCCTCACAGAGTTAAAAACCGTGCCCTCACAGATGAAAACACCGTGCCCTCGTATTGTGAAACACCGTGCCCTCACAGAGTGAAACACCGTGTCATCTCACAGTGAAACACCGTGCCCTCACAGAGGGAAACACCGTGCCCTCGTATTGTGAAACACCTTGCCCTCACAGAGTGAAACACCGTGTCATCTCAGAGTGAAACACCATGCCCTCACAGAGTGAAACACCGTGTCATCTCAGAGTGAAACACGGTGCCCTCTCAGAGTGAAACACCGTACCCTCTCAGAGTGATACACCGTACCCTCTCAGAGTGAAACACCACGCCCTCTCAAATTGACACACTGTGCCCTCTCAGAGTGAAACTCCGTGCCCTCGTATTGTGAAACACCGTGCCCTCACAGAGTGAAACACCGTGCCCTCTCAGAGTGAAACACCGTGCCCTCACAGAGTGAAACACCGTGCCCTCTCAGATTGACACATTGTGCCCTCACAAGGTGAAACACCGTGCCCTCACAGAGTTAAAAACCGTGCCCTCACAGATGGAAACACCGTGCCCTCGTATTGTGAAACACCGTGCCCTCACAGAGTGAAACACCGTGTCATCTCACAGTGAAACACCGTGCCCTCACAGAGGGAAACACCGTGCCCTCGTATTGTGAAACACCTTGCCCTCACAGAGTGAAACACCGTGTCATCTCAGAGTGAAACACCATGCCCTCACAGAGTGAAACACCGTGTCATCTCAGAGTGAAACACGGTGCCCTCTCAGAGTGAAACACCGTACCCTCTCAGAGTGATACACCGTACCCTCTCAGAGTGAAACACCACGCCCTCTCAAATTGACACACTGTGCCCTCTCAGAGTGAAACGCCGTGCCCTCGTATTGTGAAACACCGTGCCCTCACAGAGTGAAACACCGTGTCATCTCAGAGTGAAACACCGTGCCCTCACAGAGTGATACGCCGCGACATCTCAGAGTGAAACACCGTGCACTCACAAAGTGAAACACCGTGCCCTCTCTGAGTGAAACACCGTGCCCTATCAGATTGACACATTTTGCCCTTTTGGAGTGAAACACCGCGCCCTCACAGAGTGAAACACCGTGCCCTCTCAGAGTGAAACACCATGCCCTCACAGAGTGAAACACCGTGCCCTCTCAGATTGACAAATTGTGCCCTCACAAGGTGAAACACCGTGCCCTCACAGAGTGAAACACCGTGCCCTCACAGAGGGAAACACCGTGCCCTCGTATTGTGAAACACCGTGCCCTCACAGAGTGAAACACCGTGTCATCTCAGAGTGAAACACCGTGCCCTCACAGAGTGATACGCCGCGACATCTCAGAGTGAAACACCGTGCCCTCACAGAGGGAAACACCGTGCCCTTGTATTGTGAAACACCTTGCCCTCACAGAGTGAAACACCGTGTCATCTCAGAGTGAAACACCATGCACTCACAGAGTGAAACACCGTGCCCTCTCAGAGTGAAACACCGTGCCCTCTCAGAGTGAAACACCGTACCCTCTCAGAGTGAAACACCGTACCCTCTCAGAGTGAAACACCGTGCCCTCTCAGATTGACACTCTGTGCCCTCTCAGAGTGAAACACCGTGCCCTCTCAGAGTGAAGCACCATGCCCTCTCAGAGTGGAAGACCGTGCCCTCTCAGATTGACACATTGTGCCCTCTCAGAGTGAAACACCGTGCCCTCTCAGAGTGAAACACCGTGCCCTATCAGATTGACACACTGTGCCCTCTCAGAGTGAAACACCGTGCCCTCTCAGACTGAAACACGGTGCCTCTCAGAGTGAAGCAGCGTGCCCTCTCAGGGTGAAACACCGTGCCCTCACAGAGTGAAACACCACGACATCTCAGAGTGAAACACAGTGCCCTCAGTATGATACACCGCACCATCTCAAAGTGAAATACTGTGCCCTCACAGAGTGAAACACCGCACCATTTCAGAGTGAAACACCGTGCCCTCAAAGAGTGAAACACTGTGCCCTTGAAGAGTGAAACACCGTGCCCTCACAGATTGTAACACCATGCCCTCACAAAGGGTAACACCGTGCCCATTTAGAGTCAAAAACGGTATCCACACAGAGTGATACAACCTGCCCTCACAGAGTGAAACACCGTGCCCTCAGAGAGTGAAACACCGTGCCCTCATAGAGTGAAACAACATGCCCTCACAGATTGAAACACTGTCCCATTACAGAGTGAAACACAGCGCCCTCACAAATTGAAACACCGTGCCCTCTCAGAGTGAAGCACCGTGCCCTCTCAGAGTGGAAGACCGTGCCCTCTCAGATTGACACATTGTGCCCTCTCAGAGTGAAACACCGTGCCCTCTCAGAGTGAAACACCGTGCCCTATCAGATTGACACACTGTGCCCTCTCAGACTGAAACACCGTGCCCTCTCAGACTGAAACACGGTGCCTCTCAGAGTGAAGCAGCGTGCCCTCTCAGAGTGAAACACCGTGCCCTCACAGAGTGAAACACCACGACATCTCAGAGTGAAACACAGTGCCCTCAGAGTGATACACCGGACCATATCAAAGTGAAATACTGTTCCCTCACAGAGTGAAACACCGTGTCATCTCAGAGTGAAACACCGTGCCCTAACAGAGTGATACACCGCGACATCTCAGAGTGAAACACCGTGCCCTCACAGAGGGAAACACCGTGCCCTCGTATTGTGAAACACCTTGCCCTCACAGAGTGAAACACCGTGTCATCTCAGAGTGAAACACCGTGCCCTCACAGAGTGATACACTGCGACATCTCAGAGTGAAACACCATGCACTCACAGAGTGAAACACCGTGCCCTCTCAGAGTGAAACACCGTGCCCTCTCAGAGTGAAACACCGTACCCTCTCAGAGTGCAACACCGTACCCTCTCAGAGTGAAACACCATGCCCTCTCAGATTGACACTCTGTGCCCTCTCAGAGTGAAACACCGTGCCCTCACATAGTGAAACACCGTGCCCTCTCAGAGTGAAGCACTGTGCCCTCTCAGATTGACACATTGTGCCCTCACAGAGTGCAATTCCGTGCTCTCTCAGAGTGAAGCACCGTGCCCTCTCAGATTGACACACTGTGCCCTCTCGGAGTGAAACACCGTGCCCTCTCAGATTGACACATTGTGCCCTCACAGAGTGAAACACCGTGCCCTCTCAGAGTGAAGCACCGTGCCCTCTCAGAGTGGAAGACCGTGCCCTCTCAGATTGACACATTGTGCCCTCTCAGAGTGAAACACCGTGCCCTCTCAGAGTGAAACACCGTGCCCTATCAGATTGACACACTGTGCCCTCTCAGAGTGAAACACCGTGCCCTCTCAGACTGAAACACGGTGCCTCTCAGAGTGAAGCAGCGTGCCCTCTCAGGGTGAAACACCGTGCCCTCACAGAGTGAAACACCACGACATCTCAGAGTGAAACACAGTGCCCTCAGTGTGATACACCGCACCATCTCAAAGTGAAATACTGTGCCCTCACAGAGTGAAACACCGCACCATTTCAGAGTGAAACACCGTGCCCTCAAAGAGTGAAACACCGTGCCCTTGAAGAGTGAAACACCGTGCCCTCACAGATTGTAACACCGTGCCCTCACAAAGGGTAACACCGTGCCCACATAGAGTCAAAAACGGTATCCACACAGAGTGATACAACCTGCCCTCACAGAGTGAAACACCGTGCCCTCAGAGAGTGAAACACCGTGCCCTCATAGAGTGAAACAACATGCCCTCACAGATTGAAGCACTGTCCCATTACAGAGTGAAACACAGCGCCCTCACAAATTGAAACACCGCGCCCTCTCAGAGTGAAGCACCGTGCCCGCTCAGAGTGGAAGACCGTGCCCTCTCAGATTGACACATTGTGCCCTCTCAGAGTGAAACACCGTGCCCTCTCAGAGTGAAACACCGTGCCCTATCAGATTGACACACTGTGCCCTCTCAGAGTGAAACACCGTGCCCTCTCAGACTGAAACACGGTGCCTCTCAGAGTGAAGCAGCGTGCCCTCTCAGAGTGAAACACCGTGCCCTCTAAGAGTGAAACACCGTGTCTTCACAGAGTGAAACACCGCGCCCTCACTGAGTGAAACTCCGTGCCCTCTCAGAGTGAAAACCCGTGCCCTCACAGAGGGAAACATCGTGTCCTCTCAGAGTGAAACACCGTGCCCTCTCAGAGTGAAACACCGTGTCTTCACAGAGTAAACATTGAGCCATCACAGATTGAAACATCGAGCCCACACAGAGTGAAACACCGCAACATCTCAGAGTAAAACACCGTGCCCTCACAGACTGAATCACCGTGCCCTCAGTGTGAAACACCTTGCCCTCATAGAGTGAAACACCGTGACATCTCAGAGTGAAACACCGTGCCCTCTCAGAGTGAAACACCGTGCCCTCGCATAATGAAACACCGTGCCCTCTCAGAGTGAAACACAGTGCCCTCTCAGATTGACATATTGTGCCCTCACAGAGTGAAACACCGTGCCCTCACAGAGTGAAACACTGTGCTCTCTCAGAGTGAAGCACCCGTGCCCTCTCAGATTGACACACTGTGCCCTCTCAGAGTGAAACACCGTGCCCTCATAGAGTCAAAAACGGTATCATCACAAAGTGATACAGCTTGCCCTCACAGATTGAAACACCGTGCCCTCTCAGTTTGACAAATTGTGCCCTCTCGGAATGAAACACCGTGCCCTCTCAGATTGACACACTGTGCCCTCTCGGATGAAACACCGTGCCCAATCAGATGGACACATTGTGCCCTCACAGAATGAAACACCGTGCCCTCTCAGATTGACACACTGTGCCCTCTCGGAGTGAATCACCGTACCCTCACAGAGTGAAACACCGTTCCCTCACAGAGTGAAACACCGTGCCCTCTCAGGGTGAAACACCGTGCCGTCACAGAGTGAAATACCGTGCCCTCATAGAGTGAAACAACGTGCCCTCACAGATTGAAGTACTGTCCCGTGACGGAGTGAAACACAGCGCCCTCACAAATTGAAACATCGTGCCCTCTCAGAGCGAAGCACCGTGCCCTCAGAGAGAGAAACACCGTGCCTTCACAGAGTGAAGCACCTTGCCCTCACAGAGTGGAAGATCGTGCCCTCTCGGAGTGTAACACCGTGCCCTCTCAGATTGACACATTTTGCCCATTTGGAGTGAAACACCGCGCCCTCACAGAGTGAAACACCGTGCCCTCTCAGAGTGAAACACCGTGCCCTCACAGAGTGAAACACCGTGCCCTCTCAGATTGACACATTGTGCCCTCACAAGGTGAAACACTGTGCCCTCACAGAGTTAAAAACCGTGCCCTCACAGATGGAAACACCGTGCCCTCGTATTGTGAAACACCGTGCCCTCACAGAGTGAAACACCGTGTCATCTCACAGTGAAACACCGTGCCCTCACAGAGGGAAACACCGTGCCCTCGTATTGTGAAACACCTTGCCCTCACAGAGTGAAACACCGTGTCATCTCAGAGTGAAACACCATGCCCTCACAGAGTGAAACACCGTGTCATCTCAGAGTGAAACACGGTGCCCTCTCAGAGTGAAACACCGTACCCTCTCAGAGTGATACACCGTACCCTCTCAGAGTGAAACACCACGCCCTCTCAAATTGACACACTGTGCCCTCTCAGAGTGAAACGCCGTGCCCTCGTATTGTGAAACACCGTGCCCTCACAGAGTGAAACACCGTGCCCTCTCAGAGTGAAACACCGTGCCCTCACAGAGTGAAACACCGTGCCCTCTCAGATTGACACATTGTGCCCTCACAAGGTGAAACACCGTGCCCTCACAGAGTTAAAAACCGTGCCCTCACAGATGGAAACACCGTGCCCTCGTATTGTGAAACACCGTGCCCTCACAGAGTGAAACACCGTGTCATCTCACAGTGAAACACCGTGCCCTCACAGAGGGAAACACCGTGCCCTCGTATTGTGAAACACCTTGCCCTCACAGAGTGAAACACCGTGTCATCTCAGAGTGAAACACCATGCCCTCACAGAGTGAAACACCGTGTCATCTCAGAGTGAAACACGGTGCCCTCTCAGAGTGAAACACCGTACCCTCTCAGAGTGATACACCGTACCCTCTCAGAGTGAAACACCACGCCCTCTCAAATTGACACACTGTGCCCTCTCAGAGTGAAATGCCGTGCCCTCGTATTGTGAAACACCGTGCCCTCACAGAGTGAAACACCGTGTCATCTCAGAGTGAAACACCGTGCCCTCACAGAGTGATACGCCGCGACATCTCAGAGTGAAACACCGTGCACTCACAAAGTGAAACACCGTGCCCTCTCTGAGTGAAACACCGTGCCCTATCAGATTGACACATTTTGCCCTTTTGGAGTGAAACACCGCGCCCTCACAGAGTGAAACACCGTGCCCTCTCAGAGTGAAACACCATGCCCTCACAGAGTGAAACACCGTGCCCTCTCAGATTGACAAATTGTGCCCTCACAAGGTGAAACACCGTGCCCTCACAGAGTGAAACACCGTGCCCTCACAGAGGGAAACACCGTGCCCTCGTATTGTGAAACACCGTGCCCTCACAGAGTGAAACACCGTGTCATCTCAGAGTGAAACACCGTGCCCTCACAGAGTGATACGCCGCGACATCTCAGAGTGAAACACCGTGCCCTCACAGAGGGAAACACCGTGCCCTCGTATTGTGAAACACCTTGCCCTCACAGAGTGAAACACCGTGTCATCTCAGAGTGAAACACCATGCACTCACAGAGTGAAACACCGTGCCCTCTCAGAGTGAAACACCGTGCCCTCTCAGAGTGAAACACCGTACCCTCTCAGAGTGAAACACCGTACCCTCTCAGAGTGAAACACCGTGCCCTCTCAGATTGACACTCTGTGCCCTCTCAGAGTGAAACACCGTGCCCTCTCAGATTGACACATTGTGCCCTCACAGAGTGAAACACCGTGCCCTCTCAGAGTGAAGCACCGTGCCCTCTCAGAGTGGAAGACCGTGCCCTCTCAGATTCACACATTGTGCCCTCTCAGAGTGAAACACCGTGCCCTCTCAGAGTGAAACACCGTGCCCTATCAGATTGACACACTGTGCCCTCTCAGAGTGAAACACCGTGCCCTCTCAGACTGAAACACGGTGCCTCTCAGAGTGAAGCAGCGTGCCCTCTCAGGGTGAAACACCGTGCCCTCACAGAGTGAAACACCACGACATCTCAGAGTGAAACACAGTGCCCTCAGTATGATACACCGCACCATCTCAAAGTGAAATACTGTGCCCTCACAGAGTGAAACACCGCACCATTTCAGAGTGAAACACCGTGCCCTCAAAGATTGAAACACTGTGCCCTTGAAGAGTGAAACACCGTGCCCTCACAGATTGTAACACCGTGCCCTCACAAAGGGTAACACCGTGCCCACATAGAGTCAAAAACGGTATCCACACAGAGTGATACAACCTGCCCTCACAGAGTGAAACACCGTGCCCTCAGAGAGTGAAACACCGTGCCCTCATAGAGTGAAACAACATGCCCTCACAGATTGAAACACTGTCCCATTACAGAGTGAAACACAGCGCCCTCACAAATTGAAACACCGTGCCCTCTCAGAGTGAAGCACCGTGCCCTCTCAGAGTGGAAGACCGTGCCCTTTCAGATTGACACATTGTGCCCTCTCAGAGTGAAACACCGTGCCCTCTCAGAGTGAAACACCGTGCCCTATCAGATTGACACACTGTGCCCTCTCAGAGTGAAACACCGTGCCCTCTCAGACTGAAACACGGTGCCTCTCAGAGTGAAGCAGCGTGCCCTCTCAGAGTGAAACACCGTGCCCTCACAGAGTGAAACACCACGACATCTCAGAGTGAAACACAGTGCCCTCAGAGTGATACACCGGACCATATCAAAGTGAAATACTGTTCCCTCACAGAGTGAAACACCGTGTCATCTCAGAGTGAAACACCGTGCCCTCACAGAGTGATACGCCGCAACATCTCAGAGTGAAACACCGTGCCCTCACAGAGGGAAACACCGTGCCCTCGTATTGTGAAACACCTTGCCCTCACAGAGTGAAACACCGTGTCATCTCAGAGTGAAACACCTTGCCCTCACAGAGTGATACACCGCGACATCTCAGAGTGAAACACCATGCACTCACAGAGTGAAACACCGTGCCCTCTCAGAGTGAAACACCGTGCCCTCTCAGAGTGAAACACCGTACCCTCTCAGAGTGCAACACCGTACCCTCTCAGAGTGAAACACCATGCCCTCTCAGATTGACACTCTGTGCCCTCTCAGAGTGAAACACCGTGCCCTCACATAGTGAAACACCGTGCCCTCTCAGAGTGAAGCACTGTGCCCTCTCAGATTGACACATTGTGCCCTCACAGAGTGCAATTCCGTGCTCTCTCAGAGTGAAGCACCGTGCCCTCGCAGATTGACACACTGTGCCCTCTCGGAGTGAAACACCGTGCCCTCTCAGATTGACACATTGTGCCCTCACAGAGTGAAACACCATGCCCTCTCAGAGTGAAGCACCGTGCCCTCTCAGAGTGTAAGACCGTGCCCTCTCAGATTGACACATTGTGCCCTCTCAGAGTGAAACACCGTGCCCTCTCAGAGTGAAACACCGTGCCCTATCAGATTGACACACTGTGCCCTCTCAGAGTGAAACACCGTGCCCTCTCAGACTGAAACACGGTGCCTCTCAGAGTGAAGCAGCGTGCCCTCTCAGGGTGAAACACCGTGCCCTCACAGAGTGAAACACCACGACATCTCAGAGTGAAACACAGTGCCCTCAGTATGATACACCGCACCATCTCAAAGTGAAATACTGTGCCCTCACAGAGTGAAACACCGCACCATTTCAGAGTGAAACACCGTGCCCTCAAAGAGTGAAACACTGTGCCCTTGAAGAGTGAAACACCGTGCCCTCACAGATTGTAACACCGTGCCCTCACAAAGGGTAACACCGTGCCCACATAGAGTCAAAAACGGTATCCACACAGAGTGATACAACCTGCCCTCACAGAGTGAAACACCGTGCCCTCAGAGAGTGAAACACCGTGCCCTCATAGAGTGAAACAACATGCCCTCACAGATTGAAGCACTGTCCCATTACAGAGTGAAACACAGCGCCCTCACAAATTGAAACACCGTGCCCTCTCAGAGTGAAGCACCGTGCCCTCTCAGAGTGGAAGACCGTGCCCTCTCAGATTGACACATTGTGCCCTCTCAGAGTGAAACACCGTGCCCTCTCAGAGTGAAACACCGTGCCCTATCAGATTGACACACTGTGCCCTCTCAGAGTAAAATACCGTGCCCTCTCAGACTGAAACACGGTGCCTCTCAGAGTGAAGCAGCGTGCCCTCTCAGAGTGAAACACCGTGCCCTCAAAGAGTGAAACACCACGACATCTCAGAGTGAAACACAGTGCCCTCATAGAGTGAAACAACGTGCCCTCACAGATTGAAGCACTGTCCCATTACAAAGTGAAACACAGCGCCCTCACAAATTGAAACATCGTGCCCTCTCAGAGTGAAGCACCATGCCCTCACAGAGTGAAACACCATGCCCTCACAGAGTGAAGCACCTTGCCCTCACAGAGTGGAAGACCGTGCCCCCTCGGAGTGAAACACCGAGCCCTCTCAGAGTGAAACACCGTTCTCTCTCAGAGTGAAAAACTGTGCCCTCACATAGTGAAACACATTGCCCTCTCAGATTGACACACTGTGCCCTCTCGGAGTGAAACACCGTGCCCTCTCAGAGTGAAACACATTGCCCTCTCAGAGTGAAACACCGTGCCCTCACAGAGTGAAAAACCATGCCCTCTCAGAGTGAAACACCGTGCCCTCTCAGATTGAAACACCGTGCCCTTGCAGTGTGAAAAACCGTGCCCTCTCAGAGTAAAACACCGGGCGCTCACAGAGTGAGGCACCGTACCATCACAGAGAGAAACAACGTGTCCTCTCAGAGTGAAACACCGTGCCCTCTCAGAGTGAAACACCGTGTCTTCACAAAGTGAAACACCGCGCCCTCACTGAGTGAAACTCCGTGCCCTCTCAGAGTGAAAACCCGTGCCCTCACAGAGGGAAACATCGTGTCCTCTCAGAGTGAAACACCGTGCCCTCTCAGAGTGAAACACCGTGTCTTCACAGAGTAAACATTGAGCCATCACAGATTGAAACATCGAGCCCACACAGAGTGAAACACCGCAACATCTCAGAGTAAAACACCGTGCCCTCACAGACTGAATCACCGTGCCCTCAGTGTGAAACACCTTGCCCTCACAGAGTGAAACACCGTGCCATCTCAGAGTGAAACACCGTGCCCTCTCAGTGTGAAACACCTTGCCCTCACAGAGTGAAACACCGTGCCCTCTCAGTGTGAAACACCTTGCCCTCACAGAGTGAAACTCCGTGTCACCTCAGAGTGAAACACCGTGCCCTCACAGAGTGAAATGCCGCGAATTCTCAGAGTGAAACACCGTGCACTCACAGAGTGAAACACTGTGCCCTCTCAAGGTGAAACACCGTACCCTCTAAGAGTGAAACACCGTACACTCTCAGAGTGAAACACCGTGCCCTCTCAGATTGACACACTGTGCCCTCTCAGAGTGAAACACTGTGCCCTCTCAGATTGACACATTGTGCCCTCACAGAGTGCAACTCCGTGCTCTCTCAGAGTGAAGCACCGTGCCCTCTCAGATTGACACGCTGTGCCCTCTCGGAGTGAAACACCTTGCCCTCTCAGAGTGAAGCACCGTGCCCTCTCAGAGTGAAGCAGCATGCCCTCTCAGAGTGAAACACCATGCCCTCACAGTGTGAAACACCGTGCCGTCACAGAGAGAAACACCGTGCCCTCACAGAGTGAAACACTGTGCCCTCACAAATTGAAACATCGTGCCCTCTCAGAGTGAAGCACCATGCCCTCACAGACAGAAACATCGTGCCTTCACAGAGTGAAGCACCTTGCCCTCACAGAGTGGAAGACTGTGCCCTCTCGGAGTGAAACACTGTGCCCTCTCAGATTGACACATTTTGCCCTTTTGGAGTGAAACACCGTGCCCTCTCAGAGTGACACACTGTGCCCTCTCAGAGTGAAACACCGTGCCCTCATAGAGTCAAAAACGGTATCATCACAAAGTGATACGGCTTGCCCTCACAGATTGAAACACCGTGCCCTCTCAGTTTGACAAATTGTGCCCTCTCGGAATGAAACACCGTGCCCTCTCAGATTGACACACTGTGCCCTCTCGGATGAAACACCGTGCCCAATCAGATGGACACATTGTGCCCTCACAGAATGAAACACCGTGCCCTCTCAGATTGACACACTGTGCCCTCTCGGAGTGAATCACCGTACCCTCACAGAGTGAAACACCGTTCCCTCACAGAGTGAAACACCGTGCCCTCATAGAGTGAAACACCGTGCCCTCACAGAATGAAATACCATGCCCTCATAGAGTGAAACAACGTGCCCTCACAGATTGAAGTACTGTCCAGTTATGGAGTGAAACACACGCCCTCACAAATTGAAACATTGTGCCCTCACAGAGTGAAGCACCGTGCCCTCAGAGAGAGAACCACCGTGCCTTCACAGAGTGAAGCATCTTGCCCTCACAGAGTGGAAGACCGTGCCCTCACAGAGTGAAACACTGCGCCCTCACAGAGTGAAACACCGTGCCCTCTAAGAGTGAAACACCGTGCCCTCACAGAGTGAAAAACCGGGCCCTCTCAGATTGACACATTGTGCCCTCACAGAGTGAAACACCTTGCCCTCATATTGTGAAACACCTTGCCCTCACAGAGTGAAACACCGTGTCATCTCAGAGTGAAACACCGTGCCCTCACAGAGTGATACGCCACGACATCTCAGAGTGAAACACCGTGCACTCACAGAGTGAAACACCATGCCCTCTCAGAGTGAAACACCGTGCCCTCTCAGAGTGAAACACCGTGCCCTCTCAGCGTGAAACACCGTGCCCTCTCAGAGTGAAACAGCGTACCCGCTCAGAGTGAAACACCGTGCCCTCTCAGATTGACACTCTGTGCCCTCTCAGATTGAAACACCGTGCCCTCACATAGTGAAACACCGTGCCCTCTCAGAGTGAAACACTGTGCCCTCTCACATTGACACATTGTGCCCTCACAGAGTGCAATTCCGTGCTCTCTCAGAATGAAGCACCGTGCCCTCTCAGATTGACACACTGTGCCCTCTCGGAGTGAAACACCGTGCCCTCTCAGATTGACACATTGTGCCCTCACAGAGTGAAACACCGTGCCCTCTCAGAGTGAAGCACCGTGCCCGCTCAGAGTGGAAGACCGTGCCCTCTCAGATTGACACATTGTGCCCTCTCAGAGTGAAACACCGTGCCCTCTCAGAGTGAAACACCGTGCCCAATCAGATTGACACACTGTGCCCTCTCAGAGTGAAACACCGTGCCCTCTCAGACTGAAACACGGTGCCTCTCAGAGTGAAGCAGCGTGCCCTCTCAGAGTGAAACACCGTGTCCTCACAGAGTGAAACACCGTGCTATGTCAGAGTGAAACACGGTGCCTCTCAGAGTGAAGCAGCGTGCCCTCTCAGAGTGAAACAACATGTCCTCACAGAGTGAAAAACCGTGCCCTCTCTGAGTGAAACACCGAGCCCTCACAGAGTGAAACACCACGACATCTCAGAGTGAAACACAGTGCCCTCAGAGTGATACACCGCACCATCTCAGAGTGAAATACTGTGCCCTCACAGAGTGAAACACCGCACCATTTCAGAGTGAAACACCGTGCCCTCACAAATTGAACCATCGTGCCCTCTCAGAGTGAAGCACCGTGCCCTCAGAGAGAGAAACACCGTGCCTTCACAGAGTGAAGCACCTTACCCTCACGGAGTGAAACACCGTGCCCTCTCAGATTGACACATTTTGCCCTTTTGGAGTGAAAAACCGCGCCCTCACAGAGTGAAACACCGTGCCCTCTCAGAGTGAAACACCGTGCCCTCACAGAGTGAAACACCGTGCCCTCTCAGGTTGACACATTGTGCCCTCACAAGGTGAAACACCGTGCCCTCACAGAGTGAAACACCGTGCCCTCACAGAGGGAAACACCGTGCCCACATAGAGTCAAAAACAGTATCCACACGGAGTGATAAAACCTGCCCTCACAGAGTGAAACACCGTGCCCTCAGAGAGTGAAACACCGTGCCCTCATAGAGTGAAACAACGTGCCCTCACAGATTGAAGCACTGTCCCATTACAGAGTGAAACACAGCGCCCTCACAAATTGAAACATCGTGCCCTCTCAGAGTGAAGCACCATGCCCTCACAGAGTGAAACACCATGCCCTCACAGAGTGAAGCACCTTGCCCTCACAGAGTGGAAGACCGTGCCCTCTCAGAGTGAAACACCGTGCTCTCTCAGAGTGAAAAACTGTGCCCTCACATAGTGAAAAACATTGCCCTCTCAGATTGACACACTGTGCCCTCTCAGAGTGAAACACCGCGCCCTCTCAGAGTGAAACACCATGCCCTCTCAGAGTGAAACACCGTGCCCTCACAGAGTGAAAAACCATGTCCTCTCAGAGTGAAACACCGTGCCCTCTCAGAGTGAAACACCGTGCCCTTGCAGTGTGAAACACCGTGCCCTCTCAGAGTAAAACACCGCGCCCTCACAGAGTGAAGCAGCGTGCCATCACAGAGAGAAACAACGTGTCCTCAAAGAGTCAAACACCGTGCCCTCTCAGAGTGAAACACCGTGCAATCACAGAGAGAAACAACGTGTCCTCAAAGAGTGAAACACCGTGCCCTCGCAGTGTGAAACAACGTGCCCTCTCAGAGTAAAACACCGCGCCCACACAGAGTGAAGCAGCGTGCCATCACAGAGAGAAACAACGCGCCCTCACGGAGTGAAACTCCGTGCCCTCTCAGAGTGAAAACCCGTGCCCTCACAGAGGGAAACACCGTGTCCTCTCAGAGTGAAACACCGTGCCCTCTCAGAGTGAAACACCGTGTCTTCACAGAGTAAACATTGAGCCATCACAGATTGAAACATCGAGCCTTCACAGAGTGAAACACTGCAACATCTCAGAGTAAAACACCATGCCCTCACAGACTGAATCACGGTGCCCTCAGTGTGAAACATCTTGCCCTCACAGAGTGAAACACCGTGCCATCTCAGAGTGAAACACCGTGCCCTTGCAGTGTGAAACACCGTGCCCTCTCAGAGTAAAACACCGCGCCCTCACAGAGTGAAGCAGCGTGCCATCACAGAGAGAAACAACGTGTCCTCAAAGAGTCAAACACCGTGCCCTCTCAGAGTGAAACACCGTGCAATCACAGAGAGAAACAACGTGTCCTCAAAGAGTGAAACACCGTGCCCTCGCAGTGTGAAACAACGTGCCCTCTCAGAGTAAAACACCGCGCCCACACAGAGTGAAGCAGCGTGCCATCACAGAGAGAAACAACGCGCCCTCACGGAGTGAAACTCCGTGCCCTCTCAGAGTGAAAACCCGTGCCCTCACAGAGGGAAACACCGTGTCCTCTCAGAGTGAAACACCGTGCCCTCTCAGAGTAAAGCACCGTGTCTTCACAGAGTAAACATTGAGCCATCACAGATTGAAACATCGAGCCTTCACAGAGTGAAACACCGCAACATCTCAGAGTAAAACACCATGCCCTCACAGACTGAATCACGGTGCCCTCAGTGTGAAACATCTTGCCCTCACAGAGTGAAACACCGTGCCCTCTCAGAGTGAAACACCGTGCCCTCTCAAGGTGAAACACCGTACCCTCTAAGAGTGAAACACCGTACCCTCTCAGAGTGAAACACCGTGCCCTCACATAGGGAAACACCGTGCCCTCTCAGAGTGAAACACTGTGCCCTCTCAGATTGACACATTGTGCCCTCACAGAGTGCAACTCCGTGCTCTCTCAGAGTGAAGCACCGTGCCCTCTCAGATTGACACGCTGTGCCCTCTCGGAGTGAAACACCGTGCCCTCTCAGAGTGAAGCACCGTGCCCTCTCAGAGTGAAGCAGCATGCCCTCTCAGAGTGAAACACCATGCCCTCACAGTGTGGAACACCGTGCCCTCACAGAGTGAAACACCGTGCCCTTTCAGTGTGAAAAACCGTGCCCTTTCAGTGTGAAACACCGTGCCATCACAGAGTGAAACACCGTTATCTCTCAGAGTAAAACACCGTGCCCTCACAGAGTGAAACACCAAGCTCTCACAGAGTGAAACACTGTGCCCTCACAATTTGAAACATCGTGCCCTCTCAGAGTGAAGCACTGTGTCCTCACAGAGAGAAACACCGTGCCCTCACAGAGAGAAACACCGTGCCCTCACAGAGTGAAACACTGTGCCCTCACAAATTGAAACATCGTGCCCTCTCAGAGTGAAGCACCATGCCCTCACAGACAGAAACATCGTGCCTTCACAGAGTGAAGCACCTTGCCCTCACAGAGTGGAAGACTGTGCCCTCTCAGTTTGACAAATTGTGCCCTCTCGGAATGAAACACCGTGCCCTCTCAGATTGACACCCTGTGCCCTCTCGGATGAAACACCGTGCCCACTCAGATGGACACATTGTGCCCTCACAGAATGAAACACCGTGCCCTCTCAGATTGACACACTGTGCCCTCACAGAGTGAAACAGCGTGCCCTCTCAGAGTGAAAAACCGTGCCCTCTCAGAGTGAAACACCGTGCCATCTCAGAGAGAAACACCGTGCCCTCTCAGTTTGACACACTGTGCCCTCTCAGAGTGAAACACCGTGCCCTCTCAGAGTGAAGCACCGTGCCAACACAGAGTGGAAGTCCATGCCCTCTCAGATTGACACATTGTGCCCTCTCAGAGTGAAACACCGTGCCCTCTCAGATTGACACACTGTGCCCTCTCAGAGTAAAACACCGTGCCCACACATAGTGAAACACCGTGCCCTCTCAGAGTGAAACACGGTGCCTCTCAGAGTGAAGCACCATGCCCTCTCAGATTGACAAACTGTGCCCTCTCGGATTGAAACACCATGCCCGCATAGAATCAGAAACGCTATCCACACAGAGTGATACAGTTTCCCCTCACAGATTGAAACACTGCACCCTCACGGTGTGAAACACCATGCCCTGTCAGAATGAAACAACGTGCCAACTCAGGTTGACACACTGTGCCCTCTCGGATGAAGCACCGTGCCCTCTCAGATGGACACATTGTGCCCTCACAGAATGAAACACAGTGCCTTCTCAGATTGACACACTGTGCCCTCTCGGAGTGAAACACCGTGCCCTCACAGAGTGAAACACCGTGCCCTCTCAGAGTGAACCACCGTGCCCTCACGGTGTGAAACACCATGCCCTCTCAGAGTGAAACACCCCGCCCTCACAGAGAGAAACAACGTGTCCTCAAAGAGTGAAACACCGTGCCCTCGCACTGTGAAACACCGTGCCCTCACAGAATGAAACACCGTGCCCTCACAGATTGAAACACCGTGCCATCTCAGAGTGAAACACCGTGCCCTCACAGAGTGAAACACCGTGCCTTCTCAGAGTGAAACTCCATGACCTCACAGTGTGAAGCACCGTGACCTCTCAGAGTGAAACACCGTGCCCTTGCAGTTTGAAACACCGTGCCCTCACAGAGTGAAACACCGTGCCCTCACACAGTGAAACACCATGCCCTCACGGTGTGAAACACCGTGCCCTCTCAGAGTGAAACACCCCGCCCTCACAGAGTGATACACCGTGCCCTCTCAGAGTGAAACACCGTGCCCTTGCAGTTTGAAACACCGTGCCATCTCAGAGTGAAACACCGCGCCCTCACAGAGTGAAACACCGTGCATTCTCAGAGTGAAACACCATGCCCTCACAGTGTGAAACACCGCGCCCTCACAGAGTGAAAATCCGTGCCCTCTCAGAGTGAAACACCGTGCCCTTTCAGTGTGAAAAACCGTGCCCTTTCAGTGTGAAACACCGTGCCATCACAGAGTGAAACACCGTTATCTCTCAGAGTAAAACACCGTGCCCTCACAGAGTGAAACACCAAGCTCTCACAGAGTGAAACACTGTGCCCTCACAATTTGAAACATCGTGCCCTCTCAGAGTGAAGCACTGTGTCCTCACAGAGAGAAACACCGTGCCCTCACAGAGAGAAACACCGTGCCCTCACAGAGTGAAACACTGTGCCCTCACAAATTGAAACATCGTGCCCTCTCAGAGTGAAGCACCATGCCCTCACAGACAGAAACATCGTGCCTTCACAGAGTGAAGCACCTTGCCCTCACAGAGTGGAAGACTGTGCCCTCTCAGTTTGACAAATTGTGCCCTCTCGGAATGAAACACCGTGCCCTCTCAGATTGACACCCTGTGCCCTCTCGGATGAAACACCGTGCCCACTCAGATGGACACATTGTGCCCTCACAGAATGAAACACCGTGCCCTCTCAGATTGACACACTGTGCCCTCACAGAGTGAAACAGCGTGCCCTCTCAGAGTGAAAAACCGTGCCCTCTCAGAGTGAAACACCGTGCCATCTCAGAGAGAAACACTGTGCCCTCTCAGTTTGACACACTGTGCCCTCTCAGAGTGAAACACCGTGCCCTCTCAGAGTGAAGCACCGTGCCAACACAGAGTGGAAGTCCATGCCCTCTCAGATTGACACATTGTGCCCTCTCAGAGTGAAACACCGTGCCCTCTCAGATTGACACACTGTGCCCTCTCAGAGTAAAACACCGTGCCCACACATAGTGAAACACCGTGCCCTCTCAGAGTGAAACACGGTGCCTCTCAGAGTGAAGCACCATGCCCTCTCAGATTGACAAACTGTGCCCTCTCGGATTGAAACACCATGCCCGCATAGAATCAGAAACGCTATCCACACAGAGTGATACAGTTTCCCCTCACAGATTGAAACACTGCACCCTCACGGTGTGAAACACCATGCCCTGTCAGAATGAAACAACGTGCCAACTCAGGTTGACACACTGTGCCCTCTCGGATGAAGCACCGTGCCCTCTCAGATGGACACATTGTGCCCTCACAGAATGAAACACAGTGCCTTCTCAGATTGACACACTGTGCCCTCTCGGAGTGAAACACCGTGCCCTCACAGAGTGAAACACCGTGCCCTCTCAGAGTGAACCACCGTGCCCTCACGGTGTGAAACACCATGCCCTCTCAGAGTGAAACACCCCGCCCTCACAGAGAGAAACAACGTGTCCTCAAAGAGTGAAACACCGTGCCCTCGCACTGTGAAACACCGTGCCCTCACAGAATGAAACACCGTGCCCTCACAGATTGAAACACCGTGCCATCTCAGAGTGAAACACCGTGCCCTCACAGAGTGAAACACCGTGCCTTCTCAGAGTGAAACTCCATGACCTCACAGTGTGAAGCACCGTGACCTCTCAGAGTGAAACACCGTGCCCTTGCAGTTTGAAACACCGTGCCCTCACAGAGTGAAACACCGTGCCCTCACACAGTGAAACACCATGCCCTCACGGTGTGAAACACCGTGCCCTCTCAGAGTGAAACACCCCGCCCTCACAGAGTGATACACCGTGCCCTCTCAGAGTGAAACACCGTGCCCTTGCAGTTTGAAACACCGTGCCATCTCAGAGTGAAACACCGCGCCCTCACAGAGTGAAACACCGTGCATTCTCAGAGTGAAACACCATGCCCTCACAGTGTGAAACACCGCGCCCTCACAGAGTGAAAATCCGTGCCCTCTCAGAGTGAAACACCGTGCCCTCTCAGAGTGAAACACCATGCCCTCACAGAATGAAAGACCGTGCCCTCACAGAGTGACACACCGTACCCTCAGAGAGTGAAACAACCTGCCCTCACAGATTGAAGCACTGTCCCGTTACGGCGTGAAACACAGCGCCCTCACAAATTGAAACATCGTGCCCTCTCAGAATGAAACACCGTGCCCTCACAGAGTGAAACACCAAGCTCTCACAGAGTGAAACACTGTGCCCTCACAAATTGAAACATCGTGCCCTCTCAGAGTGAAGCAGCGTGCCATCTCAGAGTGAAACACCGTGCCCTCTCAGAGTGAAACAACTTGTCCTCACAGAGTGAAAAACCGTGCCCTCACAAAGTGATACGCCGCGACATCTCAGAGTGAAACAACGTGCTCTCACAGAGTGAAACACCGTGCCCTCTCAGAGTGAAACACCGTGCCCTCTCAGCGTGAAACACCGTACCCTCTCAGAGTGAAACACCGTGCCCTTTCAGTGTGAAAAACCGTGCCCTTTCAGTGTGAAACACCGTGCCATCACAGAGTGAAACACCGTTATCTCTCAGAGTAAAAGACCGTGCCCTCACAGAGTGAAACACCAAGCTCTCACAGAGTGAAACACTGTGCCCTCACAATTTGAAACATCGTGCCCTCTCAGAGTGAAGCACTGTGTCCTCACAGAGAGAAACACCGTGCCCTCACAGAGAGAAACACCGTGCCCTCACAGAGTGAAACACTGTGCCCTCACAAATTGAAACATCGTGCCCTCTCAGAGTGAAGCACCATGCCCTCACAAACAGAAACATCGTGCCTTCACAGAGTGAAGCACCTTGCCCTCACAGAGTGGAAGACTGTGCCCTCTCGGAGTGAAACACTGTGCCCTCTCAGATTGACACATTTTGCCCTTTTGGAGTGAAACACCGTGCCCTCTCAGATTGACACACTGTGCCCTCTCAGAGTGAAACACCGTGCCCTCATAGAGTCAAAAACGGTATCCTCACAAAGTGATGTGGCTTGCCCTCACAGATTGAAAGACCGTGCCCTCTCAGTTTGACAAATTGTGCCCTCTCGGAATGAAACACCGTGCCCTCTCAGATTGACACCCTGTGCCCTCTCGGATGAAACACCGTGCCCACTCAGATGGACACATTGTGCCCTCACAGAATGAAACACCGTGCCCTCTCAGATTGACACACTGTGCCCTCACAGAGTGAAACAGCGTGCCCTCTCAGAGTGAAAAACCGTGCCCTCTCAGAGTGAAACACCGTGCCATCTCAGAGAGAAACACCGTGCCCTCTCAGTTTGACACACTGTGCCCTCTCAGAGTGAAACACCGTGCCCTCTCAGAGTGAAGCACCGTGCCAACACAGAGTGGAAGTCCATGCCCTCTCAGATTGACACATTGTGCCCTCTCAGAGTGAAACACCGTGCCCTCTCAGATTGACACACTGTGCCCTCTCAGAGTAAAACACCGTGCCCACACATAGTGAAACACCGTGCCCTCTCAGAGTGAAACACGGTGCCTCTCAGAGTGAAGCACCATGCCCTCTCAGATTGACAAACTGTGCCCTCTCGGATTGAAACACCGTGCCCGCATAGAATCAGAAACGCTATCCACACAGAGTGATACAGTTTCCCCTCACAGATTGAAACACTGCACCCTCACGGTGTGAAACACCATGCCCTGTCAGAATGAAACAACGTGCCAACTCAGGTTGACACACTGTGCCCTCTCGGATGAAGCACCGTGCCCTCTCAGATGGACACATTGTGCCCTCACAGAATGAAACACAGTGCCTTCTCAGATTGACACACTGTGCCCTCTCGGAGTGAAACACCGTGCCCTCACAGAGTGAAACACCGTGCCCTCTCAGAGTGAAACACCGTGCCCTCACGGTGTGAAACACCATGCCCTCTCAGAGTGAAACACCCCGCCCTCACAGAGAGAAACAACGTGTCCTCAAAGAGTGAAACACCGTGCCCTCGCACTGTGAAACACCGTGCCCTCACAGAATGAAACACCGTGCCCTCACAGAGTGAAACACCGTGCCATCTCAGAGTGAAACACCGTGCCCTCACAGAGTGAAACACCGTGCCTTCTCAGAGTGAAACTCCATGCCCTCACAGTGTGAAGCACCGTGACCTCTCAGAGTGAAACACCGTGCCCTTGCAGTTTGAAACACCGTGCCCTCACAGAGTGAAACACCGTGCCCTCACACAGTGAAACACCATGCCCTCACGGTGTGAAACACCGTGCCCTCTCAGAGTGAAACACCCCGCCCTCACAGAGTGATACACCGTGCCCTCTCAGAGTGAAACACCGTGCCCTTGCAGTTTGAAACACCGTGCCATCTCAGAGTGAAACACCGCGCCCTCACAGAGTGAAACACCGTGCATTCTCAGAGTGAAACACCATGCCCTCACAGTGTGAAACACCGCGCCCTCACAGAGTGAAAATCCGTGCCCTCTCAGAGTGAAACACCGTGCCCTCTCAGAGTGAAACACCATGCCCTCACAGAATGAAACACCGTGCCCTCACAGAGTGACACACCGTACCCTCAGAGAGTGAAACAACCTGCCCTCACAGATTGAAGCACTGTCCCGTTACGGCGTGAAACACAGCGCCCTCACAAATTGAAACATCGTGCCCTCTCAGAATGAAACACCGTGCCCTCACAGAGTGAAACACCAAGCTCTCACAGAGTGAAACACTGTGCCCTCACAAATTAAAACATCGTGCCCTCTCAGAGTGAAGCAGCGTGCCATCTCAGAGTGAAACACCGTGCCCTCTCAGAGTGAAACAACTTGTCCTCACAGAGTGAAACACCATGCCCTCACAAAGTGATACGCCGCGACATCTCAGAGTGAAACAACGTGCTCTCACAGAGTGAAACACCGTGCCCTCTCAGAGTGAAACACCATGCCCTCACAGTGTGAAACACCGCGCCCTCACAGAGTGAAAATCCGTGCCCTCTCAGAGTGAAACACCGTGCCCTCTCAGAGTGAAACACCATGCCCTCACAGAATGAAAGACCGTGCCCTCACAGAGTGACACACCGTACCCTCAGAGAGTGAAACAACCTGCCCTCACAGATTGAAGCACTGTCCCGTTACGGCGTGAAACACAGCGCCCTCACAAATTGAAACATCGTGCCCTCTCAGAATGAAACACCGTGCCCTCACAGAGTGAAACACCAAGCTCTCACAGAGTGAAACACTGTGCCCTCACAAATTGAAACATCGTGCCCTCTCAGAGTGAAGCAGCGTGCCATCTCAGAGTGAAACACCGTGCCCTCTCAGAGTGAAACAACTTGTCCTCACAGAGTGAAAAACCGTGCCCTCACAAAGTGATACGCCGCGACATCTCAGAGTGAAACAACGTGCTCTCACAGAGTGAAACACCGTGCCCTCTCAGAGTGAAACACCGTGCCCTCTCAGCGTGAAACACCGTACCCTCTCAGAGTGAAACACCGTGCCCTTTCAGTGTGAAAAACCGTGCCCTTTCAGTGTGAAACACCGTGCCATCACAGAGTGAAACACCGTTATCTCTCAGAGTAAAAGACCGTGCCCTCACAGAGTGAAACACCAAGCTCTCACAGAGTGAAACACTGTGCCCTCACAATTTGAAACATCGTGCCCTCTCAGAGTGAAGCACTGTGTCCTCACAGAGAGAAACACCGTGCCCTCACAGAGAGAAACACCGTGCCCTCACAGAGTGAAACACTGTGCCCTCACAAATTGAAACATCGTGCCCTCTCAGAGTGAAGCACCATGCCCTCACAAACAGAAACATCGTGCCTTCACAGAGTGAAGCACCTTGCCCTCACAGAGTGGAAGACTGTGCCCTCTCGGAGTGAAACACTGTGCCCTCTCAGATTGACACATTTTGCCCTTTTGGAGTGAAACACCGTGCCCTCTCAGATTGACACACTGTGCCCTCTCAGAGTGAAACACCGTGCCCTCATAGAGTCAAAAACGGTATCCTCACAAAGTGATGTGGCTTGCCCTCACAGATTGAAAGACCGTGCCCTCTCAGTTTGACAAATTGTGCCCTCTCGGAATGAAACACCGTGCCCTCTCAGATTGACACCCTGTGCCCTCTCGGATGAAACACCGTGCCCACTCAGATGGACACATTGTGCCCTCACAGAATGAAACACCGTGCCCTCTCAGATTGACACACTGTGCCCTCACAGAGTGAAACAGCGTGCCCTCTCAGAGTGAAAAACCGTGCCCTCTCAGAGTGAAACACCGTGCCATCTCAGAGAGAAACACCGTGCCCTCTCAGTTTGACACACTGTGCCCTCTCAGAGTGAAACACCGTGCCCTCTCAGAGTGAAGCACCGTGCCAACACAGAGTGGAAGTCCATGCCCTCTCAGATTGACACATTGTGCCCTCTCAGAGTGAAACACCGTGCCCTCTCAGATTGACACACTGTGCCCTCTCAGAGTAAAACACCGTGCCCACACATAGTGAAACACCGTGCCCTCTCAGAGTGAAACACGGTGCCTCTCAGAGTGAAGCACCATGCCCTCTCAGATTGACAAACTGTGCCCTCTCGGATTGAAACACCGTGCCCGCATAGAATCAGAAACGCTATCCACACAGAGTGATACAGTTTCCCCTCACAGATTGAAACACTGCACCCTCACGGTGTGAAACACCATGCCCTGTCAGAATGAAACAACGTGCCAACTCAGGTTGACACACTGTGCCCTCTCGGATGAAGCACCGTGCCCTCTCAGATGGACACATTGTGCCCTCACAGAATGAAACACAGTGCCTTCTCAGATTGACACACTGTGCCCTCTCGGAGTGAAACACCGTGCCCTCACAGAGTGAAACACCGTGCCCTCTCAGAGTGAAACACCGTGCCCTCACGGTGTGAAACACCATGCCCTCTCAGAGTGAAACACCCCGCCCTCACAGAGAGAAACAACGTGTCCTCAAAGAGTGAAACACCGTGCCCTCGCACTGTGAAACACCGTGCCCTCACAGAATGAAACACCGTGCCCTCACAGAGTGAAACACCGTGCCATCTCAGAGTGAAACACCGTGCCCTCACAGAGTGAAACACCGTGCCTTCTCAGAGTGAAACTCCATGCCCTCACAGTGTGAAGCACCGTGACCTCTCAGAGTGAAACACCGTGCCCTTGCAGTTTGAAACACCGTGCCCTCACAGAGTGAAACACCGTGCCCTCACACAGTGAAACACCATGCCCTCACGGTGTGAAACACCGTGCCCTCTCAGAGTGAAACACCCCGCCCTCACAGAGTGATACACCGTGCCCTCTCAGAGTGAAACACCGTGCCCTTGCAGTTTGAAACACCGTGCCATCTCAGAGTGAAACACCGCGCCCTCACAGAGTGAAACACCGTGCATTCTCAGAGTGAAACACCATGCCCTCACAGTGTGAAACACCGCGCCCTCACAGAGTGAAAATCCGTGCCCTCTCAGAGTGAAACACCGTGCCCTCTCAGAGTGAAACACCATGCCCTCACAGAATGAAACACCGTGCCCTCACAGAGTGACACACCGTACCCTCAGAGAGTGAAACAACCTGCCCTCACAGATTGAAGCACTGTCCCGTTACGGCGTGAAACACAGCGCCCTCACAAATTGAAACATCGTGCCCTCTCAGAATGAAACACCGTGCCCTCACAGAGTGAAACACCAAGCTCTCACAGAGTGAAACACTGTGCCCTCACAAATTAAAACATCGTGCCCTCTCAGAGTGAAGCAGCGTGCCATCTCAGAGTGAAACACCGTGCCCTCTCAGAGTGAAACAACTTGTCCTCACAGAGTGAAACACCGTGCCCTCACAAAGTGATACGCCGCGACATCTCAGAGTGAAACAACGTGCTCTCACAGAGTGAAACACCGTGCCCTCTCAGAGTGAAACACCGTGCCCTCTCAGCGTGAAACACCGTACCCTCTCAGAGTGAAACACTGTGCCCTCTCAGATTGACACATTGTGCCCTCATAGAGTGCAATTCCGTGCTCTCTCAGAATGAAACACCGGGCCCTCTCAGATTGACACATTGTGCCCTCACAGAGTGAAACACCGTGCCCTCTCAGAGTGAAGCACCGTGCCCTCTCAGAGTGGAAGACCGTGCCCTCTCAGATTGACACATTGTGCCCTCTCAGAGTGAAACACCGTGCCCTCTCAGAGTGAAACACCGTGCCCTATCAGATTGACACACTCTGCCCTCTCAAAGTGAAACACCGTGCCTTCTCAGACTGAAACACGGTGCCTCTCAGAGTGAAGCTGCGTGCCCTCTCAGAGTGAAACACCGTGCCCTCACTGTGTGAAACACCGTGCCATCTCAGAGTGAAACACCGTGCCCTCTCAGAGTGAAACACCGTGTCCTCACAGAGTGAAACACCGTGTTATGTCAGAGTGAAACACGGTGCCTCTCAGAGTGAAGCAGCGTGCCATCTCAGAGTGAAACACCGTGCCCTCTCAGAGTGAAACAACGTGTCCTCACAGAGTGAAAAACCGTGCCCTCTCAGAGTGAAACATCGTGCCCTCACAGAGTGAAACACCACGACATCTCAGAGTGAAACACAGTGCCCTCAGAGTGATACACCGCACCATCTCAGAGTGAAATACTGTGCCCTCACAGAGTGAAACACCGCACCATTTCAGAGTGAAACACCGTGCCCTCAAAGAGTGAAACACTGTGCCCTTGAAGAGTGAAACACCGTGCCCTCACAGATTGTAACACCGTGCCCTCACAAAGGGAAACACCGTGCCCACATAGAGTCAAAAACACAGAGTGATGCAACCTGCCCTCAAAGATTGAAACACCGTGCCCTCAGAGAGTGAAACACCGTGCCCTCATAGAGTGAAACAACGTGCCCTCACAGATTGAAGCACTGTCCCATTACAGAGTGAAACACAGCGCCCTCACAAATTGAAACATCGTGCCCTCTCAGAGTGAAGCACCATGCCCTCACAGAGTGAAACACCATGCCCTCACAGAGTGAAGCACCTTGCCCTCACAGAGTGGAAGACCGTGCCCCCTCGGAGTGAAACACCGTGCCCTCTCAGAGTGAAACACCGTGCCCTCTTTGAGTGAAACACCGTGCCCTCTCAGAGTGAAACAACGTGTCCTCACAGAGTGAAAAACCGTGCCCTCTCAGAGTGAAACATCGTGCCCTCACAGAGTGAAACACCACGACATCTCAGAGTGAAACATAGTGCCCTCAGTGTGATACACCGCACCATCTCAGAGTGAAATACTGTGCCCTCACAGAGTGAAACACCGCACCATTTCAGAGTGAAACACCGTGCCCTCAAAGAGTGAAACACTGTGCCCTTGAAGAGTGAAACACCGTGCCCTCACAGATTGTATCACCGTGCCCTCACAAAGGGAAACACCGTGCCCACATAGAGTCAAAAACGGTATCCACACAGAGTGATACAACCTGCCCTCACAGAGTGAAACACCGTGCCCTCAGAGAGTGAAACACCGTGCCCTCATAGAGTGAAACAACGTGCCCTCACAGATTGAAGCACTGTCCCATTACAGAGTGAAACACAGCGCCCTCACAAATTGAAACATCGTGCCCTCTCAGAGTGAAGCACCATGCCCTCACAGAGTGAAACACCATGCCCTCACAGAGTGAAACACCTTGCCCTCACAGAGTGGAAGACCGTGCCCCCTCGGAGTGAAACACCGTGCCCTCTCAGAGTGAAACACCGTGCTCTCTCAGAGTGAAAAACTGTGCCCTCACATAGTGAAACACATTGCCCTCTCAGACTGACACACTGTGCCCTCTCGGAGTGAAAAACCATGTCCTCTCAGAGTGAAACACCGTGCCCTCTCAGAGTGAAACACCGTGCCCTTGCAGTGTGAAACACCGTGCCCTCTCAGAGTAAAACACCGCGCCCTCACAGAGTGAAGCACCGGGCCATCACAGAGAGAAACAACGTGTCCTCAAAGAGTCAAACACCGTGCCCTCTCAGAGTGAAACACCATGCAATCACAGAGAGAAACAACGTGTCCTCAAAGAGTGAAACACCGTGCCCTCGCAGTGTGAAACAACGTGCCCTCTCAGAGTGAAACACCGCGCCCTCACAGAGTGAAACTCCGTGCCCTCTCAGAGTGAAAACCCGTGCCCTCACAAAGGGAAACACCGTGTCTTCACAGAGTAAACATTGAGCCCTCACAGATTGAAACATCGAGCCCTCACAGACTGAATCACCGTGTCCTCAGAGTGAAACACCTTGCCCTCACAGAGTGAAACACCGTGCCATCTCAGAGTGAAACACCGTGCCCTCTCAGTGTGAAACACCTTGCCCTCACAGAGTGAAACACCGTGCCCTCTCAGTGTGAAACACCTTGCCCTCACAGAGTGAAACACCGTGTCATCTCAGAGTGAAACACCGTGCCCTCACAGAGTGAAACGCCGCTACATCTCAGAGTGAAACACCGTGCACTCACAGAGTGAAACACCGTGCCCTCACAGAGTGAATCACCGTGCCCTCTCAGAGTGAAACACCGTACCCTCTCAGAGTGAAACACCGTGCCCTCTCAGATTGACAAACTGTGCCCTCTCAGAGTGAAACACCGTGCCCTCACATAGTGAAACACCGTGCCCTCTCAGAGTGAAACACTGTGCCCTCTCAGATTGACACATTGTGCCCTCACAGAGTGCAACTCCGTGCTCTCTCAGAGTGAAGCACCGTGCCCTCTCAGAGTGAAGCAGCATGCCCTCTCAGAGTGAAAGACTGTGCCCTCTCAGATTGACACGCTGTGCCCTCTCGGAGTGAAACACCGTGCCCTCTCAGAGTGAAGCACCGTGCCCTCTCAGAGTGAAGCAGCATGCCCTCTCAGAGTGAAACACCATGCCCTCACAGTGTGGAACACCGTGCCCTCACAGAGTGAAACACCGTGCCCTTTCAGTGTGAAAAACCGTGCCCTTTCAGTGTGAAACACCGTGCCATCACAGAGTGAAACACCGTTATCTCTCAGAGAAAAACACCGTGCCCTCACAGAGTGAAACACCAAGCTCTCACAGAGTGAAACACTGTGCCCTCACAATTTGAAACATCGTGCCCTCTCAGAGTGAAGCACTGTGCCCTCACAGAGAGAAACACCATGCCCTCACAGAGAGAAACACCGTGCCCTCACAGAGTGAAACACTGTGCCCTCACAAATTGAAACATCGTGCCTTCTCAGAGTGAAGCACCATGCCCTCACAGACAGAAACATCGTGCCTTCACAGAGTGAAGCACCTTGCCCTCACAGAGTGGAAGACTGTGCCCTCTCGGAGTGAAACACTGTGCCCTCTCAGATTGACACATTTTGCCCTTTTGGAGTGAAACACCGTGCCCTCTCAGATTGACACACTGTGCCCTCTCAGAGTGAAACACCGTGCCCTCATAGAGTCAAAAACGGTATCCTCACAAAGTGATGTGGCTTGCCCTCACAGATTGAAAGACCGTGCCCTCTCAGTTTGACAAATTGTGCCCTCTCGGAATGAAACACCGTGCCCACTCAGATGGACACATTGTGCCCTCACAGAATGAAACACCGTGCCCTCTCAGATTGACACACTGTGCCCTCTCGGAGTGAATCACCGTACCCTCACAGAGTGAAACACCGTTCCCTCACAGAGTGAAACACCGTGCCCTCTCAGAGTGAAACACCGTGCCCTCTCAGAGTGAAACAACGTGTCCTCACAGAGTGAAAAACCGTGCCCTCTCAGAGTGAAACACCGTGCCATCTCAGAGTGAAACACCGTGCCCTATCAGAGTGAAACACCGTGTCCTCACAGAGTGAAACACCGTGCCCTCTCAGAGTGAAACACCGTGCGCACACAGAGTGAAACATCGTGCCCTCAGTGTGAAACACCGTGCCCTCACAAAGTGAAACACCACGACATCTCAGAGTGAAACACAGTGCCCTCAGAGTGATGCACCGCACCATCTCAGAGTGAAATACTGTGCCCTCACAGAGTGAAACACCGCACCATTTCAGAGTGAAACACCGGGCCCTCAAAGAGTGAAACACCGTGCCCTCACAGATTGTAACACCGTGCCCTCACAAAGGGAAACACCGTGCCCACATAGAGTCAAAAACGGTATCCACACAGAGTGATACAACCTGCCCTCACAGAGTGAAACACCGTGCCCTCACGGAGTGAAACACCGTGCCCTCCCAGACTTAAACACCGTGCCCTCTCAGAGTGAAATATCATGCCCTCACAGAGTGAAACACCGTGACCCCACAGAGTGAAACACTGCGACATCTCAGAGTGAAACACCGTACCCTCACGGAGTGCAACACCTTGTCCTCACAGAGTGAAAAACCGTGCCCTCACAGTTTGACAAACCGTGTCCTCACAGAGTGAAACAACGTGCCCTCATAGAGTGAAACACCATACCCTCACAGAGTGAAACACCGTGCCCTCACAGAGTGAGAAACCACGCCCTCTCAGAGTGAAGCACCGTGCACTCAGAGTGAAGCACCGTGCCATCACAGAGTGAAACACCGTGCCCTCTCAGAGTAAAACACCGTGCCCTCACAGAGTGAAACACCGTACCCTCAGAGAGTGAAACAACCTGCCCTCACAGATTGAAGCACTGTCCCGTTACGGCGTGAAACACAGCGCCCTCACAAATTGAAACATCGTGCCCTCTCAGAGTGAAGCACGGTGCCCTCAGAGAGAGAAACACCGTGCCTTCACAGAGTGAAGCACCTTGCCCTCACAGAGTGGAAGACCGTGCCCTCTCGGAGTGAAACACCGTGCCCTCTCAGAGTGAAACACCGTGCCCTCTCAGAGTGAAACACCGTGTCTTCACAGAGTAAACATTGAGCCCTCACAGATTGAAGCATCGAGCCCTCACAGAGTGAAACACCGCGACATCTCAGAGTAAAACACCATTCCCTCAGAGACTGAATCACCGTGCCCTCAGTGTGAAAAACGTTGCCCTCACAAAGTGAAACACCGTGCCATCTCAGAGTGAAACACCGTGCCCTCTCAGTGTGAAACACCTTGCCCTCACAGAGTTAAACACCGTGTCATCTCAGAGTGAAACACCGTGCCCTCACAGAGTGAAATGCCGCGACATTTCAGAGTGAAACACCGTGCCCTCACAGAGTGAAACACCTTGCACTCACAGAGTGAAACACCATGCCCTCACAGAGTGAAACACCGTGCCCTCTCAAAGTGAAACACCGTGCCCTCTCAGAGTGAAACACCGTGCCCTCTCAGAGTGATACACCGTACCTCTCAGAGTGAAACACCGCGCCCTCTCAAATTGACACGCTGTTCCCTCTCAGAGTGAAACACCATGCCCTCACATAGTGAAACACCGTGCCCTCTCAGAGTGAAACACCGTGCCCTCTCAGAGTGAAACACCGTGTCTTCACAGAGTAAACATTGAGCCATCACAGATTGAAGCATCGAGCCCTCACAGAGTGAAACACCGCGACATCTCAGAGTAAAACACCATTCCCTCAGAGACTGAATCACCGTGCCCTCAGTGTGAAAAACGTTGCCCTCACAAAGTGAAACACCGTGCCATCTCAGAGTGAAACACCATGCCCTCTCAGTGTGAAACACCTTGCCCTCACAGAGTTAAACACCGTGTCATCTCAGAGTGAAACACCGTGCCCTCACAGAGTGAAATGCCGCGACATTTCAGAGTGAAACACCGTGCCCTCACAGAGTGAAACACCTTGCACTCACAGAGTGAAACACCATGCCCTCACAGAGTGAAACACCGTGCCCTCTCAAAGTGAAACACCGTGCCCTCTCAGAGTGAAACACCGTGCCCTCTCAGAGTGATACACCGTACCTCTCAGAGTGAAACACCGCGCCCTCTCAGATTGACACGCTGTTCCCTCTCAGAGTGAAACACCGTGCGCACACAGATTGAAACACCGTGCCCTCAGAGTGAAACACCATGCCCTCACAGAGTGAAACACCACGACATCTCAGAGTGAAACACCATGCCCTTTCAGAGTGAAACACCATGCCCTATCAGATTGACACGCTGTGCCCTCTCAGAGTGAAACACCGTGCGATGTCAGAGTGAAACACGGATCCTCTCAGAGTGAAGCATCGTGCCATCTCAGAGTGAAACACCGCACTATCTCAGAGTGAAATACTGTGCCCCCACAGAGTGAAACACCTCACCATTTCAGAGTTAAACACCGTGCCCTCAAAGAGTGAAACACCGTGCCCTCTTTGAGTGAAACACCGTGCCCTCACAGATTGTAACACCGTGCCCTCACAAAGGGAAACACCGTGCCCACAGAGAGTCAAAAACGGTATCCACACAGAGTGATACAACGTGCCTTCACAGAGTGAAAAACCGTGCCCTCACGGAATGAAACACCGTGCCCTCCCAGACTTAAACACCATGCCCTCTCAGAGTGAAATATCATGCCCTCACAGAGTGAATCACCGTGCCCCCACAGAGTGAAACACCGCGACATCTCAGAGTGAAACACCATACCCTCTTCAGAGTGCAACACCGTGTCCTCACAGAGTGAAACACGGTGCCCTCACAAAGGGTGCCCTCGCAGAGTGAAACAACGTGTCCTCACAGATTGAAACACCATGCCCTCACAGAGTGAAACACCGAGCCCTCACAGAGTGAGAAACCGCGCCCTCTCAGAGTGAAGCACCGTACCCTCTCAGACTGAAACACCGTGCCCTCACAGAGTGAAACATCGAGCCCTCTCAGAGTGAAACACCGTTCCCTCACAGACTGAAACACCGTGCCCTCAGTTTGAAACACCTTGCCCTCACAGAGTGAAACACTGTGCCCTCTCAGAGTCAAACAAGGTGCTCTCACAGAGTGAAACAGCGTGTCATCTCAGAGTGAAACACCGTGCCCTCTCAGAGTGAAACACCGCGACATCTCAGAGTGAAACACCGTGTCTTCACAGAGTGAAACATGGAGCCCTCTCAGAGTGAAACACCATGCCCTCACAGAGTGAAACTCCGCGACATCTCAGAGTGAAACACCGTGCCCTCTCAGAGTGAAACACCGTGCCCTCACAAATTGAAACTCCGTGCTCTCTCAGAGTGAAGCACCGTGCCCTCTCAGATTGACACATTGTGCCCTCACAGAGTGAAACACCGTGCCCTCACAGAGTGAAACACTGGGCCCTCTCAGAGTGAAACATCATGCCCTCTCAGATTGACACACTGTGCCCTCTCAGAGTGAAACACCGTGCCCTCACAGAGTGAAACACCGTGCCCTCTCAGAGTGAAACACTGTGCCCTCTCAGATTGACAAATTCTGCCCTCACAGAGTGCAACTCCGTGCTCTCTCAGAGTGAAGCACCGTGCCCTCTCAGATTGACACACTGTGCCCTTTCGGATTGAAACTCCGTGCCCGCATAGAGTCAAAGACGCTATCCACATAGAGTGATACAGCTTGCCCTCACAGATTGAAACACCGTAGCCTCACGGAGTGAAACAGCATGCCCTCCCTGAGTTAAATTCCGTGCCCTCTCAGATGGACACATTGTGTCCTCACAGAATGAAACACCGTGCCTTCTCAGATTGACACACTGTGCCCTCTCGGAGTGAAACACCGTACCCTCACAGAGTGAAAAACCGTGCCCGCTCAGAGTGAAACACCGTGCCCTCACACTGTGAAACACCGTACCCTCTCAGAGTGAAACACCGTGCCCTCTCAGAGTGAAACACCGTGCCCTCACAGAGTGAAACACCATACCATCTCAGAGTGAAACACCGTACCCTCTCAGAGTGAAACACCGCGCCCTCTCAGATTGACACACTGTGCCCTCACAGAGTGAAACACCGTGCCCTCTCAGAGTGAAACACCATGCCCTCTCAGAGTGAAACATCGTGCCCTCTCAGATTGACACACTGTGCCCTCTCAGAGTGAAACACCGTGCCCTCTCAGAGTGAAGCACCGTGCCCTCTCAGAGTGGAAGACCATGCCCTCTCAGATTGACACATTATGCCTTCTCAGAGTGAAGCACCGTGCCCTCTCAGAGTGAAATACCGTGTCTTCACAGAGTAAACATCGAGCCCTCACAGAGTGAAACATCGAGCCCTCACAGAGTGAAACACCGCGACATCTCAGAGTGAAACACCGTGCCATCACAGAGAGAAACAACGTGTCCTCAAAGAGTGAAACACCGTGCCCTGGCAGTGTGAAACACCGTGCCCTCGCAGAGTGAGACACCGTGCCCTCACAGAGTGAAACACCATGCCCTCTCAGATTAAAACACCGTGCCCTCTCAGAGTGAAACACCGTGCCCTCACAGAGGGAAACAACGTGACCTCTCAGAGTGAAACACCGTGCCCTCTCAGAGTGAAACATGGTGCCTCTCAGAGTGAAGCACCGTGCCCTCTCAGATTGACACACTGTGCCCTCTCGGATTGAAACACCGTGCTTGCATAGAATCAAAAACGCTATCCACACAGAGTGATACAGCTTCCCCTCACAGATTGAAACACTGCCCCCTCACGGTGTGAAACACCATGCCCTCTCAGAATGAAACAACGTGCCAACTCAGATTGACACACTGTGCCCTCTCGGATGAAACACCGTGCCCTCTCAGATGGACACATTGTGCCCTCACAGAATGAAACACCGTGCTTTCTCAGATGGACACACTGTGCCCTCTCGGAGTGAAACACCGTGCCCTCTCAGAGTGAAACACCGTGCCCTCACAGAATGAAACACCGTGCCCTCACAGAGTGAAACACCGTGCCATCTCAGAGTGAAACACCGCGCCCTCACAGAGTGAAATGCCGCGACATTTCAGAATGAAACACCATGCCCTCACAGAGTGAAACACCGTGCCCTCACAGAGTGAAACACCTTGCACTCACAGAGTGAAAAACCGTGCCCTCACAGAGTGAAACACCGTGCCCTCACAGAGGGAAACTCCGTGACCTCTCAGAGTGAAGCACCGTGCCCTCTCAGAGTGAAATACCGTGTCTTCACAGAGTAAACATCGAGCCCTCACAGAGTGAAACATCGAGCCCTCACAGAGTGAAATACCGCGACATCTCAGAGTGAAACACCGTGCCATCACAGAGAGAAACAACGTGTCATCTCAGAGTGAAACACAGTACCCTCATAGAGTGAAACACCGTGCCCTCTCAGAGTGAAACACGTGCCCTCACAGAGTGCAACGCCGCGACATCTCAGAATGAAACACCGTACCCTCACAGAGTGCAACACCGTGTCCTCACAGAGTGAAACACGGTGCCCTCACAGTGTGACAAAGGGTGCCCTCAGAGTGAAACAACGTGCCCTCACAGAGTGAAACACCATGCCCTCACAGAGTGAAACACCGTGCCCTCACAGAGTGAGAAACCACGCCCTCTCAGAGTGAAGCACCGTACCCTCTCAGAGTGAAACACCGTGCCCTCACAGAGTGAAACATCGAGCCCTCTCAGAGTGAAACACCGTTCCCTCACAGACTGAAACACCGTGCCCTCAGTTTGAAACACCTTGCCCTCACAGAGTGAAACACAGTGCCCTCTCAGAGTGAAACAACGTGCCCTCACAGAGTGAAACAGCGTGCCATCTCAGAGTGAAACACCGTGCCCTCTCAGAGTGAAAAACCGTGCCCTCTCAGAGTGAAACACCGTGCCATCTCAGAGAGAAACACCGTGCCCTCTCAGTTTGACACACTGTGCCCTCTCAGAGTGAAACACCGTGCCCTCTCAGAGTGAAGCACCGTGCCAACACAGATTGGAAGTCCATGCCCTCTCAGATTGACACATTGTGCCCTCTCAGAGTGAAACACCGTGCCCTCTCAGATTGACACACTGTGCCCTCTCAGAGTAAAACACCGTGCCCACACATAGTGAAACACCGTGCCCTCTCAGAGTGAAACACGGTGCCTCTCAGAGTGAAGCACCATGCCCTCTCAGATTGACAAACTGTGCCCTCTCGGATTGAAACACCGTGCCCGCATAGAATCAGAAACGCTATCCACACAGAGTGATACAGCTTCCCCTCACAGATTGAAACACTGCACCCTCACGGTGTGAAACACCATGCCCTGTCAGAATGAAACAACGTGCCAACTCAGGTTGACACACTGTGCCCTCTCGGATGAAGCACCGTGCCCTCTCAGATGGACACATTGTGCCCTCACAGAATGAAACACAGTGCCTTCTCAGATTGACACACTGTGCCCTCTCGGAGTGAAACACCGTGCCCTCACAGAGTGAAACACCGTGCCCTCTCAGAGTGAACCACCGTGCCCTCACGGTGTGAAACACCGTGCCCTCTCAGAGTGAAACACCCCGTCCTCACAGAGAGAAACAACGTGTCCTCAAAGAGTGAAACACCGTGCCCTCGCACTGTGAAACACCGTGCCCTCACAGAATGAAACACCGTGCCCTCACAGAGTGAAACACCGTGCCATCTCAGAGTGAAACACCGTGCCCTCACAGAGTGAAACACCGTGCCTTCTCAGAGTGAAACTCCATGCCCTCACAGTGTGAAGCACCGTGACCTCTCAGAGTGAAACACCGTGCCCTTGCAGTTTGAAACACCGTGCCCTCACAGAGTGAAACACCGTGCCCTCACACAGTGAAACACCATGCCCTCACGGTGTGAAACACCGTGCCCTCTCAGAGTGAAACACCCCGCCCTCACAGAGTGAAACACCGTGCCCTCTCAGAGTGAAACACCGTGCCCTTGCAGTTTGAAACACCGTGCCATCTCAGAGTGAAACACCGTGCCCTCACAGAGTGAAACACCGTGCATTCTCAGAGTGAAACACCATGCCCTCACAGTGTGAAACACCGCGCCCTCACAGAGTGAAAATCCGTGCCCTCTCAGAGTGAAACACCGTGCCCTCTCAGAGTGAAACACCATGCCCTCACAGAATGAAACACCGTGCCCTCACAGAGTGAAACACCGTACCCTCAGAGAGTGAAACAACCTGCCCTCACAGATTGAAGCACTGTCCCGTTACGGCGTGAAACACAGCGCCCTCACAAATTGAAACATCGTGCCCTCTCAGAGTGAAGCACGGTGCCCTCAGAGAGAGAAACACCGTGCCTTCACAGAGTGAAGCACCTTGCCCTCACAGAGTGGAAGACCGTGCCCTCTCGGAGTGAAACACCGTGCCCTCTCAGAGTGAAACACCATTCCCTCAGAGACTGAATCACCGTGCCCTCAGTGTGAAAAACATTGCCCTCACAAAGTGAAACACCGTGCCATCTCAGAGTGAAACACCATGCCCTCTCAGTGTGAAACACCTTGCCCTCACAGAGTTAAACACCGTGTCATCTCAGAGTGAAACACAGTGCCCTCACAGAGTGAAATGCCGCGACATTTCAGAGTGAAACACCGTGCCCTCACAGAGTGAAACACCTTGCACTCACAGAGTGAAACACCGTGCCCTCACAGAGTGAAACACCGTGCCCTCTCAGAGTGAAACACCGTGCCCTCACAGAGTGAAACACCGTGCCCTCACAGAGTGAAACACCGTACCTCTCAGAGTGAAACACCGCGCCCTCTCAGATTGACACGCTGTTCCCTCTCAGAGTGAAACACCGTGCCCTCACATAGTGAAACACCGTTCCCTCTCAGAGTGAAACACCGTGTCCTCACAGAGTGAAACACCGTGCCCTCTCAGAGTGAAACACCGTGCGCACACAGAGTGAAACACCGTGCCCTCAGAGTGAAACACCGTGCCCTCACAGAGTGAAACACCACGACATCTCAGAGTGAAACACCATGCCCTCTCAGAGTGAAACACCGTGCCCTATCAGATTGACACGCTGTGCCCTCTCAGAGTGAAACACCGTGCGATGTCAGAGTGAAACACGGATCCTCTCAGAGTGAAGCATCGTGCCATCTCAGAGTGAAACACCGCACCATCTCAGAGTGAAATACTGTGCCCCCACAGAGTGAAACACCGCACCATCTCAGAGTTAAACACCGTGCCCTCAAAGAGTGAAGCACCATGCCCTCTTTGAGTGAAACACCGTGCCCTCACAGATTGTAACACCATGCCCTCACAAAGGGAAACACCGTGCCCACAGAGAGTCAAAAACGGTATCCACACAGAGTGATACAACGTGCCCTCACAGAGTGAAACACCGTGCCCTCACGGAATGAAACACCGTGCCCTCCCAGACTTAAACAACATGCCCTCTCAGAGTGAAATATCATGCCCTCACAGAGTGAATCACCGTGCCCCCACAGAGTGAAACACCGCGACATCTCAGAGTGAAACACCGTACCCTCTTCAGAGTGCAACACCGTGTCCTCACAGAGTGAAACACGGTGCCCTCACAGTTTGACAAAGGGTGCCCTCGCAGAGTGAAACATCGAGCCCTCTCAGAGTGAAACACCATGCCCTTGCAGTTTGAAACACCGTGCCATCACAGAGAGAAACAACGTGTCCTCAAAGAGTGAAACAGCGTGCCCTCGCAATGTGAAACACCGTGCCCTCTCAGAGTGAAACACCGCGCCCTCACAGAGTGAAACTCCGTGCCCTCTCAGAGTGAAACACCGTGCCCTCTCAGAATGAAACACCGTGCCCTCACAGAGTGAAGCACCGTGCCATTTCAGAGTGAAACACCGCGCCCTCACAGAGTGAAGCACCGTGCCCTCTCAGAGTGAAACACCGTGCCCTTTCAGAGTGAAACACCATGCCCTCACAGAGTGAAACACCGCGCCCTCACATAGTGAAACACCGTGCCCTCTCAGAGTGAAACACCGTGCCCTTACAGAGGGAAACTCCGTGACCTCTCAGAGTGAAGCACCGTGCCCTCTCAGAGTGAAATACCGTGTTTTCACAGAGTAAACATCGAGCCCTCACAGAGTGAAACATCGAGCCCTCACAGAGTGAAACACCGCGACATCTCAGAGTGAAACACCGTGCCATCACAGAGAGAAACAACGTGTCCTCAAAGAGTGAAACACCGTGCCCTCGCAAAGTGAAACACCGTGCCCTCGCAGAGTGAGACACCGCGCCCTCACAGAGTAAAACACCGCGACATCTCAGAGTGAAACACCGTGCCATCACAGAGAGAAACAATGTGTCCTCAAAGAGTGAAACACCGTGCCCTCACAGTGTGAAACACCTTGCCCTCACAGAGTGAGACACCGCGCCCTCACAGAGTGAAACACCGTGCCCTCTCAGAGTAAAACACCGTGCCCTCTCAGCGTGAAACACCGTGCCCTCACAGAGGGAAACACCGTGACCTCTGAGTGAAACACCGTGTCTTCACAGAGTAAACATCGAGCCCACACAGAGTGAAACATCGAGCCCTCACAGAGTGAAACACCGTGTACTCAGCGTGAAACACCTTGCCCTCATAGAGTGAAACACCGTGCCCTCACGGAGTGAAACACCATGTCATCTCAGAGTGAAACACCGTGCCCTCTCAGAGTGAAGAACCGTGCCCTCACAGAGTGGAAGACCGTGCCCTCTCAGATTGACACACTGTGCCCTCTCAGAGTGAAACACCGTGCCCTCACATAGTGAAACACCGTGCCCTCTCAGAGTAAAACACGGTGCCTCTCAGAGTGAAGCACCTTGCCCTCTCAGATTGACACACTGTGCCCTCTCGGATTGAAACACTGTGCCCGAATAGAATCAAAAACGGTATCCACACAGAGTGTTACAGCTTGCTCTCACAGATTGAAACACTGTACCCTCACGGTGTGAAACACCATGCCCTCTCAGATTGACAGATTGTGCCCTCACAGAGTGAAACACCGTGTCTTCACAGAGTAAACATTGAGCCCTCACAGAGTGAAACACTGCGACATCTCAGAGTGAAACACCGTGCCCTCACAGACTGAAACACCGTGCCCTCAGTGTGAAACACCGTACCCTCACAGAGTGAAACACCGTGCCATCTCAGAGTGAAACACAGTACCCTCATAGAGTGAAACACCGTGCCCTCTCAGAGTGAAACACCGTGCCCTCACAGAGTGCAACGCCGCGACATCTCAGAGTGAAACACCGTACCCTCACAGAGTGCAACACCGTGTCCTCACAGAGTGAAACACGGTGCCCTCACAGTTTGACAAAGGGTGCCCTCAGAGTGAAACAACGTGCCCTCACAGAGTGAAACACCATGCCCTCACAGAGTGAAACACCGTGCCCTCACAGAGTGAGAAACCGCGCCCTCTCAGAGTGAAGCACCGTACCCTCTCAGAGTGAAACACCGTGCCCTCACAGAGTGAAACATCGAGCCCTCTCAGAGTGAAACACCTTGCCCTCACAGAGTGAAACACCGTGCCCTCTCAGAGTGAAACACCGCGCCCTCACAGAGTGAAACACCGTGCCTTCTCAGAGTGAAACACCGTGCCCTCACAGTGTGAAGCATCTTGCCCTCTCAGAGTGAAACACCGTGCCCTTGCAGTTTGAAACACTGTGCCCTCACAGAGTGAAACACCGTGCCCTCACAGAGTGGAACACCGTGCCCTCTCAGAGCGAAACACCGTGCCCTCACAGAGGGAAACTCCGTGATCTCTCAGAGTGAAACACCGTGCCCTCTCAGAGTGAAATACCGTGTCTTCACAGAGTAAACATCGAGCCCTCACAAAGTGAAACATCGAGCCCTCACAGAGTGAAACACCGCGACATCTCAGAGTGAAACACCGTGCCATCACAGAGAGAAACAACGTGTCCTCAAAGAGTGAAACACTGTGCCCTCGCAGTGTGAAACACCGTGCCCTCAGAGAGTGAGACACCGCGCCCTCACAGAGTGAAACACCGTGCCCTCTCAGAGTAAAACACCGTGTCCTCTCAGAGTGAAACACCATGCCCTCACAGAGTGAGACACCGCGCCCTCTCAGAATGAAACACCGTGCCCTCTCAGAGTGAAACACCGTGTCTTCACAGAGTAAACATCGAGCACACACCGAGTGAAACATCGAGCCCTCACAGAGTGAAACACCGTGCACTCAGCGTGAAACACCTTGACCTCATAGAGTGAAACACCGTGCCATCCCAGAGTGAAACACCTTGCCCTCAAAGAGTGAAACACCATGTCGTCTCAGAGTGAAACACCGTGCCCTCACAGAGTGAAACGCCGCGACATCTGAGTGAAAAACCGTGCCCTCTCAGAGTAAAACACCGTGTCCTCTCAGAGTGAAACACCATGCCCTCACAGAGTGAGACACCGCGCCCTCTCAGAATGAAACACCGTGCCCTCTCAGAGTGAAACACCGTGTCTTCACAGAGTAAACATCGAGCACACACCGAGTGAAACATCGAGCCCTCACAGAGTGAAACACCGTGCACTCAGCGTGAAACACCTTGACCTCATAGAGTGAAACACCGTGCCATCTCAGAGTGAAACACCTTGCCCTCACAGAGTGAAACACCATGTCGTCTCAGAGTGAAACACCGTGCCCTCACAGAGTGAAACGCCGCGACATCTGAGTGAAAAACCGTGACTCACAGAGTGAAACTCCGTGCCCTCTCAGTGTCAAACAACTTGCCCTCACAGAGTGAAACACCATGTCATCTCAGAGTGAAACACCGTGCCCTCACAGAGTGAAACGCCGCGACATCTCAGAGTGAATAACCGTGCACTCACAGAGTGAAACACTGTGCCCTCACACAGTGAAACATCGTGCCCTCTCAGAGTGATACACCTTGCCCTGTCAGAGTGAAACACCGTACCCTCTCAGAGTGAAACACCGCGCCCTCTCAGATTGACACACTGTGACCTCTCAGAGTGAAAAACCGTGCCCTCACATAGTGAAACACCGTGCCCTCTCAGAGTGAAACACTGTGCCCTCTCAGATTGACACATTGTGACCTCACAGAGTGAAACTCCGTGCTCTCTCAGAGTGAAGCACCGTGCCCTCTCAGATTGACACACTGTGCCCTCTCGGATTGAAACACCGTGCCCTCATAGAGTCAAAAACGGTATCCACACAGAGTGATACAGCTTGCCCTCACAGATTGAAACACCATACCCTCACGGTGTGAAACACCATGCCCTCTCAGATTGACAGATTGTGCCCTCACAGAGTGAAACACCGTGTCATCACAGAGTAAACATCGAGCCCTCACAGAGTGAAACACTGCGACATCTCAGAGTGAAACACCGTGCCCTCACAGAATGAAACACCGTGCCCTCACAGAGTGAAACACCGTGCCATCTCAGAGTGAAACACCGCGCCCTCACAGAGTAAAACACCGTGCCTTCTCAGAGTGAAACACCATGCCCTCACAGTGTGAAGCACCGTGCCCTCTCAGAGTGAAACACCGTGCCCTTTCAGTGTGAAACACCACGCCCTCACAGAGTGAAACACCGCGCCCTCACAGAGTGAAACACCGTGCCCTCTCAGAGTGAAACACCGTGCCCTCACAGAGGGAAACTCCGTGACCTCTCAGAGTGAAACACCGTACCCTCACAGACTGCAACACCGTGTCCTCACAGAGTGAAACACGGTGCCCTCACAGTTTGACAAAGGGTGCCCTCAGAGTGAAACAACGTGCCCTCACAGAGTGAAACACCATGCCCTCACAGAGTGAAACACCGTGCCCTCACAGAGTGAGAAACCGCGCCCTCTCAGAGTGAAGCACCGTACCCTCTCAGAGTGAAACACCGTGCCCTCACAGAGTGAAACATCGAGCCCTCTCAGAGTGAAACACCGTTCCCTCACAGACTGAAACACCGTGCCCTCAGTTTGAAACACCTTGCCCTCACAGAGTGAAACACCGTGCCGTCTCAGAGTGAAACACCGCGCCCTCACAGAGTGAAACACCGTGCCTTCTCAGAGTGAAACACCGTTCCCTCACAGTGTGAAGCATCTTGCCCTCACAGAGTGAAACACCGTGCACTTGCAGTTTGAAACACTGTGCCCTCACAGAGTGAAACACCGCGCCCTCACAGAGTGAAACACCGTGCCCTCTCAGAGCGAAACACCGTGCCCTCACAGAGGGAAACTCCGTGACCTCTCAGAGTGAAACACCGTGCCCTCTCAGAGTGAAATACTGTGTCTTCACAGAGTAAACATCGAGCCCTCACAAAGTGAAACATCGAGCCCTCACAGAGTGAAACACCGCGACGTCTCAGAGTGAAACACCGTGCCATCACAGACTGAAACACCGTGCCCTCTCAGAGTGAAACACCATGCCCTCACAGAATGAAACACCGTGCCCTCACAGAGTGAAACACCGTACCCTCAGAGAGTGAAACAACCTGCCCTCACAGATTGAAGCACTGTCCCGTTACGGCGTGAAACACAGCGCCCTCACAAATTGAAACATCGTGCCCTCTCAGAGTGAAGCACGGTGCCCTCAGAGAGAGAAACACCGTGCCTTCACAGAGTGAAGCACCTTGCCCTCACAGAGTGGAAGACCGTGCCCTCTCGGAGTGAAACACCGTGCCCTCTCAGAGTGAAACACCATTCCCTCAGAGACTGAATCACCGTGCCCTCAGTGTGAAAAACATTGCCCTCACAAAGTGAAACACCGTGCCATCTCAGAGTGAAACACCATGCCCTCTCAGTGTGAAACACCTTGCCCTCACAGAGTTAAACACCGTGTCATCTCAGAGTGAAACACAGTGCCCTCACAGAGTGAAATGCCGCGACATTTCAGAGTGAAACACCGTGCCCTCACAGAGTGAAACACCTTGCACTCACAGAGTGAAACACCGTGCCCTCACAGAGTGAAACACCGTGCCCTCTCAGAGTGAAACACCGTGCCCTCTCAGAGTGAAACACCGTGCCCTCTCAGAGTGAAACACCGTACCTCTCAGAGTGAAACACCGCGCCCTCTCAGATTGACACGCTGTTCCCTCTCAGAGTGAAACACCGTGCCCTCACATAGTGAAACACCGTTCCCTCTCAGAGTGAAACACCGTGTCCTCACAGAGTGAAACACCGTGCCCTCTCAGAGTGAAACACCGTGCGCACACAGAGTGAAACACCGTGCCCTCAGAGTGAAACACCGTGCCCTCACAGAGTGAAACACCACGACATCTCAGAGTGAAACACCATGCCCTCTCAGAGTGAAACACCGTGCCCTATCAGATTGACACGCTGTGCCCTCTCAGAGTGAAACACCGTGCGATGTCAGAGTGAAACACGGATCCTCTCAGAGTGAAGCATCGTGCCATCTCAGAGTGAAACACCGCACCATCTCAGAGTGAAATACTGTGCCCCCACAGAGTGAAACACCGCACCATCTCAGAGTTAAACACCGTGCCCTCAAAGAGTGAAGCACCATGCCCTCTTTGAGTGAAACACCGTGCCCTCACAGATTGTAACACCATGCCCTCACAAAGGGAAACACCGTGCCCACAGAGAGTCAAAAACGGTATCCACACAGAGTGATACAACGTGCCCTCACAGAGTGAAACACCGTGCCCTCACGGAATGAAACACCGTGCCCTCCCAGACTTAAACAACATGCCCTCTCAGAGTGAAATATCATGCCCTCACAGAGTGAATCACCGTGCCCCCACAGAGTGAAACACCGCGACATCTCAGAGTGAAACACCGTACCCTCTTCAGAGTGCAACACCGTGTCCTCACAGAGTGAAACACGGTGCCCTCACAGTTTGACAAAGGGTGCCCTCGCAGAGTGAAACATCGAGCCCTCTCAGAGTGAAACACCATGCCCTTGCAGTTTGAAACACCGTGCCATCACAGAGAGAAACAACGTGTCCTCAAAGAGTGAAACAGCGTGCCCTCGCAATGTGAAACACCGTGCCCTCTCAGAGTGAAACACCGCGCCCTCACAGAGTGAAACTCCGTGCCCTCTCAGAGTGAAACACCGTGCCCTCTCAGAATGAAACACCGTGCCCTCACAGAGTGAAGCACCGTGCCATTTCAGAGTGAAACACCGCGCCCTCACAGAGTGAAGCACCGTGCCCTCTCAGAGTGAAACACCGTGCCCTTTCAGTGTGAAACACCATGCCCTCACAGAGTGAAACACCGCGCCCTCACATAGTGAAACACCGTGCCCTCTCAGAGTGAAACACCGTGCCCTTACAGAGGGAAACTCCGTGACCTCTCAGAGTGAAGCACCGTGCCCTCTCAGAGTGAAATACCGTGTCTTCACAGAGTAAACATCGAGCCCTCACAGAGTGAAACATCGAGCCCTCACAGAGTGAAAAACCGCGACATCTCAGAGTGAAACACCGTGCCATCACAGAGAGAAACAACGTGTCCTCAAAGAGTGAAACACCGTGCCCTCGCAAAGTGAAACACCGTGCCCTCGCAGAGTGAGACACCGCGCCCTCACAGAGTAAAACACCGCGACATCTCAGAGTGAAACACCGTGCCATCACAGAGAGAAACAATGTGTCCTCAAAGAGTGAAACACCGTGCCCTCACAGTGTGAAACACCTTGCCCTCACAGAGTGAGACACCGCGCCCTCACAGAGTGAAACACCGTGCCCTCTCAGAGTAAAACACCGTGCCCTCTCAGCGTGAAACACCGTGCCCTCACAGAGGGAAACACCGTGACCTCTCAGAGTGAAACACCGTGTCTTCACAGAGTAAACATCGAGCCCACACAGAGTGAAACATCGAGCCCTCACAGAGTGAAACACCGTGTACTCAGCGTGAAACACCTTGCCCTCATAGAGTGAAACACCGTGCCCTCACGGAGTGAAGAACCGTGCCCTCACAGAGTGGAAGACCGTGCCCTCTCAGATTGACACACTGTGCCCTCTCAGAGTGAAACACCGTGCCCTCACATAGTGAAACGCCGTGCCCTCTCAGAGTAAAACACGGTGCCTCTCAGAGTGAAGCACCTTGCCCTCTCAGATTGACACACTGTGCCCTCTCGGATTGAAACACTGTGCCCGAATAGAATCAAAAACGGTATCCACACAGAGTGTTACAGCTTGCTCTCACAGATTGAAACACTGTACCCTCACGGTGTGAAACACCATGCCCTCTCAGATTGACAGATTGTGCCCTCACAGAGTGAAACACCGTGTCTTCACAGAGTAAACATTGAGCCCTCACAGAGTGAAACACTGCGACATCTCAGAGTGAAACACCGTGCCCTCACAGACTGAAACACCGTGCCCTCAGTGTGAAACACCGTACCCTCACAGAGTGAAACACCGTGCCATCTCAGAGTGAAACACAGTACCCTCAGAGAGTGAAACACCGTGCCCTCTCAGAGTGAAACACCGTGCCCTCACAGAGTGCAACGCCGCGACATCTCAGAGTGAAACACCGTACCCTCACAGAGTGCAACACCGTGTCCTCACAGAGTGAAACACGGTGCCCTCACAGTTTGACAAAGGGTGCCCTCAGAGTGAAACAACGTGCCCTCACAGAGTGAAACACCATGCCCTCACAGAGTGAAACACCGTGCCCTCACAGAGTGAGAAACCGCGCCCTCTCAGAGTGAAGCACCGTACCCTCTCAGAGTGAAACACCGTGCCCTCACAGAGTGAAACATCGAGCCCTCTCAGAGTGAAACACCTTGCCCTCACAGAGTGAAACACCGTGCCCTCTCAGAGTGAAACACCGCGCCCTCACAGAGTGAAACACCGTGCCTTCTCAGAGTGAAACACCGTGCCCTCACAGTGTGAAGCATCTTGCCCTCTCAGAGTGAAACACCGTGCCCTTGCAGTTTGAAACACTGTGCCCTCACAGAGTGAAACACCGTGCCCTCACAGAGTGGAACACCGTGCCCTCTCAGAGCGAAACACCGTGCCCTCACAGAGGGAAACTCCGTGATCTCTCAGAGTGAAACACCGTGCCCTCTCAGAGTGAAATACCGTGTCTTCACAGAGTAAACATCGAGCCCTCACAAAGTGAAACATCGAGCCCTCACAGAGTGAAACACCGCGACATCTCAGAGTGAAACACCGTGCCATCACAGAGAGAAACAACGTGTCCTCAAAGAGTGAAACACCGTGCCCTCGCAGTGTGAAACACCGTGCCCTCAGAGAGTGAGACACCGCGCCCTCACAGAGTGAAACACCGTGCCCTCTCAGAGTAAAACACCGTGTCCTCTCAGAGTGAAACACCATGCCCTCACAGAGTGAGACACCGCGCCCTCTCAGAATGAAACACCGTGCCCTCTCAGAGTGAAACACCGTGTCTTCACAGAGTAAACATCGAGCCCACACCGAGTGAAACATCGAGCCCTCACAGAGTGAAACACCGTGCACTCAGCGTGAAACACCTTGCCCTCATAGAGTGAAACACCGTGCCATCTCAGAGTGAAACACCTTGCCCTCACAGAGTGAAACACCATGTCGTCTCAGAGTGAAACACCGTGCCCTCACAGAGTGAAACGCCGCGACATCTGAGTGAAAAACCGTGACTCACAGAGTGAAACTCCGTGCCCTCTCAGTGTCAAACAACTTGCCCTCACAGAGTGAAACACCATGTCATCTCAGAGTGAAACACCGTGCCCTCACAGAGTGAAACGCCGCGACATCTCAGAGTGAATAACCGTGCACTCACAGAGTGAAACACTGTGCCCTCACACAGTGAAACATCGTGCCCTCTCAGAGTGATACACCTTGCCCTGTCAGAGTGAAACACCGTACCCTCTCAGAGTGAAACACCGCGCCCTCTCAGATTGACACACTGTGACCTCTCAGAGTGAAAAACCGTGCCCTCACATAGTGAAACACCGTGCCCTCTCAGAGTGAAACACTGTGCCCTCTCAGATTGACACATTGTGACCTCACAGAGTGAAACTCCGTGCTCTCTCAGAGTGAAGCACCGTGCCCTCTCAGATTGACACACTGTGCCCTCTCGGATTGAAACACCGTGCCCTCATAGAGTCAAAAACGGTATCCACACAGAGTGATACAGCTTGCCCTCACAGATTGAAACACCATACCCTCACGGTGTGAAACACCATGCCCTCTCAGATTGACAGATTGTGCCCTCACAGAGTGAAACACCGTGTCATCACAGAGTAAACATCGAGCCCTCACAGAGTGAAACACTGCGACATCTCAGAGTGAAACACCGTGCCCTCACAGAATGAAACACCGTGCCCTCACAGAGTGAAACACCGTGCCATCTCAGAGTGAAACACCGCGCCCTCACAGAGTAAAACACCGTGCCTTCTCAGAGTGAAACACCATGCCCTCACAGTGTGAAGCACCGTGCCCTCTCAGAGTGAAACACCGTGCCCTTTCAGTGTGAAACACCACGCCCTCACAGAGTGAAACACCGCGCCCTCACAGAGTGAAACACCGTGCCCTCTCAGAGTGAAACACCGTGCCCTCACAGAGGGAAACTCCGTGACCTCTCAGAGTGAAACACCGTACCCTCACAGACTGCAACACCGTGTCCTCACAGAGTGAAACACGGTGCCCTCACAGTTTGACAAAGGGTGCCCTCAGAGTGAAACAATGTGCCCTCACAGAGTGAAACACCATGCCCTCACAGAGTGAAACACCGTGCCCTCACAGAGTGAGAAACCGCGCCCTCTCAGAGTGAAGCACCGTACCCTCTCAGAGTGAAACACCGTGCCCTCACAGAGTGAAACATCGAGCCCTCTCAGAGTGAAACACCGTTCCCTCACAGAGTGAAACACCGTGCCCTCAGTTTGAAACACCTTGCCCTCACAGAGTGAAACACCGTGCCGTCTCAGAGTGAAACACCGCGCCCTCACAGAGTGAAACACCGTGCCTTCTCAGAGTGAAACACCGTTCCCTCACAGTGTGAAGCATCTTGCCCTCTCAGAGTGAAACACCGTGCACTTGCAGTTTGAAACACTGTGCCCTCACAGAGTGAAACACCGCGCCCTCACAGAGTGAAACACCGTGCCCTCTCAGAGCGAAACACCGTGCCCTCACAGAGGGAAACTCCGTGACCTCTCAGAGTGAAACACCGTGCCCTCTCAGAGTGAAATACCGTGTCTTCACAGAGTAAACATCGAGCCCTCACAAAGTGAAACATCGAGCCCTCACAGAGTGAAACACCGCGACGTCTCAGAGTGAAACACCGTGCCATCACAGAGTGAAACACCGTGCCCTCTCAGAGTGAAACACCATGCCCTCACAGAATGAAACACCGTGCCCTCACAGAGTGAAACACCGTACCCTCAGAGAGTGAAACAACCTGCCCTCACAGATTGAAGCACTGTCCCGTTACGGCGTGAAACACAGCGCCCTCACAAATTGAAACATCGTGCCCTCTCAGAGTGAAGCACGGTGCCCTCAGAGAGAGAAACACCGTGCCTTCACAGAGTGAAGCACCTTGCCCTCACAGAGTGGAAGACCGTGCCCTCTCGGAGTGAAACACCGTGCCCTCTCAGAGTGAAACACCATTCCCTCAGAGACTGAATCACCGTGCCCTCAGTGTGAAAAACATTGCCCTCACAAAGTGAAACACCGTGCCATCTCAGAGTGAAATACCATGCCCTCTCAGTGTGAAACACCTTGCCCTCACAGAGTTAAACACCGTGTCATCTCAGAGTGAAACACAGTGCCCTCACAGAGTGAAATGCCGCGACATTTCAGAGTGAAACTCCGTGCCCTCACAGAGTGAAAAACCAAGCCATCACAGAGTGAAACACCGTGCCCTCACAAAGTGAAAAATCGTGCCCTCTCAGAGTGATGCACCGTGCCCTCTCAGAGTGAAACACCGTGCCTTCTGAGAGTGAAACACCGAGCCCTCTCAGAGTGAAACACCGCGCCCTCTCAGATTGACACGCTGTTCCCTCTCAGAGTGAAACACCGTGCCCTCACATAGTGAAACACCGTTCCCTCTCAGAGTGAAACACCGTGTCCTCACAGAGTGAAACACCGTGCCCTCTCAGAGTGAAACACCGTGCGCACACAGAGTGAAACACCGTGCCCTCAGAGTGAAACACCGTGCCCTCACAGAGTGAAACACCACGACATCTCAGAGTGAAACACCATGCCCTTTCAGAGTGAAACACCGTGCCCTATCAGATTGACACGCTGTGCCCTCTCAGAGTGAAACACCGTGCGATGTCAGAGTGAAACACGGATCCTCTCAGAGTGAAGCATCGTGCCATCTCAGAGTGAAACACCGCATCATCTCAGAGTGAAATACTGTGCCCCCACAGAGTGAAACACCGCACCATCTCAGAGTTAAACACCGTGCCCTCAAAGAGTGAAGCACCATGCCCTCTTTGAGTGAAACACCGTGCCCTCACAGATTGTAACACCATGCCCTCACAAAGGGAAACACCGTGCCCACAGAGAGTCAAAAACGGTATCCACACAGAGTGATACAACGTGCCCTCACAGAGTGAAACACCGTGCCCTCACGGAATGAAACACCGTGCCCTCCCAGACTTAAACAACATGCCCTCTCAGAGTGAAATATCATGCCCTCACAGAGTGAATCACCGTGCCCCCACAGAGTGAAACACCGCGACATCTCAGAGTGAAACACCGTACCCTCTTCAGAGTGCAACACCGTGTCCTCACAGAGTGAAACACGGTGCCCTCACAGTTTGACAAAGGGTGCCCTCGCAGAGTGAAACATCGAGCCCTCTCAGAGTGAAACACCATGCCCTTGCAGTTTGAAACACCGTGCCATCACAGAGAGAAACAACGTGTCCTCAAAGAGTGAAACAGCGTGCCCTCGCAATGTGAAACACCGTGCCCTCTCAGAGTGAAACACCGCGCCCTCACAGAGTGAAACTCCGTGCCCTCTCAGAGTGAAACACCGTGCCCTCTCAGAATGAAACACCGTGCCCTCACAGAGTGAAGCACCGTGCCATTTCAGAGTGAAACACCGCGCCCTCACAGAGTGAAGCACCGTGCCCTCTCAGAGTGAAACACCGTGCCCTTTCAGTGTGAAACACCATGCCCTCACAGAGTGAAACACCGCGCCCTCACATAGTGAAACACCGTGCCCTCTCAGAGTGAAACACCGTGCCCTTACAGAGGGAAACTCCGTGACCTCTCAGAGTGAAGCACCGTGCCCTCTCAGAGTGAAATACCGTGTCTTCACAGAGTAAACATCGAGCCCTCACAGAGTGAAACATCGAGCCCTCACAGAGTGAAACACCGCGACATCTCAGAGTGAAACACCGTGCCATCACAGAGAGAAACAACGTGTCCTCAAAGAGTGAAACACCGTGCCCTCGCAAAGTGAAACACCGTGCCCTCGCAGAGTGAGACACCGCGCCCTCACAGAGTAAAACACCGCGACATCTCAGAGTGAAACACCGTGCCATCACAGAGAGAAACAATGTGTCCTCAAAGAGTGAAACACCGTGCCCTCACAGTGTGAAACACCTTGCCCTCACAGAGTGAGACACCGCGCCCTCACAGAGTGAAACACCGTGCCCTCTCAGAGTAAAACACCGTGCCCTCTCAGCGTGAAACACCGTGCCCTCACAGAGGGAAACACCGTGACCTCTCAGAGTGAAACACCGTGTCTTCACAGAGTAAACATCGAGCCCACACAGAGTGAAACATCGAGCCCTCACAGAGTGAAACACCGTGTACTCAGCGTGAAACACCTTGCCCTCATAGAGTGAAACACCGTGCCCTCACGGAGTGAAACACCATGTCATCTCAGAGTGAAACACCGTGCCCTCTCAGAGTGAAGAACCGTGCCCTCACAGAGTGGAAGACCGTGCCCTCTCAGATTGACACACTGTGCCCTCTCAGAGTGAAACACCGTGCCCTCACATAGTGAAACACCGTGCCCTCTCAGAGTAAAACACGGTGCCTCTCAGAGTGAAGCACCTTGCCCTCTCAGATTGACACACTGTGCCCTCTCGGATTGAAACACTGTGCCCGAATAGAATCAAAAACGGTATCCACACAGAGTGTTACAGCTTGCTCTCACAGATTGAAACACTGTACCCTCACGGTGTGAAAAACCATGCCCTCTCAGATTGACAGATTGTGCCCTCACAGAGTGAAACACCGTGTCTTCACAGAGTAAACATTGAGCCCTCACAGAGTGAAACACTGCGACATCTCAGAGTGAAACACCGTGCCCTCACAGACTGAAACACCATGCCCTCAGTGTGAAACACCGTACCCTCACAGAGTGAAACACCGTGCCATCTCAGAGTGAAACACAGTACCCTCATAGAGTGAAACACCGTGCCCTCTCAGAGTGAAACACCGTGCCCTCACAGAGTGCAACGCCGCGACATCTCAGAGTGAAACACCGTACCCTCACAGAGTGCAACACCGTGTCCTCACAGAGTGAAACACGGTGCCCTCACAGTTTGACAAAGGGTGCCCTCAGAGTGAAACAACGTGCCCTCACAGAGTGAAACACCATGCCCTCACAGAGTGAAACACCGTGCCCTCACAGAGTGAGAAACCGCGCCCTCTCAGAGTGAAGCACCGTACCCTCTCAGAGTGAAACACCGTGCCCTCACAGAGTGAAACATCGAGCCCTCTCAGAGTGAAACATCTTGCCCTCACAGAGTGAAACACCGTGCCCTCTCAGAGTGAAACACCGCGCCCTCACAGAGTGAAACACCGTGCCTTCTCAGAGTGAAACACCGTGCCCTCACAGTGTGAAGCATCTTGCCCTCTCAGAGTGAAACACCGTGCCCTTGCAGTTTGAAACACTGTGCCCTCACAGAGTGAAACACCGTGCCCTCACAGAGTGGAACACCGTGCCCTCTCAGAGCGAAACACCGTGCCCTCACAGAGGGAAACTCCGTGATCTCTCAGAGTGAAACACCGTGCCCTCTCAGAGTGAAATACCGTGTCTTCACAGAGTAAACATCGAGCCCTCACAAAGTGAAACATCGAGCCCTCACAGAGTGAAACACCGCGACATCTCAGAGTGAAACACCGTGCCATCACAGAGAGAAACAACGTGTCCTCAAAGAGTGAAACACCGTGCCCTCACAGTGTGAAACACCGTGCCCTCAGAGAGTGAGACACCGCGCCCTCACAGAGTGAAACACCGTGCCCTCTCAGAGTAAAACACCGTGTCCTCTCAGAGTGAAACACCATGCCCTCACAGAGTGAGACACCGCGCCCTCTCAGAATGAAACACCGTGCCCTCTCAGAGTGAAACACCGTGTCTTCACAGAGTAAACATCGAGCACACACCGAGTGAAACATCGAGCCCTCACAGAGTGAAACACCGTGCACTCAGCGTGAAACACCTTGCCCTCATAGAGTGAAACACCGTGCCATCTCAGAGTGAAACACCTTGCCCTCACAGAGTGAAACACCATGTCGTCTCAGAGTGAAACACCGTGCCCTCACAGAGTGAAACGCCGTGACATCTGAGTGAAAAACCGTGACTCACAGAGTGAAACTCCGTGCCCTCTCAGTGTCAAACAACTTGCCCTCACAGAGTGAAACACCATGTCATCTCAGAGTGAAACACCGTGCCCTCACAGAGTGAAACGCCGCGACATCTCAGAGTGAATAACCGTGCACTCACAGAGTGAAACACTGTGCCCTCACACAGTGAAACATCGTGCCCTCTCAGAGTGATACACCTTGCCCTGTCAGAGTGAAACACCGTACCCTCTCAGAGTGAAACACCGCGCCCTCTCAGATTGACACACTGTGACCTCTCAGAGTGAAAAACCGTGCCCTCACATAGTGAAACACCGTGCCCTCTCAGAGTGAAACACTGTGCCCTCTCAGATTGACACATTGTGACCTCACAGAGTGAAACTCCGTGCTCTCTCAGAGTGAAGCACCGTGCCCTCTCAGATTGACACACTGTGCCCTCTCGGATTGAAACACCGTGCCCTCATAGAGTCAAAAACGGTATCCACACAGAGTGATACAGCTTGCCCTCACAGATTGAAACACCATACCCTCACGGTGTGAAACACCATGCCCTCTCAGATTGACAGATTGTGCCCTCACAGAGTGAAACACCGTGTCATCACAGAGTAAACATCGAGCCCTCACAGAGTGAAACACTGCGACATCTCAGAGTGAAACACCGTGCCCTCACAGAATGAAACACCGTGCCCTCACAGAGTGAAACACCGTGCCATCTCAGAGTGAAACACCGCGCCCTCACAGAGTAAAACACCGTGCCTTCTCAGAGTGAAACACCATGCCCTCACAGTGTGAAGCACCGTGCCCTCTCAGAGTGAAACACCGTGCCCTTTCAGTGTGAAACACCACGCCCTCACAGAGTGAAACACCGCACCCTCACAGAGTGAAACACCGTGCCCTCTCAGAGTGAAACACCGTGCCCTCACAGAGGGAAACTCCGTGACCTCTCAGAGTGAAACACCGTACCCTCACAGACTGCAACACCGTGTCCTCACAGAGTGAAACACGGTGCCCTCACAGTTTGACAAAGGGTGCCCTCAGAGTGAAACAACGTGCCCTCACAGAGTGAAACACCATGCCCTCACAGAGTGAAACACCGTGCCCTCACAGAGTGAGAAACCGCGCCCTCTCAGAGTGAAGCACCGTACCCTCTCAGAGTGAAACACCGTGCCCTCACAGAGTGAAACATCGAGCCCTCTCAGAGTGAAACACCGTTCCCTCACAGACTGAAACACCGTGCCCTCAGTTTGAAACACCTTGCCCTCACAGAGTGAAACACCGTGCCGTCTCAGAGTGAAACACCGCGCCCTCACAGAGTGAAACACCGTGCCTTCTCAGAGTGAAACACCGTTCCCTCACAGTGTGAAGCATCTTGCCCTCTCAGAGTGAAACACCGTGCACTTGCAGTTTGAAACACTGTGCCCTCACAGAGTGAAACACCGCGCCCTCACAGAGTGAAACACCGTGCCCTCTCAGAGCGAAACACCGTGCCCTCACAGAGGGAAACTCCGTGACCTCTCAGAGTGAAACACCGTGCCCTCTCAGAGTGAAATACCGTGTCTTCACAGAGTAAACATCGAGCCCTCACAAAGTGAAACATCGAGCCCTCACAGAGTGAAACACCGCGACGTCTCAGAGTGAAACACCGTGCCATCACAGACTGAAACACCGTGCCCTCTCAGAGTGAAACACCATGCCCTCACAGAATGAAACACCGTGCCCTCACAGAGTGAAACACCGTACCCTCAGAGAGTGAAACAACCTGCCCTCACAGATTGAAGCACTGTCCCGTTACGGCGTGAAACACAGCGCCCTCACAAATTGAAACATCGTGCCCTCTCAGAGTGAAGCACGGTGCCCTCAGAGAGAGAAACACCGTGCCTTCACAGAGTGAAGCACCTTGCCCTCACAGAGTGGAAGACCGTGCCCTCTCGGAGTGAAACACCGTGCCCTCTCAGAGTGAAACACCATTCCCTCAGAGACTGAATCACCGTGCCCTCAGTGTGAAAAACATTGCCCTCACAAAGTGAAACACCGTGCCATCTCAGAGTGAAACACCATGCCCTCTCAGTGTGAAACACCTTGCCCTCACAGAGTTAAACACCGTGTCATCTCAGAGTGAAACACAGTGCCCTCACAGAGTGAAATGCCGCGACATTTCAGAGTGAAACACCGTGCCCTCACAGAGTGAAACACCTTGCACTCACAGAGTGAAACAACGTGCCCTCACAGAGTGAAACACCGTGCCCTCACAGAGTGAAACACCGTGCCCTCTCAGAGTGAAACACCGTGCCCTCTCAGAGTGAAACACCGTGCCCTCTCAGAGTGAAACACCGTGCCCTCTCAGAGTGAAACACCGTGCCCTCTCAGAGTGAAACACCGTACCTCTCAGAGTGAAACACCGCGCCCTCTCAGATTGACACGCTGTTCCCTCTCAGAGTGAAACACCGTGCCCTTTCAGTGTGAAACACCACGCCCTCACAGTGTGAAACACCGCGCCCTCACAGAGTGAAACACCGTGCCCTCTCACAGTGAAAAACCGTGCCCTCACAGAGGGAAACTCCGTGACCTCTCAGAGTGAAGCACCGTGCCCTCTCAGAGTGAAATACCGTGTCTTCACAGAGTAAACATCGAGCCCTCACAGAGTGAAACATCGAGCCCTCACAGAGTGAAACACCGCGACATCTCAGAGTGAAACACCGTGCCATCACAGAGAGTAACAACGTGTCCTCAAAGAGTGAAACACCGTGCCCTCGCAGTGTGAAACACCGTGCCCTCACAGAGTGAGACACCGCGCCCTCACAGAGTGAAACACCGTGCCCTCTCAGAGTAAAACACCGTGCCCTCTCAGAGTGAAACACTGTGCCCTCACATAGTGAAACACCGTGCCCTCTCAGTGTGATACACCTTGCCCTCTCAGAGTGAAACACCGTACCCTCTCAGAGTGAAACACCGCGCCCTCTCAGATTGACACACTGTGCCCTCTCAGAGTGAAACACCGTGCCCCCACATAGTGAAACACCGTGCCCTCTCAGAGTGAAACACTGTGCCCTCTCAGATTGACACATTGTGCCCTCACAGAGTGAAACTCCGTGCTCTCTCAGAGTGAAGCACTGTGCCCTCTCAGATTGACACACTGTGCCCTCTCGGATTGAAACACCGTGCCCTCATAGAGTCAAAAACGGTATCCACACAGAGTGATACAGCTTGCCCTCACAGATTGAAACACTGTACCCTCACGGAGTGAAACACCATGCCCTCTCAGATTGACAGATTGTGCCCTCACAGAGTGAAACACCGTGTCTTCACAGAGTAAACATCGAGCCCTCACAGAGTGAAACACTGCGACATCTCAGAGTGAAACACCGTGCCCTCACAGACTGAAACACCGTGCCCTCTCAGAGTGAAACACCGTGCCCTCACAGAATGAAACAAGGTGCCCTCACAGAGTGAAACACCGTGTCATCTCAGAGTGAAACACCGCGCCCTCACAGAGTGAAACACCGTGCCTTCTCAGAGTGAAACACCATGCCCTCACAGTGTGAAGCACCGTGCCCTCTCAGAGTGAAACACCGTGCCCTTTCAGTGTGAAACACCACGCCCTCACAGAGTGAAACACCGCGCCCTCACCGAGTGAAACACCGTGCCCTCTCAGATTGAAAAACCGTGCCCTCACAGAGGGAAACTCCGTGACCTCTCAGAGTGAAGCACCGTGCCCTCACAGAATGAAACACCGTGCCCTCACAGAGTGAAACACCGTGCCATCTCAGAGTGAAACACCGCGCCCTCACAGGGTGAAACACCGTGCCTTCTCAGAGTGAAACACCGTGCCCTTTCAGTGTGAAACACCACGCCCTCACAGTGTGAAACACCGCGCCCTCACAGAGTGAAACACCGTGCCCTCTCACAGTGAAAAACCGTGCCCTCACAGAGGGAAACTCCGTGACCTCTCAGAGTGAAGCACCGTGCCCTCTCAGAGTGAAATACCGTGTCTTCACAGAGTAAACATCGAGCCCTCACAGAGTGAAACATCGAGCCCTCACAGAGTGAAACACCGCGACATCTCAGAGTGAAACACCGTGCCATCACAGAGAGTAACAACGTGTCCTCAAAGAGTGAAACACCGTGCCCTCGCAGTGTGAAACACCGTGCCCTCACAGAGTGAGACACCGCGCCCTCACAGAGTGAAACACCGTGCCCTCTCAGAGTAAAACACCGTGCCCTCTCAGAGTGAAACACTGTGCCCTCACATAGTGAAACACCGTGCCCTCTCAGTGTGATACACCTTGCCCTCTCAGAGTGAAACACCGTACCCTCTCAGAGTGAAACACCGTGCCCTTTCAGTGTGAAACACCACGCCCTCACAGTGTGAAACACCGCGCCCTCACAGAGTGAAACACCGTGCCCTCTCAGAGTGAAAAACCGTGCCCTCACAGAGGGAAACTCCGTGACCTCTCAGAGTGAAGCACCGTGCCCTCTCAGAGTGAAATACCGTGTCTTCACAGAGTAAACATCGAGCCCTCACAGAGTGAAACATCGAGCCCTCACAGAGTGAAACACCGCGACATCTCAGAGTGAAACACCGTGCCATCACAGAGAGTAACAACGTGTCCTCAAAGAGTGAAACACCGTGCCCTCGCAGTGTGAAACACCGTGCCCTCACAGAGTGAGACACCGCGCCCTCACAGAGTGAAACACCGTGCCCTCTCAGAGTAAAACACCGTGCCCTCTCAGAGTGAAACACTGTGCCCTCACATAGTGAAACACCGTGCCCTCTCAGTGTGATACACCTTGCCCTCTCAGAGTGAAACACCGTACCCTCTCAGAGTGAAACACCGCGCCCTCTCAGATTGACACACTGTGCCCTCTCAGAGTGAAACACCGTGCCCCCACATAGTGAAACACCGTGCCCTCTCAGAGTGAAACACTGTGCCCTCTCAGATTGACACATTGTGCCCTCACAGAGTGAAACTCCGTGCTCTCTCAGAGTGAAGCACTGTGCCCTCTCAGATTGACACACTGTGCCCTCTCGGATTGAAACACCGTGCCCTCATAGAGTCAAAAACGGTATCCACACAGAGTGATACAGCTTGCCCTCACAGATTGAAACACTGTACCCTCACGGAGTGAAACACCATGCCCTCTCAGATTGACAGATTGTGCCCTCACAGAGTGAAACACCGTGTCTTCACAGAGTAAACATCGAGCCCTCACAGAGTGAAACACTGCGACATCTCAGAGTGAAACACCGTGCCCTCACAGACTGAAACACCGTGCCCTCTCAGAGTGAAACACCGTGCCCTCACAGAATGAAACAAGGTGCCCTCACAGAGTGAAACACCGTGTCATCTCAGAGTGAAACACCGCGCCCTCACAGAGTGAAACACCGTGCCTTCTCAGAGTGAAACACCATGCCCTCACAGTGTGAAGCACCGTGCCCTCTCAGAGTGAAACACCGTGCCCTTTCAGTGTGAAACACCACGCCCTCACAGAGTGAAACACCGCGCCCTCACCGAGTGAAACACCGTGCCCTCTCAGATTGAAAAACCGTGCCCTCACAGAGGGAAACTCCGTGACCTCTCAGAGTGAAGCACCGTGCCCTCTCAGAGTGAAATACCGTGTCATCACAGAGTAAATATCGAGCCCTCACAGTGTGAAACATCGAGCCCTCACAGAGTGAAACACCGCGACATCTCAGAGTGAAACACCGTGCCATCACAGAGAGTAACAACGTGTCCTCAAAGAGTGAAACACCGTGCCCTCGCAGTGTGAAACACCGTGCCCTCGCAGAGTGAGACACCGTGCCCTCACAGAGTGAAACTCCGTGCCCTCTCAGAGTAAAACAGCGTGCCCTCTCAGAGTGAAACACCGTGCCCTCTCAGAGTGAAGAACCGTGCCCTCACAGAGTGGAAGACCGTGGACTCTCAGATTGACACATTGTGCCCTCTCAGAGTGAAACACCGTACCCTCTCAGAGTGAAACACCGCGCCCTCTCAGATTGACACACTGTGCCCTCTCAGAGTGAAACACCGTGCCCCCACATAGTGAAACACCGTGCCCTCTCAGAGTGAAACACTGTGCCCTCTCAGATTGACACATTGTGCCCTCACAGAGTGAAACTCCGTGCTCTCTCAGAGTGAAGCACTGTGCCCTCTCAGATTGACACACTGTGCCCTCTCGGATTGAAACACCGTGCCCTCATAGAGTCAAAAACGGTATCCACACAGAGTGATACAGCTTGCCCTCACAGATTGAAACACTGTACCCTCACGGTGTGAAACACCATGCCCTCTCAGATTGACAGATTGTGCCCTCACAGAGTGAAACACCGTGTCTTCACAGAGTAAACATCGAGCCCTCACAGAGTGAAACACTGCGACATCTCAGAGTGAAACACCGTGCCCTCACAGACTGAAACACCGTGCCCTCGCAGTGTGAAACACCGTGCCCTCGCAGAGTGAGACACCGCGCCCTCACAGAGTGAAACTCCGTGCCCTCTCAGAGTAAAACACCGTGCCCTCTCAGAGTGAAACACCGTGCCCTCTCAGAGTGAAGAACCGTGCCCTCACAGAGTGGAAGACCGTGCCCTCTCAGATTGACACATTGTGCCCTCTCAGAGTGAAACATCGTGCCCTCTCAGATTGACACACTGTGCCCTCTCAGAGTGAAACACCGTGCCCTCACATAGTGAAAAACCGTTCCCTCTCATAGTAAAGCACGGTGCCTCTCTGAGTGAAGCACCGTGCCCTCTCAGATTGACACACTGTGCCCTCTCGGATTGAAACACCGTGCCCGCATAGAATCAAAAACGGTATCCACACAGAGTGATACAGCTTGCCCTCACAGATTGAAACACTGTACCCTCACGGTGTGAAACACCATGCCCTCTCAGATTGACAGATTGTGCCCTCACAGAGTGAAACACCGTGTCATCACAGAGTAAACCTTGAGCCCTCACAGAGTGAAACACTGCGACATCTCAGAGTGAAACACCCTGCCCTCACAGACTGAAACACCGTGCCCTCTCAGAGTGAAACACCGTACCCTCACAGAATGAAACACTGTGCCCTCACAGAGTGAAACACCGTGCCATCTCAGAGTGAAACACCGCGCCCTCACAGGGTGAAACACCGTGCCTTCTCAGAGTGAAACACCGTGCCCTTTCAGTGTGAAACACCACGCCCTCACAGAGTGAAACACCGCGCCCTCACAGAGTGAAACACCGTGCCCTCTCACAGTGAAAAACCGTGCCCTCACAGAGGGAAACTCCGTGACCTCTCAGAGTGAAGCACCGTGCCCTCTCAGAGTGAAATACCGTGTCTTCACAGAGTAAACATCGAGCCCTCACAGAGTGAAACATCGAGCCCTCACAGAGTGAAACACCGCGACATCTCAGAGTGAAACACCGTGCCATCACAGAGAGTAACAACGTGTCCTCAAAGAGTGAAACACCGTGCCCTCGCAGTGTGAAACACCGTGCCCTCACAGAGTGAGACACCGCGCCCTCACAGAGTGAAACACCGTGCCCTCTCAGAGTAAAACACCGTGCCCTCTCAGAGTGAAACACCGTGCCCTCACAGTGTGATACACCTTGCCCTCTCAGAGTGAAACACCGTACCCTCTCAGAGTGAAACACCGTGCCCTTTCAGTGTGAAACACCACGCCCTCACAGTGTGAAACACCGCGCCCTCACAGAGTGAAACACCGTGCCCTCTCAGAGTGAAAAACCGTGCCCTCACAGAGGGAAACTCCGTGACCTCTCAGAGTGAAGCACCGTGCCCTCTCAGAGTGAAATACCGTGTCTTCACAGAGTAAACATCGAGCCCTCACAGAGTGAAACACCGAGCCCTCACAGAGTGAAACACCGCGACATCTCAGAGTGAAACACCGTGCCATCACAGAGAGTAACACCGTGTCCTCAAAGAGTGAAACACCGTGCCCTCGCAGTGTGAAACACCGTGCCCTCACAGAGTGAGACACCGCGCCCTCACAGAGTGAAACACCGTGCCCTCTCAGAGTAAAACACCGTGCCCTCTCAGAGTGAAACACTGTGCCCTCACATAGTGAAACACCGTGCCCTCTCAGTGTGATACACCTTGCCCTCTCAGAGTGAAACACCGTACCCTCTCAGAGTGAAACACCGCGCCCTCTCAGATTGACACACTGTGCCCTCTCAGAGTGAAACACCGTGCCCCCACATAGTGAAACACCGTGCCCTCTCAGAGTGAAACACTGTGCCCTCTCAGATTGACACATTGTGCCCTCACAGAGTGAAACTCCGTGCTCTCTCAGAGTGAAGCACTGTGCCCTCTCAGATTGACACACTGTGCCCTCTCGGATTGAAACACCGTGCCCTCATAGAGTCAAAAACGGTATCCACACAGAGTGATACAGCTTGCCCTCACAGATTGAAACACTGTACCCTCACGGAGTGAAACACCATGCCCTCTCAGATTGACAGATTGTGCCCTCACAGAGTGAAACACCGTGTCTTCACAGAGTAAACATCGAGCCCTCACAGAGTGAAACACTGCGACATCTCAGAGTGAAACACCGTGCCCTCACAGACTGAAACACCGTGCCCTCTCAGAGTGAAACACCGTGCCCTCACAGAATGAAACAAGGTGCCCTCACAGAGTGAAACACCGTGTCATCTCAGAGTGAAACACCGCGCCCTCACAGAGTGAAACACCGTGCCTTCTCAGAGTGAAACACCATGCCCTCACAGTGTGAAGCACCGTGCCCTCTCAGAGTGAAACACCGTGCCCTTTCAGTGTGAAACACCACGCCCTCACAGAGTGAAACACCGCGCCCTCACCGAGTGAAACACCGTGCCCTCTCAGATTGAAAAACCGTGCCCTCACAGAGGGAAACTCCGTGACCTCTCAGAGTGAAGCACCGTGCCCTCACAGAATGAAACACCGTGCCCTCACAGAGTGAAACACCGTGCCATCTCAGAGTGAAACACCGCGCCCTCACAGGGTGAAACACCGTGCCTTCTCAGAGTGAAACACCGTGCCCTTTCAGTGTGAAACACCACGCCCTCACAGTGTGAAACACCGCGCCCTCACAGAGTGAAACACCGTGCCCTCTCACAGTGAAAAACCGTGCCCTCACAGAGGGAAACTCCGTGACCTCTCAGAGTGAAGCACCGTGCCCTCTCAGAGTGAAATACCGTGTCTTCACAGAGTAAACATCGAGCCCTCACAGAGTGAAACATCGAGCCCTCACAGAGTGAAACACCGCGACATCTCAGAGTGAAACACCGTGCCATCACAGAGAGTAACAACGTGTCCTCAAAGAGTGAAACACCGTGCCCTCGCAGTGTGAAACACCGTGCCCTCACAGAGTGAGACACCGCGCCCTCACAGAGTGAAACACCGTGCCCTCTCAGAGTAAAACACCGTGCCCTCTCAGAGTGAAACACTGTGCCCTCACATAGTGAAACACCGTGCCCTCTCAGTGTGATACACCTTGCCCTCTCAGAGTGAAACACCGTACCCTCTCAGAGTGAAACACCGTGCCCTTTCAGTGTGAAACACCACGCCCTCACAGTGTGAAACACCGCGCCCTCACAGAGTGAAACACCGTGCCCTCTCAGAGTGAAAAACCGTGCCCTCACAGAGGGAAACTCCGTGACCTCTCAGAGTGAAGCACCGTGCCCTCTCAGAGTGAAATACCGTGTCTTCACAGAGTAAACATCGAGCCCTCACAGAGTGAAACATCGAGCCCTCACAGAGTGAAACACCGCGACATCTCAGAGTGAAACACCGTGCCATCACAGAGAGTAACAACGTGTCCTCAAAGAGTGAAACACCGTGCCCTCGCAGTGTGAAACACCGTGCCCTCACAGAGTGAGACACCGCGCCCTCACAGAGTGAAACACCGTGCCCTCTCAGAGTAAAACACCGTGCCCTCTCAGAGTGAAACACTGTGCCCTCACATAGTGAAACACCGTGCCCTCTCAGTGTGATACACCTTGCCCTCTCAGAGTGAAACACCGTACCCTCTCAGAGTGAAACACCGCGCCCTCTCAGATTGACACACTGTGCCCTCTCAGAGTGAAACACCGTGCCCCCACATAGTGAAACACCGTGCCCTCTCAGAGTGAAACACTGTGCCCTCTCAGATTGACACATTGTGCCCTCACAGAGTGAAACTCCGTGCTCTCTCAGAGTGAAGCACTGTGCCCTCTCAGATTGACACACTGTGCCCTCTCGGATTGAAACACCGTGCCCTCATAGAGTCAAAAACGGTATCCACACAGAGTGATACAGCTTGCCCTCACAGATTGAAACACTGTACCCTCACGGAGTGAAACACCATGCCCTCTCAGATTGACAGATTGTGCCCTCACAGAGTGAAACACCGTGTCTTCACAGAGTAAACATCGAGCCCTCACAGAGTGAAACACTGCGACATCTCAGAGTGAAACACCGTGCCCTCACAGACTGAAACACCGTGCCCTCTCAGAGTGAAACACCGTGCCCTCACAGAATGAAACAAGGTGCCCTCACAGAGTGAAACACCGTGTCATCTCAGAGTGAAACACCGCGCCCTCACAGAGTGAAACACCGTGCCTTCTCAGAGTGAAACACCATGCCCTCACAGTGTGAAGCACCGTGCCCTCTCAGAGTGAAACACCGTGCCCTTTCAGTGTGAAACACCACGCCCTCACAGAGTGAAACACCGCGCCCTCACCGAGTGAAACACCGTGCCCTCTCAGATTGAAAAACCGTGCCCTCACAGAGGGAAACTCCGTGACCTCTCAGAGTGAAGCACCGTGCCCTCTCAGAGTGAAATACCGTGTCATCACAGAGTAAATATCGAGCCCTCACAGTGTGAAACATCGAGCCCTCACAGAGTGAAACACCGCGACATCTCAGAGTGAAACACCGTGCCATCACAGAGAGTAACAACGTGTCCTCAAAGAGTGAAACACCGTGCCCTCGCAGTGTGAAACACCGTGCCCTCGCAGAGTGAGACACCGTGCCCTCACAGAGTGAAACTCCGTGCCCTCTCAGAGTAAAACAGCGTGCCCTCTCAGAGTGAAACACCGTGCCCTCTCAGAGTGAAGAACCGTGCCCTCACAGAGTGGAAGACCGTGGACTCTCAGATTGACACATTGTGCCCTCTCAGAGTGAAACACCGTACCCTCTCAGAGTGAAACACCGCGCCCTCTCAGATTGACACACTGTGCCCTCTCAGAGTGAAACACCGTGCCCCCACATAGTGAAACACCGTGCCCTCTCAGAGTGAAACACTGTGCCCTCTCAGATTGACACATTGTGCCCTCACAGAGTGAAACTCCGTGCTCTCTCAGAGTGAAGCACTGTGCCCTCTCAGATTGACACACTGTGCCCTCTCGGATTGAAACACCGTGCCCTCATAGAGTCAAAAACGGTATCCACACAGAGTGATACAGCTTGCCCTCACAGATTGAAACACTGTACCCTCACGGTGTGAAACACCATGCCCTCTCAGATTGACAGATTGTGCCCTCACAGAGTGAAACACCGTGTCTTCACAGAGTAAACATCGAGCCCTCACAGAGTGAAACACTGCGACATCTCAGAGTGAAACACCGTGCCCTCACAGACTGAAACACCGTGCCCTCGCAGTGTGAAACACCGTGCCCTCGCAGAGTGAGACACCGCGCCCTCACAGAGTGAAACTCCGTGCCCTCTCAGAGTAAAACACCGTGCCCTCTCAGAGTGAAACACCGTGCCCTCTCAGAGTGAAGAACCGTGCCCTCACAGAGTGGAAGACCGTGCCCTCTCAGATTGACACATTGTGCCCTCTCAGAGTGAAACATCGTGCCCTCTCAGATTGACACACTGTGCCCTCTCAGAGTGAAACACCGTGCCCTCACATAGTGAAAAACCGTTCCCTCTCATAGTAAAGCACGGTGCCTCTCTGAGTGAAGCACCGTGCCCTCTCAGATTGACACACTGTGCCCTCTCGGATTGAAACACCGTGCCCGCATAGAATCAAAAACGGTATCCACACAGAGTGATACAGCTTGCCCTCACAGATTGAAACACTGTACCCTCACGGTGTGAAACACCATGCCCTCTCAGATTGACAGATTGTGCCCTCACAGAGTGAAACACCGTGTCATCACAGAGTAAACCTTGAGCCCTCACAGAGTGAAACACTGCGACATCTCAGAGTGAAACACCCTGCCCTCACAGACTGAAACACCGTGCCCTCTCAGAGTAAAACACCGTACCCTCACAGAATGAAACACCGTGCCCTCACAGAGTGAAACACCGTGGCATCTCAGAGTGAAACACCGCGCCCTCACAGGGTGAAACACCGTGCCTTCTCAGTGTGAAACACCGTGCCCTTTCAGTGTGAAACACCACGCCCTCACAGTGTGAAACACCGCGCCCTCACAGAGTGAAACACCGTGCCCTCTCAGAGTGAAAAACCGTGCCCTCACAGAGGGAAACTCCGTGACCTCTCAGAGTGAAGCACCGTGCCCTCTCAGAGTGAAATACCGTGTCTTCACAGAGTAAACATCGAGCCCTCACAGAGTGAAACATCGAGCCCTCACAGAGTGAAACACCGCGACATCTCAGAGTGAAACACCGTGCCATCACAGAGAGTAACAACGTGTCCTCAAAGAGTGAAACACCGTGCCCTCGCAGTGTGAAACACCGTGCCCTCACAGAGTGAGACACCGCGCCCTCACAGAGTGAAACACCGTGCCCTCTCAGAGTAAAACACCGTGCCCTCTCAGAGTGAAACACTGTGCCCTCACATAGTGAAACACCGTGCCCTCTCAGTGTGATACACCTTGCCCTCTCAGAGTGAAACACCGTACCCTCTCAGAGTGAAACACCGCGCCCTCTCAGATTGACACACTGTGCCCTCTCAGAGTGAAACACCGTGCCCCCACATAGTGAAACACCGTGCCCTCTCAGAGTGAAACACTGTGCCCTCTCAGATTGACACATTGTGCCCTCACAGAGTGAAACTCCGTGCTCTCTCAGAGTGAAGCACTGTGCCCTCTCAGATTGACACACTGTGCCCTCTCGGATTGAAACACCGTGCCCTCATAGAGTCAAAAACGGTATCCACACAGAGTGATACAGCTTGCCCTCACAGATTGAAACACTGTACCCTCACGGAGTGAAACACCATGCCCTCTTAGATTGACAGATTGTGCCCTCACAGAGTGAAACACCGTGTCTTCACAGAGTAAACATCGAGCCCTCACAGAGTGAAACACTGCGACATCTCAGAGTGAAACACCGTGCCCTCACAGACTGAAACACCGTGCCCTCTCAGAGTGAAAATACGTGCCCTCACAGAATGAAACACCGTGCCCTCACAGAGTGAAACACCGTGCCATCTCAGAGTGAAACACCGCGCCCTCACAGAGTGAAAAACCGTGCCATCTCAGAGTGAAACACCATGCCCTCACAGTGTGAAGCACCGTGCCCTCTCAGAGTGAAACACCGTGCCCTTTCAGTGTGAAACACCACGCCCTCACAGAGTGAAACACCGCGCCCTCACAGAGTGAAATACCGTGCCCTCTCAGAGTGAAACACCGTGCCCTCACAGAGGGAAACTCCGTGACCTCTCAGAGTGAAGCACCGTGCCCTCTCAGAGTGAAGTACCGTGTCTTCACAGAGTAAACATCGAGCCCTCACAGAGTGAAACATCGAGCCCTCACAGAGTGAAACACCGCGACATCTCAGAGTGAAACACCGTGCCATCACAGAGAGTAACAACGTGTCCTCAAAGAGTGAAACACCGTGCCCTCGCAGTGTGAAACACCGTGCCCTCGCAGAGTGAGACACCGCGCCCTCACAGAGTGAAACTCCGTGCCCTCTCAGAGTAAAACACCGTGCCCTCTCAGAGTGAAACACCGTGCCCTCTCAGAGTGAAGAACCGTGCCCTCACAGAGTGGAAGACCGTGCCCTCTCAGATTGACACATTGTGCCCTCTCAGAGTGAAACACCGTGCCCTCTCAGATTGACACACTGTGCCCTCTCAGAGTGAAACACCGTGCCCTCACATAGTGAAACACCGTTCCCTCTCATAGTAAAACACGGTGCCTCTCCGAGTGAAGCACCATGCCCTCTCAGATTGACACACTGTGCCCTCTCGGATTGAAACACCGTGCTCGCATAGAATCAAAAACGGTATCCACACAGAGTGATACAGCTTGCCCTCACAGATTGAAACACTGTACCCTCACGGTGTGAAACACCATGCCCTCTCAGATTGACAGATTGTGCCCTCACAGAGTGAAACACCGTGTCATCACAGAGTAAACCTCGAGCCCTCACAGAGTGAAACACTGCGACATCTCAGAGTGAAACACCGTGCCCTCACAGACTGAAACACCGTGCCCTCTCAGAGTGAAACACCGTACCCTCACAGAATGAAACACTGTGCCCTCACAGAGTGAAACACCGTGCCATCTCAGAGTGAAACACCGCGCCCTCACAGGGTGAAACACCGTGCCTTCTCAGAGTGAAACACCGTGCCCTTTCAGTGTGAAACACCACGCCCTCACAGAGTGAAACACCGCGCCCTCACAGAGTGAAACACCGTGCCCTCTCACAGTGAAAAACCGTGCCCTCACAGAGGGAAACTCCGTGACCTCTCAGAGTGAAGCACCGTGCCCTCTCAGAGTGAAATACCGTGTCTTCACAGAGTAAACATCGAGCCCTCACAGAGTGAAACATCGAGCCCTCACAGAGTGAAACACCGCGACATCTCAGAGTGAAACACCGTGCCATCACAGAGAGTAACAACGTGTCCTCAAAGAGTGAAACACCGTGCCCTCGCAGTGTGAAACACCGTGCCCTCACAGAGTGAGACACCGCGCCCTCACAGAGTGAAACACCGTGCCCTCTCAGAGTAAAACACCGTGCCCTCTCAGAGTGAAACACTGTGCCCTCACATAGTGGAACACCGTGCCCTCTCAGAGTGATACACCTTGCCCTCTCAGAGTGAAACACCGTACCCTCTCAGAGTGAAACACCGCGCCCTCTCAGATTGACACACTGTGCCCTCTCAGAGTGAAACACCGTGCCCCCACATAGTGAAACACCGTGCCCTCTCAGAGTGAAACACTGTGCCCTCTCAGATTGACACATTGTGCCCTCACAGAGTGAAACTCCGTGCTCTCTCAGAGTGAAGCACTGTGCCCTCTCAGATTGACACACTGTGCCCTCTCGGATTGAAACACCGTGCCCTCATAGAGTCAAAAACGGTATCCACACAGAGTGATACAGCTTGCCCTCACAGATTGAAACACTGTACCCTCACGGAGTGAAACACCATGCCCTCTCAGATTGACAGATTGTGCCCTCACAGAGTGAAACACCGTGTCTTCACAGAGTAAACATCGAGCCCTCACAGAGGGAAACACTGCGACATCTCAGAGTGAAACACCGTGCCCTCACAGACTGAAACACCGTGCCCTCTCAGAGTGAAAATCCGTGCCCTCACAGAATGAAACACCGTGCCCTCACAGAGTGAAACACCGTGCCATCTGAGAGTGAAACACCGCGCCCTCACAGAGTGAAACACCGTGCCTTCTCAGAGTGAAACACCATGCCCTCACAGTGTGAAGCACCGTGCCCTCTCAGAGTGAAACACCGTGCCCTTTCAGTGTGAAACACCACGCCCTCACAGAGTGAAACACCGCGCCCTCACAGAGTGAAACACCGTGCCCTCTCAGAGTGAAACACCGTGCCCTCACAGAGGGAAACTCCGTGACCTCTCCGAGTGAAGCACCGTGCCCTCTCAGTGTGAAATACCGTGTCTTCACAGAGTAAACATCGAGCCCTCACAGAGTGAAACATCGAGCCCTCACAGAGTGAAACACCGCGACATCTCAGAGTGAAACACCGTGTCCTCAAAGAGTGAAACACCGTGCCCTCGCAGTGTGAAATACCGTGCCCTCGCAGAGTGAGACACCGCGCCCTCACAGAGTGAAACTCCGTGCCCTCTCAGAGTAAAACACCGTGCCCTCTCAGAGTGAAACACCGTGCCCTCTCAGAGTGGAACACCGTGCCCTCTCAGATTGACACATTGTGCCCTCTCAGAGTGAAACACCGTGCCCTCTCAGATTGACACACTGTGCCCTCTCAGAGTGAAACACCATGCCCTCACATAGTGAAACACCGTGCCCTCTCAGAGTGAAACACCGTGCCATCTCAGAGTGAAACACCGCGCCCTCACAGGGTGAAACACCGTGCCTTCTCAGAGTGAAACACCGTGCCCTTTCAGTGTGAAACACCACGCCCTCACAGTGTGAAACACCGCGCCCTCACAGAGTGAAACACCGTGCCCTCTCAGAGTGAAAAACCGTGCCCTCACAGAGGGAAACTCCGTGACCTCTCAGAGTGAAGCACCGTGCCCTCTCAGAGTGAAATACCGTGTCTTCACAGAGTAAACATCGAGCCCTCACAGAGTGAAACATCGAGCCCTCACAGAGTGAAACACCGCGACATCTCAGAGTGAAACACCGTGCCATCACAGAGAGTAACAACGTGTCCTCAAAGAGTGAAACACCGTGCCCTCGCAGTGTGAAACACCGTGCCCTCACAGAGTGAGACACCGCGCCCTCACAGAGTGAAACACCGTGCCCTCTCAGAGTAAAACACCGTGCCCTCTCAGAGTGAAACACTGTGCCCTCACATAGTGAAACACCGTGCCCTCTCAGTGTGATACACCTTGCCCTCTCAGAGTGAAACACCGTACCCTCTCAGAGTGAAACACCGCGCCCTCTCAGATTGACACACTGTGCCCTCTCAGAGTGAAACACCGTGCCCCCACATAGTGAAACACCGTGCCCTCTCAGAGTGAAACACTGTGCCCTCTCAGATTGACACATTGTGCCCTCACAGAGTGAAACTCCGTGCTCTCTCAGAGTGAAGCACTGTGCCCTCTCAGATTGACACACTGTGCCCTCTCGGATTGAAACACCGTGCCCTCATAGAGTCAAAAACGGTATCCACACAGAGTGATACAGCTTGCCCTCACAGATTGAAACACTGTACCCTCACGGAGTGAAACACCATGCCCTCTCAGATTGACAGATTGTGCCCTCACAGAGTGAAACACCGTGTCTTCACAGAGTAAACATCGAGCCCTCACAGAGTGAAACACTGCGACATCTCAGAGTGAAACACCGTGCCCTCACAGACTGAAACACCGTGCCCTCACGGAGTGAAACACCGTGCCATCTCAGAGTGAAACACCGCGCCCTCACAGAGTGAAACACCGTGCCTTCTCAGAGTGAAACACCATGCCCTCACAGTGTGAAGCACCGTGCCCTCTCAGAGTGAAACACCGTGCCCTTTCAGTGTGAAACACCACGCCCTCACAGAGTGAAACACCGCGCCCTCACAGAGTGAAACACCGTGCCCTCTCAGAGTGAAACACCGTGCCCTCACAGAGGGAAACTCCGTGACCTCTCAGAGTGAAGCACCGTGCCCTCTCAGAGTGAAGTACCGTGTCTTCACAGAGTAAACATCGAGCCCTCACAGAGTGAAACATCGAGCCCTCACAGAGTGAAATACCGCGACATCTCAGAGTGAAACACCGTGCCATCACAGAGAGTAACAACGTGTCCTCAAAGAGTGAAACACCGTGCCCTCGCAGTGTGAAACACCGTGCCCTCGCAGAGTGAGACACCGCGCCCTCACAGAGTGAAACTCCGTGCCCTCTCAGAGTAAAACACCGTGCCCTCTCAGAGTGAAACACCGTGCCCTCTCAGAGTGAAGAACCGTGCCCTCACAGAGTGGAAGACCGTGCCCTCTCAGATTGACACATTGTGCCCTCTCAGAGTGAAACACCGTGCCCTCTCAGATTGACACACTGTGCCCTCTCAGAGTGAAACACCGTGCCCTCACATAGTGAAACACCGTTCCCTCTCATAGTAAAACACGGTGCCTCTCCGAGTGAAGCACCGTGCCCTCTCAGATTGACACACTGTGCCCTCTCGGATTGAAACACCGTGCCCGCATAGAATCAAAAACGGTATCCACACAGAGTGATACAGCTTGCCCTCACAGATTGAAACACTGTACCCTCACGGTGTGAAACACCATGCCCTCTCAGATTGACAGATTGTGCCCTCACAGAGTGAAACACCGTGTCATCACAGAGTAAACCTCGAGCCCTCACAGAGTGAAACACTGCGACATCTCAGAGTGAAACACCGTGCCCTCACAGACTGAAACACCGTGCCCTCTCAGAGTGAAACACCGTACCCTCACAGAATGAAACACCGTGCCCTCACAGAGTGAAACACCGTGCCATCTCAGAGTGAAACACCGCGCCCTCACAGGGTGAAACACCGTGCCTTCTCAGAGTGAAACACCGTGCCCTTTCAGTGTGAAACACCACGCCCTCACAGAGTGAAACACCGCGCCCTCACAGAGTGAAACACCGTGCCCTCTCACAGTGAAAAACCGTGCCCTCACAGAGGGAAACTCCGTGACCTCTCAGAGTGAAGCACCGTGCCCTCTCAGAGTGAAATACCGTGTCTTCACAGAGTAAACATCGAGCCCTCACAGAGTGAAACATCGAGCCCTCACAGAGTGAAACACCGCGACATCTCAGAGTGAAACACCGTGCCATCACAGAGAGTAACAACGTGTCCTCAAAGAGTGAAACACCGTGCCCTCGCAGTGTGAAACACCGTGCCCTCACAGAGTGAGACACCGCGCCCTCACAGAGTGAAACACTGTGCCCTCACATAGTGGAACACCGTGCCCTCTCAGAGTGATACACCTTGCCCTCTCAGAGTAAAACACCGTGCCCTCTCAGAGTGAAACACCGTGCCCTCTCAGAGTGGAAGACCGTGCCCTCTCAGATTGACACATTGTGCCCTCTCAGAGTGAAACACCGTGCCCTCTCAGATTGACACACTGTGCCCTCTCAGAGTGAAACACCGTGCCCCCACATAGTGAAACACCGTGCCCTCTCAGAGTGAAACACTGTGCCCTCTCAGATTGACACATTGTGCCCTCACAGAGTGAAACTCCGTGCTCTCTCAGAGTGAAGCACTGTGCCCTCTCAGATTGACACACTGTGCCCTCTGAGATTGAAACACCGTGCCCTCATAGAGTCAAAAACGGTATCCACACAGAGTGATACAGCTTGCCCTCACAGATTGAAACACTGTACCCTCACGGAGTGAAACACCATGCCCTCTCAGATTGACAGATTGTGCCCTCACAGAGTGAAACACCGTGTCTTCACAGAGTAAACATCGAGCCCTCACAGAGTGAAACACTGCGACATCTCAGAGTGAAACACCGTGCCCTCACAGACTGAAACACCGTGCCCTCTCAGAGTGAAAATCCGTGCCCTCACAGAATGAAACACCGTGCCCTCACAGAGTGAAACACCGTGCCATCTCAGAGTGAAACACCGCGCCCTCACAGAGTGAAACACCGTGCCTTCTCAGAGTGAAACACCATGCCCTCACAGTGTGAAGCACCGTGCCCTCTCAGAGTGAAACACCGTGCCCTTTCAGTGTGAAACACCACGCCCTCACAGAGTGAAACACCGCGCCCTCACAGAGTGAAACACCGTGCCCTCTCAGAGTGAAACACCGTGCCCTCACAGAGGGAAACTCCGTGACCTCTCAGAGTGAAGCACCGTGCCCTCTCAGTGTGAAATACCGTGTCTTCACAGAGTAAACATCGAGCCCTCACAGAGTGAAACATCGAGCCCTCACAGAGTGAAACACCGCGACATCTCAGAGTGAAACACCGTGTCCTCAAAGAGTGAAACACCGTGCCCTCGCAGTGTGAAACACCGTGCCCTCGCAGAGTGAGACACCGCGCCCTCACAGAGTGAAACTCCGTGCCCTCTCAGAGTAAAACACCGTGCCCTCTCAGAGTGAAACACCGTGCCCTCTCAGAGTGGAAGACCGTGCCCTCTCAGATTGACACATTGTGCCCTCTCAGAGTGAAACACCGTGCCCTCTCAGATTGACACACTGTGCCCTCTCAGAGTGAAACACCGTGCCCTCACATAGTGAAACACCGTGCCCTCTCAGAGTAAAACACGGTGCCTCTCCGAGTGAAGCACCGTGCCCTCTCAGATTGACACACTGTGCCCTCTCGGATTGAAACACCGTGCCCGCATAGAATCAAAAACGGTATCCACACAGAGTGATACAGCTTGCCCTCACAGATTGAAACACTGTACCCTCACGGTGTGAAACACCATGCCCTCTCAGATTGACAGATTGTGCCCTCACAGAGTGAAACACCGTGTCTTCACAGAGTAAACACTGAGCCCTCACAGAGTGAAACACTGCGACATCTCAGAGTGAAACACCGTGCCCTCACAGACTGAAACACCGTGCCCTCGCAGTGTGAAACACCGTGCCCTCGCAGAGTGAGACACCGCGCCCTCACAGAGTGAAACTCCGTGCCCTCTCAGAGTAAAACACCGTGCCCTCTCAGAGTGAAACACCGTGCCCTCTCAGAGTGAAGAACCGTGCCCTCACAGAGTAGAGGACCGTGCCCTCTCAGATTGACACATTGTGCCCTCTCAGAGTGAAACATCGTGCCCTCTCAGATTGACACACTGTGCCCTCTCAGAGTGAAACACCGTGCCCTCACATAGTGAAACACCGTTCCCTCTCATAGTAAAACACGGTGCCTCTCAGAGTGAAGCACCGTGCCCTCACAGAGTGGAGGACCGTGCCCTCTCAGATTGACACATTGTGCCCTCTCAGATTGAAACACCGTGCCCTCTCAGATTGACACACTGTGCCCTCTCAGTGTGAAACACCGTGCCCTCACATAGTGAAACACCGTTCCCTCTCATAGTAAAACACGGTGCCTCTCCGAGTGAAGCACCGTGCCCTCTCAGATTGACACACTGTGCCCTCTCGGATTGAAACACCGTGCCCGCATAGAATCAAAAACGGTATCCACACAGAGTGATACAGCTTGCCCTCACAGATTGAAACACTGTACCCTCACGGTGTGAAACACCATGCCCTCTCAGATTGACAGATTGTGCCCTCACAGAGTGAAACACCGTGTCTTCACAGAGTAAACATTGAGCCCTCACAGAGTGAAACACTGCGACATCTCAGAGTGAAACACCGTGCCCTCACAAACTGAAACACCGTGCCCTCAGTGTGAAACACCGTACCCTCACAGAGTGAAACACCGTGCCATCTCAGAGTGAAACACAGTACCCTCATAGAGTGAAACACCGTGACCTCTCAGAGTGAAACACCGTGCCCTCACAGAGTGCAACGCCGCGACATCTCAGAGTGAAAGACCGTACCCTCACAGAGTGCAACACCGTGTCCTCACAGAGTGAAACACGGTGAACTCACAGTTTGACAAAGGGTGCCCTCAGAGTGAAACAACGTGCCCTCACAGAGTGAAACACCATGCCCTCGCAGAGTGAAACACCGTGCCCTCACAGAGTGAGAAACCGCGCACTCTCAGAGTGAAGCACCGTACCCTCAGTTTGAAACACCATGCCCTCACAGAGTGAAACACCGTGCCCTCTCAGAGTGAAACACCTTGCCCTCACAGAGTGAAACAACGTGCCCTCACAGAGTGAAACACCATGCCCTCACAGAGTGAAACACCGTGCCCTCACAGAGTGAGAAACCGCGCCCTCTCAGAGTGATGCACCGTACCCTCAATTTGAAACACCTTGCCCTCACAGAGTGAAACACCGTGCCCTCTCAGAGTGAAACACCGCGCCCTCACAGAGTGAAACACCGCGCCCTCACAGAGTAAAACACCGTGCCCTGTCAGAGTGAAACACCGTGCCCTCACGCAGTGCAACACCGTGCCCTCACGGTGTGAAACACCGTGCCCTCTCAGAGTGAAACACCCCGCCCTCACAGAGAGAAACACCGTGCCCTCTCAGAGTGAAACACCGTGCCCTTGCAGTTTGAAACACCGTGCCATCACAGAGAGAAACAACGTGTCCTCAAAGAGTGAAACAGCGTGCCCTCGCAATGTGAAACACCGTGCCCTCTCAGAGTGAAACACCGCGCCCTCACAGAGTGTAACTCCGTACCCTCTCAGAGTGAAACACCGTGCCCTCTCAGAGTGAAACACCGTGCCCTCACAGAATGAAACACCGTGCCATCTCAGAGTGAAACACCGCGCCCTCACAGAGTGAAACACCGTGCCTTCTCAGAGTGAAACACCATGCCCTCACAGTGTGAAGCACCGTGCCCTCTCAGAGTGAAACACCGTGCCCTTTCAGTGTGAAACACCACGCCCTCACAGAGTGAAACACCGTGCCCTCACAGAGGGAAACTCCGTGACCTCTGAGTGAAGCACCGTGCCCTCTCAGAGTGAAATACCGTGTCTTCACAGAGTAAACATCGAGCCCTCACAGAGTGAAACATCGAGCCCTCACAGAGTGAAACACCGCGACATCTCAGAGTGAAACACCGTGCCATCTCAGAGAGAGACAACGTGTCCTCAAAGAGTGAAACACCGTGCCCTCACAGACTGAAACACCGTGCCATCTCAGAGTGAAACACCCCGCCCTCACAGAGAGAAACACCGTGCCCTCTAAGAGTGAAACACCGTGCCCTTGCAGTTTGAAACACCGTGCCATCACAGAGAGAAACAACGTGTCCTCAAAGAGTGAAACAGCGTGCCCTCGCAATGTGAAAAACCGTGCCCTCTCAGAGTGAAACACCGCGCCCTCACAGAGTGTAACTCCGTACCCTCTCAGAGTGAAACACCGTGCCCTCTCAGAGTGAAACACCGTGCCCTCACAGAATGAAACACCGTGCCATCTCAGAGTGAAACACCGCGCCCTCACAGAGTGAAACACCGCGCCCTCACAGAGTGTAACTCCGTACCCTCTCAGAGTGAAACACCGTGCCCTCTCAGAGTGAAACACCATGCCCTCACAGTGTGAAGCACCGTGCCCTCTCAGAGTGAAACACCGTGCCCTTTCAGTGTGAAAAACCACGCCCTCACAGAGTGAAACACCGTGCCCTCACAGAGGGAAACTCCGTGACCTCTGAGTGAAGCACCGTGCCCTCTCAGAGTGAAATACCGTGTCTTCACAGAGTAAACATCGAGCCCTCACAGAGTGAAACATCGAGCCCTCACAGAGTGAAACACCGCGACATCTCAGAGTGAAACACCGTGCCTTCTCAGAGAGAAACAACGTGTCCTCAAAGAGTGAAACACCGTGCCCTCGCAGTGTGAAACACCGTGCCCTCGCAGAGTGAGACAGCGCGCCCTCACAGAGTAAAACACCGCGACATCTCAGAGTGAAACACCGTGCCATCACAGAGAGAAACAACGTGTCCTCAAAGAGTGAAACACCGTGCCCTCGCAGTGTGAAACACAGTGCCCTCGCAGAGTGAGACACCGCGCCCTCTCAGAGTAAAACACCGTGCCTTCTCAGAGTGAAACACCATGCCCTCACAGTGTGAAGCACCATGCCCTCTCACAGTGAAACACCGTGCCCTCACAGAGTGAAACACCGCGCCCTCACAGAGTGAAACACCGTGCCCTCTCAGAGTGAAACACCGTGCCCTCACAGAGGGAAACTCCGTGACCTCTCAGAGTGAAGCACCGTGCCCTCTCAGAGTGAAATACCGTGTCTTCACAGAGTAAACATCGAGCCCTCACAGAGTGAAACACCGTGTCTTCACAGAGTAAACACTGAGCCCTCACAGAGTGAAACACTGCGACATCTCAGAGTGAAACACCGTGCCCTCACAGACTGAAACACCGTGCCCTCGCAGTGTGAAACACCGTGCCCTCGCAGAGTGAGACACCGCGCCCTCACAGAGTGAAACTCCGTGCCCTCTCAGAGTAAAACACCGTGCCCTCTCAGAGTGAAACACCGTGCCCTCTCAGAGTGAAGAACCGTGCCCTCACAGAGTGGAAGACCGTGCCCTCTCAGATTGACACATTGTGCCCTCTCAGAGTGAAACACCGTGCCCTCTCAGATTGACACACTGTGCCCTCTCAGAGTGAAACACCGTGCCCTCACATAGTGAAACACCGTTCCCTCTCATAGTAAAACACGGTGCCTCTCCGAGTGAAGCACCGTGCCCTCTCAGATTGACACACTGTGCCCTCTCGGATTGAAACACCGTGCCCGCATAGAATCAAAAACGGTATCCACACAGAGTGATACGGCTTGCCCTCACAGATTGAAACACTGTACCCTCACGGTGTGAAACACCATGCCCTCTCAGATTGACAGATTGTGCCCTCACAGAGTGAAACACCGTGTCTTCACAGAGTAAACATTGAGCCCTCACAGAGTGAAACACTGCGAAATCTCAGAGTGAAACACCGTGCCCTCACAAACTGAAACACCGTGCCCTCAGTGTGAAACACCGTACCCTCACAGGGTGAAACACCGTGCCATCTCAGAGTGAAACACAGTACCCTCATAGAGTGAAACACCGTGCCCTCTCAGAGTGAAACACCGTGCCCTCACAGAGTGCAACGCCGCGACATCTCAGAGTGAAAGACCGTACCCTCACAGAGTGCAACACCGTGTCCTCACAGAGTGAAACACGGTGTCCTCACAGTTTGACAAAGGGTGCCCTCAGAGTGAAACAACGTGCCCTCACAGAGTGAAACACCATGCCCTCGCAGAGTGAAACACCGTGCCCTCACAGAGTGAGAAACCGCGCCCTCTCAGAGTGAAGCACCGTACCCTCAGTTTGAAACACCTTGCCCTCACAGAATGAAACACCGTGCCCTCTCAGAGTGAAACACCTTGCCCTCACAGAGTGAAACAACGTGCCCTCACAGAGTGAAACACCATGCCCTCACAGAGTGAAACACCGTGCCCTCACAGAGTGAGAAACCACGCCCTCTCAGAGTGATGCACCGTACCCTCAATTTGAAACACCTTGCCCTCACAGAGTGAAACACCGTGCCCTCTCAGAGTGAAACACCGCGCCCTCACAGAGTGAAACACCGCGCCCTCACAGAGTAAAACACCGTGCCCTGTCAGAGTGAAACACCGTGCCCTCACGGTGTGAAACACCGTGCCCTCTCAGAGTGAAACACCCCGCCCTCACAGAGAGAAACACCGTGCCCTCTCAGAGTGAAACACCGTGCCCTTGCAGTTTGAAACACCGTGCCATCACAGAGAGAAACAACGTGTCCTCAAAGAGTGAAACAGCGTGCCCTCGCAATGTGAAACACCGTGCCCTCTCAGAGAGAAACACCGCGCCCTCACAGAGTGTAACTCCGTACCCTCTCAGAGTGAAACACCGTGCCCTCTCAGAGTGAAACACCGTGCCCTCACAGAATGAAACACCGTGCCATCTCAGAGTGAAACACCGCGCCCTCACAGAGTGAAACACCGTGCCTTCTCAGAGTGAAACACCATGCCCTCACAGTGTGAAGCACCGTGCCCTCTCAGAGTGAAACACCGTGCCCTTTCAGTGTGAAACACCACGCCCTCACAGAGTGAAACACCGTGCCCTCACAGAGGGAAACTCCGTGACCTCTGAGTGAAGCACCGTGCCCTCTCAGAGTGAAATACCGTGTCTTCACAGAGTAAACATCGAGCCCTCACAGAGTGAAACATCGAGCCCTCACAGAGTGAAACACCGCGACATCTCAGAGTGAAACACCGTGCCATCTCAGAGAGAAACAACGTGTCCTCAAAGAGTAAAACACCGTGCCCTCGCAGTGTGAAACACCGTGCCCTCGCAGAGTGAGACAGCGCGCCCTCACAGAGTAAAACACCGCGACAACTCAGAGTGAAACACCGTGCCATCACAGAGAGAAACAACGTGTCCTCAAAGAGTGAAACACCGTGCCCTCGCAGTGTGAAACACCGTGCCCTCGCAGAGTGAGACACCGCGCCCTCTCAGAGTAAAACACTGTGCCTTCTCAGAGTGAAACACCATGCCCTCACAGTGTGAAGCACCGTGCCCTCTCAGAGTGAAACACCGTGCCCTTTCAGTGTGAAACACCACGCCCTCACAGAGTGAAACACTGCGCCCTCACAGAGTGAAACACCGTGCCCTCTCACAGTGAAACACCGTGCCCTCACAGAGGGAAACTCCGTGACCTCTCAGAGTGAAGCACCGTGCCCTCTCAGAGTGAAATACCGTGTCTTCACAGAGTAAACATCGAGACCTCACAGAGTGAAACATCGAGCCCTCACAGAGTGAAACACCGCGACATCTCAGAGTGAAACACCGTGCCATCACAGAGAGTAACAACGTGTCCTCAAAGAGTGAAACACCGTGCCCTCGCAGTGTGAAACACCGTGCCCTCGCAGAGTGAGACACCGCGCCCTCACAGAGTGAAACTCCGTGCCCTCTCAGAGTGAAACACCGTGCCCTCTCAGAGTGAAACACCGTGCCCTCACAGAATGAAACACCGTGCCATCTCAGAGTGAAACACCCCGCCCTCACAGAGAGAAACACCGTGCCGTCTCAGAGTGAAACACCGTGCCCTTGCAGTTTGAAACACCGTGCCATCACAGAGAGAAACAACGTGTCCTCAAAGAGTGAAACAGCGTGCCCTCGCGATGTGAAACACCGTGCCCTCTCAGAGTGAAACACCGCGCCCTCACAGAGTGTAACTCCGTACACTCTCAGAGTGAAACACCGTGCCCTCTCAGAGTGAAACACCGTGCCCTCACAGAATGAAACACCGTGCCATCTCAGAATGAAACACCGCGCCCTCACAGAGTGAAACACCGTGCCTTCTCAGAGTGAAACACCGTGCCCTCACAGTGTGAAGCACCGTGCCCTCTCAGAGTGAAACATGCGTGTCCTTTCAGTGTGAAACACCACGCCCTCACATAGTGAAACACCGTGCCCTCACAGAGGGAAACTCCGTGACCTCTGAGTGAAGCACCGTGCCCTCTCAGAGTGAAATACCGTGTCTTCACAGAGTAAACATCGGGCCCTCACAGAGTGAAACATCGAGCCCTCACAGAGTGAAACACCGCGACATCTCAGAGTGAAACACCGTGCCATCTCAGAGAGAAACAACGTGTCCTCAAAGAGTGAAACACCGTGCCCTCGCAGTGTGAAACACCGTGCCCTCGCAGAGTGAGACAGCGCGCCCTCACAGAGTAAAACACCGCGACATCTCAGAGTGAAACACCGTGCCATCACAGAGAGAAACAACGTGTCCTCAAAGAGTGAAACACCGTGCCCTCGCAGTGTGAAACACCGTGCCCTCGCAGAGTGAGACACCGCGCCCTCACAGAGTGAAACACCGTGCCCTCTCAGAGTAAAACACCGTGCCCTCTCAGAGGGAAACATTGTGCCCTCACAGAGGGAAACACCGTGACCTCTCAGAGTGAAACACCGTGCCCTCACAGAGTGAGACACCGCGCCCTCACAGAGTGAAACACCGTGCCCTCACAGAGGGAAACACCGTGACCTCTCAGAGTGAAACACCGTGCCCTCTCAGAGTGAAACACCGTGTCTTCACAGAGTAAACATCGAGCCCACACAGAGTGAAACATCGAGCCCTCACAGAGTGAAACACCGTGTACTCAGCGTGAAACACCTTGCCCTCATAGAGTGAAACACCGTGCCCTCACGGATTGAAACACCATGTCATCTCAGAGTGAAACACCGTGCCCTCTCAGAGTGAAGAACCGTGCCCTCACAGAGTGGAAGACCGTGCCCTCTCAGATTGACACATTGTGCCCTCTCAGATTGAAACTCCGTGCCCTCTCAGATTGACACAATGTGCCCTCTCAGAGTGAAACACCGTGCCCTCTCAGATTGTCACACTGTGCCCTCTCGGATTGAAACACCGTGCCCGCATAGAATCAACAACGGTATCCACACAGAGTGATACAGCTTGCCCTCACAGATTGAAACACTGTACCCTCACGGTGTGAAACACCATGCCCTCTCAGATTGACAGATTGTGCCCTCACAGAGTGAAACACCGTGTCTTCACAGAGTAAACATTGAGCCCTCACAGAGTGAAACACTGCGACATCTCAGAGTGAAACACAGTGCCCTCACAGACTGAAACACCGTGCCCTCAGTGTGAAACACCGTACCCTCACAGAGTGAAACACCATGCCATCTCAGAGTGAAACACAGTACCCTCATAGAGTGAAACACCGTGCCCTCTCTGAGTGAAACACCGTGCCCTCACAGAGTGCAACGCCGCGACATCTCAGAGTGAAACACCGTACCCTCACAGAGTGCAACACCGTGTCCTCACAGAGTGAAACACGGTGCCCTCACAGTTTGACAAAGGGTGCCCTCAGAGTGAAACAACGTGCCCTCACAGAGTGAAACACCATGCCCTCACAGAGTGAAACACCATGCCCTCAAAGAGTGAAACACCGTGCCCTCTCAGAGTGAAGCACCGTGCCCTCAGTTTGAAACACCTTGCCCTCACAGAGTGAAACACCGTTCCCTCTCAGAGTGAAACACCGCGCCCTCACAGAGTGAAACACCGTGCCTTCTCAGAGTGAAACACCATGCCCTCACATTGTGAAGCACCGTGCCCTCTCAGAGTGAAACACCGTGCCCTTGCAGTTTGAAACACTGTGCCCTCACAGAGTGAAACACCGCGCCCTCACAGAGTGAAACACCGTGCCCTCTCAGAGCGAAACACCGTGCCCTCACAGAGGGAAACTCCGTGACCTCTCAGAGTGAAACACCGTGCCCTCTCAGAGTGAAATACCGTGTCTTCACAGAGTAAACATCAAGCCCTCACAAAGTGAAACATCGAGCCCTCACAGAGTGAAACACCGCGACATCTCAGAGTGAAACACCGTGCCATCACAGAGAGAAACGTGTCCTCAAAGAGTGAAACACCGTGCCCTCGCAGTGTGAAACACCGTGCCCTCTCAGAGTAAAACACCGTGCCCTCTCAGTGTGAAACACCGTGCCCTCACAGAGGGAAACACCGTGACCTCTCAGAGTGAAACACTGTGCCCTCTCAGAGTGAAACACCGTGTCTTCACAGAGTAAACATCGATCCCACACAGAGTGAAACATCGAGCCCTCACAGAGTGAAACACCGTGCCATCTCAGAGTGAAACCCCTTGCCCTCACAGAGTGAAACACAATGTCATCTCAGAGTGATACACCTTGCCCTTTCAGAGTGAAACATCATACCGTCTCAGAGTGAAACACCGCGCCCTCTCAGATTGACACACTGTGCCCTCTCAGAGTGAAACACCGTGCCCTCACATAGTGAAACACCATGCCCTCTCAGAGTGAAACACTGTGCCCTCTCTGATTGACACATTGTGCCCTCACAGAGTGAAACTCCGTGCTCTCTCAGAGTGAAGGACCCTGCCCTCTCAGATTGACACACTGTGCCCTCTCGGAGTGAAACACCGTGCCCTCATAGAGTCAAAAACGGTATCCACACAGAATGATACAGCTTGACGTCACAGATTGAAAAACCGTAACCTCACGGTGTGAAAGACCATGCCCTCCCTGAGTTAAACTCCGTGCCCTCTCAAATTGACACATTGTGCCCTCACAGAGTGAAACACCGTGCCCTCACAGAGTGAAACACTGTGCCCTCTCAGAGTGAAACATCGTGCCCTCTCAGATTGACACACTGTGCCCTCTCAGAGTGAAATACCGTGTCTTCACAGAGTAAACATCGAGCCCTCACAGAGTGAAACATCGAGCCCTCACAGAGTGAAACACCGCGACATCTCAGAGTGAAACACCGTGCCATCTCAGAGAGAAAAAACGTGTCCTCAAAGAGTAAAACACCGTGCCCTCGCAGTGTGAAACACCGTGCCCTCGCAGAGTGAGACATCGCGCCCTCACAGAGTAAAACACTGCGACATCTCAGAGTGAAACACCGTGCCATCACAGAGAGAAACAACGTGTCCTCAAAGAGTGAAACACCATGCCCTCGCAGTGTGAAACACCGTGCCCTCGCAGAGTGAGACACCGCGCCCTCACAGAGTGAAACACCGTGCCCTCACAGAGGGAAACACCGTGACCTCTCAGAGTGAAACACCGTGCCCTCTCAGAGTGAAACACCGTGTCATCACAGAGTATACATCGAGGCCACACAGAGTGAAACATCGAGCCCTCACAGAGTGAAACACCGTGTACTCAGCGTGAAACACCTTGCCCTCATAGAGTGAAACACCGTGCCCTCATGGAGTGAAACACCATGTCATCTCAGAGTTAAACACCGTACCCTCACAGAGTGAAACACCGTGTCCTCACAGAGTGAAACACGGTGTCCTCACAGTTTGACAAAGGGTGCCCTCAGAGTGAAACAACGTGCCCTCACAGAGTGAAACACCATGCCCTCACAGAGTGAAACACCGTGCCCTCACAGAGTGAGAAACCGCGCCCTCTTAGAGTGAAGCACCGTACCCTCAGTTTGAAACACCTTGCCCTCACAGAGTGAAACACCGTGCCCTCTCAGAGTGAAACACCTTGCCCTCACAGAGTGAAACAACGTGCCCTCACAGAGTGAAACACCATGCCCTCACAGAGTGAAACACCGTGCCCTCACAGAGTGAGAAACCGCGCCCTCTCAGAGTGATGCACCGTACCCTCAATTTGAAACACCTTGCCCTCACAGAGTGCAACACCGTGCCCTCTCAGAGTGAAACACCGCGCCCTCACAGAGTGAAACACCGTGCCCTCACAGAGTAAAACACCGTGCCCTGTCAGAGTGAAACACCGTGCCCTCACGCAGTGCAACACCGTGCCCTCACGGTGTGAAACACCGTGCCCTCTCAGAGTGAAACACCCCGCCCTCACAGAGAGAAACACCGTGCCCTCTCAGAGTGAAACACCGTGCCCTTGCAGTTTGAAACACCGTGCCATCACAGAGAGAAACAACGTGTCCTCAAAGAGTGAAACACCGTGCCCTCACAGTTTGACAAACCGTGTCCTCACAGAGTGAAACAGCGTGCCCTCGCAATGTGAAACACCGTGCCCTCTCAGAGTGAAACACCGCGCCCTCACAGAGTGTAACTCAGTACCCTCTCAGAGTGAAACACCGTGCCCTCTCAGAGTGAAACACCGTGCCCTCACAGAATGAAACACCGTGCCATCTCAGAGTGAAACACCGCGCCCTCACAGAGTGAAACACCGTGCCTTCTCAGAGTGAAACACCATGCCCTCACAGTGTGAAGCACCGTGCCCTCTCAGAGTGAAACACCGTGCCCTTTCAGTGTGAAACACCACGCCCTCACAGAGTGAAACACCGTGCCCTCACAGAGGGAAACTGCGTGACCTCTGAGTGAAGCACCGTGCCCTCTCAGAGTGAAATACCGTGTCTTCACAGAGTAAACATCGAGCCCTCACAGAGTGAAACATCGAGCCCTCACAGAGTGAAACACCGCGACATCTCAGAGTGAAACACCGTGCCATCTCAGAGAGAAACAACGTGTCCTCAAAGAGTGAAACACCGTGCCCTCGCAGTGTGAAACACCGTGCCCTCGCAGAGTGAGACAGCTCGCCCTCACAGAGTAAAACACCGCGACATCTCAGAGTGAAACACCGTGCCATCACAGAGAGAAACAACGTGTCCTCAAAGAGTGAAACACCGTGCCCTCGCAGTGTGAAACACCGTGCCCTCGCAGAGTGAGACACCGCGCCCTCTCAGAGTAAAACACCGTGCCTTCTCAGAGTGAAACACCATGCCCTCACAGTGTGAAGCACCGTGCCCTCTCAGAGTGAAACACCGTGCCCTCACAGTGTGAAACACCACGCCCTCACAGAGTGAAACACCGCGCCCTCACAGAGTGAAACACCGTGCCCTCTCAGAGTGAAACACCGTGCCCTCACAGAGGGAAACTCCGTGACCTCTCAGAGTGAAGCACCGTGCCCTCTCAGAGTGAAATACCGTGTCTTCACAGAGTAAACATCGAGCCCTCACAGAGTGAAACATCGAGCCCTCACGGAGTGAAACACCGCGACATCTCAGAGTGAAACACCGTGCCATCACAGAGAGTAACAACGTGTCCTCAAAGAGTGAAACACCGTGCCCTCTCAGAGTAAAACACCGTGCCCTCTCAGAGTGAAACACCGTGCCCTCTCAGAGTGAAGAACCGTGCCCTCACAGAGTGGAGGACCGTGCCCTCTCAGATTGACACATTGTGCCCTCTCAGAGTGAAACACCGTGCCCTCTCAGATTGACACACTGTGCCCTCTCAGAGTGAAACACCGTGCCCTCACATAGTGAAACACCGTTCCCTCTCATAGTAAAACACGGTGCCTCTCAGAGTGAAGCACCGTGCCCTCTCAGATTGACACACTGTGCCCTCTCGGATTGAAACACCGCGCCCGCATAGAATCAAAAACGGTATCCACACAGAGTGATACAGCTTGCCCTCACAGATTGAAACACTGTACCCTCACGGTGTGAAACACCACGCCCTCTCAGACTGACAGATTGTGCCCTCACAGAGTGAAACACCGTGTCTTCACAGAGTAAACATTGAGCCCTCACAGAGTGAAACACTGCGACATCTCAGAGTGAAACACCGTGCCCTCACAGACTGAAACACCGTGCCCTCAGTGTGAAACACCGTACCCTCACAGAGTGAAACACCGTGCCATCTCAGAGTGAAACACAGTACCCTCATAGAGTGAAACACCGTGCCCTCTCAGAGTGAAACACCGTGCCCTCACAGAGTGCAACGCCGCGACATCTCAGAGTGAAACACCGTACCCTCACAGAGTGCAACACCGTGTCCTCACAGAGTGAAACACGGTGTCCTCACAGTTTGACAAAGGGTGCCCTCAGAGTGAAACAACGTGCCCTCACAGAGTGAAACACCATGGCCTCACAGAGTGAAACACCGTGCCTTCACAGAGTGAGAAACCGCGCCCTCTCAGAGTGAAGCACCGTACCCTCAGTTTGAAACACCTTGCCCTCACAGAGTGAAACAACGTGCCCTCACAGAGTGAAACACCATGCCCTCACAGAGTGAAACACCGTGCCCTCACAGAGTGAGAAACCGCGCCCTCTCAGAGTGATGCACCATACCCTCAATTTGAAACACCTTGCCCTCACAGAGTGAAACACCGTGCCCTCTCAGAGTGAAACACCGCGCCCTCACAGAGTGAAACACCGCGCCCTCACAGAGTGAAACACCGCGCCCTCACAGAGTGAAACACCGTGCCCTCTCAGAGTAAAACACCGTGCCCTCTCAGAGGGAAACATTGTGCCCTCACAGAGGGAAACACCGTGACCTCTCAGAGTGAAACACCGTGCCCTCACAGAGGGAAACATTGTGCCCTCACAGAGTGAGACACCGCGCCCTCACAGAGTGAAACACCGTGCCCTCACAGAGGGAAACACCGTGACCTCTCAGAGTGAAACACCGTGCCCTCTCAGAGTGAAACACCGTGTCTTCACAGAGTAAACATCGAGCCCACACAGAGTGAAACATCGAGCCCTCACAGAGTGAAACACCGTGTACTCAGCGTGAAACACCTTGCCCTCATAGAGTGAAACACCGTGCCCTCACGGATTGAAACACCATGTCATCTCAGAGTGAAACACCGTGCCCTCTCAGAGTGAAGAACCGTGCCCTCACAGAGTGGAAGACCGTGCCCTCTCAGATTGACACAATGTGCCCTCTCAGAGTGAAACACCGTGCACTCACATAGTGAAACACCGTTCCCTCACAGAGTGAAACATGGTGCCTCTCAGAGTGAAGCACCGTGCCCTCTCAGATTGTCACACTGTGCCCTCTCGGATTGAAACACCGTGCCCGCATAGAATCAACAACGGTATCCACACAGAGTGATACAGCTTGCCCTCACAGATTGAAACACTGTACCCTCACGGTGTGAAACACCATGCCCTCTCAGATTGACAGATTGTGCCCTCACAGAGTGAAACACCGTGTCTTCACAGAGTAAACATTGAGCCCTCACAGAGTGAAACACTGCGACATCTCAGAGTGAAACACAGTGCCCTCACAGACTGAAACACCGTGCCCTCAGTGTGAAACACCGTACCCTCACAGAGTGAAACACCATGCCATCTCAGAGTGAAACACAGTACCCTCATAGAGTGAAACACCGTGCCCTCTCTGAGTGAAACACCGTGCCCTCACAGAGTGCAACGCCGCGACATCTCAGAGTGAAACACCGTACCCTCACAGAGTGCAACACCGTGTCCTCACAGAGTGAAACACGGTGCCCTCACAGTTTGACAAAGGGTGCCCTCAGAGTGAAACAACGTGCCCTCACAGAGTGAAACACCATGCCCTCACAGAGTGAAACACCATGCCCTCAAAGAGTGAAACACCGTGCCCTCTCAGAGTGAAGCACCGTGCCCTCAGTTTGAAACACCTTGCCCTCACAGAGTGAAACACCGTTCCCTCTCAGAGTGAAACACCGCGCCCTCACAGAGTGAAACACCGTGCCTTCTCAGAGTGAAACACCATGCCCTCACATTGTGAAGCACCGTGCCCTCTCAGAGTGAAACATCGTGCCCTTGCAGTTTGAAACACTGTGCCCTCACAGAGTGAAACACCGCGCCCTCACAGAGTGAAACACCGTGCCCTCTCAGAGCGAAACACCGTGCCCTCACAGAGGGAAACTCCGTGACCTCTCAGAGTGAAACACCGTGCCCTCTCAGAGTGAAATACCGTGTCTTCACAGAGTAAACATCAAGCCCTCACAAAGTGAAACATCGAGCCCTCACAGAGTGAAACACCGCGACATCTCAGAGTGAAACACCGTGCCATCACAGAGAGAAACGTGTCCTCAAAGAGTGAAACACCGTGCCCTCGCAGTGTGAAACACCGTGCCCTCTCAGAGTAAAACACCGTGCCCTCTCAGTGTGAAACACCGTGCCCTCACAGAGGGAAACACCGTGACCTCTCAGAGTGAAACACTGTGCCCTCTCAGAGTGAAACACCGTGTCTTCACAGAGTAAACATCGATCCCACACAGAGTGAAACATCGAGCCCTCACAGAGTGAAACACCGTGCCATCTCAGAGTGAAACCCCTTGCCCTCACAGAGTGAAACACAATGTCATCTCAGAGTGATACACCTTGCCCTTTCAGAGTGAAACATCATACCGTCTCAGAGTGAAACACCGCGCCCTCTCAGATTGACACACTGTGCCCTCTCAGAGTGAAACACCGTGCCCTCACATAGTGAAACACCATGCCCTCTCAGAGTGAAACACTGTGCCCTCTCTGATTGACACATTGTGCCCTCACAGAGTGAAACTCCGTGCTCTCTCAGAGTGAAGGACCCTGCCCTCTCAGATTGACACACTGTGCCCTCTCGGAGTGAAACACCGTGCCCTCATAGAGTCAAAAACGGTATCCACACAGAATGATACAGCTTGACGTCACAGATTGAAAAACCGTAACCTCACGGTGTGAAAGACCATGCCCTCCCTGAGTTAAACTCCGTGCCCTCTCAAATTGACACATTGTGCCCTCACAGAGTGAAACACCGTGCCCTCACAGAGTGAAACACTGTGCCCTCTCAGAGTGAAACATCGTGCCCTCTCAGATTGACACACTGTGCCCTCTCAGAGTGAAATACCGTGTCTTCACAGAGTAAACATCGAGCCCTCACAGAGTGAAACATCGAGCCCTCACAGAGTGAAACACCGCGACATCTCAGAGTGAAACACCGTGCCATCTCAGAGAGAAAAAACGTGTCCTCAAAGAGTAAAACACCGTGCCCTCGCAGTGTGAAACACCGTGCCCTCGCAGAGTGAGACATCGCGCCCTCACAGAGTAAAACACTGCGACATCTCAGAGTGAAACACCGTGCCATCACAGAGAGAAACAACGTGTCCTCAAAGAGTGAAACACCATGCCCTCGCAGTGTGAAACACCGTGCCCTCGCAGAGTGAGACACCGCGCCCTCACAGAGTGAAACACCGTGCCCTCACAGAGGGAAACACCGTGACCTCTCAGAGTGAAACACCGTGCCCTCTCAGAGTGAAACACCGTGTCATCACAGAGTATACATCGAGGCCACACAGAGTGAAACATCGAGCCCTCACAGAGTGAAACACCGTGTACTCAGCGTGAAACACCTTGCCCTCATAGAGTGAAACACCGTGCCCTCATGGAGTGAAACACCATGTCATCTCAGAGTTAAACACCGTACCCTCACAGAGTGAAACACCGTGTCCTCACAGAGTGAAACACGGTGTCCTCACAGTTTGACAAAGGGTGCCCTCAGAGTGAAACAACGTGCCCTCACAGAGTGAAACACCATGCCCTCACAGAGTGAAACACCGTGCCCTCACAGAGTGAGAAACCGCGCCCTCTTAGAGTGAAGCACCGTACCCTCAGTTTGAAACACCTTGCCCTCACAGAGTGAAACACCGTGCCCTCTCAGAGTGAAACACCTTGCCCTCACAGAGTGAAACAACGTGCCCTCACAGAGTGAAACACCATGCCCTCACAGAGTGAAACACCGTGCCCTCACAGAGTGAGAAACCGCGCCCTCTCAGAGTGATGCACCGTACCCTCAATTTGAAACACCTTGCCCTCACAGAGTGCAACACCGTGCCCTCTCAGAGTGAAACACCGCGCCCTCACAGAGTGAAACACCGTGCCCTCACAGAGTAAAACACCGTGCCCTGTCAGAGTGAAACACCGTGCCCTCACGCAGTGCAACACCGTGCCCTCACGGTGTGAAACACCGTGCCCTCTCAGAGTGAAACACCCCGCCCTCACAGAGAGAAACACCGTGCCCTCTCAGAGTGAAACACCGTGCCCTTGCAGTTTGAAACACCGTGCCATCACAGAGAGAAACAACGTGTCCTCAAAGAGTGAAACACCGTGCCCTCACAGTTTGACAAACCGTGTCCTCACAGAGTGAAACAGCGTGCCCTCGCAATGTGAAACACCGTGCCCTCTCAGAGTGAAACACCGCGCCCTCACAGAGTGTAACTCAGTACCCTCTCAGAGTGAAACACCGTGCCCTCTCAGAGTGAAACACCGTGCCCTCACAGAATGAAACACCGTGCCATCTCAGAGTGAAACACCACGCCCTCACAGAGTGAAACACCGTGCCTTCTCAGAGTGAAACACCATGCCCTCACAGTGTGAAGCACCGTGCCCTCTCAGAGTGAAACACCGTGCCCTTTCAGTGTGAAACACCACGCCCTCACAGAGTGAAACACCGTGCCCTCACAGAGGGAAACTGCGTGACCTCTGAGTGAAGCACCGTGCCCTCTCAGAGTGAAATACCGTGTCTTCACAGAGTAAACATCGAGCCCTCACAGAGTGAAACATCGAGCCCTCACAGAGTGAAACACCGCGACATCTCAGAGTGAAACACCGTGCCATCTCAGAGAGAAACAACGTGTCCTCAAAGAGTGAAACACCGTGCCCTCGCAGTGTGAAACACCGTGCCCTCGCAGAGTGAGACAGCTCGCCCTCACAGAGTAAAACACCGCGACATCTCAGAGTGAAACACCGTGCCATCACAGAGAGAAACAACGTGTCCTCAAAGAGTGAAACACCGTGCCCTCGCAGTGTGAAACACCGTGCCCTCGCAGAGTGAGACACCGCGCCCTCACAGAGTGAAACTCCGTGCCCTCTCAGAGTAAAACACCGTGCCCTCTCAGAGTGAAACACCGTGCCCTCTCAGAGTGGAAGACCGTGCCCTCTCAGATTGACACATTGTGCCCTCTCAGAGTGAAACACCGTGCCCTCTCAGAGTGAAGCACCGTGCCCTCAGTTTGAAACACCTTGCCCTCACAGAGTGAAACACCGTTCCCTCTCAGAGTGAAACACCGCGCCCTCACAGAGTGAAACACCGTGCCTTCTCAGAGTGAAACACCATGCCCTCACATTGTGAAGCACCGTGCCCTCTCAGAGTGAAACATCGTGCCCTTGCAGTTTGAAACACTGTGCCCTCACAGAGTGAAACACCGCGCCCTCACAGAGTGAAACACCGTGCCCTCTCAGAGCGAAACACCGTGCCCTCACAGAGGGAAACTCCGTGACCTCTCAGAGTGAAACACCGTGCCCTCTCAGAGTGAAATACCGTGTCTTCACAGAGTAAACATCAAGCCCTCACAAAGTGAAACATCGAGCCCTCACAGAGTGAAACACCGCGACATCTCAGAGTGAAACACCGTGCCATCACAGAGAGAAACGTGTCCTCAAAGAGTGAAACACCGTGCCCTCGCAGTGTGAAACACCGTGCCCTCTCAGAGTAAAACACCGTGCCCTCTCAGTGTGAAACACCGTGCCCTCACAGAGGGAAACACCGTGACCTCTCAGAGTGAAACACTGTGCCCTCTCAGAGTGAAACACCGTGTCTTCACAGAGTAAACATCGATCCCACACAGAGTGAAACATCGAGCCCTCACAGAGTGAAACACCGTGCCATCTCAGAGTGAAACCCCTTGCCCTCACAGAGTGAAACACAATGTCATCTCAGAGTGATACACCTTGCCCTTTCAGAGTGAAACATCATACCGTCTCAGAGTGAAACACCGCGCCCTCTCAGATTGACACACTGTGCCCTCTCAGAGTGAAACACCGTGCCCTCACATAGTGAAACACCATGCCCTCTCAGAGTGAAACACTGTGCCCTCTCTGATTGACACATTGTGCCCTCACAGAGTGAAACTCCGTGCTCTCTCAGAGTGAAGGACCCTGCCCTCTCAGATTGACACACTGTGCCCTCTCGGAGTGAAACACCGTGCCCTCATAGAGTCAAAAACGGTATCCACACAGAATGATACAGCTTGACGTCACAGATTGAAAAACCGTAACCTCACGGTGTGAAAGACCATGCCCTCCCTGAGTTAAACTCCGTGCCCTCTCAAATTGACACATTGTGCCCTCACAGAGTGAAACACCGTGCCCTCACAGAGTGAAACACTGTGCCCTCTCAGAGTGAAACATCGTGCCCTCTCAGATTGACACACTGTGCCCTCTCAGAGTGAAATACCGTGTCTTCACAGAGTAAACATCGAGCCCTCACAGAGTGAAACATCGAGCCCTCACAGAGTGAAACACCGCGACATCTCAGAGTGAAACACCGTGCCATCTCAGAGAGAAAAAACGTGTCCTCAAAGAGTAAAACACCGTGCCCTCGCAGTGTGAAACACCGTGCCCTCGCAGAGTGAGACATCGCGCCCTCACAGAGTAAAACACTGCGACATCTCAGAGTGAAACACCGTGCCATCACAGAGAGAAACAACGTGTCCTCAAAGAGTGAAACACCATGCCCTCGCAGTGTGAAACACCGTGCCCTCGCAGAGTGAGACACCGCGCCCTCACAGAGTGAAACACCGTGCCCTCACAGAGGGAAACACCGTGACCTCTCAGAGTGAAACACCGTGCCCTCTCAGAGTGAAACACCGTGTCATCACAGAGTATACATCGAGGCCACACAGAGTGAAACATCGAGCCCTCACAGAGTGAAACACCGTGTACTCAGCGTGAAACACCTTGCCCTCATAGAGTGAAACACCGTGCCCTCATGGAGTGAAACACCATGTCATCTCAGAGTTAAACACCGTACCCTCACAGAGTGAAACACCGTGTCCTCACAGAGTGAAACACGGTGTCCTCACAGTTTGACAAAGGGTGCCCTCAGAGTGAAACAACGTGCCCTCACAGAGTGAAACACCATGCCCTCACAGAGTGAAACACCGTGCCCTCACAGAGTGAGAAACCGCGCCCTCTTAGAGTGAAGCACCGTACCCTCAGTTTGAAACACCTTGCCCTCACAGAGTGAAACACCGTGCCCTCTCAGAGTGAAACACCTTGCCCTCACAGAGTGAAACAACGTGCCCTCACAGAGTGAAACACCATGCCCTCACAGAGTGAAACACCGTGCCCTCACAGAGTGAGAAACCGCGCCCTCTCAGAGTGATGCACCGTACCCTCAATTTGAAACACCTTGCCCTCACAGAGTGCAACACCGTGCCCTCTCAGAGTGAAACACCGCGCCCTCACAGAGTGAAACACCGTGCCCTCACAGAGTAAAACACCGTGCCCTGTCAGAGTGAAACACCGTGCCCTCACGCAGTGCAACACCGTGCCCTCACGGTGTGAAACACCGTGCCCTCTCAGAGTGAAACACCCCGCCCTCACAGAGAGAAACACCGTGCCCTCTCAGAGTGAAACACCGTGCCCTTGCAGTTTGAAACACCGTGCCATCACAGAGAGAAACAACGTGTCCTCAAAGAGTGAAACACCGTGCCCTCACAGTTTGACAAACCGTGTCCTCACAGAGTGAAACAGCGTGCCCTCGCAATGTGAAACACCGTGCCCTCTCAGAGTGAAACACCGCGCCCTCACAGAGTGTAACTCAGTACCCTCTCAGAGTGAAACACCGTGCCCTCTCAGAGTGAAACACCGTGCCCTCACAGAATGAAACACCGTGCCATCTCAGAGTGAAACACCACGCCCTCACAGAGTGAAACACCGTGCCTTCTCAGAGTGAAACACCATGCCCTCACAGTGTGAAGCACCGTGCCCTCTCAGAGTGAAACACCGTGCCCTTTCAGTGTGAAACACCACGCCCTCACAGAGTGAAACACCGTGCCCTCACAGAGGGAAACTGCGTGACCTCTGAGTGAAGCACCGTGCCCTCTCAGAGTGAAATACCGTGTCTTCACAGAGTAAACATCGAGCCCTCACAGAGTGAAACATCGAGCCCTCACAGAGTGAAACACCGCGACATCTCAGAGTGAAACACCATGCCATCTCAGAGAGAAACAACGTGTCCTCAAAGAGTGAAACACCGTGCCCTCGCAGTGTGAAACACCGTGCCCTCGCAGAGTGAGACAGCTCGCCCTCACAGAGTAAAACACCGCGACATCTCAGAGTGAAACACCGTGCCATCACAGAGAGAAACAACGTGTCCTCAAAGAGTGAAACACCGTGCCCTCGCAGTGTGAAACACCGTGCCCTCGCAGAGTGAGACACCGCGCCCTCTCAGAGTAAAACACCGTGCCTTCTCAGAGTGAAACACCATGCCCTCACAGTGTGAAGCACCGTGCCCTCTCAGAGTGAAACACCGTACCCTCACAGTGTGAAACACCAAACCCTCACAGAGTGAAACACCGCGCCCTCACAGAGTGAAACACCGTGCCCTCTCAGAGTGAAACACCGTGCCCTCACAGAGGGAAACTCCGTGACCTCTCAGAGTGAAGCACCGTGCCCTCTCAGAGTGAAATACCGTGTCTTCACAGAGTAAACATCGAGCCCTCACAGAGTGAAACATCGAGCCCTCACGGAGTGAAACACCGCGACATCTCAGAGTGAAACACCGTGCCATCACAGAGAGTAACAACGTGTCCTCAAAGAGTGAAACACCGTGCCCTCTCAGAGTAAAACACCGTGCCCTCTCAGAGTGAAACACCGTGCCCTCTCAGAGTGAAGAACCGTGCCCTCACAGAGTGGAGGACCGTGCCCTCTCAGATTGACACATTGTGCCCTCTCAGAGTGAAACACCGTGCCCTCTCAGATTGACACACTGTGCCCTCTCAGAGTGAAACACCGTGCCCTCACATAGTGAAACACCGTTCCCTCTCATAGTAAAACACGGTGCCTCTCAGAGTGAAGCACCGTGCCCTCTCAGATTGACACACTGTGCCCTCTCGGATTGAAACACCGCGCCCGCATAGAATCAAAAACGGTATCCACACAGAGTGATACAGCTTGCCCTCACAGATTGAAACACTGTACCCTCACGGTGTGAAACACCACGCCCTCTCAGACTGACAGATTGTGCCCTCACAGAGTGAAACACCGTGTCTTCACAGAGTAAACATTGAGCCCTCACAGAGTGAAACACTGCGACATCTCAGAGTGAAACACCGTGCCCTCACAGACTGAAACACCGTGCCCTCAGTGTGAAACACCGTACCCTCACAGAGTGAAACACCGTGCCATCTCAGAGTGAAACACAGTACCCTCATAGAGTGAAACACCGTGCCCTCTCAGAGTGAAACACCGTGCCCTCACAGAGTGCAACGCCGCGACATCTCAGAGTGAAACACCGTACCCTCACAGAGTGCAACACCGTGTCCTCACAGAGTGAAACACGGTGTCCTCACAGTTTGACAAAGGGTGCCCTCAGAGTGAAACAACGTGCCCTCACAGAGTGAAACACCATGGCCTCACAGAGTGAAACACCGTGCCTTCACAGAGTGAGAAACCGCGCCCTCTCAGAGTGAAGCACCGTACCCTCAGTTTGAAACACCTTGCCCTCACAGAGTGAAACACCGTGCCCTCTCAGAGTGAAACACCTTGCCCTCACAGAGTGAAACAACGTGCCCTCACAGAGTGAAACACCATGCCCTCACAGAGTGAAACACCGTGCCCTCACAGAGTGAGAAACCGCGCCCTCTCAGAGTGATGCACCATACCCTCAATTTGAAACACGTTGCCCTCACAGAGTGAAACACCGTGCCCTCTCAGAGTGAAACACCGCGCCCTCACAGAGTGAAACACCGCGCCCTCACAGAGTGAAACACCGTGCCCTCTCGGAGTGAAACACCGTGCCCTCACGGAGTGCAACACCGTGCCCTCACGGTGTGAAACACCGTGCCCTCTCAGAGTGAAACACCCCGCCCTCACAGAGAGAAACACCGTGCCCTCTCAGAGTGAAACACCGTGCCCTTGCAGTTTGAAACACCGTGCCATCACAGAGAGAAACAACGTGTCCTCAAAGAGTGAAACAGCGTGCCCTCGCAATGTGAAACACCGTGCCCTCTCAGAGTGAAACACCGCGCCCTCACAGAGTGTAACTCCGTACCCTCTCAGAGTGAAACACCGTGCCCTCTCAGAGTGAAACACCGTGCCCTCACAGAATGAAACACCGTGCCATCTCAGAGTGAAACACCGCGCCCTCACAGAGTGAAACACCGTGCCTTCTCAGAGTGAAACACCATGCCCTCACAGTGTGAAGCACCGTGCCCTCTCAGAGTGAAACACCGTGCCCTTTCAGTGTGAAACAGCACGCCCTCACAGAGTGAAACACCGTGCCCTCACAGAGGGAATCTCCGTGACCTCTGAGTGAAGCACCGTGCCCTCTCAGAGTGAAATACCGTGTCTTCACAGAGTAAACATCGAGCCCTCACAGAGTGAAACATCGAGCCCTCACAGAGTGAAACACCGCGACATCTCAGAGTGAAACACCGTGCCATCTCAGAGAGAAACAACGTGTCCTCAAAGAGTGAAACACCGTGCCCTCGCAGTTTGAAACACCGTGCCCTCGCAGAGTGAGACAGCGCGCCCTCACAGAGTAAAACACCGCGACATCTCAGAGTGAAACACCGTGCCATCACAGAGAGAAACAACGTGTCCTCAAAGAGTGAAACACCGTGCCCTCATAGAGTGAAACACCGTGCCCTCTCAGAGTAAAACACCGTGACCTCTCAGAGTGAAACACTGTGCCCTCTCAGAGTGAAACACCGTGTCTTCACAGAGTAAACATCGAGCCCACACAGAGTGAAACATCGAGCCCTCACAGAGTGAAACACCGTGCCATCTCAGAGTGAAATCCCTTGCCCTCACAGAGTGAAACACCATGTCATCTCAGAGTGAAACACCGTGCCCTCACAGAGTGAAACGCCGCGACATCTCAGAGTGAAACACCGTGCACTCACAGAGTGAAACACTGTGCCCTCACATCGTGAAACACCGAGCCCTCTCAGAGTGATACACCTTGCCCTTTCAGAGTGAAACACCGTACCGTCTCAGAGTGAAACACCGCGCCCTCTCAGATTGACACACTGTGCCCTCTCAGAGTGAAACACCATGCCCTCACATAGTGAAACACCATGCCCTCTCAGAGTGAAACACTGTGCCCTCTCTGATTGACACATTGTGCCCTCACAGAGTGAAACTCCGTGCTCTCTCAGAGTGAAGGACCCTGCCCTCTCAGATTGACACACTGTGCCCTCTCGGAGTGAAACACCGTGCCCTCATAGAGTCAAAAACGGTATCCACACAGAATGATACAGCTTGACGTCACAGATTGAAAAACCGTAACCTCACGGTGTGAAAGACCATGCCCTCCCTGAGTTAAACGCCGTGCCCTCTCAAATTGACACATTGTGCCCTCACAGAGTGAAACACCGTGCCCTCACAGAGTGAAACACTGTGCCCTCTCAGAGTGAAACATCGTGCCCTCTCAGATTGACACACTGTGCCCTCTCAGAGTGAAATACCGTGTCTTCACAGAGTAAACATCGAGCCCTCACAGAGTGAAACATCGAGCCCTCACAGAGTGAAACACCGCGACATCTCAGAGTGAAACACCGTGCCATCTCAGAGAGAAACGTGTCCTCAAAGAGTGAAACACCGTGCCCTCGCAGTGTGAAACACCGTGCCCTCGCAGAGTGAGACAGCGCGCCCTCACAGAGTAAAACACCGCGACATCTCAGAGTGAAACACCGTGCCATCACAGAGAGAAACAACGTGTCCTCAAAGAGTGAAACACCGTGCCCTCGCAGTGTGAAACTCCGTGCCCTCGCAGAGTGAGACACCGCGCCCTCACAGAGTGAAACACCGTGCCCTCACAGAGGGAAACACCGTGACCTCTCAGAGTGAAACACCGTGCCCTCTCAGAGTGAAACACCGTGTCTTCACAGAGTAAACATCGAGCCCACACAGAGTGAAACATCGAGCCCTCACAGAGTGAAACACCGTGTACTCAGCGTGAAACACCTTGCCCTCATAGAGTGAAACACCGTGCCCTCATGGAGTGAAACACCATGTCATCTCAGAGTGAAACACCATGCCCTCTCAGAGTGAAGAACCGTGCCCTCACAGAGTGGAAGACCGTGCCCTCTCAGATTGACACATTGTGCCCTCTCAGATTGAAACACCGTGCCCTCTCAGATTGACACAATGTGCCCTCTCAGTGTGAAACACCGTGCCCTCACATAGTGAAACACCGTGCCCTCTCATAGTAAAACACGGTGCCTCTCAGAGTGAAGCACCGTGCCCTCTCAGATTGACACACTGTGCCCTCTCGGATTGAAACACCGTGCCCGCATAGAATCAAAAACGGTATCCACACAGAGTGATACAGCTTGCCCTCACAGATTGAAACACTGTACCCTCACGGTGTGAAACACCATGCCCTCTCAGATTGACAGATTGTGCCCTCACAGAGTGAAACACCGTGTCTTCACAGAGTAAACATTGAGCCCTCACAGAGTGAAACACTGCGACATCTCAGAGTGAAACACCGTGCCCTCAGTGTGAAACACCGTACCCTCACAGAGTGAAACACTGTGCCATCTCAGAGTGAAACACAGTACCCTCTCAGAGTGAAACACCGTGCCCTTTCAGTGTGAAACAGCACGCCCTCACAGAGTGAAACACCGTGCCCTCACAGAGGGAATCTCCGTGACCTCTGAGTGAAGCACCGTGCCCTCTCAGAGTGAAATACCGTGTCTTCACAGAGTAAACATCGAGCCCTCACAGAGTGAAACATCGAGCCCTCACAGAGTGAAACACCGCGACATCTCAGAGTGAAACACCGTGCCATCTCAGAGAGAAACAACGTGTCCTCAAAGAGTGAAACACCGTGCCCTCGCAGTTTGAAACACCGTGCCCTCGCAGAGTGAGACAGCGCGCCCTCACAGAGTAAAACACCGCGACATCTCAGAGTGAAACACCGTGCCATCACAGAGAGAAACAACGTGTCCTCAAAGAGTGAAACACCGCGCCCTCACAGAGTGAAACACCGTGCCCTCTCAGAGTAAAACACCGTGACCTCTCAGAGTGAAACACTGTGCCCTCTCAGAGTGAAACACCGTGTCTTCACAGAGTAAACATCGAGCCCACACAGAGTGAAACATCGAGCCCTCACAGAGTGAAACACCGTGCCATCTCAGAGTGAAATCCCTTGCCCTCACAGAGTGAAACACCATGTCATCTCAGAGTGAAACACCGTGCCCTCACAGAGTGAAACCCCGCGACATCTCAGAGTGAAACACCGTGCACTCACAGAGTGAAACACTGTGCCCTCACATCGTGAAACACCGAGCCCTCTCAGAGTGATACACCTTGCCCTTTCAGAGTGAAACACCGTACCGTCTCAGAGTGAAACACCGCGCCCTCTCAGATTGACACACTGTGCCCTCTCAGAGTGAAACACCATGCCCTCACAGAGTGAAACACCATGCCCTCTCAGAGTGAAACACTGTGCCCTCTCTGATTGACACATTGTGCCCTCACAGAGTGAAACTCCGTGCTCTCTCAGAGTGAAGGACCCTGCCCTCTCAGATTGACACACTGTGCCCTCTCGGAGTGAAACACCGTGCCCTCATAGAGTCAAAAACGGTATCCACACAGAATGATACAGCTTGACGTCACAGATTGAAAAACCGTAACCTCACGGTGTGAAAGACCATGCCCTCCCTGAGTTAAACGCCGTGCCCTCTCAAATTGACACATTGTGCCCTCACAGAGTGAAACACCGTGCCCTCACAGAGTGAAACACTGTGCCCTCTCAGAGTGAAACATCGTGCCCTCTCAGATTGACACACTGTGCCCTCTCAGAGTGAAATACCGTGTCTTCACAGAGTAAACATCGAGCCCTCACAGAGTGAAACATCGAGCCCTCACAGAGTGAAACACCGCGACATCTCAGAGTGAAACACCGTGCCATCTCAGAGAGAAACGTGTCCTCAAAGAGTGAAACACCGTGCCCTCGCAGTGTGAAACACCGTGCCCTCGCAGAGTGAGACAGCGCGCCCTCACAGAGTAAAACACCGCGACATCTCAGAGTGAAACACCGTGCCATCACAGAGAGAAACAACGTGTCCTCAAAGAGTGAAACACCGTGCCCTCGCAGTGTGAAACTCCGTGCCCTCGCAGAGTGAGACACCGCGCCCTCACAGAGTGAAACACCGTGCCCTCACAGAGGGAAACACCGTGACCTCTCAGAGTGAAACACCGTGCCCTCTCAGAGTGAAACACCGTGTCTTCACAGAGTAAACATCGAGCCCACACAGAGTGAAACATCGAGCCCTCACAGAGTGAAACACCGTGTACTCAGCGTGAAACACCTTGCCCTCATAGAGTGAAACACCGTGCCCTCATGGAGTGAAACACCATGTCATCTCAGAGTGAAACACCATGCCCTCTCAGAGTGAAGAACCGTGCCCTCACAGAGTGGAAGACCGTGCCCTCTCAGATTGACACATTGTGCCCTCTCAGATTGAAACACCGTGCCCTCTCAGATTGACACAATGTGCCCTCTCAGTGTGAAACACCGTGCCCTCACATAGTGAAACACCGTGCCCTCTCATAGTAAAACACGGTGCCTCTCAGAGTGAAGCACCGTGCCCTCTCAGATTGACACACTGTGCCCTCTCGGATTGAAACACCGTGCCCGCATAGAATCAAAAACGGTATCCACACAGAGTGATACAGCTTGCCCTCACAGATTGAAACACTGTACCCTCACGGTGTGAAACACCATGCCCTCTCAGATTGACAGATTGTGCCCTCACAGAGTGAAACACCGTGTCTTCACAGAGTAAACATTGAGCCCTCACAGAGTGAAACACTGCGACATCTCAGAGTGAAACACCGTGCCCTCAGTGTGAAACACCGTACCCTCACAGAGTGAAACACTGTGCCATCTCAGAGTGAAACACAGTACCCTCATAGAGTGAAACACCGTGCCCTCTCAGAGTGAAGCACCGTGCCCTCACAGAGTGCAACGCCGCGACATCTCAGATTGAAACACCGTACCCTCACAGAGTGCAACACCGTGTCCTCACAGAGTGAAACACGGTGCCCTCACAGTTTGACAAAGGGTGCCCTCAGAGTGAAACAACGTGCCCTCACAGAGTGAAACACCATGCCCTCACAGAGTGAAACACCGTGCCCTCACAGAGTGAGAAACCGCGCCCTCTCAGAGTGAAGCACCGTACCCTCAGTTTGAAACACCTTGCCCTCACAGAGTGAAACACCGTTCCCTCTCAGAGTGAAACACCGCGCCCTCACAGAGTGAAACACCGTGCCCTCACAGAGTGCAACGCCGCGACATCTCAGAGTGAAACGCCGTACCCTCACAGAGTGCAACACCGTGTCCTCACAGAGTGAAACACGGTGCCCTCACAGTTTGACAAAGGGTGCCCTCAGAGTGAAACAACGTGCCCTCACAGAGTGAAACACCACGCCCTCACAGAGTGAAACTCCGTGCCCTCTCAGAGTAAAACACCGTGCCCTCTCAGAGTGAAACACCGTGCCCTCTCAGAGTGAAGAACCGTGCCCTCACAGAGTGGAGGACCGTGCCCTCTCAGATTGACACATTGTGCCCTCTCAGAGTGAAACACCGTGCCCTCTCAGATTGACACACTGTGCCCTCTCAGAGTGAAACACCGTGCCCTCACATAGTGAAACACCGTTCCCTCTCATAGTAAAACACGGTGCCTCTCCGAGTGAAGCACCGTGCCCTCTCAGATTGACACACTGTGCCCTCTCGGATTGAAACACCGCGCCCGCATAGAATCAAAAACGGTATCCACACAGAGTGATACAGCTTGCCCTCACAGATTGAAACACTGTACCCTCACGGTGTGAAACACCATGCCCTCTCAGATTGACAGATTGTGCCCTCACAGAGTGAAACACCGTGTCTTCACAGAGTAAACATTGAGCCCTCACAGAGTGAAACACTGCGACATCTCAGAGTGAAACACCGTGCCCTCACAGACTGAAACACCGTGCCCTCAGTGTGAAACACCGTACCCTCACAGAGTGAAACACCGTGCCATCTCAGAGTGAAACACAGTACCCTCATAAAGTGAAACACCGTGCCCTCTCAGAGTGAAACACCGTGCCCTCACAGAGTGCAACGCCGCGACATCTCAGAGTGAAACACCGTACCCTCACAGAGTGCAACACCGTGTCCTCACAGAGTGAAACACGGTGTCCTCACAGTTTGACAAAGGGTGCCCTCAGAGTGAAACAACGTGCCCTCACAGAGTGAAACACCATGGCCTCACAGAGTGAAACACCGTGCCTTCACAGAGTGAGAAACCGCGCCCTCTCAGAGTGAAGCACCGTACCCTCAGTTTGAAACACCTTGCCCTCACAGAGTGAAACACCGTGCCCTCTCAGAGTGAAACACCTTGCCCTCACAGAGTGAAACAACGTGCCCTCACAGAGTGAAACACCGTGCCCTCACAGAGTGAGAAACCGCGCCCTCTCAGAGTGATGCACCGTACCCTCAATTTGAAACACCTTGCCCTCACAGAGTGAAACACCGTGCCCTCTCAGAGTGAAACACCGCGCCCTCACAGAGTGAAACACCGCGCCCTCACAGAGTGAAACACCGTGCCCTCTCGGAGTGAAACACCGTGCCCTCACGGAGTGCAACACCGTGCCCTCACGGTGTGAAACACCGTGCCCTCTCAGAGTGAAACACCCCGCCCTCACAGAGAGAAACACCGTGCCCTCTCAGAGTGAAACACCGTGCCCTTGCAGTTTGAAACACCGTGCCATCACAGAGAGAAACAACGTGTCCTCAAAGAGTGAAACAGCGTGCCCTCGCAATTTGAAACACCGTGCCCTCTCAGAGTGAAACACCGCGCCCTCACAGAGTGTAACTCCGTACCCTCTCAGAGTGAAACACCGTGCCCTCTCAGAGTGAAACACCGTGCCCTCACAGAATGAAACACCGTGCCATCTCAGAGTGAAACACCGCGCCCTCACAGAGTGAAACACCGTGCCTTCTCAGAGTGAAACACCATGCCCTCACAGTGTGAAGCACCGTGCCCTCTCAGAGGGAATCTCCGTGACCTCTGAGTGAAGCACCGTGCCCTCTCAGAGTGAAATACCGTGTCTTCACAGAGTAAACATCGAGCCCTCACAGAGTGAAACATCGAGCCCTCACAGAGTGAAACACCGCGACATCTCAGAGTGAAACACCGTGCCATCTCAGAGAGAAACAACGTGTCCTCAAAGAGTGAAACACCGTGCCCTCGCAGTGTGAAACACCGTGCCCTCGCAGAGTGAGACAGCGCGCCCTCACAGAGTAAAACACCGCGACATCTCAGAGTGAAACACCGTGCCATCACAGAGAGAAACAACGTGTCCTCAAAGAGTGAAACATCGTGCCCTCGCAGTGTGAAACACCGTGCCCTCGCAGAGTGAAACACCGCGCCCTCACAGAGTGAAACACCGTGCCCTCTCAGAGTAAAACACCGTGCCCTCTCAGAGTGAAACACCGTGCCCTCACAGAGTGCAACGCCGCGACATCTCAGAGTGAAACACCGTACCCTCACAGAGTTCAACACCGTGTCCTCACAGAGTGAAACACGGTGTCCTCACAGTTTGACAAAGGGTGCCCTCAGAGTGAAACAACGTGCCCTCACAGAGTGAAACACCATGGCCTCACAGAGTGAAACACCGTGCCTTCACAGAGTGAGAAACCGCGCCCTCTCAGAGTGAAGCACCGTACCCTCAGTTTGAAACACCTTGCCCTCTCAGAGTGAAACACCTTGCCCTCACAGAGTGAAACAACGTGCCCTCACAGAGTGAAACACCGTGCCCTCACAGAGTGAGAAACCGCGCCCTCTCAGAGTGATGCACCGTACCCTCAATTTGAAACACCTTGCCCTCACAGAGTGAAACACCGTGCCCTCTCAGAGTGAAACACCGCGCCCTCACAGAGTGAAACACCGCGCCCTCACAGAGTGAAACACCGTGCCCTCTCGGAGTGAAACACCGTGCCCTCACGGAGTGCAACACCGTGCCCTCACGGTGTGAAACACCGTGCCCTCTCAGAGTGAAACACCCCGCCCTCACAGAGAGAAACACCGTGCCCTCTCAGAGTGAAACACCGTGCCCTTGCAGTTTGAAACACCGTGCCATCACAGAGAGAAACAACGTGTCCTCAAAGAATGAAACAGCGTGCCCTCGCAATGTGAAACACCGTGCCCTCTCAGAGTGAAACACCGAGCCCTCACAGAGTGTAACTCCGTACCCTCTCAGAGTGAAACACCGTGCCCTCTCAGAGTGAAACACCGTGCCCTCACAGTGTGAAGCACCGTGCCCTCTCAGAGTGAAACACCGTGCCCTTTCAGTGTGAAACATCACGCCCTCACAGAGTGAAACACCGTGCCCTCACAGAGGGAATCTCCGTGACCTCTGAGTGAAGCACCGTGCCCTCTCAGAGTGAAATACCGTGTCTTCACAGAGTAAACATCGAGCCCACACAGAGTGAAACATCGAGCCCTCACAGAGTGAAACACCGTGCCATCTCAGAGTGAAATCCCTTGCCCTCACAGAGTGAAACACCATGTCATCTCAGAGTGAAACACCGTGCCCTCACAGAGTGAAACGCCGCGACATCTCAGAGTGAAACACCGTGCACTCACAGAGTGAAACACCGCGCCCTCACAGAGTGAAACACCGTGCCCTCTCGGAGTGAAACACCGTGCCCTCACGGAGTGCAACACCGTGCCCTCACGGTGTGAAACACCGTGCCCTCTCAGAGTGAAACACCCCGCCCTCACAGAGAGAAACACCGTGCCCTCTCAGAGTGAAACACCGTGCCCTTGCAGTTTGAAACACCGTGCCATCACAGAGAGAAACAACGTGTCCTCAAAGAGTGAAACAGCGTGCCCTCGCAATTTGAAACACCGTGCCCTCTCAGAGTGAAACACCGCGCCCTCACAGAGTGTAACTCCGTACCCTCTCAGAGTGAAACACCGTGCCCTCTCAGAGTGAAACACCGTGCCCTCACAGAATGAAACACCGTGCCATCTCAGAGTGAAACACCGCGCCCTCACAGAGTGAAACACCGTGCCTTCTCAGAGTGAAACACCATGCCCTCACAGTGTGAAGCACCGTGCCCTCTCAGAGGGAATCTCCGTGACCTCTGAGTGAAGCACCGTGCCCTCTCAGAGTGAAATACCGTATCTTCACAGAGTAAACATCGAGCCCTCACAGAGTGAAACATCGAGCCCTCACAGAGTGAAACACCGCGACATCTCAGAGTGAAACACCGTGCCATCTCAGAGAGAAACAACGTGTCCTCAAAGAGTGAAACACCGTGCCCTCGCAGTGTGAAACACCGTGCCCTCGCAGAGTGAGACAGCGCGCCCTCACAGAGTAAAACACCGCGACATCTCAGAGTGAAACACCGTGCCATCACAGAGAGAAACAACGTGTCCTCAAAGAGTGAAACATCGTGCCCTCGCAGTGTGAAACACCGTGCCCTCGCAGAGTGAAACACCGCGCCCTCACAGAGTGAAACACCGTGCCCTCTCAGAGTAAAACACCGTGCCCTCTCAGAGTGAAACACCGTGCCCTCACAGAGTGCAACGCCGCGACATCTCAGAGTGAAACACCGTACCCTCACAGAGTTCAACACCGTGTCCTCACAGAGTGAAACACGGTGTCCTCACAGTTTGACAAAGGGTGCCCTCAGAGTGAAACAACGTGCCCTCACAGAGTGAAACACCATGGCCTCACAGAGTGAAACACCGTGCCTTCACAGAGTGAGAAACCGCGCCCTCTCAGAGTGAAGCACCGTACCCTCAGATTGAAACACCTTGCCCTCACAGAGTGAAACACCGTGCCCTCTCAGAGTGAAACACCTTGCCCTCACAGAGTGAAACAACGTGCCCTCACAGAGTGAAACACCGTGCCCTCACAGAGTGAGAAACCGCGCCCTCTCAGAGTGATGCACCGTACCCTCAATTTGAAACACCTTGCCCTCACAGAGTGAAACACCGTGCCCTCTCAGAGTGAAACACCGCGCCCTCACAGAGTGAAACACCGCGCCCTCACAGAGTGAAACACCGTGCCCTCTCGGAGTGAAACACCGTGCCCTCACGGAGTGCAACACCGTGCCCTCACGGTGTGAAACACCGTGCCCTCTCAGAGTGAAACACCCCGCCCTCACAGAGAGAAACACCGTGCCCTCTCAGAGTGAAACACCGTGCCCTTGCAGTTTGAAACACCGTGCCATCACAGAGAGAAACAACGTGTCCTCAAAGAATGAAACAGCGTGCCCTCGCAATGTGAAACACCGTGCCCTCTCAGAGTGAAACACCGCGCCCTCACAGAGTGTAACTCCGTACCCTCTCAGAGTGAAACACCGTGCCCTCTCAGAGTGAAACACCGTGCCCTCACAGTGTGAAGCACCGTGCCCTCTCAGAGTGAAACACCGTGCCCTTTCAGTGTGAAACATCACGCCCTCACAGAGTGAAACACCGTGCCCTCACAGAGGGAATCTCCGTGACCTCTGAGTGAAGAACCGTGCCCTCTCAGAGTGAAATACCGTGTCTTCACAGAGTAAACATCGAGCCCACACAGAGTGAAACATCGAGCCCTCACAGAGTGAAACACCGTGCCATCTCAGAGTGAAATCCCTTGCCCTCACAGAGTGAAACACCATGTCATCTCAGAGTGAAACACCGTGCCCTCACAGAGTGAAACGCCGCGACATCTCAGAGTGAAACACCGTGCACTCACAGAGTGAAACACTGTGCCCTCACATCGTGAAACACCGAGCCCTCTCAGAGTGATACACCTTGCCCTTTCAGAGTGAAACACCGTACCGTCTCAGAGTGAAACACCGCGCCCTCTCAGATTGACACACTGTGCCCTCTCAGAGTGAAACACCGTGCCCTCACATAGTGAAACACCATGCCCTCTCAGAGTGAAACACTGTGCCCTCTCTGATTGACACATTGTGCCCTCACAGAGTGAAACTCCGTGCTCTCTCAGAGTGAAGGACCCTGCCCTCTCAGATTGACACACTGTGCCCTCTCGGAGTGAAACACCGTGCCCTCATAGAGTCAAAAACGGTATCCACACAGAATGATACAGCTTGACGTCACAGATTGAAAAACCGTAACCTCACGGTGTGAAAGACCATGCCCTCCCTGAGTTAAACGCCGTGCCCTCTCAAATTGACACATTGTGCCCTCACAGAGTGAAACACCGTGCCCTCACAGAGTGAAACACTGTGCCCTCTCAGAGTGAAACATCGTGCCCTCTCAGATTGACACACTGTGCCCTCTCAGAGTGAAATACCGTGTCTTCACAGAGTAAACATCGAGCCCTCACAGAGTGAAACATCGAGCCCTCACAGAGTGAAACACCGCGACATCTCAGAGTGAAACACCGTGCCATCTCAGAGAGAAACGTGTCCTCAAAGAGTGAAACACCGTGCCCTCGCAGTGTGAAACACCGTGCCCTCGCAGAGTGAGACAGCGCGCCCTCACAGAGTAAAACACCGCGACATCTCAGAGTGAAACACCGTGCCATCACAGAGAGAAACAACGTGTCCTCAAAGAGTGAAACACCGTGCCCTCGCAGTGTGAAACTCCGTGCCCTCGCAGAGTGAGACACCGCGCCCTCACAGAGTGAAACACCGTGCCCTCACAGAGGGAAACACCGTGACCTCTCAGAGTGAAACACCGTGCCCTCTCAGAGTGAAACACCGTGTCTTCACAGAGTAAACATCGAGCCCACACAGAGTGAAACATCGAGCCCTCACAGAGTGAAACACCGTGTACTCAGCGTGAAACACCTTGCCCTCATAGAGTGAAACACCGTGCCCTCATGGAGTGAAACACCATGTCATCTCAGAGTGAAACACCATGCCCTCTCAGAGTGAAGAACCGTGCCCTCACAGAGTGGAAGACCGTGCCCTCTCAGATTGACACATTGTGCCCTCTCAGATTGAAACACCGTGCCCTCTCAGATTGACACAATGTGCCCTCTCAGTGTGAAACACCGTGCCCTCACATAGTGAAACACCGTGCCCTCTCATAGTAAAACACGGTGCCTCTCAGAGTGAAGCACCGTGCCCTCTCAGATTGACACACTGTGCCCTCTCGGATTGAAACACCGTGCCCGCATAGAATCAAAAACGGTATCCACACAGAGTGATACAGCTTGCCCTCACAGATTGAAACACTGTACCCTCACGGTGTGAAACACCATGCCCTCTCAGATTGACAGATTGTGCCCTCACAGAGTGAAACACCGTGTCTTCACAGAGTAAACATTGAGCCCTCACAGAGTGAAACACTGCGACATCTCAGAGTGAAACACCGTGCCCTCAGTGTGAAACACCGTACCCTCACAGAGTGAAACACTGTGCCATCTCAGAGTGAAACACAGTACCCTCATAGAGTGAAACACCGTGCCCTCTCAGAGTGAAGCACCGTGCCCTCACAGAGTGCAACGCCGCGACATCTCAGATTGAAACACCGTACCCTCACAGAGTGCAACACCGTGTCCTCACAGAGTGAAACACGGTGCCCTCACAGTTTGACAAAGGGTGCCCTCAGAGTGAAACAACGTGCCCTCACAGAGTGAAACACCATGCCCTCACAGAGTGAAACACCGTGCCCTCACAGAGTGAGAAACCGCGCCCTCTCAGAGTGAAGCACCGTACCCTCAGTTTGAAACACCTTGCCCTCACAGAGTGAAACACCGTTCCCTCTCAGAGTGAAACACCGCGCCCTCACAGAGTGAAACACCGTGCCCTCACAGAGTGCAACGCCGCGACATCTCAGAGTGAAACGCCGTACCCTCACAGAGTGCAACACCGTGTCCTCACAGAGTGAAACACGGTGCCCTCACAGTTTGACAAAGGGTGCCCTCAGAGTGAAACAACGTGCCCTCACAGAGTGAAACACCATGCCCTCACAGACTGAAACACCGTGCCCTCGCAGTGTGAAACACCGTGCCCTCGCAGAGTGAGACACCGCGCCCTCACAGAGTGAAACTCCGTGCCCTCTCAGAGTAAAACACCGTGCCCTCTCAGAGTGAAACACCGTGCCCTCTCAGAGTGAAGAACCGTGCCCTCACAGAGTAGAGGACCGTGCCCTCTCAGATTGACACATTGTGCCCTCTCAGAGTGAAACATCGTGCCCTCTCAGATTGACACACTGTGCCCTCTCAGAGTGAAACACCGTGCCCTCACATAGTGAAACACCGTTCCCTCTCATAGTAAAACACGGTGCCTCTCAGAGTGAAGCACCGTGCCCTCACAGAGTGGAGGACCGTGCCCTCTCAGATTGACACATTGTGCCCTCTCAGATTGAAACACCGTGCCCTCTCAGATTGACACACTGTGCCCTCTCAGTGTGAAACACCGTGCCCTCACATAGTGAAACACCGTTCCCTCTCATAGTAAAACACGGTGCCTCTCAGAGTGAAGCACCGTGCCCTCTCAGATTGACACACTGTGCCCTCTCGGATTGAAACACCGCGCCCGCATAGAATCAAAAACGGTATCCACACAGAGTGATACAGCTTGCCCTCACAGATTGAAACACTGTACCCTCACGGTGTGAAACACCATGCCCTCTCAGATTGACAGATTGTGCCCTCACAGAGTGAAACACCGTGTCTTCACAGAGTAAACATTGAGCCCTCACAGAGTGAAACACTGCGACATCTCAGAGTGAAACACCGTGCCCTCACAGACTGAAACACCGTGCCCTCAGTGTGAAACACCGTACCCTCACAGAGTGAAACACCGTGCCATCTCAGAGTGAAACACAGTACCCTCATAGAGTGAAACACCGTGCCCTCTCAGAGTGAAACACCGTGCCCTCACAGAGTGCAACGCCGCGACATCTCAGAGTGAAACACCGTACCCTCACAGAGTGCAACACCGTGTCCTCACAGAGTGAAACACGGTGTCCTCACAGTTTGACAAAGGGTGCCCTCAGAGTGAAACAACGTGCCCTCACAGAGTGAAACACCATGGCCTCACAGAGTGAAACACCGTGCCTTCACAGAGTGAGAAACCGCGCCCTCTCAGAGTGAAGCACCGTACCCTCAGTTTGAAACACCTTGCCCTCACAGAGTGAAACACCGTGCCCTCTCAGAGTGAAACACCTTGCCCTCACAGAGTGAAACAACGTGCCCTCACAGAGTGAAACACCGTGCCCTCACAGAGTGAGAAACCGCGCCCTCTCAGAGTGATGCACCGTACCCTCAATTTGAAACACCTTGCCCTCACAGAGTGAAACACCGTGCCCTCTCAGAGTGAAACACCGCGCCCTCACAGAGTGAAACACCGCGCCCTCACAGAGTGAAACACCGTGCCCTCTCGGAGTGAAACACCGTGCCCTCACGGAGTGCAACACCGTGCCCTCACGGTGTGAAACACCGTGCCCTCTCAGAGTGAAACACCCCGCCCTCACAGAGAGAAACACCGTGCCCTCTCAGAGTGAAACACCGTGCCCTTGCAGTTTGAAACACCGTGCCATCACAGAGAGAAACAACGTGTCCTCAAAGAGTGAAACAGCGTGCCCTCGCAATTTGAAACACCGTGCCCTCTCAGAGTGAAACACCGCGCCCTCACAGAGTGTAACTCCGTACCCTCTCAGAGTGAAACACCGTGCCCTCTCAGAGTGAAACACCGTGCCCTCACAGAATGAAACACCGTGCCATCTCAGAGTGAAACACCGCGCCCTCACAGAGTGAAACACCGTGCCTTCTCAGAGTGAAACACCATGCCCTCACAGTGTGAAGCACCGTGCCCTCTCAGAGTGAAACACCGTGCCCTTTCAGTGTGAAACATCACGCCCTCACAGAGTGAAACACCGTGCCCTCACAGAGGGAATCTCCGTGACCTCTGAGTGAAGCACCGTGCCCTCTCAGAGTGAAATACCGTGTCTTCACAGAGTAAACATCGAGCCCTCACAGAGTGAAACATCGAGCCCTCACAGAGTGAAACACCGCGACATCTCAGAGTGAAACACCGTGCCATCTCAGAGAGAAACAACGTGTCCTCAAAGAGTGAAACACCGTGCCCTCGCAGTGTGAAACACCGTGCCCTCGCAGAGTGAGACAGCGCGCCCTCACAGAGTTAAACACCGCGACATCTCAGAGTGAAACACCGTGCCATCACAGAGAGAAACAACGTGTCCTCAAAGAGTGAAACATCGTGCCCTCGCAGTGTGAAACACCGTGCCCTCGCAGAGTGAAACACCGCGCCCTCACAGAGTGAAACACCGTGCCCTCTCAGAGTAAAACACCGTGCCCTCTCAGAGTGAAACACCGTGCCCTCACAGAGTGCAACGCCGCGACATCTCAGAGTGAAACACCGTACCCTCACAGAGTTCAACACCGTGTCCTCACAGAGTGAAACACGGTGTCCTCACAGTTTGACAAAGGGTGCCCTCAGAGTGAAACAACGTGCCCTCACAGAGTGAAACACCATGGCCTCACAGAGTGAAACACCGTGCCTTCACAGAGTGAGAAACCGCGCCCTCTCAGAGTGAAGCACCGTACCCTCAGTTTGAAACACCTTGCCCTCACAGAGTGAAACACCGTGCCCTCTCAGAGTGAAACACCTTGCCCTCACAGAGTGAAACAACGTGCCCTCACAGAGTGAAACACCGTGCCCTCACAGAGTGAGAAACCGCGCCCTCTCAGAGTGATGCACCGTACCCTCAATTTGAAACACCTTGCCCTCACAGAGTGAAACACCGTGCCCTCTCAGAGTGAAACACCGCGCCCTCACAGAGTGAAACACCGCGCCCTCACAGAGTGAAACACCGTGCCCTCTCGGAGTGAAACACCGTGCCCTCACGGAGTGCAACACCGTGCCCTCACGGTGTGAAACACCGTGCCCTCTCAGAGTGAAACACCCCGCCCTCACAGAGAGAAACACCGTGCCCTCTCAGAGTGAAACACCGTGCCCTTGCAGTTTGAAACACCGTGCCATCACAGAGAGAAACAACGTGTCCTCAAAGAATGAAACAGCGTGCCCTCGCAATGTGAAACACCGTGCCCTCTCAGAGTGAAACACCGCGCCCTCACAGAGTGTAACTCCGTACCCTCTCAGAGTGAAACACCGTGCCCTCTCAGAGTGAAACACCGTGCCCTCACAGAATGAAACACCGTGCCATCTCAGAGTGAAACACCGTGCCTTCTCAGAGTGAAACACCATGCCCTCACAGTGTGAAGCACCGTGCCCTCTCAGAGTGAAACACCGTGCCCTTTCAGTGTGAAACATCACGCCCTCACAGAGTGAAACACCGTGCCCTCACAGAGGGAATCTCCGTGACCTCTGAGTGAAGCACCGTGCCCTCTCAGAGTGAAATACCGTGTCTTCACAGAGTAAACATCGAGCCCTCACAGAGTGAAACATCGAGCCCTCACAGAGTGAAACACCGCGACATCTCAGAGTGAAACACCGTGTCATCTCAGAGAGAAACAACGTGTCCTCAAAGAGTGAAACACCGTGCCCTCGCAGTGTGAAACACCGTGCCCTCGCAGAGTGAGACAGCGCGCCCTCACAGAGTAAAACACCGCGACATCTCAGAGTGAAACACCGTGCCATCACAGAGAGAAACAACGTGTCCTCAAAGAGTGAAACATCGTGCCCTCGCAGTGTGAAACACCGTGCCCTCGCAGAGTGAAACACCGCGCCCTCACAGAGTGAAACACCGTGCCCTCTCAGAGTAAAACACCGTGCCCTCTCAGAGTGAAACACCGTGCCCTCACAGAGTGCAACGCCGCGACATCTCAGAGTGAAACACCGTACCCTCACAGAGTTCAACACCGTGTCCTCACAGAGTGAAACACGGTGTCCTCACAGTTTGACAAAGGGTGCCCTCAGAGTGAAACAACGTGCCCTCACAGAGTGAAACACCATGGCCTCACAGAGTGAAACACCGTGCCTTCACAGAGTGAGAAACCGCGCCCTCTCAGAGTGAAGCACCGTACCCTCAGTTTGAAACACCGTGCCCTCACAGAGTGAAACACCGTGCCCTCTCAGAGTGAAACACCTTGCCCTCACAGAGTGAAACAACGTGCCCTCACAGAGTGAAACACCGTGCCCTCACAGAGTGAGAAACCGCGCCCTCTCAGAGTGATGCACCGTACCCTCAATTTGAAACACCTTGCCCTCACAGAGTGAAACACCGTGCCCTCTCAGAGTGAAACACCGCGCCCTCACAGAGTGAAACACCGCGCCCTCACAGAGTGAAACACCGTGCCCTCTCGGAGTGAAACACCGTGCCCTCACGGAGTGCAACACCGTGCCCTCACGGTGTGAAACACCGTGCCCTCTCAGAGTGAAACACCCCGCCCTCACAGAGAGAAACACCGTGCCCTCTCAGAGTGAAACACCGTGCCCTTGCAGTTTGAAACACCGTGCCATCACAGAGAGAAACAACGTGTCCTCAAAGAATGAAACAGCGTGCCCTCGCAATGTGAAACACCGTGCCCTCTCAGAGTGAAACACCGCGCCCTCACAGAGTGTAACTCCGTACCCTCTCAGAGTGAAACACCGTGCCCTCTCAGAGTGAAACACCGTGCCCTCACAGAATGAAACACCGTGCCATCTCAGAGTGAAACACCGCGCCCTCACAGAGTGAAACACCGTGCCTTCTCAGAGTGAAACACCATGCCCTCACAGTGTGAAGCACCGTGCCCTCTCAGAGTGAAACACCGTGCCCTTTCAGTGTGAAGCATCACGCCCTCACAGAGTGAAACACCGTGCCCTCACAGAGGGAATCTCCGTGACCTCTGAGTGAAGTACCGTGCCCTCTCAGAGTGAAATACCGTGTCTTCACAGAGTAAACATCGAGCCCTCACAGAGTGAAACATCGAGCCCTCACAGAGTGAAACACCGTGCCCTCGCAGTGTGAAACACCGTGCCCTCGCAGAGTGAGACAGCGCGCCCTCACAGAGTAAAACACCGCGACATCTCAGAGTGAAACACCGTGCCATCACAGAGAGAAACAACGTGTCCTCAAAGAGTGAAACATCGTGCCCTCGCAGTGTGAAACACCGTGCCCTCGCAGAGTGAAACACCGCGCCCTCACAGAGTGAAACACCGTGCCCTCTCAGAGTAAAACACCGTGCCCTCTCAGAGTGAAACATCGTGCCCTCACCGAGGGAAACACCGTGACCTCTCAGAGTGAAACACCGTGCCCTCTCAGAGTGAAACACCGTGTCTTCACAGAGTAAACATCGAGCCCACACAGAGTGAAACATCGAGCCCTCACAGAGTGAAACACCGTGTACTCAGCGTGAAACACCTTGCCCTCATAGAGTGAAACACCGAGCCCTCACGGAGTGAAACACCATGTCATCTCAGAGTGAAACACCGTGCCCTCTCAGAGTGAAACATCGTGCCCTCACCGAGGGAAACACCGTGAAATCTCAGAGTGAAACACCGTGCCCTCTCAGAGTGAAACACCGTGTCTTCACAGAGTAAACATCGAGCCCACACAGAGTGAAACATCGAGCCCTCACAGAGTGAAACACCGTGTACTCAGCGTGAAACACCTTGCCCTCATAGAGTGAAACACCGAGCCCTCACGGAGTGAAACACCATGTCATCTCAGAGTGAAACACCGTGCCCTCTCAGAGTGAAGAACCGTGCCCTCACAGAGTGGAAGACCGTGCCCTCTCAGATTGACACATTGTGCCCTCTCAGTGTGAAATACCGTGTCTTCACAGAGTAAACATCGAGCCCTCACAGAGTGAAACATCGAGCCCTCACAGAGTGAAACACCGCGACATCTCAGAGTGAAACACCGTGCCATCTCAGAGTAAAACACCGTGCCCTCTCAGAGTGAAACATCGTGCCCTCACCGAGGGAAACACCGTGACCTCTCAGAGTGAAACACCGTGCCCTCTCAGAGTGAAACACCGTGTCTTCACAGAGTAAACATCGAGCCCACACAGAGTGAAACATCGAGCCCTCACAGAGTGAAACACCGTGTACTCAGCGTGAAACACCTTGCCCTCATAGAGTGAAACACCGAGCCCTCACGGAGTGAAACACCATGTCATCTCAGAGTGAAACACCGTGCCCTCTCAGAGTGAAACATCGTGCCCTCACCGAGGGAAACACCGTGACCTCTCAGAGTGAAACACCGTGCCCTCTCAGAGTGAAACACCGTGTCTTCACAGAGTAAACATCGAGCCCACACAGAGTGAAACATCGAGCCCTCACAGAGTGAAACACCGTGTACTCAGCGTGAAACACCTTGCCCTCATAGAGTGAAACACCGAGCCCTCACGGAGTGAAACACCATGTCATCTCAGAGTGAAACACCGTGCCCTCTCAGAGTGAAGAACCGTGCCCTCACAGAGTGGAAGACCGTGCCCTCTCAGATTGACACATTGTGCCCTCTCAGTGTGAAATACCGTGTCTTCACAGAGTAAACATCGAGCCCTCACAGAGTGAAACATCGAGCCCTCACAGAGTGAAACACCGCGACATCTCAGAGTGAAACACCGTGCCATCTCAGAGAGAAACAACGTGCCCTCAAAGAGTGAAACACCGTGCCCTCGCAGTGTGAAACACCGTGCCCTCGCAGAGTGAGACAGCGCGCCCTCACAGAGTAAAACACCGCGACATCTCAGAGTGAAACACCGTGCCATCACAAAGAGAAACAACGTGTCCTCAAAGAGTGAAACACCGTGCCCTCGCAGTGTGAAACACCGTGCCCTCGCAGAGTGAGACACCGCGCCCTCACAGAGTGAAACACCGTGCCCTCACAGAGGGAAACACCGTGACCTCTCAGAGTGAAACACCGTGCCCTCTCAGAGTGAAACACCGTGTCTTCACAGAGTAAACATCGAGCCCACACAGAGTGAAACATCGAGCCCTCACAGAGTGAAACACCGTGTACTCAGCGTGAAACACCTTGCCCTCATAGAGTGAAACACCGTGCCCTCATGGAGTGAAACACCATGTCATCTCAGAGTGAAACACCGTGCCATCTCAGAGTGAAATCCCTTGCCCTCACAGAGTGAAACACCATGTCATCTCGGAGTGAAACACCGTGCCCTCACAGAGTGAAACGCCGCGACATCTCAGAGTGAAACACCGTGCACTCACAGAGTGAAACACTGTGCCCTCACATCGTGAAACACCGAGCCCTCTCAGAGTGATACACCTTGCCCTTTCAGAGTGAAACACCGTACCGTCTCAGAGTGAAACACCGCGCCCTCTCAGATTGACACACTGTGCCCTCTCAGAGTGAAACACCGTGCCCTCACATAGTGAAACACCATGCCCTCTCAGAGTGAAACACTGTGCCCTCTCTGATTGACACATTGTGCCCTCACAGAGTGAAACTCCGTGCTCTCTCAGAGTGAAGGACCCTGCCCTCTCAGATTGACACACTGTGCCCTCTCGGAGTGAAACACCGTGCCCTCATAGAGTCAAAAACGGTATCCACACAGAATGATACAGCTTGACGTCACAGATTGAAAAACCGTAACCTCACGGTGTGAAAGACCATGCCCTCCCTGAGTTAAACGCCGTGCCCTCTCAAATTGACACATTGTGCCCTCACAGAGTGAAACACCGTGCCCTCACAGAGTGAAACACTGTGCCCTCTCAGAGTGAAACATCGTGCCCTCTCAGATTGACACACTGTGCCCTCTCAGAGTGAAATACCGTGTCTTCACAGAGTAAACATCGAGCCCTCACAGAGTGAAACATCGAGCCCTCACAGAGTGAAACACCGCGACATCTCAGAGTGAAACACCGTGCCATCTCAGAGAGAAACAACGTGTCCTCAAAGAGTGAAACACCGTGCCCTCGCAGTGTGAAACACCGTGCCCTCGCAGAGTGAGACAGCGCGCCCTCACAGAGTAAAACACCGCGACATCTCAGAGTGAAACACCGTGCCATCACAGAGAGAAACAACGTGTCCTCAAAGAGTGAAACACCGTGCCCTCGCAGTGTGAAACACCGTGCCCTCGCAGAGTGAGACACCGCGCCCTCACAGAGTGAAACACCGTGCCCTCACAGAGGGAAACACCGTGACCTCTCAGAGTGAAACACCGTGCCCTCTCAGAGTGAAACACCGTGTCTTCACAGAGTAAACATCGAGCCCACACAGAGTGAAACATCGAGCCCTCACAGAGTGAAACACCGTGTACTCAGCGTGAAACACCTTGCCCTCATAGAGTGAAACACCGTGCCCTCATGGAGTGAAACACCATGTCATCTCAGAGTGAAACACCGTGCCCTCTCAGAGTGAAGAACCGTGCCCTCACAGAGTGGAAGACCGTGCTCTCTCAGATTGACACATTGTGCCCTCTCAGATTGAAACACCGTGCCCTCTCAGATTGACACAATGTGCCCTCTCAGTGTGAAACACCGTGCCCTCACATAGTGAAACACCTTGCCCTCTCAGAGTAAAACACGGTGCCTCTCAGAGTGAAGCACCATGCCCTCTCAGATTGACACACTGTGCCCTCTCGGATTGAAACACCGTGCCCGCATAGAATCAAAAACGGTATCCACACAGAGTGATACAGCTTGCCCTCACAGATTGAAACACTGTACCCTCACGGTGTGAAACACCATGCCCTCTCAGATTGACAGATTGTGCCCTCACAGAGTGAAACACCGTGTCTTCACAGAGTAAACATTGAGCCCTCACAGAGTGAAACACTGCGACATCTCAGAGTGAAACACCGTGCCCTCAGTGTGAAACACCGTACCCTCACAGAGTGAAACACCGTGCCATCTCAGAGTGAAACACAGTACCCTCATAGAGTGAAACACCGTGCCCTCTCAGAGTGAAGCACCGTGCCCTCACAGAGTGCAACGCCGTGTCCTCACAGAGTGAAACACGGTGCCCTCACAATTTGACAAAGGGTGCCCTCAGAGTGAAACAACGTGCCCTCACAGAGTGAAACACCATGCCCTCACAGAGTGAAACACCGTGCCCTCACAGAGTGAGAAACCGCGCCCTCTCAGAGTGAAGCACCGTACCCTCAGTTTGAAACACCTTGCCCTCACAGAGTGAAACACCGTTCCCTCTCAGAGTGAAACACCGCGCCCTCACAGAGTGAAACACCGTGCCCTCACAGAGTGCAACGCCGCGACATCTCAGAGTGAAACACCGTACCCTCACAGAGTGCAACACCGTGTCCTCACAGAGTGAAACACGGTGCCCTCACAGTTTGACAAAGGGTGCCCTCAGAGTGAAACAACGTGCCCTCACAGAGTGAAACACCGTGCCCTCACAGAGTGAGAAACCGCGCCCTCTCAGAGTGAAGCACCGTACCCTCAGTTTGAAACACCTTGCCCTCACAGAGTGAAACACCGTTCCCTCTCAGAGTGAAACACCGCGCCCTCACAGAGTGAAACACCGTGCCTTCTCAGAGTGAAACACCATGCCCTCACAGTCTGAAGCACCATGCCCTCTCAGAGTGAAACATCGTGCCCTTGCAGTTTGAAACACTGTGCCCTCACAGAGTGAAACACCGCGCCCTCACAGAGTGAAACACCGTGCCCTCTCAGAGCGAAACACCGTGCCCTCACAGAGGGAAACTCCGTGACCTCTCAGAGTGAAACACCGTGCCCTCTCAGAGTGAAATACCGTGTCTTCACAGAGTAAACATCGAGCCCTCACAAAGTGAAACATCGAGCCCTCACAGAGTGAAACACCGCGACATCTCAGAGTGAAGCACCGTGCCATCACAGAGAGAAACAACGTGTCCTCAAAGAGTGAAACACCGTGCCCTCGCAGTGTGAAACACCTTGCCCTCACAGAGTGAGACACCGCGCCCTCACAGAGTGAAACACCGTGCCCTCTCAGAGTAAAACACCGTGCCCTCTCAGAGTGAAACACTGTGCCCTCTCAGAGTGAAACACCGTGTCTTCACAGAGTAAACATCGAGCCCACACAGAGTGAAACATCGAGCCCTCACAGAGTGAAACACCGTGCACTCAGCGTGAAACACCTTGCCCTCATAGAGTGAAACACCGTGCCATCTCAGAGTGAAACACCTTGCCCTCACAGAGTGAAAAACCGTGCCCTCACAGAGTTAAACTCCGTGCCCTCTCAGTGTCAAACACCTTGCCCTCACAGAGTGAAACACCATGTCATCTCAGAGTGAAACACCGTGCCCTCACAGAGTGAAACGCCGCGACATCTCAGAGTGAAACACCGTGCACTCACAGAGTGAAAAACTGTGCCCTCACATAGTGAAACACCATGCCCTCTCAGAGTGATACACCTTGCCCTCTCAATGTGAAACACCGTGCCCTCTCAGAGTGAAACACCGCGCCCTCTCAGATTGACACACTGTGCCCTCTCAGAGTGAAACACCGTGCCCTCACATAGTGAAACACCATGCCCTCTCAGAGTGAAACACTGTGCCCTCTCAGATTGACACATTGTGCCCTCTCGGAGTGAAACACCGTGCCATCATAGAGTCAAAAACGGTATCCACACAGAATGATACAGCTTGACGTCACAGATTGAAAAACCGTTACCTCACGGTATGAAAGACCATGCCTTCCCTGAGTTAAACTCCGTGCCCTCTCAAATTGACACATTGTGCCCTCACAGAGTGAAACACCGTGCCCTCACAGAGTGAAACACTGTGCCCTCTCAGTGTGAAACATCGTGCCCTCTCAGATTGACACACTGTGCCCTCTCAGAGTGAAACACCGTGCCCTCACACAGTGAAACACCATGCCCTCTCAGAGTGAAACACTGTGCCCTCTCAGATGGACACATTCTGCCCTCACAGAGTGCAACTCCGTGCTCTCTCAGAGTGAAGCACCGTGCCCTCTCAGATTGACACACTGTGCCCTTTCGGATTGAAACTCCGTGCCCGCATAGAGTCAAAAACGCTATCCACACAGAGTGATACAGCTTGCCCTCACAGATTGAAACACCGTACCCTCACGGTGTGAAACACCATGCCCTCCCTGAGTTAAACTCCGTGCCCACTCAGATTGACACATTGTGCCCTCACAGAGTGAAACACCATGCCCTCACAGAGTGAAACACCGTGCCCTCTCAGAATGAAACAACGTGCCAACTCAGAGACACACTGTGCCCTCTCGGATGAAACACCGTGCCCTCTCAGATGGACACATTGTGCCCTCACAGAATGAAACACCGTGCCTTCTCAGATTGACACACTGTGCCCTCTCGGAGTGAAACACTGTGCCCTCTCAGAGTGAAACACCATGCCCTCACTTTGTGAAATACCGTGCCCTCTCAGAGTGAAACACCGTGCCCTTTCAGAGTGAAACACTGTGCCCTCACAGAGTGAAACACCGTACCCTCTCAGAGTGAAGGACCGTACCCTTTCAGAGTGAAACACCGCGCCCTCACCGATTGACACACTGTGCCCTCAAATAGTGAAACACCGTGCCCTCTCAAAGTGAAACACCATGCCCTCTCAGAGTGAAACATCATGCCCTCTCAGATTGACACACTGTGCCCTCTCAGAGTGAAACACCGTGCCATCTCAGAGAGAAACACCGTGCCCTCTCAGATTAACACACTGTGCCCTCTCAGAGTGAAACACCGTGCCCTCTCAGAGTGAAGCACCGTGCCCTCACAGAGTGGAAGACCATGCCCTCTCAGATTGACACATTGTGCCCTCTCAGAGTGAAACACCGTGCCCTCTCAGATTGACACACTGTGCCCTCTCAGAGAGATACACCGTGCCCTCACATAGTGAAACACCGTGCCCTCTCAGAATGAAACACGGTGCCTCTCAGAGTGAAGCACCGTGCCCTCTCAGATTGACACACTGTGCCCTCTCGGATTGAAACACCGTGCCCGCATAGAATCAAAAACGGTATCCACTCAGAGTGATACAGCTTGCCCTCACAGATTGAAACACTGCACCCTCACAGTGTGAAACACCATGCCCTCTCAGAATGAAACAACGTGCCAACTCAGATTGACACACTGTGCCCTCTCGGATGAAACACCGTGCCCTCTCAGATGGACATATTGTGCCCTCACAGAATGGAACACCGTGCCTTCTCAGATTGACACACTGTGCCCTCTCGAAGTGAAACACCGTGCCCTCACAGAGTGACACACCGTGCCCTCTCAGAGTGAAACACCGTGCCCTCACAGAGTGGAACACCATGCCCTCACAGTGTGAAACACGGTGCCCTCACAGAGTGAAACCCCCCGCCCTCACAGAGTGAAGCACCGTGCCCTCTCAGAGTGAAACACCGTGCCCTTGCAGTTTGAAACACCGTGCCATCACAGAGACAAACAACGTGTCCTCAAAGAGTGAAAATCCGTGCCCTCTCAGAGTGAAACACCCCACCCTCACAGAGTGAAACACCGTGCCCTCTCAGAGTGAAACACCGTGCCCTTGCAGTTTTAAACACCGTGCCATCACAGAGAGAAACAACGTGTTCTCAAAGAGTGAAACTCCGTGCCCTCTCAGAGTGAAAAACCGTGCCCTCTCAGAGTGAAACACCGTGCCCTCACAGAATGAAACACCGTGCCCTCACAGAGTGAAACACCGTGCCTTCTCAGAGTGAAACACCGCGCCCTCACAGAGTGAAACACCATGCCTTCTCAGAGTGAAACACCATGCCCTCACAGTGTGAAGCACCGTGCCCTCTCAGAGTGAAACACCGTGCCCTTTCAGTGTGAAACACCATACCCTCACAGAGTGAAACACCGCGCCCTCGCAGTGTGAAACACCGTGCCCTCACAGAGTGAAACACCGCGCCCTCACAGAGTGAAACACCGTGCCTTCTCAGAGTGAAACACCGTGCCCTCACAGAGGGAAACACCGTGACCTCTCAGAGTGAAAGACCGTGTCTTCACAGAGTAAACATCGAGCCCACACAGAGGGAAACATCGAGCCCTCACAGAGTGAAACACCGTGCCCTCACAGAGTGAAACACCGTGCACTCAGCGTGAAACACCTTGCCCTCATAGAGTGAAACACCTTGCCCTCACGGAGTGAAACACCATGTCATCTCAGAGTGAAACACCGTGCCCTCACAGAGTGAAACACCGCGACATCTCAGAGTGAAAAACCGTGCAATCACAGAGTGAAACACCGTGCCCTCTCAGTGTCAAACACCTTGCCCTCACTGAGTGAAACACCATGTCATCTCAGAGTGAAACACCGTGCCCTCACAGAGTGAAACGCCACGACATCTCAGAGTGAAACACCGTGCACTCACAGAGTTAAACACCGTGCCCTCACATAGTGAAACACCGTGCCCTCTCAGAGTGATACACCTTGCCCTCTCAGAGTGAAACACCGTACCCTCTCAGACTGAAACACCGCGCCCTCTCAGATTGACACACTGTGCCCTCTCAGAGTGAAACACCGTGCCCTCACATAGTGAAACACCGTGCCCTCTCAGAGTGAAACACTGTGCCCTCTCAGATTGACACATTGTGCCCTCACAGAGTGAAACTCCGTGCTCTCTCAGAGTGAAGCACCGTGCCCTCTCAGATTGACAGATTGTGCCCTCACAGAGTGAAACACCGTGTCTTCACAGAGTAAACATTGAGCCCTCACAGAGTGAAACACTGCGACATCTCAGAGTGAAACACTGTGCCCTCACAGACTGAAACACCGTGCCCTCAGTGTGAAACACCGTACTCTCACAGAGTGAAACACCGTGCCAACTCAGAGTGAAACACAGTGCCCTCATAGTGTGAAACACCGTGCCCTCTCAGAGTGAAACACCGTGCCCTCACAGAGTGCAACGCCGCGACATCTCAGAGTGAAACACTGTGCCCTCACAGAGTGAAGCACTGTCCCCTTATGGAGTGAATCACCGCACCCTAACAAATTGAAACACCGTGCCCTCACAGATTGAAACTCTGAGCCCTCACAGAGTGAAACACCGTACCCTCTCAGAGTGAAACACCGTGCCCTCTCAGAGTGAAACATCGTGCCCTCTCAGATTGACACACTGTGCCCTCTCAGAGTGAAACACCGTGCCCTCTCAGATTGACACACTGTGCCCTCTCAGAGTGAAACACCATGCCCTCACATAGTGAAACACCGTGCCCTCTCAGAGCAAAACACGGTGCCTCTCAGAGTGAAGCACCGTCCCCTCTCAGATTGACACACTGTGCCCTCTCGGAATGCAACACCGTGCCCGCGTGGAATCAAAAACGGTATCCACACAGAGCGATACAGCTCGCCCTCACAGATTGAAACACTGTACCCTCACGGTGTGAAACACCATGCCCTCTCAGATTGACAGATTGTGCCCTCACAGAGTGAAACACCGTGTCTTCACAGAGTAAACATCGAGCCCTCACAGAGTAAAACACTGCGACATCTCAGAGTAAAACACCGTGCCCTCACAGACTGAAACACCGTGCCCTCAGTGTGAAACACCATACCCTCACAGAGTGAAACACCGTGCCATCTCAGAGTGAAACACAGTGCCCTCATAGAGTGAAACACCGTGCCCTCTCAGAGTGAAACACCGTGCCCTCACAGAGTGCAATGCCGCGACATCTCAGAGTGAACAACTGTGCCCTCAGAGAGTGAAGCATTGTCTCCTTATGGAGTGAAACACCGCACCCTCACAAATTTAAACACCGTGCCTTCTCAGATTGACACACTGTGCCCTCTCGGAGTGAAACACCGTGCCCTCTCAGAGTGAAACATCGTGCCCTCTCAGATTGACACACTGTGCCCTCTCAGAGTGAAACACCATGCCCTCACATAGTGAAACACCGTGCCCTCTCAGAGTAAAACACGGTGCCTCTCAGAGTGAAGCACCGTGCCCTCTCAGATTGACACACTGTACCCTCTCGGAATGCAACACCGTGCCCGCGTTGAATCAAAAACGGTATCCACACAGAGCGAGACAGCTTGCCCTCACAGATTGAAACACTGTACCCTCACGGTGTGAAACACCATGCCCTCTCAGATTGACAGATTGTGCCCTCACAGAGTGAAACACCGTGTCTTCACAGAGTAAACATCGAGCCCTCACAGAGTGAAACACTGCGACATCTCAGAGTAAAACACTGTGCCCTCACAGACTGATACACCGTGCCCTCAGTGTGAAACACCGTACCCTCACAGAGTGAAACACCGTGCCATCACAGAGTGAAACACAGTGCCCTCATAGAGTGAAACACCGTGCCCTCTCAGAGTGAAACACCGTGCCCTCACAGAGTGCAATGCCGCGACATCTCAGAGTGAACCACTGTGCCCTCAGAGAGTGAAGCACTGTCTCCTTATGGAGTGAAACACCGCACCCTCACAAATTTAAACACCGTGCCTTCTCAGATTGACACACTGTGCCCTCTCGGAGTGAAACACCGTGCCCTCACAGAGTGAAAAATCATGCCCTCTCAGAGTGAAACACCGTGCCCTCTCAGAGTGAAGAACCGTGCCCTCTCAGAGTGAAACACCGTGCACTCTCAGATTGACACAATGTGCCCTCTCAGAGTGAAACACCGTGCCCTCACATAGTGAAAAACCGTGCCCTCTCAGAGTAAAACATGGTGCCTCTCAGAGTGAAGAACCGTGCCCTCTCAGATTGAGGCACTGTGCCCTCTCGGAATGCAACACCGTGCCCGCATGGAATCAAAAACGGTATCCACACAGAGCGATACATCTTGCCCTCACAGATTGAAACACTGTACCCTCACGATGTGAAACACCATGCCCTCTCAGATTGACAGATTGTGCCCTCACAGAAACACCGTGTTTTCACAGAGTAAACATCGAGCCCTCACAGAGTGAAACACTGCGACATCTCAGAGTAAAACACCGTGCCCTCACAGACTGAAACACCGTGCCCTCAGTGTGAAACACCGTACCCTCACAGAGTGAAACACTGTGCCATCTCAGAGTGAAACACAGTGCCCTCATAGAGTGAAACACCGTGCCCTCTCAGAGTGAAACACCGTGCCCTCACAGAGTGCAATGCCGCGACATCTCAGAGTGAACCACTGTGCCCTCAGAGAGTGAAGCACTGTCTCCTTATGGAGTGAAACACCGCACCCTCACAAATTTAAACACCGTGCCATCTCAGATTGACACACTGTGCCCTCTCGGAGTGAAACACCGTGCCCTCACAGAGTGAAAAACCATGCCCTCTCAGAGTGAAACACCGTGCCCTCTCAGAGTGAAGAACCGTGCCCTCACAGAGTGGAAGACCGTGCCCTCTGAGATTGACACATTGTGCCCTCTCAGAGTGAAACACCGTGCCCTCTCAGATTGACACAATGTGCCCTCTCAGAGTGAAATACCGTGCCCTCACATAGTGAAAAACCGTGCCCTTTCAGAGTAAAACACGGTGCCTCTCAGAGTAAAGAACCGTGCCCTCTCAGATTGACACATTGTGCCCTCTCGGATTGAAACAACGTGCCCACATAGAATCAAAAATCGTATCCACACAGAGTGATACAGCTTGCCCTCACAGATTGAAACGCTGTACCCTCACGGTGTGAAACACCATGCCCTCTCAGAATGAAACACCGTGCCAACTCAGATTGACACACTGTGCCCTCTCGGATGAAAAACCGTGCCCTCTCAGATGGACACATTGTGCCCTCACAGAATGAAACACCGTGCCTTCTCAGATTGAAACATTGTGCCCTCTCGGAGTGAAACACCGTGCCCTCACAGAGTGAAAAACCGTGCCCTCTCAGAGTGAAACACCGTGCCCTCTCAGAGTGAAACACCGTGCCCTCACAGAATGAAACACCGTGCCCTCACAGAGTGAAACACCGTGCCTTCTCAGAGTGAAACACCGCGCCCTCACAGAGAGAAACACCATGCCTTCTCAGAGTGAAACACCATGCCCTCACAGTGTGAAGCACCGTGCCCTCTCAGAGTGAAACACCGTGCCCTTTCAGTGTGAAACACCATGCCCTCACAGAGTGAAACACCGCGCCCTCGCAGTGTGAAACACCGTGCCCTCACAGAGTGAAACACCGCGCCCTCACAGAGTGAAACACCGTGCCTTCTCAGAGTGAAACACCGTGCCCTCACAGAGGGAAACACCGTGACCTCTCAGAGTGAAAGACCGTGTCTTCACAGAGTAAACATCGAGCCCACACAGAGGGAAACATCGAGCCCTCACAGAGTGAAACACCGTGCCCTCACAGAGTGAAACACCATGCACTCAGCGTGAAACACCTTGCCCTCATAGAGTGAAACACCTTGCCCTCACGGAGTGAAACACCATGTCATCTCAGAGTGAAACACCGTGCCCTCACAGAGTGAAACATCGTGCCCTCTCAGAGTGAAACACTGTGCCCTCACAGAGTGAAACACTGTGCCCTCAGAGAGTGAAAAACCATGCCCTCACAGTGTGAAACACCGTGCCCTCTCAACGTGAAACACCGTGCCCTCACAGATTGCAATGCCGCAACATCTCAGAGTGAACCACTGTGCCCTCAGAGAGTGAAGCACTGTCGGCTTATGGAGTGAAACACCGCACCCTCACAAATTTAAACACCGTGCCTTCTCAGATTGACACACTGTGCCCTCTCGGAGTGAAACACCGTGCCCTCTCAGAGTGAAACATCGTGCCCTCTCAGATTGACACACTGTGCCCTCTCAGAGTGAAACACCATGCCCTCACATAGTGAAACACCGTGCCCTCTCAGAGTAAAACACGGTGCCTCTCAGAGTGAAGCACCGTGCCCTCTCAGATTGAGGCACTGTGCCCTCTCGGAATGCAACACCGTGCCCGCATGGAATCAAAAACGGTATCCACACAGAGCGATACATCTTGCCCTCACAGATTGAAACACTGTACCCTCACGATGTGAAACACCATGCCCTCTCAGATTGACAGATTGTGCCCTCACAGAAACACCGTGTTTTCACAGAGTAAACATCGAGCCCTCACAGAGTGAAACACTGCGACATCTCAGAGTAAAACACCGTGCCCTCACAGACTGAAACACCGTGCCCTCAGTGTGAAACACCGTACCCTCACAGAGTGAAACACTGTGCCATCTCAGAGTGAAACACAGTGCCCTCATAGAGTGAAACACCGTGCCCTCTCAGAGTGAAACACCGTGCCCTCACAGAGTGCAATGCCGCGACATCTCAGAGTGAACCACTGTGCCCTCAGAGAGTGAAGCACTGTCTCCTTATGGAGTGAAACACCGCACCCTCACAAATTTAAACACCGTGCCATCTCAGATTGACACACTGTGCCCTCTCGGAGTGAAACACCGTGCCCTCACAGAGTGAAAAACCATGCCCTCTCAGAGTGAAACACCGTGCCCTCTCAGAGTGAAGAACCGTGCCCTCACAGAGTGGAAGACCGTGCCCTCTGAGATTGACACATTGTGCCCTCTCAGAGTGAAACACCGTGCCCTCTCAGATTGACACAATGTGCCCTCTCAGAGTGAAATACCGTGCCCTCACATAGTGAAAAACCGTGCCCTTTCAGAGTAAAACACGGTGCCTCTCAGAGTAAAGAACCGTGCCCTCTCAGATTGACACATTGTGCCCTCTCGGATTGAAACAACGTGCCCACATAGAATCAAAAATCGTATCCACACAGAGTGATACAGCTTGCCCTCACAGATTGAAACGCTGTACCCTCACGGTGTGAAACACCATGCCCTCTCAGAATGAAACACCGTGCCAACTCAGATTGACACACTGTGCCCTCTCGGATGAAAAACCGTGCCCTCTCAGATGGACACATTGTGCCCTCTCAGAGTGAAACACCGTGCCCTCTCAGATTGACACACTGTGCCCTCTCGGAGTGAAACACCGTGCCCTCACAGAGTGAAAAACCGTGCCCTCTCAGAGTGAAACACCTTGCCCTCTCAGAGTGTAACACCGTGCCCTCACAGAGTGAAACATCGTACCCTCACAGGGTGAAACACCGTGCCATCTCAGAGTGAAACACTGCGCACTCTCAGAGTGAAACACCGTGCCCTCTCAGATTGACACACTGTGCCCTCACAGAGTCAAACACCGTGCCCTCTCAGAGTGAAACACCGTGCCCTTTCAGTGTGAAACACCATGCCCTCACAGAGTGAAACACCGCGCCCTCGCAGTGTGAAACACCGTGCCCTCACAGAGTGAAACACCGCGCCCTCACAGAGTGAAACACCGTGCCTTCTCAGAGTGAAACACCGTGCCCTCACAGAGGGAAACACCGTGACCTCTCAGAGTGAAAGACCGTGTCTTCACAGAGTAAACATCGAGCCCACACAGAGGGAAACATCGAGCCCTCACAGAGTGAAACACCGTGCCCTCACAGAGTGAAACACCATGCACTCAGCGTGAAACACCTTGCCCTCATAGAGTGAAACACCTTGCCCTCACGGAGTGAAACACCATGTCATCTCAGAGTGAAACACCGTGCCCTCACAGAGTGAAACACCGCGACATCTCAGAGTGAAAAACCGTGCAATCACAGAGTGAAACATCGTGCCCTCTCAGTGTCAAACACCTTGCCCTCACTGAGTGAAACACCATGTCATCTCAGAGTGAAACACCGTGCCCTCACAGAGTGAAACGCCACGACATCTCAGAGTGAAACACCGTGCACTCACATAGTTAAACACCGTGCCCTCACATAGTGAAACACCGTGCCCTCTCAGAGTGATACACCTTGCCCTCTCAGAGTGAAACACCGTACCCTCTCAGACTGAAACACCGCGCCCTCTCAGATTGACACACTGTGCCCTCTCAGAGTGAAACACCGTGCCCTCACATAGTGAAACACCGTGCCCTCTCAGAGTGAAACACTGTGCCCTCTCAGATTGACACATTGTGCCCTCACAGAGTGAAACTCCGTGCTCTCTCAGAGTGAAGCACCGTGCCCTCTCAGATTGACAGATTGTGCCCTCACAGAGTGAAACACCGTGTCTTCACAGAGTAAACATTGAGCCCTCACAGAGTGAAACACTGCGACATCTCAGAGTGAAACACCGTGCCCTCACAGACTGAAACACCGTGCCCTCAGTGTGAAACACCGTACTCTCACAGAGTGAAACACCGTGCCAACTCAGAGTGAAACACAGTGCCCTCATAGAGTGAAACACCGTGCCCTCTCAGAGTGAAACACCGTGCCCTCACAGAGTGCAACGCCGCGACATCTCAGAGTGAAACACTGTGCCCTCACAGAGTGAAGCACTGTCCCCTTATGGAGTGAATCACCGCACCCTAACAAATTGAAACACCGTGCCCTCACAGATTGAAACTCTGAGCCCTCACAGAGTGAAACACCGTACCCTCTCAGAGTGAAACACCGTGCCCTCTCAGAGTGAAACATCGTGCCCTCTCAGATTGACACACTGTGCCCTCTCAGAGTGAAATACCGTGCCCTCTCAGATTGACACACTGTGCCCTCTCAGAGTGAAACACCATGCCCTCACATAGTGAAACACCGTGCTCTCTCAGAGTAAAACACGGTGCCTCTCAGAGTGAAGCACCGTGCCCTCTCAGATTGACACACTGTACCCTCTCGGAATGCAACACCGTGCCCGCGTTGAATCAAAAACGGTATCCACACAGAGCGAGACAGCTTGCCCTCACAGATTGAAACACTGTACCCTCACGGTGTGAAACACCATGCCCTCTCAGATTGACAGATTGTGCCCTCACAGAGTGAAACACCGTGTCTTCACAGAGTAAACATCGAGCCCTCACAGAGTGAAACACTGCGACATCTCAGAGTAAAACACTGTGCCCTCACAGACTGAAACACCGTGCCCTCAGTGTGAAACACCGTACCCTCACAGAGTGAAACACCGTGCCATCTCAGAGTGAAACACAGTGCCCTCATAGAGTGAAACACCGTGCCCTCTCAGAGTGAAACACCGTGCCCTCACAGAGTGCAATGCCGCGACATCTCAGAGTGAACCACTGTGCCCTCAGAGAGTGAAGCACTGTCTCCTTATGGAGTGAAACACCGCACTCTCACAAATTTAAACACCGTGCCTTCTCAGATTGACACACTGTGCCCTCTCGGAGTGAAACACAGTGCCCTCACAGAGTGAAAAACCATGCCCTCTCAGAGTGAAACACCGTGCCCTCTCAGAGTGAAGAACCGTGCCCTCACAGAGTGGAAGACCGTGCCCTCTGAGATTGACACATTGTGCCCTCTCAGAGTGAAACACCGTGCCCTCTCAGATTGACACAATGTGCCCTCTCAGAGTGAAACACCGTGCCCTCACATAGTGAAAAACCGTGCCCTCTCAGAGTAAAACACGGTGCCTCTCAGAGTGAAGAACCGTGCCCTCTCAGATTGACACATTGTGCCCTCTCGGATTGAAACAACGTGCCCACATAGAATCAAAAATCGTATCCACACAGAGTGATACAGCTTGCCCTCACAGATTGAAACGCTGTACCCTCACGGTGTGAAACACCATGCCCTCTCAGAATGAAACACCGTGCCAACTCAGATTGACACACTGTGCCCTCTCGGATGAAAAACCGTGCCCTCTCAGATGGACACATTGTGCCCTCACAGAATGAAACACCGTGCCTTCTCAGATTGACACACTGTGCCCTCTCGGAGTGAAACACCGTGCCCTCACAGAGTGAAAAACCGTGCCCTCTCAGAGTGAAACACCGTGCCCTCACAGAGTGAAACATCGTGCCCTCTCAGAGTGAAACACCGTCCCATCACAGAGTGAAACACTGTGCCCTCAGAGAGTGAAAAACCATGCCCTCACAGTGTGAAACACCATGCCCTCTCAGCGTGAAACACTGTGCCTTCACAGAGTGATACACTGTGCCCTCTCAGAGTGAAACACCGTGCCCTCACAGAGTGAAAAACCGTGCCCTCTCAGAGTGAAACACCGTGCCCTCTCAGAGTGAAACACCGTGCCCTCACAGAATGAAACACCGTGCCCTCACAGAGTGAAACACCGTGCCTTCTCAGAGTGAAACACCGCGCCCTCACAGAGAGAAACACCATGCCTTCTCAGAGTGAAACACCATGCCCTCACAGTGTGAAGCACCGTGCCCTCTCAGAGTGAAACACCGTGCCCTTTCAGTGTGAAACACCATGCCCTCACAGAGTGAAACACCGCGCCCTCGCAGTGTGAAACACCGTGCCCTCACAGAGTGAAACACCGCGCCCTCACAGAGTGAAACACCGTGCCTTCTCAGAGTGAAACACCGTGCCCTCACAGAGGGAAACACCGTGACCTCTCAGAGTGAAAGACCGTGTCTTCACAGAGTAAACATCGAGCCCACACAGAGGGAAACATCGAGCCCTCACAGAGTGAAACACCGTGCCCTCACAGAGTGAAACACCATGCACTCAGCGTGAAACACCTTGCCCTCATAGAGTGAAACACCTTGCCCTCACGGAGTGAAACACCATGTCATCTCAGAGTGAAACACCGTGCCCTCACAGAGTGAAACATCGTGCCCTCTCAGAGTGAAACACTGTGCCCTCACAGAGTGAAACACTGTGCCCTCAGAGAGTGAAAAACCATGCCCTCACAGTGTGAAACACCGTGCCCTCTCAACGTGAAACACCGTGCCCTCACAGATTGCAATGCCGCAACATCTCAGAGTGAACCACTGTGCCCTCAGAGAGTGAAGCACTGTCGGCTTATGGAGTGAAACACCGCACCCTCACAAATTTAAACACCGTGCCTTCTCAGATTGACACACTGTGCCCTCTCGGAGTGAAACACCGTGCCCTCTCAGAGTGAAACATCGTGCCCTCTCAGATTGACACACTGTGCCCTCTCAGAGTGAAACACCATGCCCTCACATAGTGAAACACCGTGCCCTCTCAGAGTAAATCACGGTGCCTCTCAGAGTGAAGCACCGTGCCCTCTCAGATTGAGGCACTGTGCCCTCTCGGAATGCAACACCGTGCCCGCATGGAATCAAAAACGGTATCCACACAGAGCGATACATCTTGCCCTCACAGATTGAAACACTGTACCCTCACGATGTGAAACACCATGCCCTCTCAGATTGACAGATTGTGCCCTCACAGAAACACCGTGTTTTCACAGAGTAAACATCGAGCCCTCACAGAGTGAAACACTGCGACATCTCAGAGTAAAACACCGTGCCCTCACAGACTGAAACACCGTGCCCTCAGTGTGAAACACCGTACCCTCACAGAGTGAAACACTGTGCCATCTCAGAGTGAAACACAGTGCCCTCATAGAGTGAAACACCGTGCCCTCTCAGAGTGAAACACCGTGCCCTCACAGAGTGCAATGCCGCGACATCTCAGAGTGAACCACTGTGCCCTCAGAGAGTGAAGCACTGTCTCCTTATGGAGTGAAACACCGCACCCTCACAAATTTAAACACCGTGCCATCTCAGATTGACACACTGTGCCCTCTCGGAGTGAAACACCGTGCCCTCACAGAGTGAAAAACCATGCCCTCTCAGAGTGAAACACCGTGCCCTCTCAGAGTGAAGAACCGTGCCCTCACAGAGTGGAAGACCGTGCCCTCTGAGATTGACACATTGTGCCCTCTCAGAGTGAAACACCGTGCCCTCTCAGATTGACACAATGTGCCCTCTCAGAGTGAAATACCGTGCCCTCACATAGTGAAAAACCGTGCCCTTTCAGAGTAAAACACGGTGCCTCTCAGAGTAAAGAACCGTGCCCTCTCAGATTGACACATTGTGCCCTCTCGGATTGAAACAACGTGCCCACATAGAATCAAAAATCGTATCCACACAGAGTGATACAGCTTGCCCTCACAGATTGAAACGCTGTACCCTCACGGTGTGAAACACCATGCCCTCTCAGAATGAAACACCGTGCCAACTCAGATTGACACACTGTGCCCTCTCGGATGAAAAACCGTGCCCTCTCAGATGGACACATTGTGCCCTCACAGAATGAAACACCGTGCCTTCTCAGATTGAAACATTGTGCCCTCCCGGAGTGAAACACCGTGCCCTCACAGAGTGAAAAACCGTGCCCTCTCAGAGTGAAACACCGTGCCCTCTCAGAGTGAAACACCGTGCCCTCACAGAATGAAACACCGTGCCCTCACAGAGTGAAACACCGTGCCTTCTCAGAGTGAAACACCGCGCCCTCACAGAGAGAAACACCATGCCTTCTCAGAGTGAAACACCATGCCCTCACAGTGTGAAGCACCGTGCCCTCTCAGAGTGAAACACCGTGCCCTTTCAGTGTGAAACACCATGCCCTCACAGAGTGAAACACCGCGCCCTCGCAGTGTGAAACACCGTGCCCTCACAGAGTGAAACACCGCGCCCTCACAGAGTGAAACACCGTGCCTTCTCAGAGTGAAACACCGTGCCCTCACAGAGGGAAACACCGTGACCTCTCAGAGTGAAAGACCGTGTCTTCACAGAGTAAACATCGAGCCCACACAGAGGGAAACATCGAGCCCTCACAGAGTGAAACACCGTGCCCTCACAGAGTGAAACACCATGCACTCAGCGTGAAACACCTTGCCCTCATAGAGTGAAACACCTTGCCCTCACGGAGTGAAACACCATGTCATCTCAGAGTGAAACACCGCGACATCTCAGAGTGAAAAACCGTGCAATCACAGAGTGAAACATCGTGCCCTCTCAGTGTCAAACACCTTGCCCTCACTGAGTGAAACACCATGTCATCTCAGAGTGAAACACCGTGCCCTCACAGAGTGAAACGCCACGACATCTCAGAGTGAAACACCGTGCACTCACATAGTTAAACACCGTGCCCTCACATAGTGAAACACCGTGCCCTCTCAGAGTGATACACCTTGCCCTCTCAGAGTGAAACACCGTACCCTCTCAGACTGAAACACCGCGCCCTCTCAGATTGACACACTGTGCCCTCTCAGAGTGAAACACCGTGCCCTCACATAGTGAAACACCGTGCCCTCTCAGAGTGAAACACTGTGCCCTCTCAGATTGACACATTGTGCCCTCACAGAGTGAAACTCCGTGCTCTCTCAGAGTGAAGCACCGTGCCCTCTCAGATTGACAGATTGTGCCCTCACAGAGTGAAACACCGTGTCTTCACAGAGTAAACATTGAGCCCTCACAGAGTGAAACACTGCGACATCTCAGAGTGAAACACCGTGCCCTCACAGACTGAAACACCGTGCCCTCAGTGTGAAACACCGTACTCTCACAGAGTGAAACACCGTGCCAACTCAGAGTGAAACACAGTGCCCTCATAGAGTGAAACACCGTGCCCTCTCAGAGTGAAACACCGTGCCCTCACAGAGTGCAACGCCGCGACATCTCAGAGTGAAACACTGTGCCCTCACAGAGTGAAGCACTGTCCCCTTATGGAGTGAATCACCGCACCCTAACAAATTGAAACACCGTGCCCTCACAGATTGAAACTCTGAGCCCTCACAGAGTGAAACACCGTACCCTCTCAGAGTGAAACACCGTGCCCTCTCAGAGTGAAACATCGTGCCCTCTCAGATTGACACACTGTGCCCTCTCAGAGTGAAACATCGTGCCCTCTCAGATTGACACACTGTGCCCTCTCAGAGTGAAACACCATGCCCTCACATAGTGAAACACCGTGCCCTCTCAGAGCAAAACACGGTGCCTCTCAGAGTGAAGCACCGTCCCCTCTCAGATTGACACACTGTGCCCTCTCGGAATGCAACACCATGCCCGCGTGGAATCAAAAACGGTATCCACACAGAGCGATACAGCTCGCCCTCACAGATTGAAACACTGTACCCTCACGGTGTGAAACACCATGCCCTCTCAGATTGACAGATTGTGCCCTCACAGAGTGAAACACCGTGTCTTCACAGAGTAAACATCGAGCCCTCACAGAGTGAAACAATGCGACATCTCAGAGTAAAACACCGTGCCCTCACAGACTGAAACACCGTGCCCTCAGTGTGAAACACCATACCCTCACAGAGTGAAACACCGTGCCATCTCAGAGTGAAACACAGTGCCCTCATAGAGTGAAACACCGTGCCCTCTCAGAGTGAAACACCGTGCCCTCACAGAGTGCAATGCCGCGACATCTCAGAGTGAACCACTGTGCCCTCAAAGAGTGAAGCATTGTCTCCTTATGGAGTGAAACACCGCACCCTCACAAATTTAAACACCATGCCTTCTCAGATTGACACACTGTGCCCTCTCGGAGTGAAACACCGTGCCCTCTCAGAGTGAAACATCGTGCCCTCTCAGATTGACACACTGTGCCCTCTCAGAGTGAAATACCGTGCCCTCTCAGATTGACACACTGTGCCCTCTCAGAGTGAAACACCATGCCCTCACATAGTGAAACACCGTGCTCTCTCAGAGTAAAACACGGTGCCTCTCAGAGTGAAGCACCGTGCCCTCTCAGATTGACACACTGTACCCTCTCGGAATGCAACACCGTGCCCGCGTTGAATCAAAAACGGTATCCACACAGAGCGAGACAGCTTGCCCTCACAGATTGAAACACTGTACCCTCACGGTGTGAAACACCATGCCCTCTCAGATTGACAGATTGTGCCCTCACAGAGTGAAACACCGTGTCTTCACAGAGTAAACATCGAGCCCTCACAGAGTGAAACACTGCGACATCTCAGAGTAAAACACTGTGCCCTCACAGACTGAAACACCGTGCCCTCAGTGTGAAACACCGTACCCTCACAGAGTGAAACACCGTGCCATCTCAGAGTGAAACACAGTGCCCTCATAGAGTGAAACACCGTGCCCTCTCAGAGTGAAACACCGTGCCCTCACAGAGTGCAATGCCGCGACATCTCAGAGTGAACCACTGTGCCCTCAGAGAGTGAAGCACTGTCTCCTTATGGAGTGAAACACCGCACCCTCACAAATTTAAACACCGTGCCTTCTCAGATTGACACACTGTGCCCTCTCGGAGTGAAACACAGTGCCCTCACAGAGTGAAAAACCATGCCCTCTCAGAGTGAAACACCGTGCCCTCTCAGAGTGAAGAACCGTGCCCTCACAGAGTGGAAGACCGTGCCCTCTGAGATTGACACATTGTGCCCTCTCAGAGTGAAACACCGTGCACTCTCAGATTGACACAATGTGCCCTCTCAGAGTGAAACACCGTGCCCTCACATAGTGAAAAACCGTGCCCTCTCAGAGTAAAACATGGTGCCTCTCAGAGTGAAGAACCGTGCCCTCTCAGATTGACACATTGTGCCCTCTCGGATTGAAACAACGTGCCCACATAGAATCAAAAATCGTATCCACACAGAGTGATACAGCTTGCCCTCACAGATTGAAACGCTGTACCCTCACGGTGTGAAACACCATGCCCTCTCAGAATGAAACACCGTGCCAACTCAGATTGACACACTGTGCCCTCTCGGATGAAAAACCGTGCCCTCTCAGATGGACACATTGTGCCCTCACAGAATGAAACACCGTGCCTTCTCAGATTGACACACTGTGCCCTCTCGGAGTGAAACACCGTGCCCTCACAGAGTGAAAAACCGTGCCCTCTCAGAGTGAAACACCGTGCCCTCACAGAGTGAAACATCGTGCCCTCTCAGAGTGAAACACCGTCCCATCACAGAGTGAAACACTGTGCCCTCAGAGAGTGAAAAACCATGCCCTCACAGTGTGAAACACCATGCCCTCTCAGCGTGAAACACTGTGCCTTCACAGAGTGATACACTGTGCCCTCTCAGAGTGAAACACCATGCCCTCACAGTGTGAAACACCGTGCCCTCTCAGAGTGAAAAACATTGCCATCTCAGAGTGAAACACCCCGCCCTCACAGAGTGAAACACCGTGCCCTCACAGAGTGAAACACCATGCCCTCTCAGAGTGAAACACCGTGCCCTCTCAGAGTGCAACACCGTGCCCTCACAGTGTGAAACACCATGCCATCTCAGAGTGAAACACCGCGCCCTCACAGAGTGAAACACCGTGCCCTGAAAGAGTGAAACTCCGTGCCCTCACAGTGTGAAGCACCGTGCCCTCACAGAGTGAAACAACGCGCCCTGACAGAGTGAAACACCGTGCCCTCTCAGAGTAAAACACCGTGCCCTCTCAGAGTGAAGCACCGTGCCCTCACAGAGTGAAACACCGTACCATTACAGAGTGAAACACTGTGCCCTCTCGGAGTGAAACACCGTGTCCTCACAAAGTGAAGCACCGTAACTTCACAGAGTGAAACACTGTGCCCTCACAGAGTGAAACTCCATGCCCTCTCAGAGTGAGAAACCGTGCCCTCACAGAGTGAAACACCGTACCATTACAGAGTGAAACCTTGTGCCCTCACAGAGTGAAACACCGTGCCCTCACAGAGTGAAACACCGTGCATCTCAGAGTAAAACACCGTGCCCTCACAGAGTGAAAAACCGTGCCCTCACAGATTGAAACACCGTGCCCTCACAGAATGAAACACCATGCCTTCCAAGAGTGAAACACTGTGCCCTCACAGAGTGAAACTACGTGCCCTTTCAGAGTGAAACACCGTGGCATCTCAGAGTGAAACACTGTGCCCTCACAGAGTGAAAAACCGTGCCCTCACAGAGTGGAAGACCGTGCCCTCTGAGATTGACACATTGTGCCCTCTCAGAGTGAAACACCGTGCCCTCTCAGATTGACACAATGTGCCCTCTCAGAGTGAAACACTGTGCCCTCTCAGATTGACACAATGTGCCCTCTCAGAGTGAAACACCGTGCCCTCACATAGTGAAAAACCGTGCCCTCTCAGAGTAAAACACGGTGCCTCTCAGAGTGAAGAACCGTGCCCTCTCAGATTGACACATTGTGCCCTCTCGGATTGAAACAAAGTGCCCGCATAGAATCAAAAATCGTATCCACACAGAGTGATACAGCTTGCCCTCACAGATTGAAACGCTGTACCCTCACGGTGTGAAACACCATGCCCTCTCAGAATGAAACACTGTGCCTTCTCAGATTGACACACTGTGCCCTCGCGGAGTGAAACACCGTGCCCTCACAGAGTGAAAAACCGTGCCCTCTCAGAGTGAAACACCGTGCCCTCACAGAGTGAAACATCGTGCCCTCTCAGAGTGAAACACTGTGCCCTCACAGAGTGAAACACTGTGCCCTCACAGAGTGAAAAACCATGCCCTCACAGTGTGAAACACCGTGCCCTCTCAGCGTGAAACACCGTGCCCTCACAGATTGCAATGCCGCAACATCTCAGAGTGAACCACTGTGCCCTCAGAGAATGAAGCACTGTCGGCTTATGGAGTGAAACACCGCACCCTCACAAATTTAAACACCGTGCCTTCTCAGATTGACACACTGTGCCCTCTCGGAGTGAAACACCGTGCCCTCTCAGAGTGAAACATCGTGCCCTCTCAGATTGACACACTGTGCCCTCTCAGAGTGAAACACCATGCCCTCACATAGTGAAACACCGTGCCCTCTCAGAGTAAAACACGGTGCCTCTCAGAGTGAAGCACCGTGCCCTCTCAGATTGACACACTGTGCCCTCTCGGAATGCAACACCGTGCCCGCATGGAATCAAAAACGGTATCCACACAGAGCGATACATCTTGCCCTCACAGATTGAAACACTGTACCCTCACGATGTGAAACACCATGCCCTCTCAGATTGACAGATTGTGCCCTCACAGAGTGAAACACCGTGTTTTCACAGAGTAAACATCGAGCCCTCACAGAGTGAAACACTGCGACATCTCAGAGTAAAACACCGTGCCCTCACAGACTGATACACCGTGCCCTCAGTGTGAAACACCGTACCCTCACAGAGTGAAACACCGTGCCATCTCAGAGTGAAACACAGTGCCCTCACATAGTGAAAAACCGTGCCCTCTCAGAGTAAAACACGGTGCCTCTCAGAGTGAAGAACCGTGCCCTCTCAGATTGACACATTGTGCCCTCTCGGATTGAAACAACGTGCCCGCATAGAATCAAAAATCGTATCCACACAGAGTGATACAGCTTGCCCTCACAGATTGAAACGCTGTACCCTCACGGTGTGAAACACCATGCCCTCTCAGAATGAAACACTGTGCCAGCTCAGATTGACACACTGTGCCCTCTCGGATGAAAAACCGTGCCCTCTCAGATGGACACATTGTGCCCTCACAGAATGAAAGACCGTGCCTTCTCAGATTGACACACTGTGCCCTCGCGGAGTGAAACACCGTGCCCTCACAGAGTGAAAAACCGTGCCCTCTCAGAGTGAAACACCGTGCCCTCACAGAGTGAAACATCGTGCCCTCTCAGAGTGAAACACTGTGCCCTCACAGAGTGAAACACTGTGCCCTCACAGAGTGAAAAACCATGCCCTCACAGTGTGAAACACCGTGCCCTCTCAGCGTGAAACACCGTGCCCTCACAGATTGCAATGCCGCAACATCTCAGAGTGAACCACTGTGCCCTCAGAGAGTGAAGCACTGTCGGCTTATGGAGTGAAACACCGCACCCTCACAAATTTAAACACCGTGCCTTCTCAGATTGACACACTGTGCCCTCTCGGAGTGAAACACCGTGCCCTCTCAGAGTGAAACATCGTGCCCTCTCAGATTGACACACTGTGCCCTCTCAGAGTGAAACACCATGCCCTCACATAGTGAAACACCGTGCCCTCTCAGAGTAAAACACGGTGCCTCTCAGAGTGAAGCACCGTGCCCTCTCAGATTGACACACTGTGCCCTCTCGGAATGCAACACCGTGCCCGCATGGAATCAAAAACGGTATCCACACAGAGCGATACATCTTGCCCTCACAGATTGAAACACTGTACCCTCACGATGTGAAACACCATGCCCTCTCAGATTGACAGATTGTGCCCTCACAGAGTGAAACACCGTGTTTTCACAGAGTAAACATCGAGCCCTCACAGAGTGAAACACTGCGACATCTCAGAGTAAAACACCGTGCCCTCACAGACTGATACACCGTGCCCTCAGTGTGAAACACCGTACCCTCACAGAGTGAAACACCGTGCCATCTCAGAGTGAAACACAGTGCCCTCATAGAGTGAAACACCGTGCCCTCTCAGAGTGAAACACCGTGCCCTCACAGAGTGCAATGCCGCGACATCTCAGAGTGAACCACTGTGCCCTCAGAGAGTGAAGCACTGTCTCCTTATGGAGTGAAACACCGCACCCTCACAAATTTAAACACCGTGCCATCTCAGATTGACACACTGTGCCCTCTCGGAGTGAAACACCGTGCCCTCACAGAGTGAAAAACCATGCCCTCTCAGAGTGAAACACCGTGCCCTCTCAGAGTGAAGAACCGTGCCCTCACAGAGTGGAAGACCGTGCCCTCTGAGACTGACACATTGTGCCCTCTCAGAGTGAAACACCGCGCCCTCTCAGATTGACACAATGTGCCCTCTCAGAGTGAAATACCGTGCCCTCACATAGTGAAAAACCGTGCCCTTTCAGAGTAAAACACGGTGCCTCTCAGAGTAAAGAACCGTGCCCTCTCAGATTGACACATTGTGCCCTCTCGGATTGAAACAACGTGCCCACATAGAATCAAAAATCGTATCCACACAGAGTGATACAGCTTGCCCTCACAGATTGAAACGCTGTACCCTCACGGTGTGAAACACCATGCCCTCTCAGAATGAAACACCGTGCCAACTCAGATTGACACACTGTGCCCTCTCGGATGAAAAACCGTGCCCTCTCAGATGGACACATTGTGCCCTCACAGAATGAAACACCGTGCCTTCTCAGATTGAAACACTGTGCCCTCTCGGAGTGAAACACCGTGCCCTCACAGAGTGAAAAACCGTGCCGTCTCAGAGTGAAACACCGTGCCCTCACAGAGTGAAACATCGTGCCCTCTCAGAGTGAAACACCGTGCCCTCACAGAGTGAAACACTGTGCCCTCACAGAGTGAAAAACCATGCCCTCACAGTGTGAAACACCATGCCCTCTCAGCGTGAAACACTGTGCCTTCACAGAGTGATACACCGTGCCCTCTCAGAGTGAAACACCATGCCCTCACAGTGTGAAACACCATGCCCTCTCAGAGTGAAAAACATTGCCATCTCAGAGTGAAACACCCCGCCCTCACAGAGTGAAACACCGTGCCCTCACAGAGTGAAACACCATGCCCTCTCAGAGTGAAACTCCGCGCCCTCACAGAGTGAAACACCGTGCCCTGAAAGAGTGAAACTCCGTGCCCTCACAGTGTGAAGCACCGTGCCCTCACAGAGTGAAACAACGCGCCCTGACAGAGTGAAACACCGTGCCCTCTCAGAGTAAAACACCGTGCCCTCTCAGAGTGAAGCACCGTGCCCTCACAGAGTGAAACACCGTACCATTACAGAGTGAAAGACTGTGCCCTCACAGAGTGAAACACCGTGGACTCACAGAGTGAAACACGATGCCCTCTCGGAGTGAAACACCGTGTCCTCACAAAGTGAAGCACCGTGACTTCACAGAGTGAAACACTGTGCCCTCACAGAGTGAAACTCCATGCCCTCTCAGAGTGAGAAACTGTGCCCTCACAGAGTGAAACACCGTACCATTACAGAGTGAAACCTTGTGCCCTCACAGAGTGAAACACCGTGCCCTCACAGAGTGAAACACCGTGCATCTCAGAGTAAAACACCGTGCCCTCACAGAGTGAAAAACCGTGCCCTCACAGATTGAAACACCGTGCCCTCACAGAATGAAACACCATGCCTTCCAAGAGTGAAACACTGTGCCCTCACAGAGTGAAACTACGTGCCCTTTCAGAGTGAAACACCATGGCATCTCCGAGTGAAACACTGTGCCCTCACAGAGTGGAAGACCGTGCCCTCTGAGATTGACACATTGTGCCCTCTCAGAGTGAAACACCGTGCCCTCTCAGATTGACACAATGTGCCCTCTCAGAGTGAAACACCGTGCCCTCACATAGTGAAAAACCGTGCCCTCTCAGAGTAAAACACGGTGCCTCTCAGAGTGAAGAACCGTGCCCTCTCAGATTGACACATCGTGCCCTCTCGGATTGAAACAACGTGCCCGCATAGAATCAAAAATCGTATCCACACAGAGTGATACAGCTTGCCCTCACAGATTGAAACGCTGTACCCTCACGGTGTGAAACACCGTGCCCTCTCAGAATGAAACACCGTGCCAGCTCAGATTGACACACTGTGCCCTCTCGGAGTGAAACACCGTGCCCTCACAGAGTGAAAAACCGTGCCCTCTCAGAGTGAAACACCGTGCCCTCACAGAGTGAAACATCGTGCCCTCTCAGAGTGAAACACCGTGCCCTCACAGAGTGAAACACTGTGCCCTCACAGAGTGAAAAACCATGCCCTCACAGTGTGAAACACCATGCCCTCTCAGCGTGAAACACTGTGCCTTCACAGAGTGATACACCGTGCCCTCTCAGAGTGAAACACCATGCCCTCACAGTGTGAAACACCGTGCCCTCTCAGAGTGAAAAACATTGCCATCTCAGAGTGAAACACCCCACCCTCACAGAGTGAAACACCGTGCCCTCACAGAGTGAAACACCATGCCCTCTCAGAGTGAAACACCGTGCCCTCTCAGAGTGCAACACCGTGCCCTCACAGAGTGAAACACCGTGCCATCTCAGAGTGAAACACCGCGCCCTCACAGAGTGAAACACCGTGCCCTGAAAGAGTGAAACTCCGTGCCCTCACAGTGTGAAGCACCGTGCCCTCATAGAGTGAAACAACGTGCCCTCACAGAGTGAAACACCGTGCCCTCTCAGAGTAAAACACCGTGCCCTCTCAGAGTGAAGCACCGTGCCCTCACAGAGTGAAACACCGTACCATTACAGAGTGAAAGACTGTGCCCTCACAGAGTGAAACACCGTGGACTCACAGAGTGAAACACGATGCCCTCTCGGAGTGAAACACCGTGTCCTCACAAAGTGAAGCACCGTGACTTCACAGAGTGAAACACTGTGCCCTCACAGAGTGAAACTCCATGCCCTCTCAGAGTGAGAAACCGTGCCCTCACAGAGTGAAACACCGTACCATTACAGAGTGAAACACTGTGCCTTCACAGAATGAAACACCGTGCCCTCACAGAGTGAATCACCGTGCATCTCAGAGTGAAACACCGTGCCCTCACAGAGTGAAACACTGTGCCCTTACAGAGTGAAACACTGTGCCCTCACAGAGTGAAAAACCATGCCCTCACAGTGTGAAACACCATGCCATCTCAGAGTGAAACACCCCGCCCTCACAGAGTGAAACACCGTGCCCTCACAGAGTGAAACACCATGCCCTCTCAGAGTGAAACACCGTGCCCTCTCAGAGTGCAACACCGTGCCCTCACAGAGTAAAACACCGTGCCCTCACAGAGTGAAAAACCGTGCCCTCACAGATTGAAACACCGTGCCCTCACAGAATGAAACACCATGCCTTCCAAGAGTGAAACACTGTGCCCTCACAGAGTGAAACTACGTGCCCTTTCAGAGTGAAACACCGTGGCATCTCAGAGTGAAACACTGTGCCCTCACAGAGTGAAAAACCGTGCCCTCACAGAGTGGAAGACCGTGCCCTCTGAGATTGACACATTGTGCCCTCACAGAGTGAAACACCGTGCCCTCTCAGATTGACACAATGTGCCCTCTCAGAGTGAAACACTGTGCCCTCTCAGATTGACACAATGTGCCCTCTCAGAGTGAAACACCGTGCCCTCACATAGTGAAAAACCGTGCCCTCTCAGAGTAAAACACGGTGCCTCTCAGAGTGAAGAACCGTGCCCTCTCAGATTGACACATTGTGCCCTCTCGGATTGAAACAACGTGCCCGCATAGAATCAAAAATCGTATCCACACAGAGTGATACAGCTTGCCCTCACAGATTGAAACGCTGTACCCTCACGGTGTGAAACACCATGCCCTCTCAGAATGAAACACTGTGCCAGCTCAGATTGAAACACTGTGCCCTCTCGGATGAAAAACCGTGCCCTCTCAGATGGACACATTGTGCCCTCACAGAATGAAAGACCGTGCCTTCTCAGATTGACACACTGTGCCCTCGCGGAGTGAAACACCGTGCCCTCACAGAGTGAAAAACCGTGCCCTCTCAGAGTGAAACACCGTGCCCTCACAGAGTGAAACATCGTGCCCTCTCAGAGTGAAACACTGTGCCCTCACAGAGTGAAACACTGTGCCCTCACAGAGTGAAAAACCATGCCCTCACAGTGTGAAACACCGTGCCCTCTCAGCGTGAAACACCGTGCCCTCACAGATTGCAATGCCGCAACATCTCAGAGTGAACCACTGTGCCCTCAGAGAGTGAAGCACTGTCGGCTTATGGAGTGAAACACCGCACCCTCACAAATTTAAACACCGTGCCTTCTCAGATTGACACACTGTGCCCTCTCGGAGTGAAACACCGTGCCCTCTCAGAGTGAAAAATCGTGCCCTCTCAGATTGACACACTGTGCCCTCTCAGAGTGAAACACCATGCCCTCACATAGTGAAACACCGTGCCCTCTCAGAGTAAAACACGGTGCCTCTCAGAGTGAAGCACCGTGCCCTCTCAGATTGACACACTGTGCCCTCTCGGAATGCAACACCGTGCCCGCATGGAATCAAAAACGGTATCCACACAGAGCGATACATCTTGCCCTCACAGATTGAAACACTGTACCCTCACGATGTGAAACACCATGCCCTCTCAGATTGACAGATTGTGCCCTCACAGAGTGAAACACCGTGTTTTCACAGAGTAAACATCGAGCCCTCACAGAGTGAAACACTGCGACATCTCAGAGTAAAACACCGTGCCCTCACAGACTGATACACCGTGCCCTCAGTGTGAAACACCGTACCCTCACAGAGTGAAACACCGTGCCATCTCAGAGTGAAACACAGTGCCCTCACATAGTGAAAAACCGTGCCCTCTCAGAGTAAAACACGGTGCCTCTCAGAGTGAAGAACCGTGCCCTCTCAGATTGACACATTGTGCCCTCTCGGATTGAAACAACGTGCCCGCATCGAATCAAAAATCGTATCCACACAGAGTGATACAGCTTGCCCTCACAGATTGAAACGCTGTACCCTCACGGTGTGAAACACCATGCCCTCTCAGAATGAAACACTGTGCCAGCTCAGATTGACACACTGTGCCCTCTCGGATGAAAAACCGTGCCCTCTCAGATGGACACATTGTGCCCTCACAGAATGAAACACCGTGCCTTCTCAGATTGACACACTGTGCCCTCGCGGAGTGAAACACCGTGCCCTCACAGAGTGAAAAACCGTGCCCTCTCAGAGTGAAACACCGTGCCCTCACAGAGTGAAACATCGTGCCCTCTCAGAGTGAAACACTGTGCCCTCACAGAGTGAAACACTGTGCCCTCACAGAGTGAAAAACCATGCCCTCACAGTGTGAAACACCGTGCCCTCTCAGCGTGAAACACCGTGCCCTCACAGATTGCAATGCCGCAACATCTCAGAGTGAACCACTGTGCCCTCAGAGAGTGAAGCACTGTCGGCTTATGGAGTGAAACACCGCACCCTCACAAATTTAAACACCGTGCCTTCTCAGATTGACACACTGTGCCCTCTCGGAGTGAAACACCGTGCCCTCTCAGAGTGAAACATCGTGCCCTCTCAGATTGACACACTGTGCCCTCTCAGAGTGAAACACCATGCCCTCACATAGTGAAACACCGTGCCCTCTCAGAGTAAAACACGGTGCCTCTCAGAGTGAAGCACCGTGCCCTCTCAGATTGACACACTGTGCCCTCTCGGAATGCAACACCGTGCCCGCATGGAATCAAAAACGGTATCCACACAGAGCGATACATCTTGCCCTCACAGATTGAAACACTGTACCCTCACGATGTGAAACACCATGCCCTCTCAGATTGACAGATTGTGCCCTCACAGAGTGAAACACCGTGTTTTCACAGAGTAAACATCGAGCCCTCACAGAGTGAAACACTGCGACATCTCAGAGTAAAACACCGTGCCCTCACAGACTGATACACCGTGCCCTCAGTGTGAAACACCGTACCCTCACAGAGTGAAACACCGTGCCATCTCAGAGTGAAACACAGTGCCCTCATAGAGTGAAACACCGTGCCCTCTCAGAGTGAAACACCGTGCCCTCACAGAGTGCAATGCCGCGACATCTCAGAGTGAACCACTGTGCCCTCAGAGAGTGAAGCACTGTCTCCTTATGGAGTGAAACACCGCACCCTCACAAATTTAAACACCGTGCCATCTCAGATTGACACACTGTGCCCTCTCGGAGTGAAACACCGTGCCCTCACAGAGTGAAAAACCATGCCCTCTCAGAGTGAAACACCGTGCCCTCTCAGAGTGAAGAACCGTGCCCTCACAGAGTGGAAGACCGTGCCCTCTGAGACTGACACATTGTGCCCTCTCAGAGTGAAACACCGCGCCCTCTCAGATTGACACAATGTGCCCTCTCAGAGTGAAATATCGTGCCCTCACATAGTGAAAAACCGTGCCCTTTCAGAGTAAAACACGGTGCCTCTCAGAGTAAAGAACCGTGCCCTCTCAGATTGACACATTGTGCCCTCTCGGATTGAAACAACGTGCCCACATAGAATCAAAAATCGTATCCACACAGAGTGATACAGCTTGCCCTCACAGATTGAAACGCTGTACCCTCACGGTGTGAAACACCATGCCCTCTCAGAATGAAACACCGTGCCAACTCAGATTGACACACTGTGCCCTCTCGGATGAAAAACCGTGCCCTCTCAGATGGACACATTGTGCCCTCACAGAATGAAACACCGTGCCTTCTCAGATTGAAACACTGTGCCCTCTCGGAGTGAAACACCGTGCCCTCACAGAGTGAAAAACCGTGCCGTCTCAGAGTGAAACACCGTGCCCTCACAGAGTGAAACATCGTGCCCTCTCAGAGTGAAACACCGTGCCCTCACAGAGTGAAACACTGTGCCCTCACAGAGTGAAAAACCATGCCCTCACAGTGTGAAACACCATGCCCTCTCAGCGTGAAACACTGTGCCTTCACAGAGTGATACACCGTGCCCTCTCAGAGTGAAACACCATGCCCTCACAGTGTGAAACACCATGCCCTCTCAGAGTGAAAAACATTGCCATCTCAGAGTGAAACACCCCGCCCTCACAGAGTGAAACACCGTGCCCTCACAGAGTGAAACACCATGCCCTCTCAGAGTGAAACTCCGCGCCCTCACAGAGTGAAACACCGTGCCCTGAAAGAGTGAAACTCCGTGCCCTCACAGTGTGAAGCACCGTGCCCTCACAGAGTGAAACAACGCGCCCTGACAGAGTGAAACACCGTGCCCTCTCAGAGTAAAACACCGTGCCCTCTCAGAGTGAAGCACCGTGCCCTCACAGAGTGAAACACCGTACCATTACAGAGTGAAAGACTGTGCCCTCACAGAGTGAAACACCGTGGACTCACAGAGTGAAACACGATGCCCTCTCGGAGTGAAACACCGTGTCCTCACAAAGTGAAGCACCGTGACTTCACAGAGTGAAACACTGTGCCCTCACAGAGTGAAACTCCATGCCCTCTCAGAGTGAGAAACTGTGCCCTCACAGAGTGAAACACCGTACCATTACAGAGTGAAACCTTGTGCCCTCACAGAGTGAAACACCGTGCCCTCACAGAGTGAAACACCGTGCATCTCAGAGTAAAACACCGTGCCCTCACAGAGTGAAAAACCGTGCCCTCACAGATTGAAACACCGTGCCATCACAGAATGAAACACCATGCCTTCCAAGAGTGAAACACTGTGCCCTCACAGAGTGAAACTACGTGCCCTTTCAGAGTGAAACACCATGGCATCTCCGAGTGAAACACTGTGCCCTCACAGAGTGGAAGACCGTGCCCTCTGAGATTGACACATTGTGCCCTCTCAGAGTGAAACACCGTGCCCTCTCAGATTGACACAATGTGCCCTCTCAGAGTGAAACACCGTGCCCTCACATAGTGAAAAACCGTGCCCTCTCAGAGTAAAACACGGTGCCTCTCAGAGTGAAGAACCGTGCCCTCTCAGATTGACACATCGTGCCCTCTCGGATTGAAACAACGTGCCCGCATAGAATCAAAAATCGTATCCACACAGAGTGATACAGCTTGCCCTCACAGATTGAAACGCTGTACCCTCACGGTGTGAAACACCATGCCCTCTCAGAATGAAACACCGTGCCAGCTCAGATTGACACACTGTGCCCTCTCAGAGTGAAACACCGTGCCCTCACAGAGTGAAACATCATGCCCTCTCAGAGTGAAACACCGTGCCCTCACAGAGTGAAACACTGTGCCCTCACAGAGTGAAAAACCATGCCCTCACAGTGTGAAACACCATGCCCTCTCAGCGTGAAACACTGTGCCTTCACAGAGTGATACACCGTGCCCTCTCAGAGTGAAACACCATGCCCTCACAGTGTGAAACACCGTGCCCTCTCAGAGTGAAAAACATTGCCATCTCAGAGTGAAACACCCCACCCTCACAGAGTGAAACACCGTGCCCTCACAGAGTGAAACACCCTGCCCTCTCAGAGTGAAACACCGTGCCCTCTCAGAGTGCAACACCGTGCCCTCACAGTGTGAAACACCGTGCCATCTCAGAGTGAAACACCGCGCCCTCACAGAGTGAAACACCGTGCCCTGAAAGAGTGAAACTCCGTGCCCTCACAGTGTGAAGCACCGTGCCCTCATAGAGTGAAACAACGCGCCCTGACAGAGTGAAACACCGTGCCCTCTCAGAGTAAAACACCGTGCCCTCTCAGAGTGAAGCACCGTGCCCTCACAGAGTGAAACACCGTACCATTACAGAGTGAAAGACTGTGCCCTCACAGAGTGAAACACCGTGGACTCACAGAGTGAAACACGATGCCCTCTCGGAGTGAAACACCGTGTCCTCACAAAGTGAAGCACCGTGACTTCACAGAGTGAAACACTGTGCCCTCACAGAGTGAAACTCCATGCCCTCTCAGAGTGAGAAACCGTGCCCTCACAGAGTGAAACACCGTACCATTACAGAGTGAAACACTGTGCCTTCACAGAATGAAACACCGTGCCCTCACAGAGTGAATCACCGTGCATCTCAGAGTGAAACACCGTGCCCTCACAGAGTGAAACACTGTGCCCTTACAGAGTGAAACACTGTGCCCTCACAGAGTGAAAAACCATGCCCTCACAGTGTGAAACACCATGCCATCTCAGAGTGAAACACCCCGCCCTCACAGAGTGAAACACCGTGCCCTCACAGAGTGAAACACCATGCCCTCTCAGAGTGAAACACCGTGCCCTCTCAGAGTGCAACACCGTGCCCTCACAGTGTGAAACACCGTGCCATCTCAGAGTGAAACACCACGCCCTCACAGAGTGAAACACCGTGCCCTGAAAGAGTGAAACTCCGTGCCCTCACAGTGTGAAGCACCGTGCCCTCACAGAGTGAAACAACGCGCCCTGACAGAGTGAAACACCGTGCCCTCTCAGAGTAAAACACCGTGCCCTCTCAGAGTGAAGCACCGTGCCCTCACAGAGTGAAACACCGTACCATTACAGAGTGAAACACTGTGCCCTCACAGAGTGAAACACGATGCCCTCTCGGAGTGAAACACCGTGTCCTCACAAAGTGACGCACCTTGACTTCACAGAGTGAAACACTGTGCCCTCACAGAGTGAAACTCCATGCCCTCTCAGAGTGAGAAACCGTGCCCTCACAGAGTGAAACACCGTACCATTACAGAGTGAAACACTGTGCCCTCACAGAGTGAAACACCGTGCCCTCACAGAGTGAAACACCGTGCATCTCAGAGTTAAACACCGTGCCCGCACAGAGTGAAAAACCGTGCCCTCACAGATTGAAACACCGTGCCCTCACAGAATGAAACACCATGCCTTCCAAGAGTGAAACACTGTGCCCTCACAGAGTGAAACTACGGGCCCTTTCAGAGTGAAACACCGTGGCATCTCAGAGTGAAACACTGTGCCCTCACAGAGTGAAAAACCGTGCCCTCACAGAGTGGAAGACCGTGCCCTCTGAGATTGACACATTGTGCCCTCTCAGAGTGAAACACCGTGCCCTCTCAGATTGACACAATGTGCCCTCTCATAGTGAAACACTGTGCCCTCACAGACTGAAACACCGTGCCCTCACACAGTGAAACACTGTGCCATCTCAGAGTGAAACACCACACCCTCACAGAGTGAAACACAGTGCCCTCACAGGGTGAAAAACCATGCCCTCACAGAGTGAAACTCCGTGCCCTCACAGACTGAAACACCGTGCCCTCACAGACTGAAACACCGTGCATTCACAGAGTGAAACACCGTGCCATCTCAGAGTGAAACAACGCGCCCTCACAGAGTGAAACTCCGTGCCCTCTCAGAGTGAAATACCGTGCCCTCAAGACTGAAACACCGTGCATTTACAGAGTGAAACACCGTGCCCTCACAGAGTGAAAAACCATGCCCTCACAGAGTTAAACTCCGTGCCCTCTCAGAGTGAAACCCTGTGCCCCCTCAGAATGAAACACCGTGCCTTCACAGAGTGAAACACTTTGCCCTCTCAGCTTGTAGCACTGTGCCCTTACGGTGTGAAACACTGTGCACTCACAGAGTGAAATACCGTGCCCTCTCGAATTGAAATCCTGTGCCCATATGGAATGAAACATCGTTCCCTCTCAAAATGAGACACTCTGACCTTAGGGAGCGAAACACCGTGCCCTCTCTGATTGAAACACTGCGCCCTTACGGAGTGAATCACTTTGCCCTCTCAGATTGTAACACTGTGCCCTCATAGAGTGAAGCACCATGCCCTCACAGAGTGAAACACTGTGCCCTTACGGAGTGAAACACTGTGCCCTCTCAGATTGTAACACTGTGCCCTCACAGAGTGAAGCACCGTGCCCTCACAGAGTGAAACACCGTGTCCTTTCAGAGTGAAACTCCGTGTCCTCTCAGAGTGAAACACCATGCCCTCACAGAGTGAAACACCGTGCCCTCACAGATTGAAACACCGTGACCTCTCAGAGTGAAACGCCGTGCCCTCTCAGAGTGAAATACCGTGCCCTCTCAGAGTGAAACATCGTTCCCTCTCTCAATGAAACACTCTGACCTTAGGGAGTGAAACACCGTGCCCTCTCTGATTCAAACACTGCGCCCTTACGGAGTGTATTACTTTGCCCTCTCAGATTGTAACACAGTGCACTCACAGAGTGAAACTCCATGCCCTCACAGAGTGAAACACCGTGCCCTCACAGAGTGAAACGTCGTGCCCTCTCAGAGTGAAACACCGTGCCCTCTCAGAGTGAAACAGCGTCTCCTCACAGAGTGAAACACCGTGCCCTCATAGAGTGAAACACTGTGCCCTCTCAGATTGTAACACTGTGCCATCACAGAGTGAAACACTGTGCCCTCTCAGAGTGAAACACCGTGCCTTCACAGAGTGAAACACCGTGCCCTCACAAAGTGAAACACCGTGCTCTCCCAGAGTGAAACCCCGGGCCCTCACAGAGTGAAACACTTTGCCCTCTCAGCTTGTAGCACTGTGCCCTGATGGAGTGAAACACTGTGCACTCACAGAGTGAAACACCGTGCCCTCTCACATGGAAATCCTGTGCCCATATGGAGTGAAACATCGTTCCCTCTCACAATGAAACACTCTGGCCTTAGGGAGTGAAACACGCCGCCCTCGCTGATTCAAACACTGCGCCCTTACCGAGTGAATCACTTTACCCTCTCAGATTGTAACACTGTGCCCTCACAGAGTGAAGCACCATGCCCTCACAGAGTGAAACACTGTGCCCTTACGCAGTGAAATACTGTGCCCTCTCAGATTGTAACACTGTGCCCTCACAGAGTGAAGCACCGTGCCCACACAGAGTGAAACACCATGTCCTCTCAGAGTGAAACACCGTGTCCTCTCAGAGTGAAACACCGTGCCCTCACAGAGTGAAACACCGTGTCCTCTCAGAGTTAAACAGCGTGCCCTCACAGAGTGAAACGCCGTGCCCTCTCAGAGTGAAAAACCGTGACATCTCAGATTGAAATACTGTGCCCATGTGGAGTGAAACATCGTTCACTCTCTCAATGAAACACTCTGACCTTAGGGAGTGAAGAACCGTGCCCTCTCTGATTCAAACACTGCGCCCTTACGGAGTGTATTACTTTGCCCTCTCAGATTGTAACACTGTGCACTCACAGAGTGAAACTCCATGCCCTCTCAGAGTGAAAGACCGTGCCCTCACAGAGTGAAACACCGTGCCCGCAGAGTGAAACACCGTGCCCTCACAGAGTGAAACACTGTGCCCTCACAGAGTGAAACCCCGTGCCCTCACAGAGTGAAACACCGTGCCCTCACAGACTGAAACACCGTGCCCTCACAGAGTGAATCACCGTGTGATCTCAGAGTGAAACACCGCGCACTCACAGAGTGAAACACAGTGCCCTCACAGAGTGAAACACCGTGCCCTCACAGAGTGAAACACCATGCACTCACAGAGTGAAACTCCGTGTCCTCTCACAGTGAAACACTGTGCCCCCTAAGAGTGAAACACTGTGCCCTCACAGAGTGAAACACTGTGCCCTCTCAGAGTGAAACACCGTGCCTTCACAGAATGAAACAGCGTGCCCTCACAAAGTGAAACACCGTGCTCTCCCAGAGTGAAACACCGTGCCTTCACACAGTGAAACATTTTGCCCTCTCAGCTTGTAGCACTGTGCCCTTACGGAGTGAAACACTGTGCACTCACAGAGTGAAATAGCGTGCCCTCTCGGATTGAAATCCTGTGCCCATATGGAGTGAAACATCGTTCCCTCTCCAAATGAGACACTCGGACCTTAGGGAGTGAAACACCGTGCCCTCTCTGATTGAAACACTGCGCCCTTACGGAGTGAATCACTTTGCCCTCTCAGATTGTAACACTGTGCCCTCATAGAGTGAAGCACCATGCCCTCACAGAGTGAAACACTGTGCCCTTACGGAGTTAAACACTGTGCCCTCTCAGATTGTAACACTGTGCCCTCACAGAGTGAAACACTGTGCCCTCTCAGAGTGAAACACCGTGCCTTCAAAGAGTGAAACACCGTGCCCTCACAAAGTGAAACACCGTGACCTCTCAGATTGAAATACTGTGCCCATATGGAGTGAAACATCGATCCCTCTCTCAATGAAACACTCTGACCTTAGGGAGTGAAACACCGTGCCCTCTCTGATTCAAACACTGCGCCCGTACGGAGTGTATTACTTTGCCCTCTCAGATTGTAACACTGTGCCCACACAGAGTGGTAATCCATGCCCTCTCAGAGTGAAACACCGTGCCCTCACAGAGTGAAACAACGTGCCCTCCCAGAGTGAAACACCGTGCCCTCACAGTGTGAAACACGGTGCCCTCACAGACTGAAACTCCGTGCCCTCACAGACTGAAACACCATTCCCTCACAGACTGAAACACCGTGCCTTCACAGAGTGAAACACCGTGCCATCTCAGAGTGAAATACCGCGCCCTCACAGAGTGAAAAACCATGCCCTCACAGAGTGATAAACCGTGCCCTCACAGGGTGAAAAACCATGCCCTCACAGAGTGAAACGCCGTGCCCTCACAGAGTGAAACACCGTGCCCACACAGACTGAAACACCGTGCATTCACAGAGTGAAACACCGTGCCATCTCAGAGTGAAACAACGCGCCCTCACAGAGTGAAACACAGTGCCATCACAGAGTGAAACACCGTGCCCTCACAGAGTGAAAAACCATGCCCTCACAGAGTTAAACTCCGTGCCCTCTCAGATTGAAACACTGTGCCCCCTCAGAGTGAAACACTGTGCCCTCACAGAGTGAAACACCGTGCCCTCACAAAGTGAAACTCCGTGCTCTCCCAGAGTGAAACACCGAACCTTCACAGAGTGAAACACCGTGCCCTCACAAAGTGAAACACCGTGCTCTCCCAGATTGAAACCCCGCGCCCTCACAGAGTGAAACACTTTGCCCTCTCAGCTTGTAGCACTGTGCCCTGATGGAGTGAAACACTGTGCACTCACAGAGTGAAACACCGTGCCCTCTCACATTGAAATCCTGTGCCCATATGGAGTGAAACATCGTTCCCTCTCACAATGAAACACTCTGACCTTAGGGAGTGAAACACTCTGCCCTCGCTGATTCAAACACTGCACCCTTACAGAGTGAATCACTTTGCCCTCTCAGATTGTAACACTGTGCCCTCACAGAGTGAAGCACCATGCCCTCACAGAGTGAAACACTGTGCCCTTACGGAGTGAAATACTGTGCCCTCTCAGATTGTAACACTGTGCCTCACAGAATGAAGCACCGTGCTCACACAGAGTGAAACACCATGTCCTCTCAGAGTGAAACACCGTGACCTCTCAGAGTGAAACACCGTGCCCTCACAGAGTGAAACACCGTGTCCTCTCAGAGTGAAACACCGTGCCCTCACAGAGTGAAACACCGTGCCCTCTCAGAGTGAAACACCGTGCCCTCACAGAATGAAACACCGTGCCCTTTCAGAGTGAAACGCCGTGCCCTCTCAGAGTGAAACACCGTGACCTCTCGGATTGAAATACTGTGCCCATATGGAGTGAAACATCGTTCCCTCTCTCAATGAAACACTCTGACATTAGGGAGTGAAACACCGTGCCCTCTCTGATTCAAACACTGCGCCCTTACGGATTGAATCACTTTGCCCTCTCAGATTGTAACACTGTGCCCTCACAGAGTGAAGCACCATGCCCTCACAGAGTGAAACACCGTGCCCTCATAGTGTGAAACACTGTGCCCTCACAGAGTGAAACTCCGTGCCCTCACAGACTGAAACACCGTTCCCTCACAGACTGAAACAACGTGCCCTCACAGAGTGAAACACCGTGAGATCTCAGAGTGAAACACCGCGCCCTCACAGAGTGAAACACAGTGCCCTCACAGAGTGAAAAACCGTGCCCTCACAGAGTGAAAAACCATGCCCTAACAGAGTGAAACTCCGTGACCTCTCAAAGTGAAACACTTTGCCCTCAAAGAGTGAAACACCGTGCCCTCACAGAGTGAAACACTTTGCCATCTCAGAGTGAAACAGCGTGCCTTCACAGAGTGAAACACCGTGCCCCTACAAAGTGAAACACCGTGCTCTCCCAGATTGTAACCCCGCGCCCTCACAGAGTGAAACATTTTGCCCTCTCAGCTTGTAGCACTGTGCCCTGATGGAGTGAAACACTGTGCACTCACAGAGTGAAACACCATGCCCTCTCACATTGAAATCCTGTGCCCATATGGAGTGAAACATCGTTCCCTCTCACAATGAATCACTCTGACCTTAGGGAGTGAAACACTCTGCCCTCGCTGATTCAAACACTGCACCCTTACGGAGTGAATCACTTTGCCCTCTCAGATTGTAACACTGTGCCCTCACAGAGTGAAGCACCATGCCCTCACAGAGTGAAACACTGTGCCCTTACGGAGTGAAATACTGTGCCCTCTCAGGTTGTAACACTGTGCCCTCACAGAATGAAGCACCGTGCCCACACAGAGTGAAACACCATGCCCTAACAGAGTGAAACTCCGTGACCTCTCAAAGTGAAACACTTTGCCCTCAAAGAGTGAAACACCGTGCCCTCACAGAGTGAAACACTTTGCCATCTCAGAGTGAAACACCGCGCCCTCACAGAGTGAAACACAGTGCCTTCACAGAGTGAAACACCGTGCCCTCAAAGGGTGAAAAACTATGCCCTCACAGAGTGAAACTCCGTGCCCTCTCAGAGTGAAACACTGTGCCCTCACAGAGTGAAACACTGTGCCCTCACAGAGTGAAACTCCGTGCCCTCACAGAGTGAAATACCGTGCCCTCAAGACTGAAACACCGTGCATTTACAGAGTGAAACACCGTGCCCTCACAGAGTGAAAAACCATGCCCTCACAGAGTTAAACTCCGTGCCCTCTCAGAGTGAAACCCTGTGCCCCCTCAGAATGAAACACCGTGCCTTCACAGAGTGAAGCACTTTGCCCTCTCAGCTTGTAGCACTGTGCCCTTACGGAGTGAAACACTGTGCACTCACAGAGTGAAGTACCGTGCCCTCTCGGATTGAAATCCTGTGCCCATATGGAGTGGAACATCGTTCCCTCTCAAAATGAGACACTCTGACCTTAGGGAGTGAAACACCGTGCCCTCTCTGATTGAAACACTGCGCCCTTACGGAGTGAATCACTTTGCCCTCTCAGATTGTAACACTGTGCCCTCATAGAGTGAAGCACCATGCCCTCACAGAGTGAAACACTGTGCCCTTACGGAGTGAAACACTGTGCCCTCTCAGATTGTAACACTGTGCCCTCACAGAGTGAAGCACCATGCCCTCACAGAGTGAAACACCGTGTCCTTTCAGAGTGAAACTCCGTGTCCTCTCAGAGTGAAACACCGTGCCCTCACAGAGTGAAACACCGTGTCCTCTCAGAGTGAAACACCGTGCCCTCACAGAGTGAAACGTCGTGCCCTCTCAGAGTTAAACGCCGTGCCCTCTCACAGTGAAACAGCGTCTCCTCACAGAGTGAAACACCGTGCCCTCATAGAGTGAAACACTGTGCCCTCTCAGATTGTAACACTGTGCCATCACAGAGTGAAACACTGTGCCCTCTCAGAGTGAAACACCGTGCCTTCACAGAGTGAAACACCGTGCCCTCACAAAGTGAAACACCGTGCTCTCCCAGAGTGAAACCCCGCGCCCTCACAGAGTGAAACACTTTGCCCTCTCAGCTTGTAGCACTGTGCCCTGATGGAGTGAAACACTGTGCACTCACAGAGTGAAACACCGTGCCCTCTCACATGGAAATCCTGTGCCCATATGGAGTGAAACATCGTTCCCTCTCACAATGAAACACTCTGAGCTTAGGGAGTGAAACACGCCGCCCTCGCTGATTCAAACACTGCGCCCTTACGGAGTGAATCACTTTACCCTCTCAGATTGTAACACTGTGCCCTCACAGAGTGAAGCACCATGCCCTCACAGAGTGAAACACTGTGCCGTTACGCAGTGAAATACTGTGCCCTCTCAGATTGTAACACTGTGCCCTCACAGAGTGAAGCACCGTGCCCACACAGAGTGAAACACCATGTCCTCTCAGAGTGAAACACCGTGTCCTCTCAGAGTGAAACACCGTGCCCTCACAGAGTGAAACACCGTGTCCTCTCAGAGTGAAACAGCGTGCCCTCACAGTGTGAAACACCGTGCCCTCTCAGAGTGAAACACCGCGCCCTCACAGAATGAAACACCGTGCCCTCTCAGAGTGAAACGCCGTGCCCTCTCAGAGTGAAACACCGTGACCTCTCAGATTGAAATACTGTGCCCATATGGAGTGAAACATCGTTCACTCTCTCAATGAAACACTCTGACCTTAGGGAGTGAAGAACCGTGCCCTCTCTGATTCAAACACTGCGCCCTTACGGAGTGTATTACTTTGCCCTCTCAGATTGTAACACTGTGCACTCACAGAGTGAAACTCCATGCCCTCTCAGAGTGAAATACCGTGCCCTCACAGAGTGAAACACCGTGCCCGCAGAGTGAAACACCGTGCCCTCACAGAGTGAAACACTGTGCCCTCACAGAGTGAAACCCCGTGCCCTCACAGAGTGAAACACCGTGCCCTCACAGACTGAAACACCGTGCCCTCACAGAGTGAATCACCGTGTGATCTCAGAGTGAAACACCGCGCACTCACAGAGTGAAACACAGTGCCCTCACAGAGTGAAACACCGTGCCCTCACAGAGTGAAAAACCATGCACTCACAGAGTGAAACTCCGTGCCCTCTCACAGTGAAACACTGTGCCCCCTAAGAGTGAAACACTGTGCCCTCACAGAGTGAAACACTGTGCCCTCTCAGAGTGAAACACCGTGCCTTCACAGAATGAAACAGCATGCCCTCACAAAGTGAAACACCGTGCTCTCCCAGAGTGAAACACCGTGCCTTCACAGAGTGAAACATTTTGCCCTCTCAGCTTGCAGCACTGTGCCCTTACGGAGTGAAACACTGTGCACTCACAGAGTGAAGCACAGTGCCCTCACAGAGTGAAACACCGTGTCCTCTCAGAGTGAAACTCTGTGTCCTCTCAGAGTGAAACACCGTGCCCTCACAGAGTGAAACACCGTGTCCTCTCAGAGTGAAACACCGTGCCCTCACAGAGTGAAACGCCGTGACCTCTCAGAGTGAAACGCCGTGCCCTCTCAGAGTGAAACGCCGTGCCCTCATAGAGTGAAACACTGTGCCCTCTCAGATTGTAACACTGTGCCCTCACAGAGTGAAACACTGTGCCCTCTCAGATTGTAACACTGTGCCCTCACAGAGTGAAACACTGTGCCCTCTCAGATTGTAACACTGTGCCCTCACAGAGTGAAACACTGTGCCCTGGCAGAGTGAAACACCGTGCCTTCACAGACTGAAACACCGTGCCCCCACAAAGTGAAACACCGTGCTCTCCCAGAGTGAAACACCGCGCCCTCACAGAGTGAAACACTTTGCCCTCTCAGCTTGTAGCACTGTGCCCTTACGGAGTGAAAAACTGTGCACTCACAGAGTGAAACACCGTGCCCTCTCACATTGAAATCCTGTGCCCATATGGAGCGAAACATCGTTCCCTCTCACAATGAAACACTCTGACCTTAGGGAGTGAAAGACTCTGCCCTCGCTGATTCAAACACTGCGCCCTTACGGAGTGAATCACTTTGCCCTCTCAGATTGTAACACTGTGTCCTCACAGAGTGAAAAACCATGCCCTCACAGAGTGAAACACTGTGCCGTTACGGAGTGAAACACTGTGCCCTCTCAGATTGTAACACTGTGCTCTCACAGAGTGAAGCACCATGCCCACACATTGTGAAACACCGTGTCCTCTCAGAGTGAAACACCGTGCCCTCACAGAGTGAAACACCGTGCGCTCTCAGAGTGAAACAACGTGCATCACAGAGTGAAACACCGTGACCTCAAAGAGTGAAACACCGTGCCCTCACAGATTGAAACACCGTGACCTCTCAGAGTGAAACATCGTTCCCTCTCTCAATGAAACACTCTGACCTTAGGGAGTGAAAGACCGTGCCCTCTCTGATTCAAACAGTGCGCCCTTACGGAGTGTATTACTTTGCCCTCTCAGATTGTAACACTGTGCCCTCACAGAGTGAAGCACCATGCCCTCTCAGAGTGAAACAGCGTGCCTTCACAGAGTGAAACACCGTGCCCCTACAAAGTGAAACACCGTGCTCTCCCAGATTGTAACCCCGCGCCCTCACAGAGTGAAACACTTTGCCCTCTCAGCTTGTAGCACTGTGCCCTGATGGAGTGAAACACTGTGCACTCACAGAGTGAAACACCATGCCCTCTCACATTGAAATCCTGTGCCCATATGGAGTGAAACATCGTTCCCTCTCACAATGAATCACTCTGACCTTAGGGAGTGAAACACTCTGCCCTCGCTGATTCAAACACTGCACCCTTACGGAGTGAATCACTTTGCCCTCTCAGATTGTAACACTGTGCCCTCACAGAGTGAAGCACCATACCCTCACAGAGTGAAACACTGTGCCCTTACGGAGTGAAATACTGTGCCCTCTCAGGTTGTAACACTGTGCCCTCACAGAATGAAGCACCGTGCCCACACAGAGTGAAACACCATGTCCTCTCAGAGTGAAACACCGTGTCCTCTCAGAGTGAAACACCGTGCCCTCACAGAGTGAAACACCGTGTCCTCTCAGAGTGAAACACCGTGCCCTCACAGAGTGAAACACCGTGCCCTCTCAGAGTGAAACACCGTGCCCTCACAGAATGAAACACCGTGCCCTTTCAGAGTGAAACGCCGTGCCCTCTCAGAGTGAAACATCGTGACCTCTCAGATTGAAATACTGTGCCCATATGGAGTGAAAAATCGTTCCCTCTCTCAATGAAACACTCTGACCTTAGGGAGTGAAAGACTCTGCCCTCGCTGATTCAAACACTGCGCCCTTACGGAGTGAATCACTTTGCCCTCTCAGATTGTAACACTGTGTCCTCACAGAGTGAAAAACCATGCCCTCACAGAGTGAAACACTGTGCCGTTACGGAGTGAAACACTGTGCCCTCTCAGATTGTAACACTGTGCTCTCACAGAGTGAAGCACCATGCCCACACATTGTGAAACACCGTGTCCTCTCAGAGTGAAACACCGTGCCCTCACAGAGTGAAACACCGTGCGCTCTCAGAGTGAAACAACGTGCATCACAGAGTGAAACACCGTGACCTCAAAGAGTGAAACACCGTGCCCTCACAGATTGAAACACCGTGACCTCTCAGAGTGAAACATCGTTCCCTCTCTCAATGAAACACTCTGACCTTAGGGAGTGAAAGACCGTGCCCTCTCTGATTCAAACACTGCGCCCTTACGGAGTGTATTACTTTGCCCTCTCAGATTGTAACACTGTGCCCTCACAGAGTGAAGCACCATGCCCTCTCAGAGTGAAACAGCGTGCCTTCACAGAGTGAAACACCGTGCCCCTACAAAGTGAAACACCGTGCTCTCCCAGATTGTAACCCCGCGCCCTCACAGAGTGAAACACTTTGCCCTCTCAGCTTGTAGCACTGTGCCCTGATGGAGTGAAACACTGTGCACTCACAGAGTGAAACACCATGCCCTCTCACATTGAAATCCTGTGCCCATATGGAGTGAAATATCGTTCCCTCTCACAATGAATCACTCTGACCTTAGGGAGTGAAACACTCTGCCCTCGCTGATTCAAACACTGCACCCTTACGGAGTGAATCACTTTGCCCTCTCAGATTGTAACACTGTGCCCTCACAGAGTGAAGCACCATGCCCTCACAGAGTGAAACACTGTGCCCTTACGGAGTGAAATACTGTGCCCTCTCAGGTTGTAACACTGTGCCCTCACAGAATGAAGCACCGTGCCCACACAGAGTGAAACACCATGTCCTCTCAGAGTGAAACACCGTGTCCTCTCAGAGTGAAACACCGTGCCCTCACAGAGTGAAACACCGTGTCCTCTCAGAGTGAAACACCGTGCCCTCACAGAGTGAAACACCGTGCCCTCTCAGAGTGAAACACCGTGCCCTCACAGAATGAAACACCGTGCCCTTTCAGAGTGAAACGCCGTGCCCTCTCAGAGTGAAACATCGTGACCTCTCAGATTGAAATACTGTGCCCATATGCAGTGAAACATCGTTCCCTCTCTCAATGAAACACTCTGACATTAGGGAGTGAAACACCGTGCCCTCTCTGATTCAAACACTGCGCCCTTACGGAGTGTATTACTTTGCCCTCTCAGATTGTAACACTGTGCCCTCACAGAGTGAAGCACCATGCTCTCTCAGAGTGAAACAGCGTGCCCTCACAGAGTGAAACACCGTGCCCTCACAGAGTGAAGCATGGTGCCCTCACAGTGTGAAACACTGTGCCCTCACAGAGTGATACTCCGTGCCCTCACAGAGTGAAACACCGTGCCCTCACAGACTGAAACACCGTGCCCTCACAGAGTGAAACACCGTGCCCTCACAGAGTGAAACACCGTGGCATCTCAGAGTGAAACACTGTTCCCTCACAGAGTGAAAAACCGTGCCCTCTCAGAGTGAAACACCATGCCCTCACAGAGTGAAACACCGTGCCCTCTCAGAGTGAAACACCGTGCCCTCACAGAGTGAAACACCGTGCCCTCACAGACTGAAACTCCGTGCCCTCACAGACTGAAACACCGTTCCCTCACAGACTGAAACACCGTGCCCTCACAGAGTGAAACACCGTGCCATCTCAGAGTGAAATACTGCGCCCTCACAGAGTGAAACACAGTGCCCTCACAGAGTGAAACACCGTGCCCTCACAGAGTGAAAAACCATGCCCTCACAGAGTGATACTCAGTGCCCTCTCATAGTGAAACACTGTGCCCTCACAGACTGAAACACCGTGCCCTCACACAGTGAAACACTGTGCCATCTCAGAGTGAAACACCACACCCTCACAGAGTGAAACACAGTGCCCTCACAGGGTGAAAAACCATGCCCTCACAGAGTGAAACTCCGTGCCCTCACAGACTGAAACACCGTGCCCTCACAGACTGAAACACCGTGCATTCACAGAGTGAAACACCGTGCCATCTCAGAGTGAAACAACGCGCCCTCACAGAGTGAAACTCCGTGCCCTCTCAGAGTGAAATACCGTGCCCTCAAGACTGAAACACCGTGCATTTACAGATTGAAACACCGTGCCCTCACAGAGTGAAAAACCATGCCCTCACAGAGTTAAACTCCGTGCCCTCTCAGAGTGAAACCCTGTGCCCCCTCAGAATGAAACACCGTGCCTTCACAGAGTGAAACACTTTGCCCTCTCAGCTTGTAGCACTGTGCCCTTACGGTGTGAAACACTGTGCACTCACAGAGTGAAATACCGTGCCCTCTCGAATTGAAATCCTGTGCCCATATGGAATGAAACATCATTCCCTCTCAAAATGAGACACTCTGACCTTAGGGAGCGAAACACCGTGCCCTCTCTGATTGAAACACTGCGCCCTTACGGAGTGAATCACTTTGCCCTCTCAGATTGTAACACTGTGCCCTCATAGAGTGAAGCACCATGCCCTCACAGAGTGAAACACTGTGCCCTTACGGAGTGAAACACTGTGCCCTCTCAGATTGTAACACTGTGCCCTCACAGAGTGAAGCACCGTGCCCTCACAGAGTGAAACACCGTGTCCTTTCAGAGTGAAACTCCGTGTCCTCTCAGAGTGAAACACCATGCCCTCACAGAGTGAAACACCGTGCCCTCACAGATTGAAACACCGTGACCTCTCAGAGTGAAACGCCGTGCCCTCTCAGAGTGAAATACCGTGCCCTCTCAGAGTGAAACATCGTTCCCTCTCTCAATGAAACACTCTGACCTTAGGGAGTGAAACACCGTGCCCTCTCTGATTCAAACACTGCGCCCTTACGGAGTGTATTACTTTGCCCTCTCAGATTGTAACACAGTGCACTCACAGAGTGAAACTCCATGCCCTCACAGAGTGAAACACCGTGCCCTCACAGAGTGAAACGTCGTGCCCTCTCAGAGTGAAACACCGTGCCCTCTCAGAGTGAAACAGCGTCTCCTCACAGTGTGAAACACCATGCCCTCATAGAGTGAAACACTGTGCCCTCTCAGATTGTAACACTGTGCCATCACAGAGTGAAACACTGTGCCCTCTCAGAGTGAAACACCGTGCCTTCACAGAGTGAAACACCGTGCCCTCACAAAGTGAAACACCGTGCTCTCCCAGAGTGAAACCCCGGGCCCTCACAAAGTGAAACACTTTGCCCTCTCAGCTTGTAGCACTGTGCCCTGATGGAGTGAAACACTGTGCACTCACAGAGTGAAACACCGTGCCCTCTCACATGGAAATCCTGTGCCCATATGGAGTGAAACATCGTTCCCTCTCACAATGAAACACTCTGAGCTTAGGGAGTGAAACACGCCGCCCTCGCTGATTCAAACACTGCGCCCTTACCGAGTGAATCACTTTACCCTCTCAGATTGTAACACTGTGCCCTCACAGAGTGAAGCACCATGCCCTCACAGAGTGAAACACTGTGCCCTTACGCAGTGAAATACTGTGCCCTCTCAGATTGTAACACTGTGCCCTCACAGAGTGAAGCACCGTGCCCACACAGAGTGAAACACCATGTCCTCTCAGAGTGAAACACCGTGTCCTCTCAGAGTGAAACACCGTGCCCTCACAGAGTGAAACACCGTGTCCTCTCAGAGTTAAACAGCGTGCCCTCACAGAGTGAAACGCCGTGCCCTCTCAGAGTGAAAAACCGTGACATCTCAGATTGAAATACTGTGCCCATGTGGAGTGAAACATCGTTCACTCTCTCAATGAAACACTCTGACCTTAGGGAGTGAAGAACCGTGCCCTCTCTGATTCAAACACTGCGCCCTTACGGAGTGTATTACTTTGCCCTCTCAGATTGTAACACTGTGCACTCACAGAGTGAAACTCCATGCCCTCTCAGAGTGAAAGACCGTGCCCTCACAGAGTGAAACACCGTGCCCGCAGAGTGAAACACCGTGCCCTCACAGAGTGAAACACTGTGCCCTCACAGAGTGAAACCCCGTGCCCTCACAGAGTGAAACACCGTGCCCTCACAGACTGAAACACCGTGCCCTCACAGAGTGAATCACCGTGTGATCTCAGAGTGAAACACCGCGCACTCACAGAGTGAAACACAGTGCCCTCACAGAGTGAAACACCGTGCCCTCACAGAGTGAAACACCATGCACTCACAGACTGAAACTCCGTGTCCTCTCACAGTGAAACACTGTGCCCCCTAAGAGTGAAACACTGTGCCCTCACAGAGTGAAACACTGTGCCCTCTCAGAGTGAAACACCGTGCCTTCACAGAATGAAACAGCGTGCCCTCACAAAGTGAAACACCGTGCTCTCCCAGAGTGAAACACCGTGCCTTCACAGAGTGAAACATTTTGCCCTCTCAGCTTGTAGCACTGTGCCCTTACGGAGTGAAACACTGTGCACTCACAGAGTGAAATAGCGTGCCCTCTCGGATTGAAATCCTGTGCCCATATGGAGTGAAACATCGTTCCCTCTCCAAATGAGACACTCTGACCTTAGGGAGTGAAACACCGTGCCCTCTCTGATTGAAACACTGCGCCCTTACGGAGTGAATCACTTTGCCCTCTCAGATTGTAACACTGTGCCCTCATAGAGTGAAGCACCATGCCCTCACAGAGTGAAACACTGTGCCCTTACGGAGTTAAACACTGTGCCCTCTCAGATTGTAACTCTGTGCCCTCACAGAGTGAAACACTGTGTCCTCTCAGAGTGAAACGCCATGCCCTCTCAGAGTGAAACACCGTGACCTCACAGAGTGAAACACCGTGCCCTCATAGAGTGAAACACTGTGCCCTCTCAGATTGTAACACTGTGCCCTCACAGAGTGAAACACTGTGCCCTCTCAGAGTGAAACACCGTGCCTTCAAAGAGTGAAACACCGTGCCCTCACAAAGTGAAACACCGTGACCTCTCAGATTGAAATACTGTGCCCATATAGAGTGAAACATCGATCCCTCTCTCAATGAAACACTCTGACCTTAGGGAGTGAAACATCGTGCCCTCTCTGATTCAAACACTGCGCCCGTACGGAGTGTATTACTTTGCCCTCTCAGATTGTAACACTGTGCCCACACAGAGTGGTAATCCATGCCCTCTCAGAGTGAAACACCGTGCCCTCAAAGAGTGAAACAACGTGCCCTCCCAGAGTGAAACACCGTGCCCTCACAGTGTGAAACACGGTGCCCTCACAGACTGAAACTCCGTGCCCTCACAGACTGAAACACCATTCCCTCACAGACTGAAACACCGTGCCTTCACAGAGTGAAACACCGTGCCATCTCAGAGTGAAATACCGCGCCCTCACAGAGTGAAAAACCATGCCCTCACAGAGTGATAAACCGTGCCCTCACAGGGTGAAAAACCATGCCCTCACAGAGTGAAACGCCGTGCCCTCACAGAGTGAAACACCGTGCCCACACAGACTGAAACACCGTGCATTCACAGAGTGAAACACCGTGCCATCTCAGAGTGAAACAACGCGCCCTCACAGAGTGAAACACAGTGCCATCACAGAGTGAAACACCGTGCCCTCACAGAGTGAAAAACCATGCCCTCACAGAGTTAAACTCCGTGCCCTCTCAGATTGAAACACTGTGCCCCCTCAGAGTGAAACACTGTGCCCTCACAGAGTGAAACACCGTGCCCTCACAAAGTGAAACTCCGTGCTCTCCCAGAGTGAAACACCGAACCTTCACAGAGTGAAACACCGTGCCCTCACAAAGTGAAACACCGTGCTCTCCCAGATTGAAACCCCGCGCCCTCACAGAGTGAAACACTTTGCCCTCTCAGCTTGTAGCACTGTGCCCTGATGGAGTGAAACACTGTGCACTCACAGAGTGAAACACCGTGCCCTCTCACATTGAAATCCTGTGCCCATATGGAGTGAAACATCGTTCCCTCTCACAATGAAACACTCTGACCTTAGGGAGTGAAACACTCTGCCCTCGCTGATTCAAACACTGCACCCTTACAGAGTGAATCACTTTGCCCTCTCAGATTGTAACACTGTGCCCTCACAGAGTGAAGCACCATGCCCTCACAGAGTGAAACACTGTGCCCTTACGGAGTGAAATACTGTGCCCTCTCAGATTGTAACACTGTGCCTCACAGAATGAAGCACCGTGCTCACACAGAGTGAAACACCATGTCCTCTCAGAGTGAAACACCGTGACCTCTCAGAGTGAAACACCGTGCCCTCACAGAGTGAAACACCGTGTCCTCTCAGAGTGAAACACCGTGCCCTCACAGAGTGAAACACCGTGCCCTCTCAGAGTGAAACACCGTGCCCTCACAGAATGAAACACCGTGCCCTTTCAGAGTGAAACGCCGTGCCCTCTCAGAGTGAAACACCGTGACCTCTCGGATTGAAATACTGTGCCCATATGGAGTGAAACATCGTTCCCTCTCTCAATGAAACACTCTGACATTAGGGAGTGAAACACCGTGCCCTCTCTGATTCAAACACTGCGCCCTTACGGATTGAATCACTTTGCCCTCTCAGATTGTAACACTGTGCCCTCACAGAGTGAAGCACCATGCCCTCACAGAGTGAAACACCGTGCCCTCATAGTGTGAAACACTGTGCCCTCACAGAGTGAAACTCCGTGCCCTCACAGACTGAAACACCGTTCCCTCACAGACTGAAACAACGTGCCCTCACAGAGTGAAACACCGTGAGATCTCAGAGTGAAACACCGCGCCTTCACAGAGTGAAACACAGTGCCCTCACAGAGTGAAAAACCGTGCCCTCACAGAGTGAAAAACCATGCCCTAACAGAGTGAAACTCCGTGACCTCTCAAAGTGAAACACTTTGCCCTCAAAGAGTGAAACACCGTGCCCTCACAGAGTGAAACACTTTGCCATCTCAGAGTGAAACAGCGTGCCTTCACAGAGTGAAACACCGTGCCCCTACAAAGTGAAACACCGTGCTCTCCCAGATTGTAACCCCGCGCCCTCACAGAGTGAAACATTTTGCCCTCTCAGCTTGTAGCACTGTGCCCTGATGGAGTGAAACACTGTGCACTCACAGAGTGAAACACCATGCCCTCTCACATTGAAATCCTGTGCCCATATGGAGTGAAACATCGTTCCCTCTCACAATGAATCACTCTGACCTTAGGGAGTGAAACACTCTGCCCTCGCTGATTCAAACACTGCACCCTTACGGAGTGAATCACTTTGCCCTCTCAGATTGTAACACTGTGCCCTCACAGAGTGAAGCACCATGCCATCACAGAGTGAAACACTGTGCCCTTACGGAGTGAAATACTGTGCCCTCTCAGGTTGTAACACTGTGCCCTCACAGAATGAAGCACCGTGCCCACACAGAGTGAAACACCATGCCCTAACAGAGTGAAACTCCGTGACCTCTCAAAGTGAAACACTTTGCCCTCAAAGAGTGAAACACCGTGCCCTCACAGAGTGAAACACTTTGCCATCTCAGAGTGAAACACCGCGCCCTCACAGAGTGAAACACAGTGCCTTCACAGAGTGAAACACCGTGCCCTCAAAGGGTGAAAAACTATGCCCTCACAGAGTGAAACTCCGTGCCCTCTCAGAGTGAAACACTGTGCCCTCACAGAGTGAAACACTGTGCCCTCACAGAGTGAAACTCCGTGCCCTCACAGAGTGAAATACCGTGCCCTCAAGACTGAAACACCGTGCATTTACAGAGTGAAACACCGTGCCCTCACAGAGTGAAAAACCATGCCCTCACAGAGTTAAACTCCGTGCCCTCTCAGAGTGAAACCCTGTGCCCCCTCAGAATGAAACACCGTGCCTTCACAGAGTGAAGCACTTTGCCCTCTCAGCTTGTAGCACTGTGCCCTGATGGAGTGAAACACTGTGCACTCACAGAGTGAAACACCGTGCCCTCACAGAGTGAAACACCGTGCCCACACAGACTGAAACACCGTGCATTCACAGAGTGAAACACCGTGCCATCTCAGAGTGAAACAACGCGCCCTCACAGAGTGAAACACAGTGCCATCACAGAGTGAAACACCGTGCCCTCACAGAGTGAAAAACCATGCCCTCACAGAGTTAAACTCCGTGCCCTCTCAGATTGAAACACTGTGCCCCCTCAGAGTGAAACACTGTGCCCTCACAGAGTGAAACACCGTGCCCTCACAAAGTGAAACTCCGTGCTCTCCCAGAGTGAAACACCGAACCTTCACAGAGTGAAACACCGTGCCCTCACAAAGTGAAACACCGTGCTCTCCCAGATTGAAACCCCGCGCCCTCACAGAGTGAAACACTTTGCCCTCTCAGCTTGTAGCACTGTGCCCTGATGGAGTGAAACACTGTGCACTCACAGAGTGAAACACCGTGCCCTCTCACATTGAAATCCTGTGCCCATATGGAGTGAAACATCGTTCCCTCTCACAATGAAACACTCTGACCTTAGGGAGTGAAACACTCTGCCCTCGCTGATTCAAACACTGCACCCTTACAGAGTGAATCACTTTGCCCTCTCAGATTGTAACACTGTGCCCTCACAGAGTGAAGCACCATGCCCTCACAGAGTGAAACACTGTGCCCTTACGGAGTGAAATACTGTGCCCTCTCAGATTGTAACACTGTGCCTCACAGAATGAAGCACCGTGCTCACACAGAGTGAAACACCATGTCCTCTCAGAGTGAAACACCGTGACCTCTCAGAGTGAAACACCGTGCCCTCACAGAGTGAAACACCGTGTCCTCTCAGAGTGAAACACCGTGCCCTCACAGAGTGAAACACCGTGCCCTCTCAGAGTGAAACACCGTGCCCTCACAGAATGAAACACCGTGCCCTTTCAGAGTGAAACGCCGTGCCCTCTCAGAGTGAAACACCGTGACCTCTCGGATTGAAATACTGTGCCCATATGGAGTGAAACATCGTTCCCTCTCTCAATGAAACACTCTGACATTAGGGAGTGAAACACCGTGCCCTCTCTGATTCAAACACTGCGCCCTTACGGATTGAATCACTTTGCCCTCTCAGATTGTAACACTGTGCCCTCACAGAGTGAAGCACCATGCCCTCACAGAGTGAAACACCGTGCCCTCATAGTGTGAAACACTGTGCCCTCACAGAGTGAAACTCCGTGCCCTCACAGACTGAAACACCGTTCCCTCACAGACTGAAACAACGTGCCCTCACAGAGTGAAACACCGTGAGATCTCAGAGTGAAACACCGCGCCTTCACAGAGTGAAACACAGTGCCCTCACAGAGTGAAAAACCGTGCCCTCACAGAGTGAAAAACCATGCCCTAACAGAGTGAAACTCCGTGACCTCTCAAAGTGAAACACTTTGCCCTCAAAGAGTGAAACACCGTGCCCTCACAGAGTGAAACACTTTGCCATCTCAGAGTGAAACAGCGTGCCTTCACAGAGTGAAACACCGTGCCCCTACAAAGTGAAACACCGTGCTCTCCCAGATTGTAACCCCGCGCCCTCACAGAGTGAAACATTTTGCCCTCTCAGCTTGTAGCACTGTGCCCTGATGGAGTGAAACACTGTGCACTCACAGAGTGAAACACCATGCCCTCTCACATTGAAATCCTGTGCCCATATGGAGTGAAACATCGTTCCCTCTCACAATGAATCACTCTGACCTTAGGGAGTGAAACACTCTGCCCTCGCTGATTCAAACACTGCACCCTTACGGAGTGAATCACTTTGCCCTCTCAGATTGTAACACTGTGCCCTCACAGAGTGAAGCACCATGCCCTCACAGAGTGAAACACTGTGCCCTTACGGAGTGAAATACTGTGCCCTCTCAGGTTGTAACACTGTGCCCTCACAGAATGAAGCACCGTGCCCACACAGAGTGAAACACCATGCCCTAACAGAGTGAAACTCCGTGACCTCTCAAAGTGAAACACTTTGCCCTCAAAGAGTGAAACACCGTGCCCTCACAGAGTGAAACACTTTGCCATCTCAGAGTGAAACACCGCGCCCTCACAGAGTGAAACACAGTGCCTTCACAGAGTGAAACACCGTGCCCTCAAAGGGTGAAAAACTATGCCCTCACAGAGTGAAACACCGTGCCCTCTCAGAGTGAAACACTGTGCCCTCACAGAGTGAAACACTGTGCCCTCACAGAGTGAAACTCCGTTCCCTCACAGAGTGAAATACCGTGCCCTCAAGACTGAAACACCGTGCATTTACAGAGTGAAACACCGTGCCCTCACAGAGTGAAAAACCATGCCCTCACAGAGTTAAACTCCGTGCCCTCTCAGAGTGAAACCCTGTGCCCCCTCAGAATGAAACACCGTGCCTTCACAGAGTGAAGCACTTTGCCCTCTCAGCTTGTAGCACTGTGCCCTTACGGAGTGAAACACTGTGCACTCACAGAGTGAAGTACCGTGCCCTCTCGGATTGAAATCCTGTGCCCATATGGAGTGAAACATCGTTCCCTCTCAAAATGAGACACTCTGACCTTAGGGAGTGAAACACCGTGCCCTCTCTGATTGAAACACTGCGCCCTTACGGAGTGAATCACTTTGCCCTCTCAGATTGTAACACTGTGCCCTCATAGAGTGAAGCACCATGCCCTCACAGAGTGAAACACTGTGCCCTTACGGAGTGAAACACTGTGCCCTCTCAGATTGTAACACTGTGCCCTCACAGAGTGAAGCACCGTGCCCTCACAGAGTGAAACACCGTGTCCTTTCAGAGTGAAACTCCGTGTCCTCTCAGAGTGAAACACCGTGCCCTCACAGAGTGAAACACCGTGTCCTCTCAGAGTGAAACACCGTGCCCTCACAGAGTGAAACGTCGTGCCCTCTCAGAGTTAAACGCCGTGCCCTCTCACAGTGAAACAGCGTCTCCTCACAGAGTGAAACACCGTGCCCTCATAGAGTGAAACACTGTGCCCTCTCAGATTGTAACACTGTGCCATCACAGAGTGAAACACTGTGCCCTCTCAGAGTGAAACACCGTGCCTTCACAGAGTGAAACACCGTGCCCTCACAAAGTGAAACACCGTGCTCTCCCAGAGTGAAACCCCGCGCCCTCACAGAGTGAAACACTTTGCCCTCTCAGCTTGTAGCACTGTGCCCTGATGGAGTGAAACACTGTGCACTCACAGAGTGAAACACCGTGCCCTCTCACATGGAAATCCTGTGCCCATATGGAGTGAAACATCGTTCCCTCTCACAATGAAACACTCTGAGCTTAGGGAGTGAAACACGCCGCCCTCGCTGATTCAAACACTGCGCCCTTACGGAGTGAATCACTTTACCCTCTCAGATTGTAACACTGTGCCCTCACAGAGTGAAGCACCATGCCCTCACAGAGTGAAACACTGTGCCCTTACGCAGTGAAATACTGTGCCCTCTCAGATTGTAACACTGTGCCCTCACAGAGTGAAGCACCGTGCCCACACAGAGTGAAACACCATGTCCTCTCAGAGTGAAACACCGTGTCCTCTCAGAGTGAAACACCGTGCCCTCACAGAGTGAAACACCGTGTGCTCTCAGAGTGAAACAGCGTGCCCTCACAGTGTGAAACACCGTGCCCTCTCAGAGTGAAACACCGCGCCCTCACAGAATGAAACACCGTGCCCTCTCAGAGTGAAACGCCGTGCCCTCTCAGAGTGAAACACCGTGACCTCTCAGATTGAAATACTGTGCCCATATGGAGTGAAACATCGTTCACTCTCTCAATGAAACACTCTGACCTTAGGGAGTGAAGAACCGTGCCCTCTCTGATTCAAACACTGCGCCCTTACGGAGTGTATTACTTTGCCCTCTCAGATTGTAACACTGTGCACTCACAGAGTGAAACTCCATGCCCTCTCAGAGTGAAATACCGTGCCCTCACAGAGTGAAACACCGTGCCCGCAGAGTGAAACACCGTGCCCTCACAGAGTGAAACACTGTGCCCTCACAGAGTGAAACCCCGTGCCCTCACAGAGTGAAACACCGTGCCCTCACAGACTGAAACACCGTGCCCTCACAGAGTGAATCACCGTGTGATCTCAGAGTGAAACACCGCGCACTCACAGAGTGAAACACAGTGCCCTCACAGAGTGAAACACCGTGCCCTCACAGAGTGAAAAACCATGCACTCACAGAGTGAAACTCCGTGCCCTCTCACAGTGAAACACTGTGCCCCCTAAGAGTGAAACACTGTGCCCTCACAGAGTGAAACACTGTGCCCTCTCAGAGTGAAACACCGTGCCTTCACAGAATGAAACAGCATGCCCTCACAAAGTGAAACACCGTGCTCTCCCAGAGTGAAACACCGTGCCTTCACAGAGTGAAACATTTTGCCCTCTCAGCTTGCAGCACTGTGCCCTTACGGAGTGAAACACTGTGCACTCACAGAGTGAAGCACAGTGCCCTCACAGAGTGAAACACCGTGTCCTCTCAGAGTGAAACTCTGTGTCCTCTCAGAGTGAAACACCGTGCCCTCACAGAGTGAAACACCGTGTCCTCTCAGAGTGAAACACCGTGCCCTCACAGAGTGAAACGCCGTGACCTCTCAGAGTGAAACGCCGTGCCCTCTCAGAGTGAAACGCCGTGCCCTCATAGAGTGAAACACTGTGCCCTCTCAGATTGTAACACTGTGCCCTCACAGAGTGAAACACTGTGCCCTCTCAGATTGTAACACTGTGCCCTCACAGAGTGAAACACTGTGCCCTCTCAGATTGTAACACTGTGCCCTCACAGAGTGAAACACTGTGCCCTGGCAGAGTGAAACACCGTGCCTTCACAGACTGAAACACCGTGCCCCCACAAAGTGAAACACCGTGCTCTCCCAGAGTGAAACACCGCGCCCTCACAGAGTGAAACACTTTGCCCTCTCAGCTTGTAGCACTGTGCCCTTACGGAGTGAAAAACTGTGCACTCACAGAGTGAAACACCGTGCCCTCTCACATTGAAATCCTGTGCCCATATGGAGCGAAACATCGTTCCCTCTCACAATGAAACACTCTGACCTTAGGGAGTGAAAGACTCTGCCCTCGCTGATTCAAACACTGCGCCCTTACGGAGTGAATCACTTTGCCCTCTCAGATTGTAACACTGTGTCCTCACAGAGTGAAAAACCATGCCCTCACAGAGTGAAACACTGTGCCGTTACGGAGTGAAACACTGTGCCCTCTCAGATTGTAACACTGTGCTCTCACAGAGTGAAGCACCATGCCCACACATTGTGAAACACCGTGTCCTCTCAGAGTGAAACACCGTGCCCTCACAGAGTGAAACACCGTGCGCTCTCAGAGTGAAACAACGTGCATCACAGAGTGAAACACCGTGACCTCAAAGAGTGAAACACCGTGCCCTCACAGATTGAAACACCGTGACCTCTCAGAGTGAAACATCGTTCCCTCTCTCAATGAAACACTCTGACCTTAGGGAGTGAAAGACCGTGCCCTCTCTGATTCAAACACTGCGCCCTTATGGAGTGTATTACTTTGCCCTCTCAGATTGTAACACTGTGCCCTCACAGAGTGAAGCACCATGCCCTCTCAGAGTGAAACAGCGTGCCTTCACAGAGTGAAACACCGTGCCCCTACAAAGTGAAACACCGTGCTCTCCCAGATTGTAACCCCGCGCCCTCACAGAGTGAAACACTTTGCCCTCTCAGCTTGTAGCACTGTGCCCTGATGGAGTGAAACACTGTGCACTCACAGAGTGAAACACCATGCCCTCTCACATTGAAATCCTGTGCCCATATGGAGTGAAACATCGTTCCCTCTCACAATGAATCACTCTGACCTTAGGGAGTGAAACACTCTGCCCTCGCTGATTCAAACACTGCACCCTTACGGAGTGAATCACTTTGCCCTCTCAGATTGTAACACTGTGCCCTCACAGAGTGAAGCACCATGCCCTCACAGAGTGAAACACTGTGCCCTTACGGAGTGAAATACTGTGCCCTCTCAGGTTGTAACACTGTGCCCTCACAGAATGAAGCACCGTGCCCACACAGAGAGAAACACCATGTCCTCTCAGAGTGAAACACCGTGTCCTCTCAGAGTGAAACACCGTGCCCTCACAGAGTGAAACACCGTGTCCTCTCAGAGTGAAACACCGTGCCCTCACAGAGTGAAACACCGTGCCCTCTCAGAGTGAAACACCGTGCCCTCACAGAATGAAACACCGTGCCCTTTCAGAGTGAAACGCCGTGCCCTCTCAGAGTGAAACATCGTGACCTCTCAGATTGAAATACTGTGCCCATATGGAGTGAAACATCGTTCCCTCTCTCAATGAAACACTCTGACCTTAGGGAGTGAAAGACTCTGCCCTCGCTGATTCAAACACTGCGCCCTTACGGAGTGAATCACTTTGCCCTCTCAGATTGTAACACTGTGTCCTCACAGAGTGAAAAACCATGCCCTCACAGAGTGAAACACTGTGCCGTTACGGAGTGAAACACTGTGCCCTCTCAGATTGTAACACTGTGCTCTCACAGAGTGAAGCACCATGCCCACACATTGTGAAACACCGTGTCCTCTCAGAGTGAAACACCGTGCCCTCACAGAGTGAAACACCGTGCGCTCTCAGAGTGAAACAACGTGCATCACAGAGTGAAACACCGTGACCTCAAAGAGTGAAACACCGTGCCCTCACAGATTGAAACACCGTGACCTCTCAGAGTGAAACATCGTTCCCTCTCTCAATGAAACACTCTGACCTTAGGGAGTGAAAGACCGTGCCCTCTCTGATTCAAACACTGCGCCCTTACGGAGTGTATTACTTTGCCCTCTCAGATTGTAACACTGTGCCCTCACAGAGTGAAGCACCATGCCCTCTCAGAGTGAAACAGCGTGCCTTCACTGAGTGAAACACCGTGCCCCTACAAAGTGAAACACCGTGCTCTCCCAGATTGTAACCCCGCGCCCTCACAGAGTGAAACACTTTGCCCTCTCAGCTTGTAGCACTGTGCCCTGATGGAGTGAAACACTGTGCACTCACAGAGTGAAACACCATGCCCTCTCACATTGAAATCCTGTGCCCATATGGAGTGAAATATCGTTCCCTCTCACAATGAATCACTCTGACCTTAGGGAGTGAAACACTCTGCCCTCGCTGATTCAAACACTGCACCCTTACGGAGTGAATCACTTTGCCCTCTCAGATTGTAACACTGTGCCCTCACAGAGTGAAGCACCATGCCCTCACAGAGTGAAACACTGTGCCCTTACGGAGTGAAATACTGTGCCCTCTCAGGTTGTAACACTGTGCCCTCACAGAATGAAGCACCGTGCCCACACAGAGTGAAACACCATGTCCTCTCAGAGTGAAACACCGTGTCCTCTCAGAGTGAAACACCGTGCCCTCACAGAGTGAAACACCGTGTCCTCTCAGAGTGAAACACCGTGCCCTCACAGAGTGAAACACCGTGCCCTCTCAGAGTGAAACACCGTGCCCTCACAGAATGAAACACCGTGCCCTTTCAGAGTGAAACGCCGTGCCCTCTCAGAGTGAAACATCGTGACCTCTCAGATTGAAATACTGTGCCCATATGCAGTGAAACATCGTTCCCTCTCTCAATGAAACACTCTGACATTAGGGAGTGAAACACCGTGCCCTCTCTGATTCAAACACTGCGCCCTTACGGAGTGTATTACTTTGCCCTCTCAGATTGTAACACTGTGCCCTCACAGAGTGAAGCACCATGCTCTCTCAGAGTGAAACAGCGTGCCTTCACAGAGTGAAACACCGTGCCCTCACAGAGTGAAGCACGGTGCCCTCACAGTGTGAAACACTGTGCCCTCACAGAGTGATACTCCGTGCCCTCACAGAGTGAAACACCGTGCCCTCACAGACTGAAACACCGTGCCCTCACAGAGTGAAACACCGTGCCCTCACAGAGTGAAACACCGTGGCATCTCAGAGTGAAACACTGTTCCCTCACAGAGTGAAAAACCGTGCCCTCTCAGAGTGAAACACCATGCCCTCACAGAGTGAAACACCGTGCCCTCTCAGAGTGAAACACCGTGCCCTCACAGAGTGAAACACCGTGCCCTCACAGACTGAAACTCCGTGCCCTCACAGAGTGAAACACCGTGCCCTCACAGAGTGAAACGTCGTGCCCTCTCAGAGTGAAACACAGTGCCCTCTCAGAGTGAAACAGCGTCTCCTCACAGAGTGAAACACCGTGCCCTCATAGAGTGAAACACTGTGCCCTCTCAGATTGTAACACTGTGCCATCACAGAGTGAAACACTGTGCCCTCTCAGAGTGAAACACCGTGCCTTCACAGAGTGAAACACCGTGCCCTCACAAAGTGAAACACTTTGCCCTCTCAGCTTGTAGCACTGTGCCCTGATGGAGTGAAACACTGTGCACTCACAGAGTGAAACACCGTGCCCTCTCACATGGAAATCCTGTGCCCATATGGAGTGAAACATCGTTCCCTCTCACAATGAAACACTCTGGCCTTAGGGAGTGAAACACGCCGCCCTCGCTGATTCAAACACTGCGCCCTTACCGAGTGAATCACTTTACCCTCTCAGATTGTAACACTGTGCCCTCACAGAGTGAAGCACCATGCCCTCACAGAGTGAAACACTGTGCCCTTACGCAGTGAAATACTGTGCCCTCTCAGATTGTAACACTGTGCCCTCACAGAGTGAAGCACCGTGCCCACACAGAGTGAAACACCATGTCCTCTCAGAGTGAAACACCGTGTCCTCTCAGAGTGAAACACCGTGCCCTCACAGAGTGAAACACCGTGTCCTCTCAGAGTTAAACAGCGTGCCCTCACAGAGTGAAACGCCGTGCCCTCTCAGAGTGAAAAACCGTGACATCTCAGATTGAAATACTGTGCCCATGTGGAGTGAAACATCGTTCACTCTCTCAATGAAACACTCTGACCTTAGGGAGTGAAGAACCGTGCCCTCTCTGATTCAAACACTGCGCCCTTACGGAGTGTATTACTTTGCCCTCTCAGATTGTAACACTGTGCACTCACAGAGTGAAACTCCATGCCCTCTCAGAGTGAAAGACCGTGCCCTCACAGAGTGAAACACCGTGCCCGCAGAGTGAAACACCGTGCCCTCACAGAGTGAAACACTGTGCCCTCACAGAGTGAAACCCCGTGCCCTCACAGAGTGAAACACCGTGCCCTCACAGACTGAAACACCGTGCCCTCACAGAGTGAATCACCGTGTGATCTCAGAGTGAAACACCGCGCACTCACAGAGTGAAACACAGTGCCCTCACAGAGTGAAACACCGTGCCCTCACAGAGTGAAACACCATGCACTCACAGAGTGAAACTCCGTGTCCTCTCACAGTGAAACACTGTGCCCCCTAAGAGTGAAACACTGTGCCCTCACAGAGTGAAACACTGTGCCCTCTCAGAGTGAAACACCGTGCCTTCACAGAATGAAACAGCGGGCCCTCACAAAGTGAAACACCGTGCTCTCCCAGAGTGAAACACCGTGCCTTCACAGAGTGAAACATTTTGCCCTCTCAGCTTGTAGCACTGTGCCCTTACGGAGTGAAACACTCTGCACTCACAGAGTGAAGCACAGTGCCCTCACAGAGTGAAACACCGTGTCCTCTCAGAGTGAAACTCTGTGTCCTCTCAGAGTGAAACACCGTGCCCTCACAGAGTGAAACACCGTGTCCTCTCAGAGTGAAACACTGGCCCTCACAGAGTGAAACGCCGTGACCTCTCAGAGTGATACGCCGTGCCCTCTCAGAGTGAAACGCCGTGCCCTCATAGAGTGAAACACTGTGCCCTCTCAGATTGTAACACTGTGCCCTCACAGAGTGAAACACAGTGCCCTCTCAGATTGTAACACTGTGCCCTCACAGAGTGAAACACTGTGCCCTCTCACATTGTAACACTGTGCCCTCACAGAGTGAAACACTGTGCCCTGTCAGAGTGAAACACCGTGCCTTCACAGAGTGAAACACCGTGCCCCCACAAAGTGAAACACCGTGCTCTCCCAGAGTGAAACACCGCGCCCTCACAGAGTGAAACACTTTGCCCTCTCAGCTTGTAGCACTGTGCCCTTACGGAGTGAAAAACTGTGCACTCACAGAGTGAAACACCGTGCCCTCTCACATTGAAATCCTGTGCCCATATGGAGTGAAACATCGTTCCCTCTCACAATGAAACACTCTGACCTTAGGGTGTGAAACACTCTGCCCTAGCTGATTCAAAAACTGCGCCCTTACGGAGTGAATCACATTGCCCTCTCAGATTGTAACACTGTGTCCTCACAGAGTGAAAAACCATGCCCTCACAGAGTGAAACACTGTGCCCTTACGGAGTGAAACACTGTGCCCTCTCAGATTGTAACACTGTGCCCTCACAGAGTGAGGCACCATGCCCACACATTGTGAAACACCGTGTCCTCTCAGAGTGAAACACCGTGCCCTCACAGAGTGAAACACCGTGCGCTCTCAGAGTGAAACAACGTGCATCACAGAGTGAAACACCGTGCCCTCACAGATTGAAACACCGTGACCTCTCAGAGTGAAACGCCGTGCCCTCTCAGAGTGAAATACCGTGCCCTCTCAGAGTGAAACATCGTTCCCTCTCTCAATGAAACACTCTGACCTTAGGGAGTGAAAAACCGTGCCCTCTCTGATTCAAACACTGCGCCCTTACGGAGTGTATTACTTTGCCCTCTCAGATTATAACACTGTGCCCTCACAGAGTGAAACTCCATGCCCTCACAGAGTGAAACACCGTGCTCTCACAGAGTGAAACGTCGTGCCCTCTCAGAGTGAAACGCAGTGCCCTCTCAGAGTGAAACAGCGTCTCCTCACAGAGTAAAACAGCGTGCCCTCATAGAGTGAAACACTGTGCCCTCTCAGATTGTAACACTGTGCCATCACAGAGTGAAACACTGTGCCCTCTCAGAGTGAAACACCGTGCCTTCACAGAGTGAAACACCGTGCCCTTACAAAGTGAAACACCGTGCTCTCCCAGATTGAAACCCCGCGCCCCCACAGAGTGAAACACTTTGCCCTCTCAGCTTGTAGCACTGTGCCCTGATGGAGTGAAACACTGTGCACTCACAGAGTGAAACACCGTGCCCTCTCACATTGAAATCCTGTGCCCATATGGAGTGAAACATCGTTCCCTCTCACAATGAATCACTCTGACCTTAGGGAGTGAAACACTCTGCCCTCGCTGATTCAAACACTGCACCCTTACGGAGTGAATCACTTTGCCCTCTCAGATTGTAACACCGTGCCCTCACAGAGTGAAACACCGTGTCCTCTCAGAGTGAAACACCGTGCCCTCACAGAGTGAAACACCGTGCCCTCTCAGAGTGAAACACCGTGCCCTCACAGAATGAAACACCGTGCCCTTTCAGAGTGAAACGCCGTGCCCTCTCAGAGTGAAACACCGTGACGTCTCAGATTGAAATACTGTGCCCATATGGAGTGAAACATCGTTCCCTCTCTCAATGAAACACTCTGACATTAGGGAGTGAAACACCGTGCCCTCTCTGATTCAAACACTGCGCCCTTACGGAGTGTATTACTTTGCCCTCTCAGATTGTAACACTGTGCCCTCACAGAGTGAAGAACCATGCCCTCTCAGAGTGAAACAGCGTGCCCTCACAGAGTGAAACACCGTGCCCTCACAGAGTGAAGCACGGTGCCCTCACAGTGTGAAACACTGTGCCCTCACAGAGTGATATCCGTGCCCTCACAGTATGAAACACCGTGCCCTCACAGACTGAAACACCGTGCCCAAACAGAGTGAAACACCGTGCCCTCACAGAGTGAAACACCGTGGCATCTCAGAGTGAAACACTGTTCCCTCACAGAGTGAAAAACCGTGCCCTCTCAGAGTGAAACACCATGCCCTCTCAGAGTGAAACACCGTGCCCTCACAGAGTGAAACACCGTGCCCTCACAGACTGAAACTCCGTGCCCTCACAGACTGAAACACCGTTCCCTCACAGACTGAAACACCGTGCCCTCACAGAGTGAAACACCGTGCCATCTCAGAGTGAAATACTGCGCCCTCACAGAGTGAAACACAGTGCCCTCACAGAGTGAAACACCGTGCCCTCACAGTGTGAAAAACCATGCCCTCACAGAGTGATACTCAGTGCCCTCTCAGAGTGAAACACTGTGCCCTCACAGACTGAAACACCGTGCCCTCACACAGTGAAACACTGTGCCATCTCAGAGTGAAACACCGCACCCTCACTGAGTGAAACACAGTGCCCTCACAGAGTGAAAAACCATGCCCTCACAGGGTGAAAAACCATGCCCTCACAGAGTGAAACTCCGTGCCCTCACAGACTGAAACACCGTGCCCTCACAGACTGAAACAGCGTGCATTCACAGAGTGAAACACCGTGCCATCTCAGAGTGAAACAACGCGCCCTCACAGAGTGAAACACAGTGCCATCACAGAGTGAAACACTGTGCCCTCACAGAGTGAAAAACCATGCCCTCACAGAGTTAAACTCCGTGCCCTCTCAGATTGGAACACTGTGCCACCTCAGAGTGAAACACTGTGCCCTCACAAAGTGAAACACCGTGCTCTCCCAGAGTGAAACACCGTAACTTCACAGAGTGAAACACTTTGCCCTCTCAGCTTGTAGCACTGTGCCCTTACGGAGTGAAACACTGTGCACTCACAGAGTGAACCACCGTGCCCTCTCGGATTGAAATCCTGTGCCCATATGGAGTGAAACATCGTTCCCTCTCACAATGAAACACTCTGACCTTAGGGAGTGAAACACCGTGCCCTCTCTGATTCAAACACTGCGCCCTTACGGAGTGAATCACTTTGCCCTCTCAGATTGTAACACTGTGCCCTCACAGAGTGAAGCACCATGCCCTCACAGAGTGAAACACTGTGCCCTCATAGTGTGAAACACTGTGCCCTCACAGAGTGAAACTCCGTGCCCTCACAGACTGAAACACCGTTCCCTCACAGACTGAAACAACGTGCCCTCACAGAGTGAAACACCGTGCCATGTCAGAGTGAAACACCGCGCCCTCACAGAGTGAAACACAGTGCCCTCACAGAGTGAAAAACCGTGCCCTCACAGAGTGAAAAACCATGCCCTAACAGAGTGAAACTCCGTGACCTCTCAGAGTGAAACACTGTGCCCTCAAAGAGTGAAACACCGTGCCCTCACAGAGTGAAACACAGTGCCCTCACAGAGTGAAACACCGTGCCCTCAAAGGGTGAAAAACTATGCCCTCACAGAGTGAAACACCGTGCCCTCTCAGAGTGAAACGCCGTGCCCGCTCAGAGTGAAACGCCGTGCCCTCATAGAGTGAAACACTGTGCCCTCTCAGATTGTAACACTGTGCCCTCACAGAGTGAAACACTGTGCCCTCTCAGATTGTAACACTGTGCCCTCACAGAGTGAAACACTGTGCCCTCTCAGATTGTAACACTGTGCCCTCACAGAGTGAAACACTGTGCCCAGTCAGAGTGAAACACCGTGCCTTCACAGAGTGAAACACCGTGCCCCCACAAAGTGAAACACCGTGCTCTCCCAGAGTGAAACACCGCGCCCTCACAGAGTGAAACACTTTGCCCTCTCAGCTTGTAGCACTGTGCCCTTACGGAGTGAAAAACTGTGCACTCACAGAGTGAAACACCGTGCCCTCTCACATTGAAATCCTGTGCCCATATGGAGTGAAACATCGTTCCCTCTCACAATGAAACACTCAGACCTTAGGGAGTGAAACACTCTGCCCTCGCTGATTCAAACACTGCGCCCTTACGGAGTGAATCACTTTGCCCTCTCAGATTGTAACACTGTGTCCTCACAGAGTGAAAAACCATGCCCTCACAGAGTGAAACACTGTGCCGTTACGGAGTGAAACACTGTGCCCTCTCATATTGTAACACTGTGCCCTCAGAGAGTGAAGCACCATGCCCACACATTGTGAAACAGCGTGTCCTCTCAGAGTGAAACACCGTGCCCTCACAGAGTGAAACACCGTGCGCTCTCAGAGTGAAACATCGTGCATCACAGAGTGAAAAACCGTGACCTCACAGAGTGAAACACCTTGCCCTCACAGATTGAAACACCGTGTCCTCTCAGAGTGAAACACCGTGCCCTCACAGAGTGAAACACCGTGTCCTCTCAGAGTGAAACACCGTGCCCTCACAGAGTGAAACACCGTGCCCTCTCAGAGTGAAACACCGTGCCCTCACAGAATGAAACACCGTGCCCTTTCAGAGTGAAACGCCGTGCCCTCTCAGAGTGAAACACCGTGACGTCTCAGATTGAAATACTGTGCCCATATGGAGTGAAACATCGTTCCCTCTCTCAATGAAACACTCTGACATTAGGGAGTGAAACACCGTGCCCTCTCTGATTCAAACACTGCGCCCTTACGGAGTGTATTACTTTGCCCTCTCAGATTGTAACACTGTGCCCTCACAGAGTGAAGAACCATGCCCTCTCAGAGTGAAACAGCGTGCCCTCACAGAGTGAAACACCGTGCCCTCACAGAGTGAAGCACGGTGCCCTCACAGTGTGAAACACTGTGCCCTCACAGAGTGATACTCCGTGCCCTCACAGACTGAAACACCGTGCCCTCACAGACTGAAACACCGTGCCCAAACAGAGTGAAACACCGTGCCCTCACAGAGTGAAACACCGTGGCATCTCAGAGTGAAACACTGTTCCCTCACAGAGTGAAAAACCGTGCCCTCTCAGAGTGAAACACCATGCCCTCTCAGAGTGAAACACCGTGCCCTCACAGAGTGAAACACCGTGCCCTCACAGACTGAAACTCCGTGCCCTCACAGACTGAAACACCGTTCCCTCACAGACTGAAACACCGTGCCCTCACAGAGTGAAACACCGTGCCATCTCAGAGTGAAATACTGCGCCCTCACAGAGTGAAACACAGTGCCCTCACAGAGTGAAACACCGTGCCCTCACAGTGTGAAAAACCATGCCCTCACAGAATGATACTCAGTGCCCTCTCAGAGTGAAACACTGTGCCCTCACAGACTGAAACACCGTGCCCTCACACAGTGAAACACTGTGCCATCTCAGAGTGAAACACCGCACCCTCACTGAGTGAAACACAGTGCCCTCACAGAGTGAAAAACCATGCCCTCACAGGGTGAAAAACCATGCCCTCACAGAGTGAAACTCCGTGCCCTCACAGACTGAAACACCGTGCCCTCACAGACTGAAACAGCGTGCATTCACAGAGTGAAACACCGTGCCATCTCAGAGTGAAACAACGCGCCCTCACAGAGTGAAACACAGTGCCATCACAGAGTGAAACACCGTGCCCTCACAGAGTGAAAAACCATGCCCTCACAGAGTTAAACTCCGTGCCCTCTCAGATTGGAACACTGTGCCACCTCAGAGTGAAACACTGTGCCCTCACAAAGTGAAACACCGTGCTCTCCCAGAGTGAAACACCGTAACTTCACAGAGTGAAACACTTTGCCCTCTCAGCTTGTAGCACTGTGCCCTTACGGAGTGAAACACTGTGCACTCACAGAGTGAACCACCGTGCCCTCTCGGATTGAAATCCTGTGCCCATATGGAGTGAAACATCGTTCCCTCTCACAATGAAACACTCTGACCTTAGGGAGTGAAACACCATGCCCTCTCTGATTCAAACACTGCGCCCTTACGGAGTGAATCACTTTGCCCTCTCAGATTGTAACACTGTGCCCTCACAGAGTGAAGCACCATGCCCTCACAGAGTGAAACACTGTGCCCTCATAGTGTGAAACACTGTGCCCTCACAGAGTGAAACTCCGTGCCCTCACAGACTGAAACACCGTTCCCTCACAGACTGAAACAACGTGCCCTCACAGAGTGAAACACCGTGCCATGTCAGAGTGAAACACCGCGCCCTCACAGAGTGAAACACAGTGCCCTCACAGAGTGAAAAACCGTGCCCTCACAGAGTGAAAAACCATGCCCTAACAGAGTGAAACTCCGTGACCTCTCAGAGTGAAACACTGTGCCCTCAAAGAGTGAAACACCGTGCCCTCACAGAGTGAAACACTGTGCCATCTCAGAGTGAAACACCGCTCCCTCACAGAGTGAAACACAGTGCCCTCACAGAGTGAAACACCGTGCCCTCAAAGGGTGAAAAACTATGCCCTCACAGAGTGAAGCACCGTGCCCTCTCAGAGTGAAACACTGTGCCCTCACAGAGTGAAACACCGTGCCCTCACAGAGTGAAACGCCGTGACCTCTCAGAGTGAAACGCCGTGCCCTCTCAGAGTGAAACGCCGTGCCCTCATAGAGTGAAACACTGTGCCCTCTCAGATTGTAACACTGTGCCCTCACAGAGTGAAACACTGTGCCCTCTCAGATTGTAACACTGTGCCCTCACAGAGTGAAACACTGTGCCCTCTCAGATTGTAACACTGTGCCCTCACAGAGTGAAACACTGTGCCCAGTCAGAGTGAAACACCGTGCCTTCACAGAGTGAAACACCGTGCCCCCACAAAGTGAAACACCGTGCTCTCCCAGAGTGAAACACCGCGCCCTCACAGAGTGAAACACTTTGCCCTCTCAGCTTGTAGCACTGTGCCCTTACGGAGTGAAAAACTGTGCACTCACAGAGTGAAACACCGTGCCCTCTCACATTGAAATCCTGTGCCCATATGGAGTGAAACATCGTTCCCTCTCACAATGAAACACTCAGACCTTAGGGAGTGAAACACTCTGCCCTCGCTGATTCAAACACTGCGCCCTTACGGAGTGAATCACTTTGCCCTCTCAGATTGTAACACTGTGTCCTCACAGAGTGAAAAACCATGCCCTCACAGAGTGAAACACTGTGCCCTTACGGAGTGAAACACTGTGCCCTCTCATATTGTAACACTGTGCCCTCAGAGAGTGAAGCACCATGCCCACACATTGTGAAACAGCGTGTCCTCTCAGAGTGAAACACCGTGCCCTCACAGAGTGCAACACCGTGCGCTCTCAGAGTGAAACATCGTGCATCACAGAGTGAAAAACCGTGACCTCACAGAGTGAAACACCTTGCCCTCACAGATTGAAACACCGTGACCTCTCAGAGTGAAACGCCGTGCCCTCTCAGAGTGAAATACCGTGCCCTCTCAGAGTGAAACATCGTTCCCTCTCTCAATGAAACACTCTGACCTTAGGGAGTGAAACACCGTGCCCTCTCTGATTCAAACACTGCACCCTTACGGAGTGTATTACTTTGCCCTCTCAGATTGTAACACTGTGCACTCACAGAGTGAAACTCCAGGCCCTCACAGAGTGAAACACCGTGCCCTCACAGAGAGAAACACCGTGCCCGCAGAGTGAAACACCGTGCCCTCACAGAGTGAAACACTGTGCCCTCACAGAGTGAAACCCCGTGCCCTCTCGGATTGAAATCCTGTGCCCATATGGAGTGAAACATCGTTCCCTCTCACAATGAAACACTCTGACCTTAGGGAGTGAAACACCGTGCCCTCTCTGATTCAAACACTGCGCCCTTACGGAGTGAATCACTTTGCCCTCTCAGATTGTAACACTGTGCCCTCACAGAGTGAAGCACCATGCCCTCACAGAGTGAAACACTGTGCCCTCATAGTGTGAAACACTGTGCCCTCACAGAGTGAAACTCCGTGCCCTCACAGACTGAAACACCGTTCCCTCACAGAGTGAAACAACGTGCCCTCACAGAGTGAAACACCGTGCCATGTCAGAGTGAAACACCGCGCCCTCACAGAGTGAAACACAGTGCCCTCACAGAGTGAAAAACCGTGCCCTCACAGAGTGAAAAACCATGCCCTAACAGAGTGAAACTCCGTGACCTCTCAGAGTGAAACACTGTGCCCTCAAAGAGTGAAACACCGTGCCCTCACAGAGTGAAACACTGTGCCATCTCAGAGTGAAACACCGCTCCCTCACAGAGTGAAACACAGTGCCCTCACAGAGTGAAACACCGTGCCCTCAAAGGGTGAAAAACTATGCCCTCACAGAGTGAAACACCGTGCCCTCTCAGAGTGAAACACTGTGCCCTCACAGAGTGAAACACCGTGCCCTCACAGAGTGAAACGCCGTGACCTCTCAGAGTGAAACGCCGTGCCCTCTCAGAGTGAAACGCCGTGCCCTCATAGAGTGAAACACTGTGCCCTCTCAGATTGTAACACTGTGCCCTCACAGAGTGAAACACTGTGCCCTCTCAGATTGTAACACTGTGCCCTCACAGAGTGAAACACTGTGCCCTCTCAGATTGTAACACTGTGCCCTCACAGAGTGAAACACTGTGCCCAGTCAGAGTGAAACACCGTGCCTTCACAGAGTGAAACACCGTGCCCCCACAAAGTGAAACACCGTGCTCTCCCAGAGTGAAACACCGCGCCCTCACAGAGTGAAACACTTTGCCCTCTCAGCTTGTAGCACTGTGCCCTTACGGAGTGAAAAACTGTGCACTCACAGAGTGAAACACCGTGCCCTCTCACATTGAAATCCTGTGCCCATATGGAGTGAAACATCGTTCCCTCTCACAATGAAACACTCAGACCTTAGGGAGTGAAACACTCTGCCCTCGCTGATTCAAACACTGCGCCCTTACGGAGTGAATCACTTTGCCCTCTCAGATTGTAACACTGTGTCCTCACAGAGTGAAAAACCATGCCCTCACAGAGTGAAACACTGTGCCCTTACGGAGTGAAACACTGTGCCCTCTCATATTGTAACACTGTGCCCTCAGAGAGTGAAGCACCATGCCCACACATTGTGAAACAGCGTGTCCTCTCAGAGTGAAACACCGTGCCCTCACAGAGTGAAACACCGTGCGCTCTCAGAGTGAAACATCGTGCATCACAGAGTGAAAAACCGTGACCTCACAGAGTGAAACACCTTGCCCTCACAGATTGAAACACCGTGACCTCTCAGAGTGAAACGCCGTGCCCTCTCAGAGTGAAATACCGTGCCCTCTCAGAGTGAAACATCGTTCCCTCTCTCAATGAAACACTCTGACCTTAGGGAGTGAAACACCGTGCCCTCTCTGATTCAAACACTGCACCCTTACGGAGTGTATTACTTTGCCCTCTCAGATTGTAACACTGTGCACTCACAGAGTGAAACTCCAGGCCCTCACAGAGTGAAACACCGTGCCCTCACAGAGTGAAACACCGTGCCCGCAGAGTGAAACACCGTGCCCTCACAGAGTGAAACACTGTGCCCTCACAGAGTGAAACCCCGTGCCCTCACAGAGTGAAACACCGTGCCCTCACAGACTGAAACACCGTGCCCTCACAGAGTGAATCACCGTGTGATCTCAGAGTGAAACACCGCGCACTCACAGAGTGAAACACAGTGCCCTCACAGAGTGAAACACCGTGCCCTCACAGAGTGAAACACCATGCACTCACAGAGTGAAACTCCGTGTCCTCTCACAGTGAAACACTGTGCCCCCTAAGAGTGAAACACTGTGCCCTCACAGAGTGAAACACTGTGCCCTCTCAGAGTGAAACACCGTGCCTTCACAGAATGAAACAGCGTGCCATCACAAAGTGAAACATTTTGCCCTCTCAGCTTGTAGCACTGTGCCCTTACGGAGTGAAACACTCTGCACTCACAGAGTGAAGCACAGTGCCCTCACAGAGTGAAACACCGTGTCCTCTCAGAGTGAAACTCTGTGTCCTCTCAGAGTGAAACACCGTGCCCTCACAGAGTGAAACACCGTGTCCTCTCAGAGTGAAACACTGGCCCTCACAGAGTGAAACGCCGTGACCTCTCAGAGTGAAACGCCGTGCCCTCTCAGAGTGAAACGCCGTGCCCTCATAGAGTGAAACACTGTGCCCTCTCAGATTGTAACACTGTGCCCTCACAGAGTGAAACACTGTGCCCTCTCAGATTGTAACACTGTGCCCTCACAGAGTGAAACACTGTGCCCTCTCAGATTGTATCACTGTGCCCTCACAGAGTGAAACACTGTGCCCTGTCAGAGTGAAACACCGTGCCTTCACAGAGTGAAACACCGTGCCCCCACAAAGTGAAACACCGTGCTCTCCCAGAGTGAAACACCGCGCCCTCACAGAGTGAAACACTTTGCCCTCTCAGCTTGTAGCACTGTGCCCTTACGGAGTGAAAAACTGTGCACTCACAGAGTGAAACACCGTGCCCTCTCACATTGAAATCCTGTGCCCATATGGAGTGAAACATCGTTCCCTCTCACAATGAAACACTCTGACCTTAGGGTGTGAAACACTCTGCCCTAGCTGATTCAAAAACTGCGCCCTTACGGAGTGAATCACATTGCCCTCTCAGATTGTAACACTGTGTCCTCACAGAGTGAAAAACCATGCCCTCACAGAGTGAAACACTGTGCCCTTACGGAGTGAAACACTGTGCCCTCTCAGATTGTAACACTGTGCCCTCACAGAGTGAGGCACCATGCCCACACATTGTGAAACACCGTGTCCTCTCAGAGTGAAACACCGTGCCCTCACAGAGTGAAACACCGTGCGCTCTCAGAGTGAAACAACGTGCATCACAGAGTGAAACACCGTGCCCTCACAGATTGAAACACCGTGACCTCTCAGAGTGAAACGCCGTGCCCTCTCAGAGTGAAATACCGTGCCCTCTCAGAGTGAAACATCGTTCCCTCTCTCAATGAAACACTCTGACCTTAGGGAGTGAAACACCGTGCCCTCTCTGATTCAAACACTGCGCCCTTACGGAGTGTATTACTTTGCCCTCTCAGATTATAACACTGTGCCCTCACAGAGTGAAACTCCATGCCCTCACAGAGTGAAACACCGTGCTCTCACAGAGTGAAACGTCGTGCCCTCTCAGAGTGAAACGCAGTGCCCTCTCAGAGTGAAACAGCGTCTCCTCACAGAGTAAAACAGCGTGCCCTCATAGAGTGAAACACTGTGCCCTCTCAGATTGTAACACTGTGCCATCACAGAGTGAAACACTGTGCTCTCTCAGAGTGAAACACCGTGCCTTCACAGAGTGAAACACCGTGCCCTTACAAAGTGAAACACCGTGCTCTCCCAGATTGAAACCCCGCGCCCTCACAGAGTGAAACACTTTGCCCTCTCAGCTTGTAGCACTGTGCCCTGATGGAGTGAAACACTGTGCACTCACAGAGTGAAACACCGTGCCCTCTCACATTGAAATCCTGTGCCCATATGGAGTGAAACATCGTTCCCTCTCACAATGAATCACTCTGACCTTAGGGAGTGAAACACTCTGCCCTCGCTGATTCAAACACTGCACCCTTACGGAGTGAATCACTTTGCCCTCTCAGATTGTAACACTGTGCCCTCACAGAGTGAAGCACCATGCCCTCACAGAGTGAAACACTGTGCCCTTACGGAGTGAAATACTGTGCCCTCTCAGATTGTAACACTGTGCCCTCACAGAGTGAAACACCATGCCCACACAGAGTGAAACACCGTGTCCTCTCAGAGTGAAACACCGTGCCCTCACAGAGTGAAACACCGTGTCCTCTCAGAGTGAAACACCGTGCCCTCACAGAGTGAAACACCGTGCCCTCTCAGAGTGAAACACCGTGCCCTCACAGAATGAAACACCGCGCCCTTTCAGAGTGAAACGCCGTGCCCTCTCAGAGTGAAACACCGTGACCTCTCAGATTGAAATACTGTGCCCATATGGAGTGAAACATCGTTCCCTCTCTCAATGAAACACTCTGACATTAGGGAGTGAAACACCGTGCCCTCTCTGATTCAAACACTGCGCCCTTACGGAGTGTATTACTTTGCCCTCTCAGATTGTAACACTGTGCCCTCACAGAGTGAAGAACCATGCCCTCTCAGAGTGAAACAGCGTGCCCTCACAGAGTGAAACACCGTGCCCTCACAGAGTGAAGCACGGTGCCCTCACAGTGTGAAACACTGTGCCCTCACAGAGTGATACTCCGTGCCCTCACAGAGTGAAACACCGCGCCCTCACAGACTGAAACACCGTGCCCAAACAGAGTGAAACACCATGCCCTCACAGAGTGAAACACCGTGGCATCTCAGAGTGAAACACTGTTCCCTCACAGAGTGAAAAACCGTGCACTCTCAGAGTGAAACACCATGCCCTCTCAGAGTGAAACACCGTGCCCTCACAGAGTGAAACACCGTACCCTCACAGACTGAAACTCCGTGCCCTCACAGACTGAAACACCGTTCCCTCACAGACTGAAACACCGTGCACTCACAGAGTGAAACACCGCGCCATCTCAGAGTGAAATACTGCGCCCTCACAGAGTGAAACACAGTGCCCTCACAGAGTGAAACACCGTGCCCTCACAGAGTGAAAAACCATGCCCTCACAGAGTGATACTCAGTGCCCTCTCAGAGTGAAACACTGTGCCCTCACAGACTGAAACACCGTGCCCTCACACAGTGAAACACTGTGCCATCTCAGAGTGAAACAACGCGCCCTCACAGAGTGAAACACAGTGCCATCACAGAGTGAAACACCGTGCCCTCACAGAGTGAAAAACAATGCCCTCACAGATTTAAACTCCGTGCCCTCTCAGATTGGAACACTGTGCCACCTCAGAGTGAAACACTGTGCCCTCACAAAGTGAAACACCGTGCTCTCCCAGAGTGAAACACCGTAACTTCACAGAGTGAAACACTTTGCCCTCTCAGCTTGTAGCACTGTGCCCTTACGGAGTGAAACACTGTGCACTCACAGAGTGAACCACCGTGCCCTCTCGGATTGAAATCCTGTGCCTATATGGAGTGAAACATCGTTCCCTCTCACAATGAAACACTCTGACCTTAGGGAGTGAAACACCGTGCCCTCTCTGATTGAAACACTGCGCCCTTAGGGAGTGAATCACTTTGCCCTCTCAGATTGTAACACTGTGCCCTCACAGAGTGAAGCACCATGCCCTCACAGTGTGAAACACTGTGCCCTCACAGAGTGATACTCCGTGCCCTCACAGAGTGAAACACCGTGCCCTCACAGACTGAAACACCGTGCCCAAACAGAGTGAAACACCATGCCCTCACAGAGTGAAACACCGTGGCATCTCAGAGTGAAACACTGTTCCCTCACAGAGTGAAAAACCGTGCCCTCTCAGAGTGAAACACCATGCCCTCTCAGAGTGAAACACCGTGCCCTCACAGAGTGAAACACCGTGCCCTCACAGACTGAAACTCCGTGCCCTCACAGACTGAAACACCGTTCCCTCACAGACTGAAACACCGTGCCCTCACAGAGTGAAACACCGTGCCATCTCAGAGTGAAAAACTGCGCCCTCACAGAGTGAAACACAGTGCCCTCACAGAGTGAAACACCGTGCCCTCACAGAGTGAAAAACCCTGCCCTCACAGAGTGATACTCAGTGCCCTCTCAGAGTGAAACACTGTGCCCTCACAGACTGAAACACCGTGCCCTCACACAGTGAAACACTGTGCCATCTCAGAGTGAAACAACGCGCCCTCACAGAGTGAAACACAGTGCCATCACAGAGTGAAACACCGTGCCCTCACAGAGTGAAAAACAATGCCCTCACAGATTTAAACTCCGTGCCCTCTCAGATTGGAACACTGTGCCACCTCAGAGTGAAACACTGTGCCCTCACAAAGTGAAACACCGTGCTCTCCCAGAGTGAAACACCGTAACTTCACAGAGTGAAACACTTTGCCCTCTCAGCTTGTAGCACTGTGCCCTTACGGAGTGAAACACTGTGCACTCACAGAGTGAACCACCGTGCCCTCTCGGATTGAAATCCTGTGCCTATATGGAGTGAAACATCGTTCCCTCTCACAATGAAACACTCTGACCTTAGGGAGTGAAACACCGTGCCCTCTCTGATTCAAACACTGCGCCCTTACGGAGTGAATCACTTTGCCCTCTCAGATTGTAACACTGTGCCCTCACAGAGTGAAGCACCATGCACTCACAGAGTGAAACACTGTGCCCTCATAGTGTGAAACACTGTGCCCTCACAGAGTGAAACTCCGTGCCCTCACAGACTGAAACACCGTTCCCTCACAGACTGAAACAACGTGCCCTCACAGAGTGAAACACCGTGCCATGTCAGAGTGAAACACCGCGCCCTCACAGAGTGAAACACAGTGCCCTCACAGAGTGAAAAACCGTGCCCTCACAGAGTGAAAAACCATGCCCTAACAGAGTGAAACTCCGTGACCTCTCAGAGTGAAACACTGTGCCCTCAAAGAGTGAAACACCGTGCCCTCACAGAGTGAAACACTGTGCCATCTCAGAGTGAAACACCGCTCCCTCACAGAGTGAAACACAGTGCCCTCACAGAGTGAAACACCGTGCCCTCAAAGGGTGAAAAACTATGCCCTCACAGAGTGAAACACTTTGCCCTCTCAGAGTGAAACACTGTGCCCTCACAGAGTGAAACACCGTGCCCTCACAGAGTGAAACGCCGTGACCTCTCAGAGTGAAACGCCGTGCCCTCTCAGAGTGAAACGCCGTGCCCTCATAGAGTGAAACACTGTGCCCTCTCAGATTGTAACACTGTGCCCTCACAGAGTGAAACACTGTGCCCTCTCAGATTGTAACACTGTGCCCTCACAGAGTGAAACACTGTGCCCTCTCAGATTGTAACACTGTGCCCTCACAGAGTGAAACACTGTGCCCAGTCAGAGTGAAACACCGTGCCTTCACAGAGTGAAACACCGTGCCCCCACAAAGTGAAACACCGTGCTCTCCCAGAGTGAAACACCGCGCCCTCACAGAGTGAAACACTTTGCCCTCTCAGCTTGTAGCACTGTGCCCTTACGGAGTGAAAAACTGTGCACTCACAGAGTGAAACACCGTGCCCTCTCACATTGAAATCCTGTGCCCATATGGAGCGAAACATCGTTCCCTCTCACAATGAAACACTCAGACCTTAGGGAGTGAAACACTCTGCCCTCGCTGATTCAAACACTGCGCCCTTACGGAGTGAATCACTTTGCCCTCTCAGATTGTAACACTGTGTCCTCACAGAGTGAAAAACCATGCCCTCACAGAGTGAAACACTGTGCCCTTACGGAGTGAAACACTGTGCCCTCTCATATTGTAACACTGTGCCCTCAGAGAGTGAAGCACCATGCCCACACATTGTGAAACATCGTGCATCACAGAGTGAAAAACCGTGACCTCACAGAGTGAAACACCTTGCCCTCACAGATTGAAACACCGTGACCTCTCAGAGTGAAACGCCGTGCCCTCTCAGAGTGAAATACCGTGCCCTCTCAGAGTGAAACATCGTTCCCTCTCTCAATGAAACACTCTGACCTTAGGGAGTGAAACACCGTGCCCTCTCTGATTCAAACACTGCACCCTTACGGAGTGTATTACTTTGCCCTCTCAGATTGTAACACTGTGCCCTCACAGAGTGAAACTCCGTGCCCTCACAGACTGAAACACCGTTCCCTCACAGACTGAAACACCGTGCCCTCACAGAGTGAAACACCGTGCCATCTCAGAGTGAAATACTGCGCCCTCACAGAGTGAAACACAGTGCCCTCACAGAGTGAAACACCGTGCCCTCACAGAGTGAAAAACCATGCCCTCACAGAGTGATACTCAGTGCCCTCTCAGAGTGAAACACTGTGCCCTCACAGACTGAAACACCGTGCCCTCACACAGTGAAACACTGTGCCATCTCAGAGTGAAACAACGCGCCCTCACAGAGTGAAACACAGTGCCATCACAGAGTGAAACACCGTGCCCTCACAGAGTGAAAAACAATGCCCTCACAGATTTAAACTCCGTGCCCTCTCAGATTGGAACACTGTGCCACCTCAGAGTGAAACACTGTGCCCTCACAAAGTGAAACACCGTGCTCTCCCAGAGTGAAACACCGTAACTTCACAGAGTGAAACACTTTGCCCTCTCAGCTTGTAGCACTGTGCCCTTACGGAGTGAAACACTGTGCACTCACAGAGTGAACCACCGTGCCCTCTCGGATTGAAATCCTGTGCCTATATGGAGTGAAACATCGTTCCCTCTCACAATGAAACACTCTGACCTTAGGGAGTGAAACACCGTGCCCTCTCTGATTCAAACACTGCGCCCTTACGGAGTGAATCACTTTGCCCTCTCAGATTGTAACACTGTGCCCTCACAGAGTGAAGCACCATGCCCTCACAGAGTGAAACACTGTGCCCTCATAGTGTGAAACACTGTGCCCTCACAGAGTGAAACTCCGTGCCCTCACAGACTGAAACACCGTTCCCTCACAGACTGAAACAACGTGCCCTCACAGAGTGAAACACCGTGCCATGTCAGAGTGAAACACCGCGCCCTCACAGAGTGAAACACAGTGCCCTCACAGAGTGAAAAACCGTGCCCTCACAGAGTGAAAAACCATGCCCTAACAGAGTGAAACTCCGTGACCTCTCAGAGTGAAACACTGTGCCCTCAAAGAGTGAAACACCGTGCCCTCACAGAGTGAAACACTGTGCCATCTCAGAGTGAAACACCGCTCCCTCACAGAGTGAAACACAGTGCCCTCACAGAGTGAAACACCGTGCCCTCAAAGGGTGAAAAACTATGCCCTCACAGAGTGAAACACTTTGCCCTCTCAGAGTGAAACACTGTGCCCTCACAGAGTGAAACACCGTGCCCTCACAGAGTGAAACGCCGTGACCTCTCAGAGTGAAACGCCGTGCCCTCTCAGAGTGAAACGCCGTGCCCTCATAGAGTGAAACACTGTGCCCTCTCAGATTGTAACACTGTGCCCTCACAGAGTGAAACACTGTGCCCTCTCAGATTGTAACACTGTGCCCTCACAGAGTGAAACACTGTGCCCTCTCAGATTGTAACACTGTGCCCTCACAGAGTGAAACACTGTGCCCAGTCAGAGTGAAACACCGTGCCTTCACAGAGTGAAACACCGTGCCCCCACAAAGTGAAACACCGTGCTCTCCCAGAGTGAAACACCGCGCCCTCACAGAGTGAAACACTTTGCCCTCTCAGCTTGTAGCACTGTGCCCTTACGGAGTGAAAAACTGTGCACTCACAGAGTGAAACACCGTGCCCTCTCACATTGAAATCCTGTGCCCATATGGAGCGAAACATCGTTCCCTCTCACAATGAAACACTCAGACCTTAGGGAGTGAAACACTCTGCCCTCGCTGATTCAAACACTGCGCCCTTACGGAGTGAATCACTTTGCCCTCTCAGATTGTAACACTGTGTCCTCACAGAGTGAAAAACCATGCCCTCACAGAGTGAAACACTGTGCCCTTACGGAGTGAAACACTGTGCCCTCTCATATTGTAACACTGTGCCCTCAGAGAGTGAAGCACCATGCCCACACATTGTGAAACAGCGTGTCCTCTCAGAGTGAAACACCGTGCCCTCACAGAGTGAAACACCGTGCGCTCTCAGAGTGAAACATCGTGCATCACAGAGTGAAAAACCGTGACCTCACAGAGTGAAACACCTTGCCCTCACAGATTGAAACACCGTGACCTCTCAGAGTGAAACGCCGTGCCCTCTCAGAGTGAAATACCGTGCCCTCTCAGAGTGAAACATCGTTCCCTCTCTCAATGAAACACTCTGACCTTAGGGAGTGAAATACCGTGCCCTCTCTGATTCAAACACTGCACCCTTACGGAGTGTATTACTTTGCCCTCTCAGATTGTAACACTGTGCCCTCACAGAGTGAAAATCCAGGCCCTCACAGAGTGAAACACCGTGCCCTCACAGAGTGAAACGTCGTGCCCTCTCAGAGTGAAACGCAGTGCCCTCTCAGAGTGAAACAGCGTCTCCTCACAGAGTAAAACAGCGTGCCCTCATAGAGTGAAACACTGTGCCCTCTCAGATTGTAACACTGTGCCATCACAGAGTGAAACACTGTGCCCTCACAGAGTGAAACACCGTGTCCTCTCAGAGTGAAACACCGTGCCCTCACACAGTGAAACACCGTGCCCTCTCAGAGTGAAACACCGTGCCCTCACAGAATGAAACACCGTGCCCTTTCAGAGTGAAACGCCGTGCCCTCTCAGAGTGAAACACCGTGACCTCTCGGATTGAAATACTGTGCCCATATGGAGTGAAACATCGTTCCCTCTCTCAATGAAACACTCTGACATTAGGGAGTGAAACACCGTGCCCTCTCTGATTCAAGCACTGCGCCCTTACGGAGTGTATTACTTTGCCCTCTCAGATTGTAACACTGTGCCCTCACAGAGTGAAGCACCATGCCCTCTCAGAGTGAAACAGCGTGCCCTCACAGAGTGAAACACCGTGCCCTCACAGAGTGAAGCACGGTGCCCTCACAGTGTGAAACACTGTGCCCTCACAGAGTGATAATCCGTGCCCTCACAGAGTGAAACACCGTGCCCTCACAGACTGAAACACCGTGCCCTCACAGAGTGAAACACCGTGCCCTCACAGAGTGAAACACCGTGGCATCTCAGAGTGAAACACTGTTCCCTCACAGAGTGAAAAACCGTGCCCTCTCAGAGTGAAACACCATGCCCTCACAGAGTGAAACACCGTGCCCTCTCAGAGTGAAACACCGTGCCCTCACAGAGTGAAACACCGTGCCCTCACAGACTGAAACTCCGTGCCCTCACAGACTGAAACACCGTTCCCTCACAGACTGAAACACCATGCCCTCACAGAGTGAAACACCGTGCCATCTCAGAGTGAAATACTGCGCCCTCACAGAGTGAAACACAGTGCCCTCACAGAGTGAAACACCGTGCCCTCACAGAGTGAAACGCCGTGACCTCTCAGAGTGAAACGCCGTGCCCTCTCAGAGTGAAACGCCGTGCCCTCATAGAGTGAAACACTGTGCCCTCTCAGATTGTAACACTGTGCCCTCACAGAGTGAAACACTGTGCCCTCTCAGATTGTAACACTGTGCCCTCACAGAGTGAAACACCGTTCCCTCACAGAGTGAAACACCGTGTCCTCTCAGAGTGAAACACCGTGCCCTCACAGAGTGAAACACCGTGCCCTCTCAGAGTGAAACACCGTGCCCTCACAGAATGAAACACCGTGCCCTTTCAGAGTGAAACGCCGTGCCCTCTCAGAGTGAAACACCGTGACCTCTCAGATTGAAATACTGTGCCCATATGGAGTGAAACATCGTTCCCTCTCTCAATGAAACACTCTGACATTAGGGAGTGAAACACCGTGCCCTCTCTGATTCAAACACTGCGCCCTTACGGAGTGTATTACTTTGCCCTCTCAGATTGTAACACTGTGCCCTCACAGAGTGAAGAACCATGCCCTCTCAGAGTGAAACAGCGTGCCCTCACAGAGTGAAACACCGTGCCCTCACAGAGTGAAGCCACGTGCCCTCACAGTGTGAAACACTGTGCCCTCACAGAGTGATACTCCGTGCCCTCACAGAGTGAAACACCGCGCCCTCACAGACTGAAACACCGTGCCCAAACAGAGTGAAACACCGTGCCCTCACAGAGTGAAACACCGTGGCATCTCAGAGTGAAACACTGTTCCCTCACAGAGTGAAAAACCGTGCCCTCTCAGAGTGAAACACCATGCCCTCTCAGAGTGAAACACCGTGCCCTCACAGAGTGAAACACCGTACCCTCACAGACTGAAACTCCGTGCCCTCACAGACTGAAACACCGTTCCCTCACAGACTGAAACACCGTGCCCTCACAGAGTGAAACACCGCGCCATCTCAGAGTGAAATACTGCGCCCTCACAGAGTGAAACACAGTGCCCTCACAGAGTGAAACACCGTGCCCTCACAGAGTGAAAAACCATGCCCTCACAGAGTGATACTCAGTGCCCTCTCAGAGTGAAACACTGTGCCCTCACAGACTGAAACACCGTGCCCTCACACAGTGAAACACTGTGCCATCTCAGAGTGAAACAACACGCCCTCACAGAGTGAAACACAGTGCCATCACAGAGTGAAACACCGTGCCCTCACAGAGTGAAAAACAATGCCCTCACAGATTTAAACTCCGTGCCCTCTCAGATTGGAACACTGTGCCACCTCAGAGTGAAACACTGTGCCCTCACAAAGTGAAACACCGTGCTCTCCCAGAGTGAAACACCGTAACTTCACAGAGTGAAACACTTTGCCCTCTCAGCTTGTAGCACTGTGCCCTTACGGAGTGAAACACTGTGCACTCACAGAGTGAACCACCGTGCCCTCTCGGATTGAAATCCTGTGCCTATATGGAGTGAAACATCGTTCCCTCTCACAATGAAACACTCTGACCTTAGGGAGTGAAACACCGTGCCCTCTCTGATTCAAACACTGCGCCCTTACGGAGTGAATCACTTTGCCCTCTCAGATTGTAACACTGTGCCCTCACAGAGTGAAGCACCATGCACTCACAGAGTGAAACACTGTGCCCTCATAGTGTGAAACACTGTGCCCTCACAGAGTGAAACTCCGTGCCCTCACAGACTGAAACACCGTTCCCTCACAGACTGAAACAACGTGCCCTCACAGAGTGAAACACCGTGCCATGTCAGAGTGAAACACCGCGCCCTCACAGAGTGAAACACAGTGCCCTCACAGAGTGAAAAACCGTGCCCTCACAGAGTGAAAAACCATGCCCTAACAGAGTGAAACTCCGTGACCTCTCAGAGTGAAACACTGTGCCCTCAAAGAGTGAAACACCGTGCCCTCACAGAGTGAAACACTGTGCCATCTCAGAGTGAAACACCGCTCCCTCACAGAGTGAAACACAGTGCCCTCACAGAGTGAAACACCGTGCCCTCAAAGGGTGAAAAACTGCGCCCTCACAGAGTGAAACACCGTGCCCTCTCAGAGTGAAACACTGTGCCCTCACAGAGTGAAACACCGTGCCCTCACAGAGTGAAACGCCGTGACCTCTCAGAGTGAAACGCCGTGCCCTCTCAGAGTGAAACGCCGTGCCCTCATAGAGTGAAACACTGTGCCCTCTCAGATTGTAACACTGTGCCCTCACAGAGTGAAACACTGTGCCCTCTCAGATTGTAACACTGTGCCCTCACAGAGTGAAACACTGTGCCCTCTCAGATTGTAACACTGTGCCCTCACAGAGTGAAACACTGTGCCCAGTCAGAGTGAAACACCGTGCCTTCACAGAGTGAAACACCGTGCCCCCACAAAGTGAAACACCGTGCTCTCCCAGAGTGAAACACCGCGCCCTCACAGAGTGAAACACTTTGCCCTCTCAGCTTGTAGCACTGTGCCCTTACGGAGTGAAAAACTGTGCACTCACAGAGTGAAACACCGTGCCCTCTCACATTGAAATCCTGTGCCCATATGGAGTGAAACATCGTTCCCTCTCACAATGAAACACTCTGACCTTAGGGTGTGAAACACTCTGCCCTAGCTGATTCAAAAACTGCGCCCTTACGGAGTGAATCACATTGCCCTCTCAGATTGTAACACTGTGTCCTCACAGAGTGAAAAACCATGCCCTCACAGAGTGAAACACTGTGCCCTTACGGAGTGAAACACTGTGCCCTCTCATATTGTAACACTGTGCCCTCAGAGAGTGAAGCACCATGCCCACACATTGTGAAACAGCGTGTCCTCTCAGAGTGAAACACCGTGCCCTCACAGAGTGAAACACCGTGCGCTCTCAGAGTGAAACATCGTGCATCACAGAGTGAAAAACCGTGACCTCACAGAGTGAAACACCTTGCCCTCACAGATTGAAACACCGTGACCTCTCAGAGTGAAACGCCGTGCCCTCTCAGAGTGAAATACCGTGCCCTCTCAGAGTGAAACATCGTTCCCTCTCTCAATGAAACACTCTGACCTTAGGGAGTGAAAAACCGTGCCCTCTCTGATTCAAACACTGCGCCCTTACGGAGTGTATTACTTTGCCCTCTCAGATTGTAACACTGTGCACTCACAGAGTGAAACTCCAGGCCCTCACAGAGTGAAACACCGTGCCCTCACAGAGTGAAACACCGTGCCCGCAGAGTGAAACACCGTGCCCTCACAGAGTGAAACACTGTGCCCTCACAGAGTGAAACCCCGTGCCCTCACAGAGTGAAACACCGTGCCCTCACAGAGTGAAAAACCATGCCCTCACAGAGTGATACTCAGTGCCCTCTCAGAGTGAAACACTGTGCCCTCACAGACTGAAACACCGTGTCCTCACACAGTGAAACACTGTGCCATCTCAGAGTGAAACACCGCACCCTCACTGAGTGAAACACAGTGCCCTCACAGAGTGAAAAACCATGCCCTCACAGGGTGAAAAACCATGCCCTCACAGAGTGAAACTCCGTGCCCTCACAGACTGAAACACCGTGCCCTCACAGACTGAAACAGCGTGCATTCACAGAGTGAAACACCGTGCCATCTCAGAGTGAAACAACGCGCCCTCACAGAGTGAAACACAGTGCCATCACAGAGTGAAACACCGTGCCCTCACAGAGTGAAAAACAATGCCCTCACAGAGTTAAACTCCGTGCCCTCTCAGATTGGAACACTGTGCCACCTCAGAGTGAAACACTGTGCCCTCACAAAGTGAAACACCGTGCTCTCCCAGAGTGAAACACCGTAACTTCACAGAGTGAAACACTTTGCCCTCTCAGCTTGTAGCACTGTGCCCTTACGGAGTGAAACACTGTGCACTCACAGAGTGAACCACCGTGCCCTCTCGGATTGAAATCCTGTGCCTATATGGAGTGAAACATCGTTCCCTCTCACAATGAAACACTCTGACCTTAGGGAGTGAAACACCGTGCCCTCTCTGATTCAAACACTGCGCCCTTACGGAGTGAATCACTTTGCCCTCTCAGATTGTAACACTGTGCCCTCACAGAGTGAAGCACCATGCCCTCACAGAGTGAAACACTGTGCCCTCATAGTGTGAAACACTGTGCCCTCACAGAGTGAAACTCCGTGCCCTCACAGACTGAAACACCGTTCCCTCACAGACTGAAACAACGTGCCCTCACAGAGTGAAACACCGTGCCATGTCAGAGTGAAACACCGCGCCCTCACAGAGTGAAACACAGTGCCCTCACAGAGTGAAACACTGTGCCCTCACAGAGTGATACTCCGTGCCCTCACAGAGTGAAACACCGTGCCCTCACAGACTGAAACACCGTGCCCTCACAGAGTGAAACACCGTGGCATCTCAGAGTGAAACACTGTTCCCTCACAGAGTGAAAAACCGTGCCCTCTCAGAGTGAAACACCATGCCCTCAAAGAGTGAAACACCGTGCCCTCTCAGAGTGAAACACCGTGCCCTCACAGAGTGAAACACCGTGACCTCACAGACTGAAACTCCGTGCCCTCACAGACTGAAACACCGTTCCCTCACAGACTGAAACACCATGCCCTCACAGAGTGAAACACCGTGCCATCTCAGAGTGAAATACTGCGCCCTCACAGAGTGAAACACAGTGCCCTCACAGAGTGAAACACCGTGCCCTCACAGAGTGAAACGCCGTGACCTCTCAGAGTGAAACGCCGTGCCCTCTCAGAGTGAAACCCCGTGCCCTCATAGAGTGAAACACTGTGCCCTCTCAGATTGTAACACTGTGCCCTCACAGAGTGAAACACTGTGCCCTCTCAGATTGTAACACTGTGCCCTCACAGAGTGAAACACTGTGCCCTCTCAGATTGTAACACTGTGCCCTCACAGAGTGAAACACTGTGCCCAGTCAGAGTGAAACACCGTGCCTTCACAGAGTGAAACACCGTGCCCCCACAAAGTGAAACACCGTGCTCTCCCAGAGTGAAACACCGCGCCCTCACAGAGTGAAACACTTTGCCCTCTCAGCTTGTAGCACTGTGCCCTTACGGAGTGAAAAACTGTGCACTCACAGAGTGAAACACCGTGCCCTCTCACATTGAAATCCTGTGCCCATATGGAGCGAAACATCGTTCCCTCTCACAATGAAACACTCAGACCTTAGGGAGTGAAACACTCTGCCCTCGCTGATTCAAACACTGCGCCCTTACGGAGTGAATCACTTTGCCCTCTCAGATTGTAACACTGTGTCCTCACAGAGTGAAAAACCATGCCCTCACAGAGTGAAACACTGTGCCCTTACGGAGTGAAACACTGTGCCCTCTCATATTGTAACACTGTGCCCTCAGAGAGTGAAGCACCATGCCCACACATTGTGAAACAGGGTGTCCTCTCAGAGTGAAACACCGTGCCCTCACAGAGTGAAACACCGTGCGCTCTCAGAGTGAAACATCGTGCATCACAGAGTGAAAAACCGTGACCTCACAGAGTGAAACACCTTGCCCTCACAGATTGAAACACCGTGACCTCTCAGAGTGAAACGCCGTGCCCTCTCAGAGTGAAATACCGTGCCCTCTCAGAGTGAAACATCGTTCCCTCTCTCAATGAAACACTCTGACCTTAGGGAGTGAAACACCGTGCCCTCTCTGATTCAAACACTGCGCCCTTACGGAGTGTATTACTTTGCCCTCTCAGATTGTAAAACTGTGCCCTCACAGAGTGAAACACCAGGCCCTCACAGAGTGAAACACCGTGCCCTCACAGAGTGAAACGTCGTGCCCTCTCAGAGTGAAACGCAGTGCCCTCTCAGAATGAAACAGCGTCTCCTCACAGAGTAAAACAGCGTGCCCTCATAGAGTGAAACACTGTGCCCTCTCAGATTGTAACACTGTGCCATCACAGAGTGAAACACTGTGCCCTCACAGAGTGAAACACCGTGTCCTCTCAGAGTGAAACACCGTGCCCTCACAGAGTGAAACACCGTGCCCTCTCAGAGTGAAACACCGTGCCCTCACAGAATGAAACACCGTGCCCTTTCAGAGTGAAACGCCGTGCCCTCTCAGAGTGAAACACCGTGAACTCTCAGATTGAAATACTGTGCCCATATGGAGTGAAACATCGTTCCCTCTCTCAATGAAACACTCTGACATTAGGGAGTGAAACACCGTGCCCTCTCTGATTCAAACACTGCGCCCTTACGGAGTGTATTACTTTGCCCTCTCAGATTGTAACACTGTGCCCTCACAGAGTGAAGCACCATGCCCTCTCAGAGTGAAACAGCGTGCCCTCACAGAGTGAAACACCGTGCCCTCACAGAGTGAAGCACGGTGCCCTCACAGTGTGAAACACTGTGCCCTCACAGAGTGATACTCAGTGCCCTCACAGAGTGAAACACCGTGCCCTCACAGACTGAAACACCGTGCCCAAACAGAGTGAAACACCATGCCCTCACAGAGTGAAACACCGTGGCATCTCAGAGTGAAACACTGTTCCCTCACAGAGTGAAAAACCGTGCCCTCTCAGAGTGAAACACCATGCCCTCTCAGAGTGAAACACCGTGCCCTCACAGAGTGAAACACCGTGCCCTCACAGACTGAAACTCCGTGCCCTCACAGACTGAAACACCGTTCCCTCACAGACTGAAACACCGTGCCCTCACAGAGTGAAACACCGTGCCATCTCAGAGTGAAATACTGCGCCCTCACAGAGTGAAAAACAATGCCCTCACAGAGTTAAACTCCGTGCCCTCTCAGATTGGAACACTGTGCCACCTCAGAGTGAAACACTGTGCCCTCACAAAGTGAAACACCGTGCTCTCCCAGAGTGAAACACCGTAACTTCACAGAGTGAAACACTTTGCCCTCTCAGCTTGTAGCACTGTGCCCTTACGGAGTGAAACACTGTGCACTCACAGAGTGAACCACCGTGCCCTCTCGGATTGAAATCCTGTGCCTATATGGAGTGAAACATCGTTCCCTCTCACAATGAAACACTCTGACCTTAGGGAGTGAAACACCGTGCCCTCTCTGATTGAAACACTGCGCCCTTACGGAGTGAATCACTTTGCCCTCTCAGATTGTAACACTGTGCCCTCACAGAGTGAAGCACCATGCCCTCACAGAGTGAAACACTGTGCCCTCAAAGTGTGAAACACTGTGCCCTCACAGAGTGAAACTCCGTGCCCTCACAGACTGAAACACCGTTCCCTCACAGACTGAAACAACGTGCCCTCACAGAGTGAAACACCGTGCCATGTCAGAGTGAAACACCGCGCCCTCACAGAGTGAAACACAGTGCCCTCACAGAGTGAAACACAGTGCCCTCACAGAGTGAAACTCCGTGCCCTCACAGAGTGAAACACCGTGCCCTCACAGACTGAAACACCGTGCCCTCACAGAGTGAAACACCGTGCCCTCACAGAGTGAAACACCGTGGCATCTCAGAGTGAAACACTGTTCCCTCACAGAGTGAAAAACCGTGCCCTCTCAGAGTGAAACACCATGCCCTCACAGAGTGAAACACCGTGCCCTCTCAGAGTGAAACACCGTGCCCTCACAGAGTGAAACACCGTGCCCTCACAGACTGAAACTCCGTGCCCTCACAGACTGAAACACCATGCCCTCACAGACTGAAACACCATGCCCTCACAGAGTGAAACGCCGTGACCTCTCAGAGTGAAACGCCGTGCCCTCTCAGAGTGAAACGCCGTGCCCTCATAGAGTGAAACACTGTGCCCTCTCAGATTGTAACACTGTGCCCTCACAGAGTGAAACACTGTGCCCTCTCAGATTGTAACACTGTGCCCTCACAGAGTGAAACACTGTGCCCTCTCAGATTGTAACACTGTGCCCTCACAGAGTGAAACACTGTGCCCAGTCAGAGTGAAACACCGTGCCTTCACAGAGTGAAACACCGTGCCCCCACAAAGTGAAACACCGTGCTCTCCCAGAGTGAAACACCGCGCCCTCACAGAGTGAAACACTTTGCCCTCTCAGCTTGTAGCACTGTGCCCTTACGGAGTGAAAAACTGTGCACTCACAGAGTGAAACACCGTGCCCTCTCACATTGAAATCCTGTGCCCATATGGAGCGAAACATCGTTCCCTCTCACAATGAAACACTCAGACCTTAGGGAGTGAAACACTCTGCCCTCGCTGATTCAAACACTGCGCCCTTACGGAGTGAATCACTTTGCCCTCTCAGATTGTAACACTGTGTCCTCACAGAGTGAAAAACCATGCCCTCACAGAGTGAAACACTGTGCCCTTACGGAGTGAAACACTGTGCCCTCTCATATTGTAACACTGTGCCCTCAGAGAGTGAAGCACCATGCCCACACATTGTGAAACAGCGTGTCCTCTCAGAGTGAAACACCGTGCCCTCACAGAGTGAAACACCGTGCGCTCTCAGAGTGAAACATCGTGCATCACAGAGTGAAAAACCGTGACCTCACAGAGTGAAACACCTTGCCCTCACAGATTGAAACACCGTGACCTCTCAGAGTGAAACGCCGTGCCCTCTCAGAGTGAAATACCGTGCCCTCTCAGAGTGAAACATCGTTCCCTCTCTCAATGAAACACTCTGACCTTAGGGAGTGAAACACCGTGCCCTCTCTGATTCAAACACTGCGCCCTTACGGAGTGTATTACTTTGCCCTCTCAGATTGTAAAACTGTGCCCTCACAGAGTGAAACACCAGGCCCTCACAGAGTGAAACACCGTGCCCTCACAGAGTGAAACGTCGTGCCCTCTCAGAGTGAAACGCAGTGCCCTCTCAGAATGAAACAGCGTCTCCTCACAGAGTAAAACAGCGTGCCCTCATAGAGTGAAACACTGTGCCCTCTCAGATTGTAACACTGTGCCATCACAGAGTGAAACACTGTGCCCTCACAGAGCGAAACACCGTGTCCTCTCAGAGTGAAACACCGTGCCCTCACAGAGTGAAACACCGTGCCCTCTCAGAGTGAAACACCGTGCCCTCACAGAATGAAACACCGTGCCCTTTCAGAGTGAAACGCCGTGCCCTCTCAGAGTGAAACACCGTGACCTCTCAGATTGAAATACTGTGCCCATATGGAGTGAAACATCGTTCCCTCTCTCAATGAAACACTCTGACATTAGGGAGTGAAACACCGTGCCCTCTCTGATTCAAACACTGCGCCCTTACGGAGTGTATTACTTTGCCCTCTCAGATTGTAACACTGTGCCCTCACAGAGTGAAGCACCATGCCCTCTCAGAGTGAAACAGCGTGCCCTCACAGAGTGAAACACCGTACCCTCACAGAGTGAAGCACGGTGCCCTCACAGTGTGAAACACTGTGCCCTCACAGAGTGATACTCCGTGCCCTCACAGAGTGAAACACCGTGCCCTCACAGACTGAAACACCGTGCCCAAACAGAGTGAAACACCATGCCCTCACAGAGTGAAACACCGTGGCATCTCAGAGTGAAACACTGTTCCCTCACAGAGTGAAAAACCGTGCCCTCTCAGAGTGAAACACCATGCCCTCTCAGAGTGAAACACCGTGCCCTCACAGACTGAAACACCGTGCCCTCACAGACTGAAACTCCGTGCCCTCACAGACTGAAACACCGTTCCCTCACAGACTGAAACACCGTGCCCTCACAGAGTGAAACACCGTGCCATCTCAGAGTGAAATACTGCGCCCTCACAGAGTGAAACACAGTGCCCTCACAGAGTGAAACACCGTGCCCTCACAGAGTGAAAAACCATGCCCTCACAGAGTGATACTCAGTGCCCTCTCAGAGTGAAACACTGTGCCCTCACAGACTGAAACACCGTGCCCTCACACAGTGAAACACTGTGCCATCTCAGAGTGAAACACCGCACCCTCACTGAGTGAAACACAGTGCCCTCACAGAGTGAAAAACCATGCCCTCACAGGGTGAAAAACCATGCCCTCACAGAGTGAAACTCCGTGCCCTCACAGACTGAAACACCGTGCCCTCACAGACTGAAACAGCGTGCATTCACAGAGTGAAACACCGTGCCATCTCAGAGTGAAACAACGCGCCCTCACAGAGTGAAACACAGTGCCATCACAGAGTGAAACACCGTGCCCTCACAGAGTGAAAAACAATGCCCTCACAGAGTTAAACTCCGTGCCCTCTCAGATTGGAACACTGTGCCACCTCAGAGTGAAACACTGTGCCCTCACAAAGTGAAACACCGTGCTCTCCCAGAGTGAAACACCGTAACTTCACAGAGTGAAACACTTTGCCCTCTCAGCTTGTAGCACTGTGCCCTTACGGAGTGAAACACTGTGCACTCACAGAGTGAACCACCGTGCCCTCTCGGATTGAAATCCTGTGCCTATATGGAGTGAAACATCGTTCCCTCTCACAATGAAACACTCTGACCTTAGGGAGTGAAACACCGTGCCCTCTCTGATTGAAACACTGCGCCCTTACGGAGTGAATCACTTTGCCCTCTCAGATTGTAACACTGTGCCCTCACAGAGTGAAGCACCATGCCCTCACAGAGTGAAACACTGTGCCCTCATAGTGTGAAACACTGTGCCCTCACAGAGTGAAACTCCGTGCCCTCACAGACTGAAACACCGTTCCCTCACAGACTGAAACAACGTGCCCTCACAGAGTGAAACACCGTGCCATGTCAGAGTGAAACACCGCGCCCTCACAGAGTGAAACACAGTGCCCTCACAGAGTGAAACACTGTGCCCTCACAGAGTGATACTCCGTGCCCTCACAGAGTGAAACACCGTGCCCTCACAGACTGAAACACCGTGCCCTCACAGAGTGAAACACCGTGCCCTCACAGAGTGAAACACCGTGCCCTCTCAGAGTGAAACACCGTGCCCTCACAGAATGAAACACCGTGCCCTTTCAGAGTGAAACGCCGTGCCCTCTCAGAGTGAAACACCGTGACCTCTCAGATTGAAATACTGTGCCCATATGGAGTGAAACATCGTTCCCTCTCTCAATGAAACACTCTGACATTAGGGAGTGAAACACCGTGCCCTCTCTGATTCAAACACTGCGCCCTTACGGAGTGTATTACTTTGCCCTCTCAGATTGTAACACTGTGCCCTCACAGAGTGAAGAACCATGCCCTCTCAGAGTGAAACAGCGTGCCCTCACAGAGTGAAACACCGTGCCCTCACAGAGTGAAGCACGGTGCCCTCACAGTGTGAAACACTGTGCCCTCACAGAGTGATACTCCGTGCCCTCACAGAGTGAAACACCGTGCCCTCACAGACTGAAACACCGTGCCCAAACAGAGTGAAACACCATGCCCTCACAGAGTGAAACACCGTGGCATCTCAGAGTGAAACACTGTTCCCTCACAGAGTGAAAAACCGTGCCCTCTCAGAGTGAAACACCATGCCCTCTCAGAGTGAAACACCGTGCCCTCACAGAGTGAAACACCGTGCCCTCACAGACTGAAACTCCGTGCCCTCACAGACTGAAACACCGTTCCCTCACAGACTGAAACACCGTGCCCTCACAGAGTGAAACACCGTGCCATCTCAGAGTGAAATACTGCGCCCTCACAGAGTGAAACACAGTGCCCTCACAGAGTGAAACACCGTGCCCTCACAGAGTGAAAAACCATGCCCTCACAGAGTGATACTCAGTGCCCTCTCAGAGTGAAACACTGTGCCCTCACAGACTGAAACACCGTGTCCTCACACAGTGAAACACTGTGCCATCTCAGAGTGAAACACCGCACCCTCACTGAGTGAAACACAGTGCCCTCACAGAGTGAAACACCGTGGCATCTCAGAGTGAAACACTGTTCCCTCACAGAGTGAAAAACCGTGCCCTCTCAGAGTGAAACACCATGCCCTCACAGAGTGAAACACCGTGCCCTCTCAGAGTGAAACACCGTGCCCTCACAGAGTGAAACACCGTGCCCTCACAGACTGAAACTCCGTGCCCTCACAGACTGAAACACCGTTCCCTCACAGACTGAAACACCATGCCCTCACAGAGTGAAACACCGTGCCATCTCAGAGTGAAATACTGCGCCCTCACAGAGTGAAACACAGTGCCCTCACAGAGTGAAACACCGTGCCCTCACAGAGTGAAACGCCGTGACCTCTCAGAGTGAAACGCCGTGCCCTCTCAGAGTGAAACGCCGTGCCCTCATAGAGTGAAACACTGTGCCCTCTCAGATTGTAACACTGTGCCCTCACAGAGTGAAACACTGTGCCCTCTCAGATTGTAACACTGTGCCCTCACAGAGTGAAACACTGTGCCCTCTCAGATTGTAACACTGTGCCCTCACAGAGTGAAACACTGTGCCCAGTCAGAGTGAAACACCGTGCCTTCACAGAGTGAAACACCGTGCCCCCACAAAGTGAAACACCGTGCTCTCCCAGAGTGAAACACCGCGCCCTCACAGAGTGAAACACCGTGCCCTCTCACATTGAAATCCTGTGCCCATATGGAGCGAAACATCGTTCCCTCTCACAATGAAACACTCAGACCTTAGGGAGTGAAACACTCTGCCCTCGCTGATTCAAACACTGCGCCCTTACGGAGTGAATCACTTTGCCCTCTCAGATTGTAACACTGTGTCCTCACAGAGTGAAAAACCATGCCCTCACAGAGTGAAACACTGTGCCCTTACGGAGTGAAACACTGTGCCCTCTCATATTGTAACACTGTGCCCTCAGAGAGTGAAGCACCATGCCCACACATTGTGAAACAGCGTGTCCTCTCAGAGTGAAACACCGTGCCCTCACAGAGTGAAACACCGTGCGCTCTCAGAGTGAAACATCGTGCATCACAGAGTGAAAAACCGTGACCTCACAGAGTGAAACACCTTGCCCTCACAGATTGAAACACCGTGACCTCTCAGAGTGAAACGCCGTGCCCTCTCAGAGTGAAATACCGTGCCCTCTCAGAGTGAAACATCGTTCCCTCTCTCAATGAAACACTCTGACCTTAGGGAGTGAAACACCGTGCCCTCTCTGATTCAAACACTGCGCCCTTACGGAGTGTATTACTTTGCCCTCTCAGATTGTAAAACTGTGCCCTCACAGAGTGAAACTCCAGGCCCTCACAGAGTGAAACACCGTGCCCTCACAGAGTGAAACGTCGTGCCCTCTCAGAGTGAAACGCAGTGCCCTCTCAGAATGAAACAGCGTCTCCTCACAGAGTAAAACAGCGTGCCCTCATAGAGTGAAACACTGTGCCCTCTCAGATTGTAACACTGTGCCATCACAGAGTGAAACACTGTGCCCTCACAGAGTGAAACACCGTGTCCTCTCAGAGTGAAACACCGTGCCCTCACAGAGTGAAACACCGTGCCCTCTCAGAGTGAAACACCGTGCCCTCACAGAATGAAACACCGTGCCCTTTCAGAGTGAAACGCCGTGCCCTCTCAGAGTGAAACACCGTGACCTCTCAGATTGAAATACTGTGCCCATATGGAGTGAAACATCGTTCCCTCTCTCAATGAAACACTCTGACATTAGGGAGTGAAACACCGTGCCCTCTCTGATTCAAACACTGCGCCCTTACGGAGTGTATTACTTTGCCCTCTCAGATTGTAACACTGTGCCCTCACAGAGTGAAGCACCATGCCCTCTCAGAGTGAAACAGCGTGCCCTCACAGAGTGAAACACCGTACCCTCACAGAGTGAAGCACGGTGCCCTCACAGTGTGAAACACTGTGCCCTCACAGAGTGATACTCCGTGCCCTCACAGAGTGAAACACCGTGCCCTCACAGACTGAAACACCGTGCCCAAACAGAGTGAAACACCATGCCCTCACAGAGTGAAACACCGTGGCATCTCAGAGTGAAACACTGTTCCCTCACAGAGTGAAAAACCGTGCCCTCTCAGAGTGAAACACCATGCCCTCTCAGAGTGAAACACCGTGCCCTCACAGACTGAAACACCGTGCCCTCACAGACTGAAACTCCGTGCCCTCACAGACTGAAACACCGTTCCCTCACAGACTGAAACACCGTGCCCTCACAGAGTGAAACACCGTGCCATCTCAGAGTGAAATACTGCGCCCTCACAGAGTGAAACACAGTGCCCTCACAGAGTGAAACACCGTGCCCTCACAGAGTGAAAAACCATGCCCTCACAGAGTGATACTCAGTGCCCTCTCAGAGTGAAACACTGTGCCCTCACAGACTGAAACACCGTGCCCTCACACAGTGAAACACTGTGCCATCTCAGAGTGAAACACCGCACCCTCACTGAGTGAAACACAGTGCCCTCACAGAGTGAAAAACCATGCCCTCACAGGGTGAAAAACCATGCCCTCACAGAGTGAAACTCCGTGCCCTCACAGACTGAAACACCGTGCCCTCACAGACTGAAACAGCGTGCATTCACAGAGTGAAACACCGTGCCATCTCAAAGTGAAACAACGCGCCCTCACAGAGTGAAACACAGTGCCATCACAGAGTGAAACACCGTGCCCTCACAGAGTGAAAAACAATGCCCTCACAGAGTTAAACTCCGTGCCCTCTCAGATTGGAACACTGTGCCACCTCAGAGTGAAACACTGTGCCCTCACAAAGTGAAACACCGTGCTCTCCCAGAGTGAAACACCGTAACTTCACAGAGTGAAACACTTTGCCCTCTCAGCTTGTAGCACTGTGCCCTTACGGAGTGAAACACTGTGCACTCACAGAGTGAACCACCGTGCCCTCTCGGATTGAAATCCTGTGCCTATATGGAGTGAAACATCGTTCCCTCTCACAATGAAACACTCTGACCTTAGGGAGTGAAACACCGTGCCCTCTCTGAATCAAACACTGCGCCCTTACGGAGTGAATCACTTTGCCCTCTCAGATTGTAACACTGTGCCCTCACAGAGTGAAGCACCATGCCCTCACAGAGTGAAACACTGTGCCCTCATAGTGTGAAACACTGTGCCCTCACAGAGTGAAACTCCGTGCCCTCACAGACTGAAACACCGTTCCCTCACAGACTGAAACAACGTGCCCTCACAGAGTGAAACACCGTGCCATGTCAGAGTGAAACACCGCGCCCTCACAGAGTGAAACACAGTGCCCTCACAGAGTGAAACACTGTGCCCTCACAGAATGATACTCCGTGCCCTCACAGAGTGAAACACCGTGCCCTCACAGACTGAAACACCGTGCCCTCACAGAGTGAAACACCGTGCCCTCACAGAGTGAAACACCGTGGCATCTCAGAGTGAAACACTGTTCCCTCACAGAGTGAAAAACCGTGCCCTCTCAGAGTGAAACACCATGCCCTCACAGAGTGAAACACCGTGCCCTCTCAGAGTGAAACACCGTGCCCTCACAGAGTGAAACACCGTGCCCTCACAGACTGAAACTCCGTGCCCTCACAGACTGAAACACCGTTCCCTCACAGACTGAAACACCATGCCCTCACAGAGTGAAACACCGTGCCATCTCAGAGTGAAATACTGCGCCCTCACAGAGTGAAACACAGTGCCCTCACAGAGTGAAACACCGTGCCCTCACAGAGTGAAACGCCGTGACCTCTCAGAGTGAAACGCCGTGCCCTCTCAGAGTGAAACGCCGTGCCCTCATAGAGTGAAACACTGTGCCCTCTCAGATTGTAACACTGTGCCCTCACAGAGTGAAACACTGTGCCCTCTCAGATTGTAACACTGTGCCCTCACAGAGTGAAACACTGTGCCCTCTCAGATTGTAACACTGTGCCCTCACAGAGTGAAACACTGTGCCCAGTCAGAGTGAAACACCGTGCCTTCACAGAGTGAAACACCGTGCCCCCACAAAGTGAAACACCGTGCTCTCCCAGAGTGAAACACCGCGCCCTCACAGAGTGAAACACTTTGCCCTCTCAGCTTGTAGCACTGTGCCCTTACGGAGTGAAAAACTGTGCACTCACAGAGTGAAACACCGTGCCCTCTCACATTGAAATCCTGTGCCCATATGGAGCGAAACATCGTTCCCTCTCACAATGAAACACTCAGACCTTAGGGAGTGAAACACTCTGCCCTCGCTGATTCAAACACTGCGCCCTTACGGAGTGAATCACTTTGCCCTCTCAGATTGTAACACTGTGTCCTCACAGAGTGAAAAACCATGCCCTCACAGAGTGAAACACTGTGCCCTTACGGAGTGAAACACTGTGCCCTCTCATATTGTAACACTGTGCCCTCAGAGAGTGAAGCACCATGCCCACACATTGTGAAACAGCGTGTCCTCTCAGAGTGAAACACCGTGCCCTCACAGAGTGAAACACCGTGCGCTCTCAGAGTGAAACATCGTGCATCACAGAGTGAAAAACCGTGACCTCACAGAGTGAAACACCTTGCCCTCACAGATTGAAACACCGTGACCTCTCAGAGTGAAACGCCGTGCCCTCTCAGAGTGAAATACCGTGCCCTCTCAGAGTGAAACATCGTTCCCTCTCTCAATGAAACACTCTGACCTTAGGGAGTGAAACACCGTGCCCTCTCTGATTCAAACACTGCGCCCTTACGGAGTGTATTACTTTGCCCTCTCAGAGTGAAACACCGTGCCCTCACAGAGTGAAACACCGTGCCCTCTCAGAGTGAAACACCGTGCCCTCACAGAATGAAACACCGTGCCCTTTCAGAGTGAAACGCCGTGCCCTCTCAGAGTGAAACACCGTGACCTCTCAGATTGAAATACTGTGCCCATATGGAGTGAAACATCGTTCCCTCTCTCAATGAAACACTCTGACATTAGGGAGTGAAACACCGTGCCCTCTCTGATTCAAACACTGCGCCCTTACGGAGTGTATTACTTTGCCCTCTCAGATTGTAACACTGTGCCCTCACAGAGTGAAGCACCATGCCCTCTCAGAGTGAAACAGCGTGCCCTCACAGAGTGAAACACCGTGCCCTCACAGAGTGAAGCACGGTGCCCTCACAGTGTGAAACACTGTGCCCTCACAGAGTGATACTCCGTGCCCTCACAGAGTGAAACACCGTGCCCTCACAGACTGAAACACCGTGCCCAAACAGAGTGAAACACCATGCCCTCACAGAGTGAAACACCGTGGCATCTCAGAGTGAAACACTGTTCCCTCACAGAGTGAAAAACCGTGCCCTCTCAGAGTGAAACACCATGCCCTCTCAGAGTGAAACACCGTGCCCTCACAGACTGAAACACCGTGCCCTCACAGACTGAAACTCCGTGCCCTCACAGACTGAAACACCGTTCCCTCACAGACTGAAACACCGTGCCCTCACAGAGTGAAACACCGTGCCATCTCAGAGTGAAATACTGCGCCCTCACAGAGTGAAACACAGTGCCCTCACAGAGTGAAACACCGTGCCCTCACAGAGTGAAAAACCATGCCCTCACAGAGTGATACTCAGTGCCCTCTCAGAGTGAAACACTGTGCCCTCACAGACTGAAACACCGTGCCCTCACACAGTGAAACACTGTGCCATCTCAGAGTGAAACACCGCACCCTCACTGAGTGAAACACAGTGCCCTCACAGAGTGAAAAACCATGCCCTCACAGGGTGAAAAACCATGCCCTCACAGAGTGAAACTCCGTGCCCTCACAGACTGAAACACCGTGCCCTCACAGACTGAAACAGCGTGCATTCACAGAGTGAAACACCGTGCCATCTCAAAGTGAAACAACGCGCCCTCACAGAGTGAAACACAGTGCCATCACAGAGTGAAACACCGTGCCCTCACAGAGTGAAAAACAATGCCCTCACAGAGTTAAACTCCGTGCCCTCTCAGATTGGAACACTGTGCCACCTCAGAGTGAAACACTGTGCCCTCACAAAGTGAAACACCGTGCTCTCCCAGAGTGAAACACCGTAACTTCACAGAGTGAAACACTTTGCCCTCTCAGCTTGTAGCACTGTGCCCTTACGGAGTGAAACACTGTGCACTCACAGAGTGAACCACCGTGCCCTCTCGGATTGAAATCCTGTGCCTATATGGAGTGAAACATCGTTCCCTCTCACAATGAAACACTCTGACCTTAGGGAGTGAAACACCGTGCCCTCTCTGATTGAAACACTGCGCCCTTACGGAGTGAATCACTTTGCCCTCTCAGATTGTAACACTGTGCCCTCACAGAGTGAAGCACCATGCCCTCACAGAGTGAAACACTGTGCCCTCATAGTGTGAAACACTGTGCCCTCACAGAGTGAAACTCCGTGCCCTCACAGACTGAAACACCGTTCCCTCACAGACTGAAACAACGTGCCCTCACAGAGTGAAACACCGTGCCATGTCAGAGTGAAACACCGCGCCCTCACAGAGTGAAACACAGTGCCCTCACAGAGTGAAACACTGTGCCCTCACAGAGTGAAACTCCGTGCCCTCACAGAGAGAAACACCGTGCCCTCACAGTCTGAAACACCGTGCCCTCACAGAGTGAAACACCGTGCCCTCACAGAGTGAAACACCGTGCCATCTCAGAGTGAAACACTGTTCCCTCACAGAGTGAAAAACCGTGCCCTCTCAGAGTGAAACACCATGCCCTCACAGAGTGAAACACCGTGCCCTCTCAGAGTGAAACACCGTGCCCTCACAGAGTGAAACACCGTGCCCTCACAGACTGAAACTCCGTGCCCTCACAGACTGAAACACCGTTCCCTCACAGACTGAAACACCATGCCCTCACAGAGTGAAACACCGTGCCATCTCAGAGTGAAATACTGCGCCCTCACAGAGTGAAACACAGTGCCCTCACAGAGTGAAACACCGTGCCCTCACAGAGTGAAACGCCCTGACCTCTCAGAGTGAAACGCCGTGCCCTCTCAGAGTGAAACGCCGTGCCCTCATAGAGTGAAACACTGTGCCCTCTCAGATTGTAACACTGTGCCCTCACAGAGTGAAACACTGTGCCCTCTCAGATTGTAACACTGTGCCCTCACAGAGTGAAACACTGTGCCCTCTCAGATTGTAACACTGTGCCCTCACAGAGTGAAACACTGTGCCCAGTCAGAGTGAAACACCGTGCCTTCACAGAGTGAAACACCGTGCCCCCACAAAGTGAAACACCGTGCTCTCCCAGAGTGAAACACCGCGCCCTCACAGAGTGAAACACTTTGCCCTCTCAGCTTGTAGCACTGTGCCCTTACGGAGTGAAAAACTGTGCACTCACAGAGTGAAACACCGTGCCCTCTCACATTGAAATCCTGTGCCCATATGGAGCGAAACATCGTTCCCTCTCACAATGAAACACTCAGACCTTAGGGAGTGAAACACTCTGCCCTCGCTGATTCAAACACTGCGCCCTTACGGAGTGAATCACTTTGCCCTCTCAGATTGTAACACTGTGTCCTCACAGAGTGAAAAACCATGCCCTCACAGAGTGAAACACTGTGCCCTTACGGAGTGAAACACTGTGCCCTCTCATATTGTAACACTGTGCCCTCAGAGAGTGAAGCACCATGCCCACACATTGTGAAACAGCGTGTCCTCTCAGAGTGAAACACCGTGCCCTCACAGAGTGAAACACCGTGCGCTCTCAGAGTGAAACATCGTGCATCACAGAGTGAAAAACCGTGACCTCACAGAGTGAAACACCTTGCCCTCATAGATTGAAACACCGTGACCTCTCAGAGTGAAACGCCGTGCCCTCTCAGAGTGAAATACCGGGCCCTCTCAGAGTGAAACATCGTTCCCTCTCTCAATGAAACACTCTGACCTTAGGGAGTGAAACACCGTGCCCTCTCTGATTCAAACACTGCGCCCTTACGGAGTGTATTACTTTGCCCTCTCAGATTGTAACACTGTGCCCTCACAGAGTGAAGCACCATGCCCTCTCAGAGTGAAACAGCGTGCCCTCACAGAGTGATACTCCGTGCCCTCACAGAGTGAAACACCGTGCCCTCACAGACTGAAACACCGTGCCCAAACAGAGTGAAACACCATGCCCTCACAGAGTGAAACACCGTGGCATCTCAGAGTGAAACACTGTTCCCTCACAGAGTGAAAAACCGTGCCCTCTCAGAGTGAAACACCATGCCCTCTCAGAGTGAAACACCGTGCCCTCACAGACTGAAACACCGTGCCCTCACAGACTGAAACTCCGTGCCCTCACAGACTGAAACACCGTTCCCTCACAGACTGAAACACCGTGCCCTCACAGAGTGAAACACCGTGCCATCTCAGAGTGAAATACTGCGCCCTCACAGAGTGAAACACAGTGCCCTCACAGAGTGAAACACCGTGCCCTCACAGAGTGAAAAACCATGCCCTCACAGAGTGATACTCAGTGCCCTCTCAGAGTGAAACACTGTGCCCGCACAGACTGAAACACCGTGCCCTCACACAGTGAAACACTGTGCCATCTCAGAGTGAAACACCGCACCCTCACTGAGTGAAACACAGTGCCCTCACAGAGTGAAAAACCATGCCCTCACAGGGTGAAAAACCATGCCCTCACAGAGTGAAACTCCGTGCCCTCACAGACTGAAACACCGTGCCCTCACAGATTGAAACAGCGTGCATTCACAGAGTGAAACACCGTGCCATCTCAAAGTGAAACAACGCGCCCTCACAGAGTGAAACACAGTGCCATCACAGAGTGAAACACCGTGCCCTCACAGAGTGAAAAACAATGCCCTCACAGAGTTAAACTCCGTGCCCTCTCAGATTGGAACACTGTGCCACCTCAGAGTGAAACACTGTGCCCTCACAAAGTGAAACACCGTGCTCTCCCAGAGTGAAACACCGTAACTTCACAGAGTGAAACACTTTGCCCTCTCAGCTTGTAGCACTGTGCCCTTACGGAGTGAAACACTGTGCACTCACAGAGTGAACCACCGTGCCCTCTCGGATTGAAATCCTGTGCCTATATGGAGTGAAACATCGTTCCCTCTCACAATGAAACACTCTGACCTTAGGGAGTGAAACACCGTGCCCTCTCTGATTCAAACACTGCGCCCTTACGGAGTGAATCACTTTGCCCTCTCAGATTGTAACACTGTGCCCTCACAGAGTGAAGCACCATGCCCTCACAGAGTGAAACACTGTGCCCTCATAGTGTGAAACACTGTGCCCTCACAGAGTGAAACTCCGTGCCCTCACAGACTGAAACACCGTTCCCTCACAGACTGAAACAACGTGCCCTCACAGAGTGAAACACCGTGCCATGTCAGAGTGAAACACCGCGCCCTCACAGAGTGAAACACAGTGCCCTCACAGAGTGAAACACTGTGCCCTCACAGAGTGATACTCCGTGCCCTCACAGAGTGAAACACCGTGCCCTCACAGACTGAAACACCGTGCCCTCACAGAGTGAAACACCGTGGCATCTCAGAGTGAAACACTGTTCCCTCACAGAGTGAAAAACCGTGCCCTCTCAGAGTGAAACACCATGCCCTCGCAGAGTGAAACACCGTGCCCTCTCAGAGTGAAACACCGTGCCCTCACAGAGTGAAACACCGTGCCCTCACAGACTGAAACTCCGTGCCCTCACAGACTGAAACACCGTTCCCTCACAGACTGAAACACCATGCCCTCACAGAGTGAAACACCGTGCCATCTCAGAGTGAAATACTGCGCCCTCACAGAGTGAAACACAGTGCCCTCACAGAGTGAAACACCGTGCCCTCACAGAGTGAAACGCCGTGACCTCTCAGAGTGAAACGCCGTGCCCTCTCAGAGTGAAACGCCGTGCCCTCATAGAGTGAAACACTGTGCCCTCTCAGATTGTAACACTGTGCCCTCACAGAGTGAAACACTGTGCCCTCTCAGATTGTAACACTGTGCCCTCACAGAGTGAAACACTGTGCCCTCTCAGATTGTAACACTGTGCCCTCACAGAGTGAAACACTGTGCCCAGTCAGAGTGAAACACCGTGCCTTCACAGAGTGAAACACCGTGCCCCCACAAAGTGAAACACCGTGCTCTCCCAGAGTGAAACACCGCGCCCTCACAGAGTGAAACACTTTGCCCTCTCAGCTTGTAGCACTGTGCCCTTACGGAGTGAAAAACTGTGCACTCACAGAGTGAAACACCGTGCCCTCTCACATTGAAATCCTGTGCCCATATGGAGCGAAACATCGTTCCCTCTCACAATGAAACACTCAGACCTTAGGGAGTGAAACACTCTGCCCTCGCTGATTCAAACACTGCGCCCTTACGGAGTGAATCACTTTGCCCTCTCAGATTGTAACACTGTGTCCTCACAGAGTGAAAAACCATGCCCTCACAGAGTGAAACACTGTGCCCTTACGGAGTGAAACACTGTGCCCTCTCATATTGTAACACTGTGCCCTCAGAGAGTGAAGCACCATGCCCACACATTGTGAAACAGCGTGTCCTCTCAGAGTGAAACACCGTGCCCTCACAGAGTGAAACACCGTGCGCTCTCAGAGTGAAACATCGTGCATCACAGAGTGAAAAACCGTGACCTCACAGAGTGAAACACCTTGCCCTCACAGATTGAAACACCGTGACCTCTCAGAGTGAAACGCCGTGCCCTCTCAGAGTGAAATACCGTGCCCTCTCAGAGTGAAACATCGTTCCCTCTCTCAATGAAACACTCTGACCTTAGGGAGTGAAACACCGTGCCCTCTCTGATTCAAACACTGCGCCCTTACGGAGTGTATTACTTTGCCCTCTCAGATTGTAAAACTGTGCCCTCACAGAGTGAAACACCAGGCCCTCACAGAGTGAAACACCGTGCCCTCACAGAGTGAAACGTCGTGCCCTCTCAGAGTGAAACGCAGTGCCCTCTCAGAATGAAACAGCGTCTCCTCACAGAGTAAAACAGCGTGCCCTCATAGAGTGAAACACTGTGCCCTCTCAGATTGTAACACTGTGCCATCACAGAGTGAAACACTGTGCCCTCACAGAGTGAAACACCGTGTCCTCTCAGAGTGAAACACCGTGCCCTCACAGAGTGAAACACCGTGCCCTCTCAGAGTGAAACACCGTGCCCTCACAGAATGAAACACCGTGCCCTTTCAGAGTGAAACGCCGTGCCCTCTCAGAGTGAAACACCGTGACCTCTCAGATTGAAATACTGTGCCCATATGGAGTGAAACATCGTTCCCTCTCTCAATGAAACACTCTGACATTAGGGAGTGAAACACCGTGCCCTCTCTGATTCAAACACTGCGCCCTTACGGAGTGTATTACTTTGCCCTCTCAGATTGTAACACTGTGCCCTCACAGAGTGAAGCACCATGCCCTCTCAGAGTGAAACAGCGTGCCCTCACAGAGTGAAACACCGTACCCTCACAGAGTGAAGCACGGTGCCCTCACAGTGTGAAACACTGTGCCCTCACAGAGTGATACTCCGTGCCCTCACAGAGTGAAACACCGTGCCCTCACAGACTGAAACACCGTGCCCAAACAGAGTGAAACACCATGCCCTCACAGAGTGAAACACCGTGGCATCTCAGAGTGAAACACTGTTCCCTCACAGAGTGAAAAACCGTGCCCTCTCAGAGTGAAACACCATGCCCTCTCAGAGTGAAACACCGTGCCCTCACAGACTGAAACACCGTGCCCTCACAGACTGAAACTCCGTGCCCTCACAGACTGAAACACCGTTCCCTCACAGACTGAAACACCGTGCCCTCACAGAGTGAAACACCGTGCCATCTCAGAGTGAAATACTGCGCCCTCACAGAGTGAAACACAGTGCCCTCACAGAGTGAAACACCGTGCCCTCACAGAGTGAAAAACCATGCCCTCACAGAGTGATACTCAGTGCCCTCTCAGAGTGAAACACTGTGCCCTCACAGACTGAAACACCGTGTCCTCACACAGTGAAACACTGTGCCATCTCAGAGTGAAACACCGCACCCTCACTGAGTGAAACACAGTGCCCTCACAGAGTGAAAAACCATGCCCTCACAGGGTGAAAAACCATGCCCTCACAGAGTGAAACTCCGTGCCCTCACAGACTGAAACACCGTGCCCTCACAGACTGAAACAGCGTGCATTCACAGAGTGAAACACCGTGCCATCTCAGAGTGAAACAACGCGCCCTCACAGAGTGAAACACAGTGCCATCACAGAGTGAAACACCGTGCCCTCACAGAGTGAAAAACAATGCCCTCACAGAGTTAAACTCCGTGCCCTCTCAGATTGGAACACTGTGCCACCTCAGAGTGAAACACTGTGCCCTCACAAAGTGAAACACCGTGCTCTCCCAGAGTGAAACACCGTAACTTCACAGAGTGAAACACTTTGCCCTCTCAGCTTGTAGCACTGTGCCCTTACGGAGTGAAACACTGTGCACTCACAGAGTGAACCACCGTGCCCTCTCGGATTGAAATCCTGTGCCTATATGGAGTGAAACATCGTTCCCTCTCACAATGAAACACTCTGACCTTAGGGAGTGAAACACCGTGCCCTCTCTGATTGAAACACTGCGCCCTTACGGAGTGAATCACTTTGCCCTCTCAGATTGTAACACTGTGCCCTCACAGAGTGAAGCACCATGCCCTCACAGAGTGAAACACTGTGCCCTCATAGTGTGAAACACTGTGCCCTCACAGAGTGAAACTCCGTGCCCTCACAGACTGAAACACCGTTCCCTCACAGACTGAAACAACGTGCCCTCACAGAGTGAAACACCGTGCCATGTCAGAGTGAAACACCGCGCCCTCACAGAGTGAAACACAGTGCCCTCACAGAGTGAAACACTGTGCCCTCACAGAGTGATACTCCGTGCCCTCACAGAGTGAAACACCGTGCCCTCACAGACTGAAACACCGTGCCCTCACAGAGTGAAACACCGTGCCCTCACAGAGTGAAACACCGTGGCATCTCAGAGTGAAACACTGTTCCCTCACAGAGTGAAAAACCGTGCCCTCTCAGAGTGAAACACCATGCCCTCACAGAGTGAAACACCGTGCCCTCTCAGAGTGAAACACCGTGCCCTCACAGAGTGAAACACCGTGCCCTCACAGACTGAAACTCCGTGCCCTCACAGACTGAAACACCGTTCCCTCACAGACTGAAACACCATGCCCTCACAGAGTGAAACACCGTGCCATCTCAGAGTGAAATACTGCGCCCTCACAGAGTGAAACACAGTGCCCTCACAGAGTGAAACACCGTGCCCTCACAGAGTGAAACGCCGTGACCTCTCAGAGTGAAACGCCGTGCCCTCTCAGAGTGAAACGCCGTGCCCTCATAGAGTGAAACACTGTGCCCTCTCAGATTGTAACACTGTGCCCTCACAGAGTGAAACACTGTGCCCTCTCAGATTGTAACACTGTGCCCTCACAGAGTGAAACACTGTGCCCTCTCAGATTGTAACACTGTGCCCTCACAGAGTGAAACACTGTGCCCAGTCAGAGTGAAACACCGTGCCTTCACAGAGTGAAACACCGTGCCCCCACAAAGTGAAACACCGTGCTCTCCCAGAGTGAAACACCGCGCCCTCACAGAGTGAAACACTTTGCCCTCTCAGCTTGTAGCACTGTGCCCTTACGGAGTGAAAAACTGTGCACTCACAGAGTGAAACACCGTGCCCTCTCACATTGAAATCCTGTGCCCATATGGAGCGAAACATCGTTCCCTCTCACAATGAAACACTCAGACCTTAGGGAGTGAAACACTCTGCCCTCGCTGATTCAAACACTGCGCCCTTACGGAGTGAATCACTTTGCCCTCTCAGATTGTAACACTGTGTCCTCACAGAGTGAAAAACCATGCCCTCACAGAGTGAAACACTGTGCCCTTACGGAGTGAAACACTGTGCCCTCTCATATTGTAACACTGTGCCCTCAGAGAGTGAAGCACCATGCCCACACATTGTGAAACAGCGTGTCCTCTCAGAGTGAAACACCGTGCCCTCACAGAGTGAAACACCGTGCGCTCTCAGAGTGAAACATCGTGCATCACAGAGTGAAAAACCGTGACCTCACAGAGTGAAACACCTTGCCCTCACAGATTGAAACACCGTGACCTCTCAGAGTGAAACGCCGTGCCCTCTCAGAGTGAAATACCGTGCCCTCTCAGAGTGAAACATCGTTCCCTCTCTCAATGAAACACTCTGACCTTAGGGAGTGAAACACCGTGCCCTCTCTGATTCAAACACTGCGCCCTTACGGAGTGTATTACTTTGCCCTCTCAGATTGTAAAACTGTGCCCTCACAGAGTGAAACACCAGGCCCTCACAGAGTGAAACACCGTGCCCTCACAGAGTGAAACGTCGTGCCCTCTCAGAGTGAAACGCAGTGCCCTCTCAGAATGAAACAGCGTCTCCTCACAGAGTAAAACAGCGTGCCCTCATAGAGTGAAACACTGTGCCCTCTCAGATTGTAACACTGTGCCATCACAGAGTGAAACACTGTGCCCTCACAGAGTGAAACACCGTGTCCTCTCAGAGTGAAACACCGTGCCCTCACAGAGTGAAACACCGTGCCCTCTCAGAGTGAAACACCGTGCCCTCACAGAATGAAACACCGTGCCCTTTCAGAGTGAAACGCCGTGCCCTCTCAGAGTGAAACACCGTGACCTCTCAGATTGAAATACTGTGCCCATATGGAGTGAAACATCGTTCCCTCTCTCAATGAAACACTCTGACATTAGGGAGTGAAACACCGTGCCCTCTCTGATTCAAACACTGCGCCCTTACGGAGTGTATTACTTTGCCCTCTCAGATTGTAACACTGTGCCCTCACAGAGTGAAGCACCATGCCCTCTCAGAGTGAAACAGCGTGCCCTCACAGAGTGAAACACCGTACCCTCACAGAGTGAAGCACGGTGCCCTCACAGTGTGAAACACTGTGCCCTCACAGAGTGATACTCCGTGCCCTCACAGAGTGAAACACCGTGCCCTCACAGACTGAAACACCGTGCCCAAACAGAGTGAAACACCATGCCCTCACAGAGTGAAACACCGTGGCATCTCAGAGTGAAACACTGTTCCCTCACAGAGTGAAAAACCGTGCCCTCTCAGAGTGAAACACCATGCCCTCTCAGAGTGAAACACCGTGCCCTCACAGACTGAAACACCGTGCCCTCACAGACTGAAACTCCGTGCCCTCACAGACTGAAACACCGTTCCCTCACAGACTGAAACACCGTGCCCTCACAGAGTGAAACACCGTGCCATCTCAGAGTGAAATACTGCGCCCTCACAGAGTGAAACACAGTGCCCTCACAGAGTGAAACACCGTGCCCTCACAGAGTGAAAAACCATGCCCTCACAGAGTGATACTCAGTGCCCTCTCAGAGTGAAACACTGTGCCCTCACAGACTGAAACACCGTGTCCTCACACAGTGAAACACTGTGCCATCTCAGAGTGAAACACCGCACCCTCACTGAGTGAAACACAGTGCCCTCACAGAGTGAAAAACCATGCCCTCACAGGGTGAAAAACCATGCCCTCACAGAGTGAAACTCCGTGCCCTCACAGACTGAAACACCGTGCCCTCACAGACTGAAACAGCGTGCATTCACAGAGTGAAACACCGTGCCATCTCAGAGTGAAACAACGCGCCCTCACAGAGTGAAACACAGTGCCATCACAGAGTGAAACACCGTGCCCTCACAGAGTGAAAAACAATGCCCTCACAGAGTTAAACTCCGTGCCCTCTCAGATTGGAACACTGTGCCACCTCAGAGTGAAACACTGTGCCCTCACAAAGTGAAACACCGTGCTCTCCCAGAGTGAAACACCGTAACTTCACAGAGTGAAACACTTTGCCCTCTCAGCTTGTAGCACTGTGCCCTTACGGAGTGAAACACTGTGCACTCACAGAGTGAACCACCGTGCCCTCTCGGATTGAAATCCTGTGCCTATATGGAGTGAAACATCGTTCCCTCTCACAATGAAACACTCTGACCTTAGGGAGTGAAACACCGTGCCCTCTCTGATTCAAACACTGCGCCCTTACGGAGTGAATCACTTTGCCCTCTCAGATTGTAACACTGTGCCCTCACAGAGTGAAGCACCATGCCCTCACAGAGTGAAACACTGTGCCCTCATAGTGTGAAACACTGTGCCCTCACAGAGTGAAACTCCGTGCCCTCACAGACTGAAACACCGTTCCCTCACAGACTGAAACAACGTGCCCTCACAGAGTGAAACACCGTGCCATGTCAGAGTGAAACACCGCGCCCTCACAGAGTGAAACACAGTGCCCTCACAGAGTGAAACACTGTGCCCTCACAGAGTGATACTCCGTGCCCTCACAGAGTGAAACACCGTGCCCTCACAGACTGAAACACCGTGCCCTCACAGAGTGAAACACCGTGGCATCTCAGAGTGAAACACTGTTCCCTCACAGAGTGAAAAACCGTGCCCTCTCAGAGTGAAACACCATGCCCTCACAGAGTGAAACACCGTGCCCTCTCAGAGTGAAACACCGTGCCCTCACAGAGTGAAACACCGTGCCCTCACAGACTGAAACTCCGTGCCCTCACAGACTGAAACACCGTTCCCTCACAGACTGAAACACCATGCCCTCACAGAGTGAAACACCGTGCCATCTCAGAGTGAAATACTGCGCCCTCACAGAGTGAAACACAGTGCCCTCACAGAGTGAAACACCGTGCCCTCACAGAGTGAAACGCCGTGACCTCTCAGAGTGAAACGCCGTGCCCTCTCAGAGTGAAACGCCGTGCCCTCATAGAGTGAAACACTGTGCCCTCTCAGATTGTAACACTGTGCCCTCACAGAGTGAAACACTGTGCCCTCTCAGATTGTAACACTGTGCCCTCACAGAGTGAAACACTGTGCCCTCTCAGATTGTAACACTGTGCCCTCACAGAGTGAAACACTGTGCCCAGTCAGAGTGAAACACCGTGCCTTCACAGAGTGAAACACCGTGCCCCCACAAAGTGAAACACCGTGCTCTCCCAGAGTGAAACACCGCGCCCTCACAGAGTGAAACACTTTGCCCTCTCAGCTTGTAGCACTGTGCCCTTACGGAGTGAAAAACTGTGCACTCACAGAGTGAAACACCGTGCCCTCTCACATTGAAATCCTGTGCCCATATGGAGCGAAACATCGTTCCCTCTCACAATGAAACACTCAGACCTTAGGGAGTGAAACACTCTGCCCTCGCTGATTCAAACACTGCGCCCTTACGGAGTGAATCACTTTGCCCTCTCAGATTGTAACACTGTGTCCTCACAGAGTGAAAAACCATGCCCTCACAGAGTGAAACACTGTGCCCTTACGGAGTGAAACACTGTGCCCTCTCATATTGTAACACTGTGCCCTCAGAGAGTGAAGCACCATGCCCACACATTGTGAAACAGGGTGTCCTCTCAGAGTGAAACACCGTGCCCTCACAGAGTGAAACACCGTGCGCTCTCAGAGTGAAACATCGTGCATCACAGAGTGAAAAACCGTGACCTCACAGAGTGAAACACCTTGCCCTCACAGATTGAAACACCGTGACCTCTCAGAGTGAAACGCCGTGCCCTCTCAGAGTGAAATACCGTGCCCTCTCAGAGTGAAACATCGTTCCCTCTCTCAATGAAACACTCTGACCTTAGGGAGTGAAACACCGTGCCCTCTCTGATTCAAACACTGCGCCCTTACGGAGTGTATTACTTTGCCCTCTCAGATTGTAAAACTGTGCCCTCACAGAGTGAAACACCAGGCCCTCACAGAGTGAAACACCGTGCCCTCACAGAGTGAAACGTCGTGCCCTCTCAGAGTGAAACGCAGTGCCCTCTCAGAATGAAACAGCGTCTCCTCACAGAGTAAAACAGCGTGCCCTCATAGAGTGAAACACTGTGCCCTCTCAGATTGTAACACTGTGCCATCACAGAGTGAAACACTGTGCCCTCACAGAGTGAAACACCGTGTCCTCTCAGAGTGAAACACCGTGCCCTCACAGAGTGAAACACCGTGCCCTCTCAGAGTGAAACACCGTGCCCTCACAGAATGAAACACCGTGCCCTTTCAGAGTGAAACGCCGTGCCCTCTCAGAGTGAAACACCGTGACCTCTCAGATTGAAATACTGTGCCCATATGGAGTGAAACATCGTTCCCTCTCTCAATGAAACACTCTGACATTAGGGAGTGAAACACCGTGCCCTCTCTGATTCAAACACTGCGCCCTTACGGAGTGTATTACTTTGCCCTCTCAGATTGTAACACTGTGCCCTCACAGAGTGAAGCACCATGCCCTCTCAGAGTGAAACAGCGTGCCCTCACAGAGTGAAACACCGTGCCCTCACAGAGTGAAACACGGTGCCCTCACAGAGTGAAACACTGTGCCCTCACAGAGTGATACTCCGTGCCCTCACAGAGTGAAACACCGTGCCCTCACAGACTGAAACACCGTGCCCAAACAGAGTGAAACACCATGCCCTCACAGAGTGAAACACCGTGGCATCTCAGAGTGAAACACTGTTCCCTCACAGAGTGAAAAACCGTGCCCTCTCAGAGTGAAACACCATGCCCTCTCAGAGTGAAACACCGTGCCCTCACAGAGTGAAACACCGTGCCCTCACAGACTGAAACTCCGTGCCCTCACAGACTGAAACACCGTTCCCTCACAGACTGAAACAACGTGCCCTCACAGAGTGAAACACCGTGCCATCACAGAGTGAAATACTGCGCCCTCACAGAGTGAAAAACAATGCCCTCACAGAGTTAAACTCCGTGCCCTCTCAGATTGGAACACTGTGCCACCTCAGAGTGAAACACTGTGCCCTCACAAAGTGAAACACCGTGCTCTCCCAGAGTGAAACACCGTAACTTCACAGAGTGAAACACTTTGCCCTCTCAGCTTGTAGCACTGTGCCCTTACGGAGTGAAACACTGTGCACTCACAGAGTGAACCACCGTGCCCTCTCGGATTGAAATCCTGTGCCTATATGGAGTGAAACATCGTTCCCTCTCACAATGAAACACTCTGACCTTAGGGAGTGAAACACCGTGCCCTCTCTGATTGAAACACTGCGCCCTTACGGAGTGAATCACTTTGCCCTCTCAGATTGTAACACTGTGCCCTCACAGAGTGAAGCACCATGCCCTCACAGAGTGAAACACTGTGCCCTCATAGTGTGAAACACTGTGCCCTCACAGAGTGAAACTCCGTGCCCTCACAGACTGAAACACCGTTCCCTCACAGACTGAAACAACGTGCCCTCACAGAGTGAAACACCGTGCCATGTCAGAGTGAAACACCGCGCCCTCACAGAGTGAAACACAGTGCCCTCACAGAGTGAAACACTGTGCCCTCACAGAGTGATACTCCGTGCCCTCACAGAGTGAAACACCGTGCCCTCACAGACTGAAACACCGTGCCCTCACAGAGTGAAACACCGTGCCCTCACAGACTGAAACACCGTGGCATCTCAGAGTGAAACACTGTTCCCTCACAGAGTGAAAAACCGTGCCCTCTCAGAGTGAAACACCATGCCCTCACAGAGTGAAACACCGTGCCCTCTCAGAGTGAAACACCGTGCCCTCACAGAGTGAAACACCGTGCCCTCACAGACTGAAACTCCGTGCCCTCACAGACTGAAACACCGTTCCCTCACAGACTGAAACACCATGCCCTCACAGAGTGAAACACCGTGCCATCTCAGAGTGAAATACTGCGCCCTCACAGAGTGAAACACAGTGCCCTCACAGAGTGAAACACCGTGCCCTCACAGAGTGAAACGCCGTGACCTCTCAGAGTGAAACGCCGTGCCCTCTCAGAGTGAAACGCCGTGCCCTCATAGAGTGAAACACTGTGCCCTCTCAGATTGTAACACTGTGCCCTCACAGAGTGAAACACTGTGCCCTCTCAGATTGTAACACTGTGCCCTCACAGAGTGAAACACTGTGCCCTCTCAGATTGTAACACTGTGCCCTCACAGAGTGAAACACTGTGCCCAGTCAGAGTGAAACACCGTGCCTTCACAGAGTGAAACACCGTGCCCCCACAAAGTGAAACACCGTGCTCTCCCAGAGTGAAACACCGCGCCCTCACAGAGTGAAACACTTTGCCCTCTCAGCTTGTAGCACTGTGCCCTTACGGAGTGAAAAACTGTGCACTCACAGAGTGAAACACCGTGCCCTCTCACATTGAAATCCTGTGCCCATATGGAGCGAAACATCGTTCCCTCTCACAATGAAACACTCAGACCTTAGGGAGTGAAACACTCTGCCCTCGCTGATTCAAACACTGCGCCCTTACGGAGTGAATCACTTTGCCCTCTCAGATTGTAACACTGTGTCCTCACAGAGTGAAAAACCATGCCCTCACAGAGTGAAACACTGTGCCCTTACGGAGTGAAACACTGTGCCCTCTCATATTGTAACACTGTGCCCTCAGAGAGTGAAGCACCATGCCCACACATTGTGAAACAGCGTGTCCTCTCAGAGTGAAACACCGTGCCCTCACAGAGTGAAACACCGTGCGCTCTCAGAGTGAAACATCGTGCATCACAGAGTGAAAAACCGTGACCTCACAGAGTGAAACACCTTGCCCTCACAGATTGAAACACCGTGACCTCTCAGAGTGAAACGCCGTGCCCTCTCAGAGTGAAATACCGTGCCCTCTCAGAGTGAAACATCGTTCCCTCTCTCAATGAAACACTCTGACCTTAGGGAGTGAAACACCGTGCCCTCTCTGATTCAAACACTGCGCCCTTACGGAGTGTATTACTTTGCCCTCTCAGATTGTAAAACTGTGCCCTCACAGAGTGAAACACCAGGCCCTCACAGAGTGAAACACCGTGCCCTCACAGAGTGAAACGTCGTGCCCTCTCAGAGTGAAACGCAGTGCCCTCTCAGAATGAAACAGCGTCTCCTCACAGAGTAAAACAGCGTGCCCTCATAGAGTGAAACACTGTGCCCTCTCAGATTGTAACACTGTGCCATCACAGAGTGAAACACTGTGCCCTCACAGAGTGAAACACCGTGTCCTCTCAGAGTGAAACACCGTGCCCTCACAGAGTGAAACACCGTGCCCTCTCAGAGTGAAACACCGTGCCCTCACAGAATGAAACACCGTGCCCTTTCAGAGTGAAACGCCGTGCCCTCTCAGAGTGAAACACCGTGACCTCTCAGATTGAAATACTGTGCCCATATGGAGTGAAACATCGTTCCCTCTCTCAATGAAACACTCTGACATTAGGGAGTGAAACACCGTGCCCTCTCTGATTCAAACACTGCGCCCTTACGGAGTGTATTACTTTGCCCTCTCAGATTGTAACACTGTGCCCTCACAGAGTGAAGCACCATGCCCTCTCAGAGTGAAACAGCGTGCCCTCACAGAGTGAAACACCGTACCCTCACAGAGTGAAGCACGGTGCCCTCACAGTGTGAAACACTGTGCCCTCACAGAGTGATACTCCGTGCCCTCACAGAGTGAAACACCGTGCCCTCACAGACTGAAACACCGTGCCCAAACAGAGTGAAACACCATGCCCTCACAGAGTGAAACACCGTGGCATCTCAGAGTGAAACACTGTTCCCTCACAGAGTGAAAAACCGTGCCCTCTCAGAGTGAAACACCATGCCCTCTCAGAATGAAACACCGTGCCCTCACAGTGTGAAACACCGTGCCCTCACAGACTGAAACTCCGTGCCCTCACAGACTGAAACACCGTTCCCTCACAGACTGAAACACCGTGCCCTCACAGAGTGAAACACCGTGCCATCTCAGAGTGAAATACTGCGCCCTCACAGAGTGAAACACAGTGCCCTCACAGAGTGAAACACCGTGCCCTCACAGAGTGAAAAACCATGCCCTCACAGAGTGATACTCAGTGCCCTCTCAGAGTGAAACACTGTGCCCTCACAGACTGAAACACCGTGCCCTCACACAGTGAAACACTGTGCCATCTCAGAGTGAAACACCGCACCCTCACTGAGTGAAACACAGTGCCCTCACAGAGTGAAAAACCATGCCCTCACAGGGTGAAAAACCATGCCCTCACAGAGTGAAACTCCGTGCCCTCACAGACTGAAACACCGTGCCCTCACAGACTGAAACAGCGTGCATTCACAGAGTGAAACACCGTGCCATCTCAGAGTGAAACAACGCGCCCTCACAGAGTGAAACACAGTGCCATCACCGAGTGAAACACCGTGCCCTCACAGAGTGAAAAACAATGCCCTCACAGAGTTAAACTCCGTGCCCTCTCAGATTGGAACACTGTGCCACCTCAGAGTGAAACACTGTGCCCTCACAAAGTGAAACACCGTGCTCTCCCAGAGTGAAACACCGTAACTTCACAGAGTGAAACACTTTGCCCTCTCAGCTTGTAGCACTGTGCCCTTACGGAGTGAAACACTGTGCACTCACAGAATGAACCACCGTGCCCTCTCGGATTGAAATCCTGTGCCTATATGGAGTGAAACATCGTTCCCTCTCACAATGAAACACTCTGACCTTAGGGAGTGAAACACCGTGCCCTCTCTGATTCAAACACTGCGCCCTTACGGAGTGAATCACTTTGCCCTCTCAGATTGTAACACTGTGCCCTCACAGAGTGAAGCACCATGCCCTCACAGAGTGAAACACTGTGCCCTCATAGTGTGAAACACTGTGCCCTCACAGAGTGAAACTCCGTGCCCTCACAGACTGAAACACCGTTCCCTCACAGACTGAAACAACGTGCCCTCACAGAGTGAAACACCGTGCCATGTCAGAGTGAAACACCGCGCCCTCACAGAGTGAAACACAGTGCCCTCACAGAGTGAAACACTGTGCCCTCACAGAGTGATACTCCGTGCCCTCACAGAGTGAAACACCGTGCCCTCACAGACTGAAACACCGTGCCCTCACAGAGTGAAACACCGTGCCCTCACAGAGTGAAACACCGTGGCATCTCAGAGTGAAACACTGTTCCCTCACAGAGTGAAAAACCGTGCCCTCTCAGAGTGAAACACCATGCCCTCACAGAGTGAAACACCGTGCCCTCTCAGAGTGAAACACCGTGCCCTCACAGAGTGAAACACCGTGCCCTCACAGACTGAAACTCCGTGCCCTCACAGAGTGAAACACCGTTCCCTCACAGACTGAAACACCATGCCCTCACAGAGTGAAACACCGTGCCATCTCAGAGTGAAATACTGCGCCCTCACAGAGTGAAACACAGTGCCCTCACAGAGTGAAACACCGTGCCCTCACAGAGTGAAACGCCGTGACCTCTCAGAGTGAAACGCCGTGCCCTCTCAGAGTGAAACGCCGTGCCCTCATAGAGTGAAACACTGTGCCCTCTCAGATTGTAACACTGTGCCCTCACAGAGTGAAACACTGTGCCCTCTCAGATTGTAACACTGTGCCCTCACAGAGTGAAACACTGTGCCCTCTCAGATTGTAACACTGTGCCCTCACAGAGTGAAACACTGTGCCCTCTCAGATTGTAACACTGTGCCCTCACAGAGTGAAACACTGTGCCCAGTCAGAGTGAAACACCGTGCCTTCACAGAGTGAAACACCGTGCCCCCACAAAGTGAAACACCGTGCTCTCCCAGAGTGAAACACCGCGCCCTCACAGAGTGAAACACTTTGCCCTCTCAGCTTGTAGCACTGTGCCCTTACGGAGTGAAAAACTGTGCACTCACAGAGTGAAACACCGTGCCCTCTCACATTGAAATCCTGTGCCCATATGGAGCGAAACATCGTTCCCTCTCACAATGAAACACTCAGACCTTAGGGAGTGAAACACTCTGCCCTCGCTGATTCAAACACTGCGCCCTTACGGAGTGAATCACTTTGCCCTCTCAGATTGTAACACTGTGTCCTCACAGAGTGAAAAACCATGCCCTCACAGAGTGAAACACTGTGCCCTTACGGAGTGAAACACTGTGCCCTCTCATATTGTAACACTGTGCCCTCAGAGAGTGAAGCACCATGCCCACACATTGTGAAACAGCGTGTCCTCTCAGAGTGAAACACCGTGCCCTCACAGAGTGAAACACCGTGCGCTCTCAGAGTGAAACATCGTGCATCACAGAGTGAAAAACCGTGACCTCACAGAGTGAAACACCTTGCCCTCACAGATTGAAACACCGTGACCTCTCAGAGTGAAACGCCGTGCCCTCTCAGAGTGAAATACCGTGCCCTCTCAGAGTGAAACATCGTTCCCTCTCTCAATGAAACACTCTGACCTTAGGGAGTGAAACACCGTGCCCTCTCTGATTCAAACACTGCGCCCTTACGGAGTGTATTACTTTGCCCTCTCAGATTGTAAAACTGTGCCCTCACAGAGTGAAACTCCAGGCCCTCACAGAGTGAAACACCGTGCCCTCACAGAGTGAAACGTCGTGCCCTCTCAGAGTGAAACGCAGTGCCCTCTCAGAATGAAACAGCGTCTCCTCACAGAGTAAAACAGCGTGCCCTCATAGAGTGAAACACTGTGCCCTCTCAGATTGTAACACTGTGCCATCACAGAGTGAAACACTGTGCCCTCACAGAGTGAAACACCGTGTCCTCTCAGAGTGAAACACCGTGCCCTCACAGAGTGAAACACCGTGCCCTCTCAGAGTGAAACACCGTGCCCTCACAGACTGAAACACCGTGCCCTTTCAGAGTGAAACGCCGTGCCCTCTCAGAGTGAAACACCGTGACCTCTCAGATTGAAATACTGTGCCCATATGGAGTGAAACATCGTTCCCTCTCTCAATGAAACACTCTGACATTAGGGAGTGAAACACCGTGCCCTCTCTGATTCAAACACTGCGCCCTTACGGAGTGTATTACTTTGCCCTCTCAGATTGTAACACTGTGCCCTCACAGAGTGAAGCACCATGCCCTCTCAGAGTGAAACAGCGTGCCCTCACAGAGTGAAACACCGTGCCCTCACAGAGTGAAACACCGTGCCCTCACAGACTGAAACTCCGTGCCCTCACAGACTGAAACACCGTTCCCTCACAGACTGAAACACCGTGCCCTCACAGAGTGAAACACCGTGCCATCTCAGAGTGAAATACTGCGCCCTCACAGAGTGAAACACAGTGCCCTCACAGAGTGAAACACCGTGCCCTCACAGAGTGAAAAACCATGCCCTCACAGAGTGATACTCAGTGCCCTCTCAGAGTGAAACACTGTGCCCTCACAGACTGAAACACCGTGCCCTCACACAGTGAAACACTGTGCCATCTCAGAGTGAAACACCGCACCCTCACTGAGTGAAACACAGTGCCCTCACAGAGTGAAAAACCATGCCCTCACAGGGTGAAAAACCATGCCCTCACAGAGTGAAACTCCGTGCCCTCACAGACTGAAACACCGTGCCCTCACAGACTGAAACAGCGTGCATTCACAGAGTGAAACACCGTGCCATCTCAGAGTGAAACAACGCGCCCTCACAGAGTGAAACACAGTGCCATCACAGAGTGAAACACCGTGCCCTCACAGAGTGAAAAACAATGCCCTCACAGAGTTAAACTCCGTGCCCTCTCAGATTGGAACACTGTGCCACCTCAGAGTGAAACACTGTGCCCTCACAAAGTGAAACACCGTGCTCTCCCAGAGTGAAACACCGTAACTTCACAGAGTGAAACACTTTGCCCTCTCAGCTTGTAGCACTGTGCCCTTACGGAGTGAAACACTGTGCACTCACAGAGTGAACCACCGTGCCCTCTCGGATTGAAATCCTGTGCCTATATGGAGTGAAACATCGTTCCCTCTCACAATGAAACACTCTGACCTTAGGGAGTGAAACACCGTGCCCTCTCTGATTGAAACACTGCGCCCTTACGGAGTGAATCACTTTGCCCTCTCAGATTGTAACACTGTGCCCTCACAGAGTGAAGCACCATGCCCTCACAGAGTGAAACACTGTGCCCTCATAGTGTGAAACACTGTGCCCTCACAGAGTGAAACTCCGTGCCCTCACAGACTGAAACACCGTTCCCTCACAGACTGAAACAACGTGCCCTCACAGAGTGAAACACCGTGCCATGTCAGAGTGAAACACCGCGCCCTCACAGAGTGAAACACAGTGCCCTCACAGAGTGAAACACTGTGCCCTCACAGAGTGATACTCCGTGCCCTCACAGAGTGAAACACCGTGCCCTCACAGACTGAAACACCGTGCCCTCACAGAGTGAAACACCGTGCCCTCACAGAGTGAAACACCGTGGCATCTCAGAGTGAAACACTGTTCCCTCACAGAGTGAAAAACCGTGCCCTCTCAGAGTGAAACACCATGCCCTCACAGAGTGAAACACCGTGCCCTCTCAGAGTGAAACACCGTGCCCTCACAGAGTGAAACACCGTGCCCTCACAGACTGAAACTCCGTGCCCTCACAGACTGAAACACCGTTCCCTCACAGACTGAAACACCATGCCCTCACAGAGTGAAACACCGTGCCATCTCAGAGTGAAATACTGCGCCCTCACAGAGTGAAACACAGTGCCCTCACAGAGTGAAACACCGTGCCCTCACAGAGTGAAACGCCGTGACCTCTCAGAGTGAAACGCCGTGCCCTCTCAGAGTGAAACGCCGTGCCCTCATAGAGTGAAACACTGTGCCCTCTCAGATTGTAACACTGTGCCCTCACAGAGTGAAACGCTGTGCCCTCTCAGATTGTAACACTGTGCCCTCACAGAGTGAAACACTGTGCCCTCTCAGATTGTAACACTGTGCCCTCACAGAGTGAAACACTGTGCCCCCACAAAGTGAAACACCGTGCTCTCCCAGAGTGAAACACCGCGCCCTCACAGAGTGAAACACTTTGCCCTCTCAGCTTGTAGCACTGTGCCCTTACGGAGTGAAAAACTGTGCACTCACAGAGTGAAACACCGTGCCCTCTCACATTTAAATCCTGTGCCCATATGGAGCGAAACATCGTTCCCTCTCACAATGAAACACTCAGACCTTAGGGAGTGAAACACTCTGCCCTCGCTGATTCAGACACTGCGCCCTTACGGAGTGAATCACTTTGCCCTCTCAGATTGTAACACTGTGTCCTCACAGAGTGAAAAACCATGCCCTCACAGAGTGAAACACTGTGCCCTTACGGAGTGAAACACTGTGCCCTCTCATATTGTAACACTGTGCCCTCAGAGAGTGAAGCACCATGCCCACACATTGTGAAACAGCGTGTCCTCTCAGAGTGAAACATCGTGCATCACAGAGTGAAAAACCGTGACCTCACAGAGTGAAACACCTTGCCCTCACAGATTGAAACACCGTGACCTCTCAGAGTGAAACGCCGTGCCCTCTCAGAGTGAAATACCGTGCCCTCTCAGAGTGAAACATCGTTCCCTCTCTCAATGAAACACTCTGACCTTAGGGAGTGAAACACCGTGCCCTCTCTGATTCAAACACTGCACCCTTACGGAGTGTATTACTTTGCCCTCTCAGATTGTAAAACTGTGCCCTCACAGAGTGAAACTCCAGGCCCTCACAGAGTGAAACACCGTGCCCTCACAGAGTGAAACGTCGTGCCCTCTCAGAGTGAAACGCAGTGCCCTCTCAGAATGAAACAGCGTCTCCTCACAGAGTAAAACAGCGTGCCCTCATAGAGTGAAACACTGTGCCCTCTCAGATTGTAACACTGTGCCATCACAGAGTGAAACACTGTGCCCTCACAGAGTGAAACACCGTGTCCTCTCAGAGTGAAACACCGTGCCCTCACAGAGTGAAACACCGTGCCCTCTCAGAGTGAAACACCGTGCCCTCACAGAATGAAACACCGTGCCCTTTCAGAGTGAAACGCCGTGCCCTCTCAGAGTGAAACACCGTGACCTCTCAGATTGAAATACTGTGCCCATATGGAGTGAAACATCGTTCCCTCTCTCAATGAAACACTCTGACATTAGGGAGTGAAACACCGTGCCCTCTCTGATTCAAACACTGCGCCCTTACGGAGTGTATTACTTTGCCCTCTCAGATTGTAACACTGTGCCCTCACAGAGTGAAGCACCATGCCCTCTCAGAGTGAAACAGCGTGCCCTCACAGAGTGAAACACCGTGCCCTCACAGAGTGAAGCACGGTGCCCTCACAGTGTGAAACACTGTGCCCTCACAGAGTGATACTCCGTGCCCTCACAGAGTGAAACACCGTGCCCTCACAGACTGAAACACCGTGCCCAAACAGAGTGAAACACCATGCCCTCACAGAGTGAAACACCGTGGCATCTCAGAGTGAAACACTGTTCCCTCACAGAGTGAAAAACCGTGCCCTCTCAGAGTGAAACACCATGCCCTCTCAGAGTGAAACACCGTGCCCTCACAGAGTGAAACACCGTGCCCTCACAGACTGAAACTCCGTGCCCTCACAGACTGAAACACCGTTCCCTCACAGACTGAAACACCGTGCCCTCACAGAGTGAAACACCGTGCCATCTCAGAGTGAAATACTGCGCCCTCACAGAGTGAAACACAGTGCCCTCACAGAGTGAAACACCGTGCCCTCACAGAGTGAAAAACCATGCCCTCACAGAGTGATACTCAGTGCCCTCTCAGAGTGAAACACTGTGCCCTCACAGACTGAAACACCGTGCCCTCACACAGTGAAACACTGTGCCATCTCAGAGTGAAACACCGCACCCTCACTGAGTGAAACACAGTGCCCTCACAGAGTGAAAAACCATGCCCTCAAAGGGTGAAAAACCATGCCCTCACAGAGTGAAACTCCGTGCCCTCACAGACTGAAACACCGTGCCCTCACAGACTGAAACAGCGTGCATTCACAGAGTGAAACACCGTGCCATCTCAGAGTGAAACAACGCGCCCTCACAGAGTGAAACAAAGTGCCATCACAGAGTGAAACACCGTGCCCTCACAGAGTGAAAAACAATGCCCTCACAGAGTTAAACTCCGTGCCCTCTCAGATTGGAACACTGTGCCACCTCAGAGTGAAACACTGTGCCCTCACAAAGTGAAACACCGTGCTCTCCCAGAGTGAAACACCGTAACTTCACAGAGTGAAACACTTTGCCCTCTCAGCTTGTAGCACTGTGCCCTTACGGAGTGAAACACTGTGCACTCACAGAGTGAACCACCGTGCCCTCTCGGATTGAAATCCTGTGCCTATATGGAGTGAAACATCGTTCCCTCTCACAATGAAACACTCTGACCTTAGGGAGTGAAACACCGTGCCCTCTCTGATTCAAACACTGCGCCCTTACGGAGTGAATCACTTTGCCCTCTCAGATTGTAACACTGTGCCCTCACAGAGTGAAGCACCATGCCCTCACAGAGTGAAACACTGTGCCCTCATAGTGTGAAACACTGTGCCCTCACAGAGTGAAACTCCGTGCCCTCACAGACTGAAACACCGTTCCCTCACAGACTGAAACAACGTGCCCTCACAGAGTGAAACACCGTGCCATGTCAGAGTGAAACACCGCGCCCTCACAGAGTGAAACACAGTGCCCTCACAGAGTGAAACACTGTGCCCTCACAGAGTGATACTCCGTGCCCTCACAGAGTGAAACACCGTGCCCTCACAGACTGAAACACCGTGCCCTCACAGAGTGAAACACCGTGCCCTCACAGAGTGAAACACCGTGGCATCTCAGAGTGAAACACTGTTCCCTCACAGAGTGAAAAACCGTGCCCTCTCAGAGTGAAACACCATGCCCTCACAGAGTGAAACACCGTGCCCTCTCAGAGTGAAACACCGTGCCCTCACAGAGTGAAACACCGTGCCCTCACAGACTGAAACTCCGTGCCCTCACAGACTGAAACACCGTTCCCTCACAGACTGAAACACCATGCCCTCACAGAGTGAAACACCGTGCCATCTCAGAGTGAAATACTGCGCCCTCACAGAGTGAAACACAGTGCCCTCACAGAGTGAAACACCGTGCCCTCACAGAGTGAAACGCCGTGACCTCTCAGAGTGAAACGCCGTGCCCTCTCAGAGTGAAACGCCGTGCCCTCATAGAGTGAAACACTGTGCCCTCTCAGATTGTAACACTGTGCCCTCACAGAGTGAAACGCTGTGCCCTCTCAGATTGTAACACTGTGCCCTCACAGAGTGAAACACTGTGCCCTCTCAGATTGTAACACTGTGCCCTCACAGAGTGAAACACTGTGCCCCCACAAAGTGAAACACCGTGCTCTCCCAGAGTGAAACACCGCGCCCTCACAGAGTGAAACACTTTGCCCTCTCAGCTTGTAGCACTGTGCCCTTACGGAGTGAAAAACTGTGCACTCACAGAGTGAAACACCGTGCCCTCTCACATTTAAATCCTGTGCCCATATGGAGCGAAACATCGTTCCCTCTCACAATGAAACACTCAGACCTTAGGGAGTGAAACACTCTGCCCTCGCTGATTCAGACACTGCGCCCTTACGGAGTGAATCACTTTGCCCTCTCAGATTGTAACACTGTGTCCTCACAGAGTGAAAAACCATGCCCTCACAGAGTGAAACACTGTGCCCTTACGGAGTGAAACACTGTGCCCTCTCATATTGTAACACTGTGCCCTCAGAGAGTGAAGCACCATGCCCACACATTGTGAAACAGCGTGTCCTCTCAGAGTGAAACATCGTGCATCACAGAGTGAAAAACCGTGACCTCACAGAGTGAAACACCTTGCCCTCACAGATTGAAACACCGTGACCTCTCAGAGTGAAACGCCGTGCCCTCTCAGAGTGAAATACCGTGCCCTCTCAGAGTGAAACATCGTTCCCTCTCTCAATGAAACACTCTGACCTTAGGGAGTGAAACACCGTGCCCTCTCTGATTCAAACACTGCACCCTTACGGAGTGTATTACTTTGCCCTCTCAGATTGTAAAACTGTGCCCTCACAGAGTGAAACTCCAGGCCCTCACAGAGTGAAACACCGTGCCCTCACAGAGTGAAACGTCGTGCCCTCTCAGAGTGAAACGCAGTGCCCTCTCAGAATGAAACAGCGTCTCCTCACAGAGTAAAACAGCGTGCCCTCATAGAGTGAAACACTGTGCCCTCTCAGATTGTAACACTGTGCCATCACAGAGTGAAACACTGTGCCCTCACAGAGTGAAACACCGTGTCCTCTCAGAGTGAAACACCGTGCCCTCACAGAGTGAAACACCGTGCCCTCTCAGAGTGAAACACCGTGCCCTCACAGAATGAAACACCGTGCCCTTTCAGAGTGAAACGCCGTGCCCTCTCAGAGTGAAACACCGTGACCTCTCAGATTGAAATACTGTGCCCATATGGAGTGAAACATCGTTCCCTCTCTCAATGAAACACTCTGACATTAGGGAGTGAAACACCGTGCCCTCTCTGATTCAAACACTGCGCCCTTACGGAGTGTATTACTTTGCCCTCTCAGATTGTAACACTGTGCCCTCACAGAGTGAAGCACCATGCCCTCTCAGAGTGAAACAGCGTGCCCTCACAGAGTGAAACACCGTGCCCTCACAGAGTGAAGCACGGTGCCCTCACAGTGTGAAACACTGTGCCCTCACAGAGTGATACTCCGTGCCCTCACAGAGTGAAACACCGTGCCCTCACAGACTGAAACACCGTGCCCAAACAGAGTGAAACACCATGCCCTCACAGAGTGAAACACCGTGGCATCTCAGAGTGAAACACTGTTCCCTCACAGAGTGAAAAACCGTGCCCTCTCAGAGTGAAACACCATGCCCTCTCAGAGTGAAACACCGTGCCCTCACAGAGTGAAACACCGTGCCCTCACAGACTGAAACTCCGTGCCCTCACAGACTGAAACACCGTTCCCTCACAGACTGAAACACCGTGCCCTCACAGAGTGAAACACCGTGCCATCTCAGAGTGAAATACTGCGCCCTCACAGAGTGAAACACAGTGCCCTCACAGAGTGAAACACCGTGCCCTCACAGAGTGAAAAACCATGCCCTCACAGAGTGATACTCAGTGCCCTCTCAGAGTGAAACACTGTGCCCTCACAGACTGAAACACCGTGCCCTCACACAGTGAAACACTGTGCCATCTCAGAGTGAAACACCGCACCCTCACTGAGTGAAACACAGTGCCCTCACAGAGTGAAAAACCATGCCCTCAAAGGGTGAAAAACCATGCCCTCACAGAGTGAAACTCCGTGCCCTCACAGACTGAAACACCGTGCCCTCACAGACTGAAACAGCGTGCATTCACAGAGTGAAACACCGTGCCATCTCAGAGTGAAACAACGCGCCCTCACAGAGTGAAACAAAGTGCCATCACAGAGTGAAACACCGTGCCCTCACAGAGTGAAAAACAATGCCCTCACAGAGTTAAACTCCGTGCCCTCTCAGATTGGAACACTGTGCCACCTCAGAGTGAAACACTGTGCCCTCACAAAGTGAAACACCGTGCTCTCCCAGAGTGAAACACCGTAACTTCACAGAGTGAAACACTTTGCCCTCTCAGCTTGTAGCACTGTGCCCTTACGGAGTGAAACACTGTGCACTCACAGAGTGAACCACCGTGCCCTCTCGGATTGAAATCCTGTGCCTATATGGAGTGAAACATCGTTCCCTCTCACAATGAAACACTCTGACCTTAGGGAGTGAAACACCGTGCCCTCTCTGATTCAAACACTGCGCCCTTACGGAGTGAATCACTTTGCCCTCTCAGATTGTAACACTGTGCCCTCACAGAGTGAAGCACCATGCCCTCACAGAGTGAAACACTGTGCCCTCATAGTGTGAAACACTGTGCCCTCACAGAGTGAAACTCCGTGCCCTCACAGACTGAAACACCGTTCCCTCACAGACTGAAACAACGTGCCCTCACAGAGTGAAACACCGTGCCATGTCAGAGTGAAACACCGCGCCCTCACAGAGTGAAACACAGTGCCCTCACAGAGTGAAACACTGTGCCCTCACAGAGTGATACTCCGTGCCCTCACAGAGTGAAACACCGTGCCCTCACAGACTGAAACACCGTGCCCTCACAGAGTGAAACACCGTGCCCTCACAGAGTGAAACACCGTGGCATCTCAGAGTGAAACACTGTTCCCTCACAGAGTGAAAAACCGTGCCCTCTCAGAGTGAAACACCATGCCCTCACAGAGTGAAACACCGTGCCCTCTCAGAGTGAAACACCGTGCCCTCACAGAGTGAAACACCGTGCCCTCACAGACTGAAACTCCGTGCCCTCACAGACTGAAACACCGTTCCCTCACAGACTGAAACACCATGCCCTCACAGAGTGAAACACCGTGCCATCTCAGAGTGAAATACTGCGCCCTCACAGAGTGAAACACAGTGCCCTCACAGAGTGAAACACCGTGCCCTCACAGAGTGAAACGCCGTGACCTCTCAGAGTGAAACGCCGTGCCCTCTCAGAGTGAAACGCCGTGCCCTCATAGAGTGAAACACTGTGCCCTCTCAGATTGTAACACTGTGCCCTCACAGAGTGAAACACTGTGCCCAGTCAGAGTGAAACACCGTGCCTTCACAGAGTGAAACACCGTGCCCCCACAAAGTGAAACACCGTGCTCTCCCAGAGTGAAACACCGCGCCCTCACAGAGTGAAACACTTTGCCCTCTCAGCTTGTAGCACTGTGCCCTTACGGAGTGAAAAACTGTGCACTCACAGAGTGAAACACCGTGCCCTCTCACATTGAAATCCTGTGCCCATATGGAGCGAAACATCGTTCCCTCTCACAATGAAACACTCAGACCTTAGGGAGTGAAACACTCTGCCCTCGCTGATTCAAACACTGCGCCCTTACGGAGTGAATCACTTTGCCCTCTCAGATTGTAACACTGTGTCCTCACAGAGTGAAAAACCATGCCCTCACAGAGTGAAACACTGTGCCCTTACGGAGTGAAACACTGTGCCCTCTCATATTGTAACACTGTGCCCTCAGAGAGTGAAGCACCATGCCCACACATTGTGAAACAGCGTGTCCTCTCAGAGTGAAACACCGTGCCCTCACAGAGTGAAACACCGTGCGCTCTCAGAGTGAAACATCGTGCATCACAGAGTGAAAAACCGTGACCTCACAGAGTGAAACACCTTGCCCTCACAGATTGAAACACCGTGACCTCTCAGAGTGAAACGCCGTGCCCTCTCAGAGTGAAATACCGTGCCCTCTCAGAGTGAAACATCGTTCCCTCTCTCAATGAAACACTCTGACCTTAGGGAGTGAAACACCGTGCCCTCTCTGATTCAAACACTGCGCCCTTACGGAGTGTATTACTTTGCCCTCTCAGATTGTAAAACTGTGCCCTCACAGAGTGAAACACCAGGCCCTCACAGAGTGAAACACCGTGCCCTCACAGAGTGAAACGTCGTGCCCTCTCAGAGTGAAACGCAGTGCCCTCTCAGAATGAAACAGCGTCTCCTCACAGAGTAAAACAGCGTGCCCTCATAGAGTGAAACACTGTGCCCTCTCAGATTGTAACACTGTGCCATCACAGAGTGAAACACTGTGCCCTCACAGAGTGAAACACCGTGTCCTCTCAGAGTGAAACACCGTGCCCTCACAGAGTGAAACACCGTGCCCTCTCAGAGTGAAACACCGTGCCCTCACAGAATGAAACACCGTGCCCTTTCAGAGTGAAACGCCGTGCCCTCTCAGAGTGAAACACCGTGACCTCTCAGATTGAAATACTGTGCCCATATGGAGTGAAACATCGTTCCCTCTCTCAATGAAACACTCTGACATTAGGGAGTGAAACACCGTGCCCTCTCTGATTCAAACACTGCGCCCTTACGGAGTGTATTACTTTGCCCTCTCAGATTGTAACACTGTGCCCTCACAGAGTGAAGCACCATGCCCTCTCAGAGTGAAACAGCGTGCCCTCACAGAGTGAAACACCGTGCCCTCACAGTGTGAAACACTGTGCCCTCACAGAGTGATACTCCGTGCCCTCACAGAGTGAAACACCGTGCCCTCACAGACTGAAACACCGTGGCATCTCAGAGTGAAACACTGTTCCCTCACAGAGTGAAAAACCGTGCCCTCTCAGAGTGAAACACCATGCCCTCACAGAGTGAAACACCGTGCCCTCTCAGAGTGAAACACCGTGCCCTCACAGAGTGAAACACCGTGCCCTCACAGACTGAAACTCCGTGCCCTCACAGACTGAAACACCGTTCCCTCACAGACTGAAACACCATGCCCTCACAGAGTGAAACACCGTGCCAACTCAGAGTGGAATACTGCGCCCTCACAGAGTGAAACACAGTGCCCTCACAGAGTGAAACACCGTGCCCTCACAGAGTGAAACGCCGTGACCTCTCAGAGTGAAACGCCGTGCCCTCTCAGAGTGAAACGCCGTGCCCTCATAGAGTGAAACACTGTGCCCTCTCAGATTGTAACACTGTGCCCTCACAGAGTGAAACACTGTGCCCTCTCAGATTGTAACACTGTGCCCTCACAGAGTGAAACACTGTGCCCTCTCAGATTGTAACACTGTGCCCTCACAGAGTGAAACACTGTGCCCTGTCAGAGTGAAACACCGTGCCTTCACAGAGTGAAACACCGTGCCCCCACAAAGTGAAACACCGTGCTCTCCCAGAGTGAAACACCGCGCCCTCACAGAGTGAAACACTTTGCCCTCTCAGCTTGTAGCACTGTGCCCTTACGGAGTGAAAAACTGTGCACTCACAGAGTGAAACACCGTGCCCTCTCACATTGAAATCCTGTGCCCATATGGAGCGAAACATCGTTCCCTCTCACAATGAAACACTCAGACCTTAGGGAGTGAAACACTCTGCCCTCGCTGATTCAAACACTGCGCCCTTACGGAGTGAATCACTTTGCCCTCTCAGATTGTAACACTGTGTCCTCACAGAGTGAAAAACCATGCCCTCACAGAGTGAAACACCGTGCCCTCACAGACTGAAACACCGTGCCCAAACAGAGTGAAACACCATGCCCTCACAGAGTGAAACACCGTGGCATCTCAGAGTGAAACACTGTTCCCTCACAGAGTGAAAAACCGTGCCCTCTCAGAGTGAAACACCTTGCCCTCTCAGAGTGAAACACCGTGCCCTCACAGAGTGAAACACCGTGCCCTCACAGACTGAAACTCCGTGCCCTCACAGACTGAAACACCGTTCCCTCACAGACTGAAACACCGTGCCCTCACAGAGTGAAACACCGTGCCATCTCAGAGTGAAATACTGCGCCCTCACAGAGTGAAACACAGTGCCCTCACAGAGTGAAACACCGTGCCCTCACAGAGTGAAAAACCATGCCCTCACAGAGTGATACTCAGTGCCCTCTCAGAGTGAAACACTGTGCCCTCACAGACTGAAACACCGTGCCCTCACACAGTGAAACACTGTGCCATCTCAGAGTGAAACACCGCACCCTCACTGAGTGAAACACAGTGCCCTCACAGAGTGAAAAACCATGCCCTCAAAGGGTGAAAAACCATGCCCTCACAGAGTGAAACTCCGTGCCCTCACAGACTGAAACACCGTGCCCTCACAGACTGAAACAGCGTGCATTCACAGAGTGAAACACCGTGCCATCTCAGAGTGAAACAACGCGCCCTCACAGAGTGAAACACAGTGCCATCACAGAGTGAAACACCGTGCCCTCACAGAGTGAAAAACAATGCCCTCACAGAGTTAAACTCCGTGCCCTCTCAGATTGGAACACTGTGCCACCTCAGAGTGAAACACTGTGCCCTCACAAAGTGAAACACCGTGCTCTCCCAGAGTGAAACACCGTAACTTCACAGAGTGAAACACTTTGCCCTCTCAGCTTGTAGCACTGTGCCCTTACGGAGTGAAACACTGTGCACTCACAGAGTGAACCACCGTGCCCTCTCGGATTGAAATCCTGTGCCTATATGGAGTGAAACATCGTTCCCTCTCACAATGAAACACTCTGACCTTAGGGAGTGAAACACCGTGCCCTCTCTGATTGAAACACTGCGCCCTTACGGAGTGAATCACTTTGCCCTCTCAGATTGTAACACTGTGCCCTCACAGAGTGAAGCACCATGCCCTCACAGAGTGAAACACTGTGCCCTCATAGTGTGAAACACTGTGCCCTCACAGAGTGAAACTCCGTGCCCTCACAGACTGAAACACCGTTCCCTCACAGACTGAAACAACGTGCCCTCACAGAGTGAAACACCGTGCCATGTCAGAGTGAAACACCGCGCCCTCACAGAGTGAAACACAGTGCCCTCACAGAGTGAAACACTGTGCCCTCACAGAGTGATACTCCGTGCCCTCACAGAGTGAAACACCGTGCCCTCACAGACTGAAACACCGTGCCCTCACAGAGTGAAACACCGTGCCCTCACAGAGTGAAACACCGTGGCATCTCAGAGTGAAACACTGTTCCCTCACAGAGTGAAAAACCGTGCCCTCTCAGAGTGAAACACCTTGCCCTCACAGATTGAAACACCGTGACCTCTCAGAGTGAAACACCGTGGCATCTCAGATTGTAACACTGTGTCCTCACAGAGTGAAAAACCATGCCCTCACAGAGTGAAACACTGTGCCCTTACGGAGTGAAACACTGTGCCCTCTCATATTGTAACACTGTGCCCTCAGAGAGTGAAGCACCATGCCCACACATTGTGAAACAGCGTGTCCTATCAGAGTGAAACACCGTGCCCTCACAGAGTGAAACACCGTGCGCTCTCAGAGTGAAACATCGTGCATCACAGAGTGAAACACCGTGACCTCACAGAGTGAAACACCGTGACCTCTCAGAGTGAAACGCCGTGCCCTCTCAGAGTGAAATACCGTGCCCTCTCAGAGTGAAACATCGTTCCCTCTCTCAATGAAACACTCTGACCTTAGGGAGTGAAACACCGTGCCCTCTCTGATTCAAGCACTGCGCCCTTACGGAGTGTATTACTTTGCCCTCTCAGATTATAACACTGTGCCCTCACAGAGTGAAACTCCAGGCCCTCACAGAGTGAAACACCGTGCCCTCACAGAGTGAAACGTCGTGCCCTCTCAGAGTGAAACGCAGTGCCCTCTCAGAGTGAAACAGCGTCTCCTCACAGAGTAAAACAGCGTGCCCTCATAGAGTGAAACACTGTGCCCTCTCAGATTGTAAAACTGTGCCATCACAGAGTGAAACACTGTGCCCTCTCAGAGTGAAACACCGTGCCCTCTCACATTGAAATCCTGTGCCCATATGGAGTGAAACATCGTTCCCTCTCACAATGAAACACTCTGACCTTAGGGAGTGAAACACTCTGCCCTCGCTGATTCAAACACTGCACCCTTACGGAGTGAATCACTTTGCCCTCTCAGATTGTAACACTGTGCCCTCACAGAGTGAAGCACCATGCCCTCACAAAGTGAAACACTGTGCCCTTACGGAGTGAAATACTGTGCCCTCTCAGATTGTAACACTGTGCCCTCACAGAATGAAGCACCGTGCCCACATAGAGTGAAACACCATGTCCTCTCAGAGTGAAACACCGTGTCCTCTCAGAGTGAAACACCGTGCCCTCACAGAGTGAAACCCCGTGTCCTCTCAGAGTGAAACACCGTTCCCTCACAGAGTGAAACACCGTGCCCTCTCAGAGTGAAACACCGTGACCTCACAGAATGAAACACCGTGCCCTTTCAGAGTGAAACGCCGTGCCCTCTCAGAGTGAAACACCGTGATCTCTCAGATTGAAATACTGTGCCCATATGGAGTGAAACATCGTTCCCTCTCTCAATGAAACACTCTGACATTAGGGAGTGAAACACCGTGCCCTCTCTGATTCAAACACTGCGCCCTTACGGAGTGTATTACTTTGCCCTCTCAGATTGTAACACTGTGCCCTCACAGAGTGAAGCACCATGCCCTCTCAGAGTGAAACAGCGTGCCCTCACAGAGTGAAACACCGTGGCATCTCAGAGTGAAACACTGTTCCCTCACAGAGTGAAAAACCGTGCCCTCTCAGAGTGAAACACCATGCCCTCACAGAGTGAAACACCGTGCCCTCTCAGAGTGAAACACCGTGCCCTCACAGAGTGAAACACCGTGCCCTCACAGACTGAAACTCCGTGCCCTCACAGACTGAAACACCGTGCCCTCACAGAGTGAAACACCGTGCCATCTCAGAGTGAAATACTGCGCCCTCACAGAGTGAAACACAGTGCCCTCACAGAGTGAAACACCGTGCCCTCACAGAGTGAAAAACCATGCCCTCACAGAGTGATACTCAGTGCCCTCTCAGAGTGAAACACTGTGCCCTCACAGACTGAAACACCGTGCCCTCACAGACTGAAACACCGTGCATTCACAGAGTGAAACACCGTGCCATCTCAAAGTGAAACAACGCGCCCTCAAAGAGTGAAACACAGTGCCATCACAGAGTGAAACACCGTGCCCTCACAGAGTGAAAAACCATGCCCTCACAGAGTGAAACACCGTGCCCTCACAGAGTGAAACACCGTGGCATCTCAGAGTGAAACACTGTTCCCTCACAGAGTGAAAAACCGTGCCCTCTCAGAGTGAAACACCATGCCCTCACAGAGTGAAACACCATGCCCTCTCAGAGTGAAACACCGTGCCCTCACAGAGTGAAACACCGTGCCCTCACAGACTGAAACACCGTGCCCTCACAGACTGAAACACCGTTCCCTCACAGACTGAAACACCGTGCCCTCACAGAGTGAAACACCGTGCCATCTCAGAGTGAAATACTGCGCCCTCACAGAGTGAAACACAGTGCCCTCACAGAGTGAAACACCGTGCCCTCACAGAGTGAAAAACCATGCCCTCACAGAGTGATACTCAGTGCCCTCTCAGAGTGAAGCACTGTGCCCTCACAGAGTGAAACACCGTGCCCTCACACAGTGAAACACTGTGCCATCTCAGAGTGAAACACCGCACCCTCACTGAGTGAAACACAGTGCCCTCACAGAGTGAAAAACCGTGCCCTCACAGGGTGAAATACCATGCCCACACAGAGTGAAACTCCGTGCCCTCACAGACTGAAACACTGTGCCCTCACAGACTGAAACACCGTGCATTCACAGAGTGAAACACCGTGCCATCTCAGAGTGAAACAACGCGCCCTCACAGAGTGAAACACAGTGACATCACAGAGTGAAACACCGTGCCCTCACAGAGTGAAAAACCATGCCCTCACAGAGTTAAACTCCGTGCCCTCTCAGATTGGAACACTGTGCCACCTCAGAGTGAAACACTGTGCCCTCACAAAGTGAAACACCGTGCTCTCCCAGAGTGAAACACCGTACCTTCACAGAGTGAAACACTTTGCCCTCTCAGCTTGTAGCACTGTGCCCTTACGGAGTGAAACACTGTGCACTCACAGAGTGAACCACCGTGCCCTCTCGGATTGAAATCCTGTGCCCATATGGAGTGAAACATCGTTCCCTCTCACAATGAAACACTCTGACCTTAGGGAGTGAAACACCGTGCCCTCTCTGATTGAAACACTGCGCCCTTACGGAGTGAATCACTTTGCCCTCTCAGATTGTAACACTGTGCCCTCACAGAGTGAAGCACCATGCCCTCACAGAGTGAAACACCGTGTCCTCACAGAGTGAAACACCGTGCCCTCACAGAGTGAAACACTGTGCCCTCATAGAGTGAAACACTGTGCCCTCACAGAGTGAAACTCCGTGCCCTCACAGACTGAAACACCGTTCCCTCACAGACTGAAACAACGTGCCCTCACAGAGTGAAACACCGTGCCATCTCAGAGTGAAACACCGCGCCCTCACAGAGTGAAACACAGTGCCCTCACAGAGTGAAAAACCGTGCCCTCACAGAGTGAAAAACCGTGCCCTCACAGAGTGAAAAACCATGCCCTAACAGAGTGAAACTCCGTGACCTCTCAGAGTGAAACACTGTGCCCTCAAAGAGTGAAACACCGTGCCCTCACAGAGTGAAACACTGTGCCATCTCAGAGTGAAACACCGTTCCCTCACAGAGTGAAACACAGTGCCCTCACAGAGTGAAACACCGTGCCCTCAAAGGGTGAAAAACTATGCCCTCACAGAGTGAAACTCCGTGCCCTCTCAGAGTGAAACACTGTGCCCTCACAGAGTGAAACACTGAGCCCTCACAGAGTGAAACTCCTTGCCCTCACAGAGTGAAATACCGTGCCCTCAAGTCTGAAACACCGTGCATTTACAGAGTGAAACACCGTGCCCTCACAGAGTGAAAAACAATGCCCTCACAGAGTTAAACTCCGTGCCCTCTCAGAGTGAAACCCTGTGCCCCCTCAAAATGAAACACCGTGCCTTCACAGAGTGAAACACTTTGCCCTCTCAGCTTGTAGCACTGTGCCCTTACGGAGTGAAACACTGTGCACTCACAGAGTGAAATACCATGCCCTATCGGATTGATATCATGTGCCCATATGGAATGAAACATCGTTCCCTCTCAAAATGAGACACTCTGACCTTAGGGAGTGAAACACCGTGCCCTCTCTGATTGAAACACTGCGCCCTTACGGAGTGAATCACTTTGCCCTCTCAGATTGTAAAACTGTGCCCTCATAGAGTGAAGCACCATGCCCTCACAGAGTGAAACACTGAGCCCTTACGGAGTGAAACACTGTGCCCTCTCAGATTGTAACACTGTGCCCTCACAGAGTGAAGCACCGTGCCCTCACAGAGTGAAACACCGTGTCCTTTCAGAGTGAAACCCGGTGTCCTCTCAGAGTGAAACACCGTGTCCTCACAGAGTGAAACACCGTGTCCTCTCAGAGTGAAACACCGTGCCCTCACAGAGTGAAACGTCGTGCCCTCTCAGAGTGAAACACCGTGCCCTCTCAGAGTGAAACAGCGTCTCCTCACAGAGTGAAACACCGTGCCCTCATAGAGTGAAACACCGTGCCATCTCAGAGTGAAATACTGCGCCCTCACAGAGTGAAACACAGTGCCCTCACAGAGTGAAACACCGTGCCCTCACAGAGTGAAAAACCATGCCCTCACAGAGTGATACTCAGTGCCCTCTCAGAGTGAAACACTGTGCCCTCACAGACTGAAACACCGTGCCCTCACAGACTGAAACACCGTGCATTCACAGAGTGAAACACCGTGCCATCTCAGAGTGAAACAACGCGCCCTCAAAGAGTGAAACACAGTGCCATCACAGAGTGAAACACCGTGCCCTCACAGAGTGAAAAACCATGCCCTCACAGAGTGAAACACCGTGCCCTCACAGAGTGAAACACCGTGGCATCTCAGAGTGAAACACTGTTCCCTCACAGAGTGAAAAACCGTGCCCTCTCAGAGTGAAACACCATGCCCTCACAGAGTGAAACACCGTGCCCTCACAGAGTGAAGCACGGTGCCCTCACAGTGTGAAACACTGTGCCCTCACAGAGTGATACTCCGTGCCCTCACAGAGTGAAACACCGTGCCCTCACAGACTGAAACACCGTGCCCTCACAGAGTGAAACACCGTGCCCTCACAGAGTGAAACACCGTGGCATCTCAGAGTGAAACACTGTTCCCTCACAGAGTGAAAAACCGTGCCCTCTCAGAGTGAAACACCATGCCCTCACAGAGTGAAACACCATGCCCTCTCAGAGTGAAACACCGTGCCCTCACAGAGTGAAACACCGTGCCCTCACAGACTGAAACTCCGTGCCCTCACAGACTGAAACACCGTTCCCTCACAGACTGAAACACCGTGCCCTCACAGAGTGAAACACCGTGCCATCTCAGAGTGAAATACTGCGCCCTCACAGAGTGAAACACAGTGCCCTCACAGAGTGAAACACCGTGCCCTCACAGAGTGAAAAACCATGCCCTCACAGAGTGATACTCAGTGCCCTCTCAGAGTGAAGCACTGTGCCCTCACAGATTGAAACACCGTGCCCTCACACAGTGAAACACTGTGCCATCTCAGAGTGAAACACCGCACCCTCACTGAGTGAAACACAGTGCCCTCACAGAGTGAAAAACCGTGCCCTCACAGGGTGAAATACCATGCCCACACAGAGTGAAACTCCGTGCCCTCACAGACTGAAACACTGTGCCCTCACAGACTGAAACACCGTGCATTCACAGAGTGAAACACCGTGCCATCTCAGAGTGAAACAACGCGCCCTCACAGAGTGAAACACAGTGCCATCACAGAGTGAAACACCGTGCCCTCACAGAGTGAAAAACCATGCCCTCACAGAGTTAAACTCCGTGCCCTCTCAGATTGGAACACTGTGCCACCTCAGAGTGAAACACTGTGCCCTCACAAAGTGAAACACCGTGCTCTCCCAGAGTGAAACACCGTACCTTCACAGAGTGAAACACTTTGCCCTCTCAGCTTGTAGCACTGTGCCCTTACGGAGTGAAACACTGTGCACTCACAGAGTGAACCACCGTGCCCTCTCGGATTGAAATCCTGTGCCCATATGGAGTGAAACATCGTTCCCTCTCACAATGAAACACTCTGACCTTAGGGAGTGAAACACCGTGCCCTCTCTGATTGAAACACTGCGCCCTTACGGAGTGAATCACTTTGCCCTCTCAGATTGTAACACTGTGCCCTCACAGAGTGAAGCACCATGCCCTCACAGAGTGAAACACCGTGTCCTCACAGAGTGAAACACCGTGCCCTCACAGAGTGAAACACTGTGCCCTCATAGAGTGAAACACTGTGCCCTCACAGAGTGAAACTCCGTGCCCTCACAGACTGAAACACCGTTCCCTCACAGACTGAAACAACGTGCCCTCACAGAGTGAAACACCGTGCCATCTCAGAGTGAAACACCGCGCCCTCACAGAGTGAAACACAGTGCCCTCACAGAGTGAAAAACCGTGCCCTCACAGAGTGAAAAACCGTGCCCTCACAGAGTGAAAAACCATGCCCTAACAGAGTGAAACTCCGTGACCTCTCAGAGTGAAACACTGTGCCCTCAAAGAGTGAAACACCGTGCCCTCACAGAGTGAAACACTGTGCCATCTCAGAGTGAAACACCGTTCCCTCACAGAGTGAAACACAGTGCCCTCACAGAGTGAAACACCGTGCCCTCAAAGGGTGAAAAACTATGCCCTCACAGAGTGAAACTCCGTGCCCTCTCAGAGTGAAACACTGTGCCCTCACAGAGTGAAACACTGAGCCCTCACAGAGTGAAACTCCTTGCCCTCAGAGTGAAATACCGTGCCCTCAAGTCTGAAACACCGTGCATTTACAGAGTGAAACACCGTGCCCTCACAGAGTGAAAAACAATGCCCTCACAGAGTTAAACTCCGTGCCCTCTCAGAGTGAAACCCTGTGCCCCCTCAAAATGAAACACCGTGCCTTCACAGAGTGAAACACTTTGCCCTCTCAGCTTGTAGCACTGTGCCCTTACGGAGTGAAACACTGTGCACTCACAGAGTGAAATACCATGCCCTATCGGATTGATATCATGTGCCCATATGGAATGAAACATCGTTCCCTCTCAAAATGAGACACTCTGACCTTAGGGAGTGAAACACCGTGCCCTCTCTGATTGAAACACTGCGCCCTTACGGAGTGAATTACTTTGCCCTCTCAGATTGTAAAACTGTGCCCTCATAGAGTGAAGCACCATGCCCTCACAGAGTGAAACACTGAGCCCTTACGGAGTGAAACACTGTGCCCTCTCAGATTGTAACACTGTGCCCTCACAGAGTGAAGCACCGTGCCCTCACAGAGTGAAACACCGTGTCCTTTCAGAGTGAAACCCGGTGTCCTCTCAGAGTGAAACACCGTGTCCTCACAGAGTGAAACACCGTGTCCTCTCAGAGTGAAACACCGTGCCCTCACAGAGTGAAACGTCGTGCCCTCTCAGAGTGAAACACCGTGCCCTCTCAGAGTGAAACAGCGTCTCCTCACAGAGTGAAACACCGTGCCCTCATAGAGTGAAACACTGTGCCCTCTCAGATTGTAACACTGTGCCATCACAGAGTGAAACACTGTGCCCTCTCAGAGTGAAACACCGTGCCTTCACAGAGTGAAACACCGTGCCCTCACAAAGTGAAACACCGTGCTCTCCCAGAGTGAAACACCGTGCCTTCACAGAGTGAAACACTTTGCCCTCTCAGGTTGTAGCACTGTGCCCTGATGGAGTGAAACACTGTGCACTCACAGAGTGAAACACCGTGCCCTCTCACATGGAAATCCTGTGCCCATAATGGAGTGAAACATCGTTCCCTCTCACAATGAAACACTCTGACCTTAGGGAGTGAAACACGCCACCCTCGCTGATTCAAACACTGCGCCCTTACGGAGTGAATCACTTTACCCTCTCAGATGGTAACACTGTGCCCTCACAGAGTGAAGCACCATGCCCTCACAGAGTGAAAAACTGTGCCCTTACGGAGTGAAATACTGTGCCCTCTCAGATTGTAACACTGTGCCCTCACAGAGTGAAGCACCGTGCCCACACAGAGTGAAACACCATGTCCTCTCAGAGTGAAACACCGTGTCCTCTCAGAGTGAAACACCGTGCCCTCACAGAGTGAAACACCGTGTCCTCTCAGAGTGAAACACCGTGCCCTCACAGAGTGAAACACCGTGCCCTCTCAGAGTGAAACACCGCGCCCTCACAGAATGAAACACCGTGCCCTCTCAGAGTGAAACGCTGTGCCCTCTCAGAGTGAAACACCATGACCTCTCAGATTGAAATACTGTGCCCATATGGAGTGAAACATCGTTCACTCTCTCAATGAAACACTCTGACCTTAGGGAGTGAAGAACCGTGCCCTCTCTGATTCAAACACTGCGCCCTTACGGAGTGTATTACTTTGCCCTCTCAGATTGTAACACTGTGCACTCACAGAGTGAAACTCCATGCCCTCTCAGAGTGAAAGACCGTTCGCTCACAGAGTGAAACACCGTGCCCGCAGAGTGAAACACCGTGCCCTCACAGAGTGAAACACTGTGCCCTCACAGAGTGAAACCCCGTGCCCTCACAGAGTGAAACACCGTGCCTTCACAGAATGAAACAGCGTGCCCTCACAAACTGAAACACCGTGCTCTCCCAGAGTGAAACACCGTGCCTTCACAGAGTGAAACATTTTGCCCTCTCAGCTTGTAGCACTCTGCCCTTACGGAGTGAAACACTGTGCACTCACAGAGTGAAGCACAGTGCCCTCACAGAGTGAAACACCGTGTCCTCTCAGAGTGAAACACCGTGCCCTCACAGAGTGAAACGCCATGACCTCTCAGAGTGATATGCCGTGCCCTCTCAGAGTGAAACGCCGTGCCCTCATAGAGTGAAACACTGTGCCCTCTCAGATTGTAACACTGTGCCCTCACAGAGTGAAACACTGTGCCCTCTCAGATTGTAACACTGTGCCCTCACAGAGTGAAACACTGTGCCCTCTCAGATTGTAACACTGTGCCCTCACAGAGTGAAACACTGTGCCCAGTCAGAGTGAAACACCGTGCCTTCACAGAGTGAAACACCGTGCCCCCACAAAGTGAAACACCGTGCTCTCCCAGAGTGAAACACCGCGCCCTCACAGAGTGAAACACTTTGCCCTCTCAGCTTGTAGCACTGTGCCCTTACGGAGTGAAAAACTGTGCACTCACAGAGTGAAACACCGTGCCCTCTCACATTGAAATCCTGTGCCCATATGGAGTGAAACATCGTTCCCTCTCACAATGAAACACTCTGACCTTAGGGAGTGAAACACTCTGCCCTCGCTGATTCAAACACTGCACCCTTACGGAGTGAATCACTTTGCCCTCTCAGATTGTAACACTGTGTCCTCACAGAGTGAAGCACCATGCCCTCACAGAGTGAAACACTGTGCCCTTACGGAGTGAAACACTGCGCCCTCTCAGATTGTAACACTGTGCCCTCACAGAGTGAAGCACCATGCCCACACATTGTGAAACACCGTGTCCTCTCAGAGTGAAACACCGTGACCTCACAGAGTGAAACACCGTTCCCTCACAGATTGAAACACCGTGACCTCTCAGAGTGAAACGCCGTGCCCTCTCAGAGTGAAATACCGTGCCCTCTCAGAGTGAAACATCGTTCCCTCTCTCAATGAAACTCTCTGACCTTAGGGAGTGAAACACCGTGCCCTCTCTGATTCAAACACTGCGCCCTTACGGAGTGTATTACTTTGCCCTCTCAGATTGTAACACTGTGCCCTCACAGAGTGAAATTCCATGCCCTCACAGAGTGAAACACCGTGCCCTCACAGAGTGAAAAACCATGCCCTCACAGAGTGATACTCAGTGTCCTTTCAGTGAAACACTGTGCCCTCACAGACTGAAACACCGTGCCCTCACACAGTGAACCACTGTGCCATCTCAGAGTGAAACACCGCGCCCTCACAGAGTGAAACACAGTGCCCTCACAGAGTGAAAAACCATGCCCTCAAAGGGTGAAAAGCCATGCCCTCACAGACTGAAACACCGTGCCCTCACAGACTGAAACACCGTGCATTCACAGAGTGAAACACCGTGCCATCTCAGAGTGAAACAACGCGCCCTCACAGAGTGAAACACAGTGCCATCACAGAGTGAAACACCGTGCCCTCACAGAGTGAAAAAGCATGCCCTCACAGAGTTAAACTCCGTGCCCTGTCAGATTGAAACACTGTGCCACCTCAGAGTGAAACACTGTGCCCTCACAGAGTGAAACACTGTGCCCTCACAAAGTGAAACACCGTGCTCTCCCAAAGTGAAACACCGTGCCTTCACAGAGTGAAACACTTTGCCCTCTCAGCTTGTAGCACTGTGCCCTTACGGAGTGAAACACTGTGCACTCACAGAGTGAACCACCGTGCCCTCTCAGATTGAAATCCTGTGCCCATATGGAGTGAAACATCGTTCCCTCTCACAATGAAACACTCTGACCTTAGGGAGTGAAACACCGTGCCCTCTCTGATTGAAACACTGCGCCCTTACGGAGTGAATCACTTTGCCCTCTCAGATTGTAACATTGTGCCCTCACAGAGTGAACCACCATGCCCTCACAGAGTGAAACACTGTGCCCTCATAGTGTGAAACACTGTGCCCTCACAGAGTGAATCTCCGTGCCCTCACAGACTGAAACACCGTTCCCTCACAGACTGAAACAACGTGCCCTCACAGAGTGAAACACCGTGCCATCTCAGAGTGAAACACCGCGCCCTCACAGAGTGAAACACAGTGTCCTCTCAGAGTGAAACACCATGCCCTCACAGAGTGAAATGCCGTGACCTCTCAGAGTGAAACGCCATGCCCTCTCAGAGTGAAACGCGGTGCCCTCATAGAGTGAAACACTGTGCCCTCTCAGATTGTAACACTGTGCCCTCACAGAGTGAAAAACTGTGCCTTCTCAGATTGTAACACTGTGCCCTCACAGAGTGAAACACTGTGCCCTCTCAGATTGTAACACTGTGCCCTCACAGAGTGAAACACCGTGCCCTGTCAGAGTGAAACACCGTGCCTTCACAGAGTGAAACACCGTGCCCCCACAAAGTGAAACACCGTGCTCTCCCAGAGTGAAAGACCGCGCCCTCACAGAGTGAAACACTTTGCCCTCTCAGCTTGTAGCACTGTGCCCTTACGGAGTGAAAAACTGTGCACTCACAGAGTGAAAAACTGTGCCCTCTCACATTGAAATCCTGTGCCCATATGGAGTGAAACATCGTTCCCTCTCACAATGAAACACTCTGACCTTAGGGAGTGAAACACTCTGCCCTCGCTGATTCAAACACTGCGCCCTTACGGAGTGAATCACTTTGCCCTCTCTGACTGAAACACTGTGTCCTCACAGAGTGAAGCACCATGCCCTCACAGAGTGAAACACTGTGCCCTTACGGAGTGAAAAACTGTGCCCTCTCAGATTGTAACACTGTGCCCTCACAGAGTGAAGCACCGTGCCCACACATTGTGAAACACCGTGTCCTCTCAGAGTGAAACACCGTGCCCTCACAGAGTGAAACACCGTGCGCTCTCAGAGTGAAACAACGTGCATCACAAAGTGAAACACCGTGACCTCACAGAGTGAAACACCGTGCCCTCACAGATTGAAACACCGTGACCTCTCAGAGTGAAACGCCGTGCCCTCTCAGAGTGAAATACCGTGCCCTCTCAGAGTGAAACATCGTTCCCTCTCTCAATGAAACACTCTGACCTTAGGGAGTGAAAGACCGTGCCCTCTCTGATTCAAACACTGCGCCCTTACGGAGTGTATTACTTTGCCCTCTCAGATTATAACACTATGCCCTCACAGAGTGAAACTCCATGCCCTCACAGAGTGAAACACCGTGCCCTCACAGAGTGAAAAACCATGCCCTCACAGAGTGATACTCAGTGCCCTCTCAGAGTGAAACACTGTGCCCTCACAGACTGAAACACCGTGCCCTCACACAGTGAAACACTGTGCCATCTCAGAGTGAAACACCGCGCCCTCACAGAGTGAAACACAGTGCCCTCACAGAGTGAAAAACCATGCCCTCAAAGGGTGAAAAACCATGCCCTCACAGAGTGAAACTCCGTGCCCTCTCACAGTGAAACACTGTGCCCCCTAAGAGTGAAACGCTGTGCCCTCTCAGAGTGAAACACCGTGACCTCTCAGATTGAAATACTGTGCCCATATGGAGTGAAACATCGTTCACTCTCTCAATGAAACACTCTGACCTTAGGGAGTGAAGAACCGTGCCCTCTCTGATTCAAACACTGCGCCCTTACGGAGTGTATTACTTTGCCCTCTCAGATTGTAACACTGTGCACTCACAGAGTGAAACTCCATGCCCTCTCAGAGTGAAAGACCGTTCGCTCACAGAGTGAAACACCGTGCCCGCAGAGTGAAACACCGTGCCCTCACAGAGTGAAACACTGTGCCCTCACAGAGTGAAACCCCGTGCCCTCACAGAGTGAAACACCGTGCCTTCACAGAATGAAACAGCGTGCCCTCACAAACTGAAACACCGTGCTCTCCCAGAGTGAAACACCGTGCCTTCACAGAGTGAAACATTTTGCCCTCTCAGCTTGTAGCACTCTGCCCTTACGGAGTGAAACACTGTGCACTCACAGAGTGAAGCACAGTGCCCTCACAGAGTGAAACACCGTGTCCTCTCAGAGTGAAACACCGTGCCCTCACAGAGTGAAACGCCATGACCTCTCAGAGTGATATGCCGTGCCCTCTCAGAGTGAAACGCCGTGCCCTCATAGAGTGAAACACTGTGCCCTCTCAGATTGTAACACTGTGCCCTCACAGAGTGAAACACTGTGCCCTCTCAGATTGTAACACTGTGCCCTCACAGAGTGAAACACTGTGCCCTCTCAGATTGTAACACTGTGCCCTCACAGAGTGAAACACTGTGCCCAGTCAGAGTGAAACACCGTGCCTTCACAGAGTGAAACACCGTGCCCCCACAAAGTGAAACACCGTGCTCTCCCAGAGTGAAACACCGCGCCCTCACAGAGTGAAACACTTTGCCCTCTCAGCTTGTAGCACTGTGCCCTTACGGAGTGAAAAACTGTGCACTCACAGAGTGAAACACCGTGCCCTCTCACATTGAAATCCTGTGCCCATATGGAGTGAAACATCGTTCCCTCTCACAATGAAACACTCTGACCTTAGGGAGTGAAACACTCTGCCCTCGCTGATTCAAACACTGCACCCTTACGGAGTGAATCACTTTGCCCTCTCAGATTGTAACACTGTGTCCTCACAGAGTGAAGCACCATGCCCTCACAGAGTGAAACACTGTGCCCTTACGGAGTGAAACACTGCGCCCTCTCAGATTGTAACACTGTGCCCTCACAGAGTGAAGCACCATGCCCACACATTGTGAAACACCGTGACCTCTCAGAGTGAAACACCGTGACCTCACAGAGTGAAACACCGTTCCCTCACAGATTGAAACACCGTGACCTCTCAGAGTGAAACGCCGTGCCCTCTCAGAGTGAAATACCGTGCCCTCTCAGAGTGAAACATCGTTCCCTCTCTCAATGAAACTCTCTGACCTTAGGGAGTGAAACACCGTGCCCTCTCTGATTCAAACACTGCGCCCTTACGGAGTGTATTACTTTGCCCTCTCAGATTGTAACACTGTGCCCTCACAGAGTGAAATTCCATGCCCTCACAGAGTGAAACACCGCGCCCTCACAGAGTGAAACACAGTGCCCTCACAGAGTGAAAAAACCATGCCCTCAAAGGGTGAAAAGCCATGCCCTCACAGACTGAAACACCGTGCCCTCACAGACTGAAACACCGTGCATTCACAGAGTGAAACACCGTGCCATCTCAGAGTGAAACAACGCGCCCTCACAGAGTGAAACACAGTGCCATCACAGAGTGAAACACCGTGCCCTCACAGAGTGAAAAAGCATGCCCTCACAGAGTTAAACTCCGTGCCCTGTCAGATTGAAACACTGTGCCACCTCAGAGTGAAACACTGTGCCCTCACAGAGTGAAACACTGTGCCCTCACAAAGTGAAACACCGTGCTCTCCCAAAGTGAAACACCGTGCCTTCACAGAGTGAAACACTTTGCCCTCTCAGCTTGTAGCACTGTGCCCTTACGGAGTGAAACACTGTGCACTCACAGAGTGAACCACCGTGCCCTCTCAGATTGAAATCCTGTGCCCATATGGAGTGAAACATCGTTCCCTCTCACAATGAAACACTCTGACCTTAGGGAGTGAAACACCGTGCCCTCTCTGATTGAAACACTGCGCCCTTACGGAGTGAATCACTTTGCCCTCTCAGATTGTAACATTGTGCCCTCACAGAGTGAACCACCATGCCCTCACAGAGTGAAACACTGTGCCCTCATAGTGTGAAACACTGTGCCCTCACAGAGTGAATCTCCGTGCCCTCACAGACTGAAACACCGTTCCCTCACAGACTGAAACAACGTGCCCTCACAGAGTGAAACACCGTGCCATCTCAGAGTGAAACACCGCGCCCTCACAGAGTGAAACACAGTGTCCTCTCAGAGTGAAACACCGTGCCCTCACAGAGTGAAATGCCGTGACCTCTCAGAGTGAAACGCCATGCCCTCTCAGAGTGAAACGCGGTGCCCTCATAGAGTGAAACACTGTGCCCTCTCAGATTGTAACACTGTGCCATCACAGAGTGAAAAACTGTGCCTTCTCAGATTGTAACACTGTGCCCTCACAGAGTGAAACACTGTGCCCTCTCAGATTGTAACACTGTGCCCTCACAGAGTGAAACACCGTGCCCTGTCAGAGTGAAACACCGTGCCTTCACAGAGTGAAACACCGTGCCCCCACAAAGTGAAACACCGTGCTCTCCCAGAGTGAAACACCGCGCCCTCACAGAGTGAAACACTTTGCCCTCTCAGCTTGTAGCACTGTGCCCTTACGGAGTGAAAAACTGTGCACTCACAGAGTGAAAAACCGTGCCCTCTCACATTGAAATCCTGTGCCCATATGGAGTGAAACATCGTTCCCTCTCACAATGAAACACTCTGACCTTAGGGAGTGAAACACTCTGCCCTCGCTGATTCAAACACTGCGCCCTTACGGAGTGAATCACTTTGCCCTCTCTGACTGAAACACTGTGTCCTCACAGAGTGAAGCACCATGCCCTCACAGAGTGAAACACTGTGCCCTTACGGAGTGAAAAACTGTGCCCTCTCAGATTGTAACACTGTGCCCTCACAGAGTGAAGCACCGTGCCCACACATTGTGAAACACCGTGTCCTCTCAGAGTGAAACACCGTGCGCTCTCAGAGTGAAACAACGTGCATCACAAAGTGAAACACCGTGACCTCACAGAGTGAAACACCGTGCCCTCACAGATTGAAACACCGTGACCTCTCAGAGTGAAACGCCGTGCCCTCTCAGAGTGAAATACCGTGCCCTCTCAGAGTGAAACATCGTTCCCTCTCTCAATGAAACACTCTGACCTTAGGGAGTGAAAGACCGTGCCCTCTCTGATTCAAACACTGCGCCCTTACGGAGTGTATTACTTTGCCCTCTCAGATTATAACACTATGCCCTCACAGAGTGAAACTCCATGCCCTCACAGAGTGAAACACCGTGCCCTCACAGAGTGAAAAACCATGCCCTCACAGAGTGATACTCAGTGCCCTCTCAGAGTGAAACATTGTGCCCTCACAGACTGAAACACCGTGCCCTCACACAGTGAAACACTGTGCCATCTCAGAGTGAAACACCGCGCCCTCACAGAGTGAAACACAGTGCCCTCACAGAGTGAAAAACCATGCCCTCAAAGGGTGAAAAACCATGCCCTCACAGAGTGAAACTCCGTGCCCTCTCACAGTGAAACACTGTGCCCCCTAAGAGTGAAACACTGTGCCCTCACAGAGTGAAACACTGTGCCCTCTCAGAGTGAAACACCGTGCCTTCACAGAATGAAACAGCGTGCCCTCACAAAGTGAAACACCGTGCTCTCCCAGAGTGAAACACCGTGCCTTCACAGAGTGAAACATTTTGCCCTCTCAGCTTGTAGCACTGTGCCCTTACGGAGTGAAACACTGTGCACTCACAGAGTGAAGCACAGTGCCCTCACAGAGTGAAACACCGTGTCTTCTCAGAGTGAAACTCTGTGTCCTCTCAGAGTGAAACACCGTGCCCTCACAGAGTGAAACACCGTGTCCTCTCAGAGTGAAACACCGTGCCCTCACAGAGTGAAACGCCGTGACCTCTCAGAGTGATACGCCGTACCCTCTCAGAGTGAAACGCCGGGCCCTCATAGAGTGAAACACTGTGCCCTCTCAGATTGTAACACTGTGCCCTCACAGAGTGAAACACTGTGCCCTCTCAGATTGTAACACTGTGCCCTCACAGAGTGAAACACTGTGCCCTCTCAGATTGTAACACTGTGCCCTCACAGAGTGAAACACTGTGCCCTGTCAGAGTGAAACACCGTGCCTTCACAGAGTGAAACACCGTGCCCCCACAAAGTGAAACACCGTGCTCTCCCAGAGTGAAACACCGCGCCCTCACAGAGTGAAACACTTTGCCCTCTCAGCTTGTAGCACTGTGCCCTTACGGAGTGAAAAACTGTGCACTCACAGAGTGAAACACAGTGCCATCACAGAGTGAAACACCGTGCCCTCACAGAGTGAAAAAGCATGCCCTCACAGAGTTAAACTCCGTGCCCTGTCAGATTGAAACACTGTGCCACCTCAGAGTGAAACACTGTGCCCTCACAGAGTGAAACACTGTGCCCTCACAAAGTGAAACACCGTGCTCTCCCAAAGTGAAACACCGTGCCTTCACAGAGTGAAACACTTTGCCCTCTCAGCTTGTAGCACTGTGCCCTTACGGAGTGAAACACTGTGCACTCACAGAGTGAACCACCGTGCCCTCTCAGATTGAAATCCTGTGCCCATATGGAGTGAAACATCGTTCCCTCTCACAATGAAACACTCTGACCTTAGGGAGTGAAACACCGTGCCCTCTCTGATTGAAACACTGCGCCCTTACGGAGTGAATCACTTTGCCCTCTCAGATTGTAACATTGTGCCCTCACAGAGTGAACCACCATGCCCTCACAGAGTGAAACACTGTGCCCTCATAGTGTGAAACACTGTGCCCTCACAGAGTGAATCTCCGTGCCCTCACAGACTGAAACACCGTTCCCTCACAGACTGAAACAACGTGCCCTCACAGAGTGAAACACCGTGCCATCTCAGAGTGAAACACCGCGCCCTCACAGAGTGAAACACAGTGTCCTCTCAGAGTGAAACACCGTGCCCTCACAGAGTGAAATGCCGTGACCTCTCAGAGTGAAACGCCATGCCCTCTCAGAGTGAAACGCGGTGCCCTCATAGAGTGAAACACTGTGCCCTCTCAGATTGTAACACTGTGCCATCACAGAGTGAAAAACTGTGCCTTCTCAGATTGTAACACTGTGCCCTCACAGAGTGAAACACTGTGCCCTCTCAGATTGTAACACTGTGCCCTCACAGAGTGAAACACCGTGCCCTGTCAGAGTGAAACACCGTGCCTTCACAGAGTGAAACACCGTGCCCCCACAAAGTGAAACACCGTGCTCTCCCAGAGTGAAACACCGCGCCCTCACAGAGTGAAACACTTTGCCCTCTCAGCTTGTAGCACTGTGCCCTTACGGAGTGAAAAACTGTGCACTCACAGAGTGAAAAACCGTGCCCTCTCACATTGAAATCCTGTGCCCATATGGAGTGAAACATCGTTCCCTCTCACAATGAAACACTCTGACCTTAGGGAGTGAAACACTCTGCCCTCGCTGATTCAAACACTGCGCCCTTACGGAGTGAATCACTTTGCCCTCTCTGACTGAAACACTGTGTCCTCACAGAGTGAAGCACCATGCCCTCACAGAGTGAAACACTGTGCCCTTACGGAGTGAAAAACTGTGCCCTCTCAGATTGTAACACTGTGCCCTCACAGAGTGAAGCACCGTGCCCACACATTGTGAAACACCGTGTCCTCTCAGAGTGAAACACCGTGCGCTCTCAGAGTGAAACAACGTGCATCACAAAGTGAAACACCGTGACCTCACAGAGTGAAACACCGTGCCCTCACAGATTGAAACACCGTGACCTCTCAGAGTGAAACGCCGTGCCCTCTCAGAGTGAAATACCGTGCCCTCTCAGAGTGAAACATCGTTCCCTCTCTCAATGAAACACTCTGACCTTAGGGAGTGAAAGACCGTGCCCTCTCTGATTCAAACACTGCGCCCTTACGGAGTGTATTACTTTGCCCTCTCAGATTATAACACTATGCCCTCACAGAGTGAAACTCCATGCCCTCACAGAGTGAAACACCGTGCCCTCACAGAGTGAAAAACCATGCCCTCACAGAGTGATACTCAGTGCCCTCTCAGAGTGAAACACTGTGCCCTCACAGACTGAAACACCGTGCCCTCACACAGTGAAACACTGTGACATCTCAGAGTGAAACACCGCGCCCTCACAGAGTGAAACACAGTGCCCTCACAGAGTGAAAAACCATGCCCTCAAAGGGTGAAAAACCATGCCCTCACAGAGTGAAACTCCGTGCCCTCTCACAGTGAAACACTGTGCCCCCTAAGAGTGAAACACTGTGCCCTCACAGAGTGAAACACTGTGCCCTCTCAGAGTGAAACACCGTGCCTTCACAGAATGAAACAGCGTGCCCTCACAAACTGAAACACCGTGCTCTCCCAGAGTGAAACACCGTGCCTTCACAGAGTGAAACATTTTGCCCTCTCAGCTTGTAGCACTCTGCCCTTACGGAGTGAAACACTGTGCACTCACAGAGTGAAGCACAGTGCCCTCACAGAGTGAAACACCGTGTCCTCTCAGAGTGAAACACCGTGCCCTCACAGAGTGAAACGCCATGACCTCTCAGAGTGATATGCCGTGCCCTCTCAGAGTGAAACGCCGTGCCCTCATAGAGTGAAACACTGTGCCCTCTCAGATTGTAACACTGTGCCCTCACAGAGTGAAACACTGTGCCCTCTCAGATTGTAACACTGTGCCCTCACAGAGTGAAACACTGTGCCCTCTCAGATTGTAACACTGTGCCCTCACAGAGTGAAACACTGTGCCCAGTCAGAGTGAAACACCGTGCCTTCACAGAGTGAAACACCGTGCCCCCACAAAGTGAAACACCGTGCTCTCCCAGAGTGAAACACCGCGCCCTCACAGAGTGAAACACTTTGCCCTCTCAGCTTGTAGCACTGTGCCCTTACGGAGTGAAAAACTGTGCACTCACAGAGTGAAACACCGTGCCCTCTCACATTGAAATCCTGTGCCCATATGGAGTGAAACATCGTTCCCTCTCACAATGAAACACTCTGACCTTAGGGAGTGAAACACTCTGCCCTCGCTGATTCAAACACTGCACCCTTACGGAGTGAATCACTTTGCCCTCTCAGATTGTAACACTGTGTCCTCACAGAGTGAAGCACCATGCCCTCACAGAGTGAAACACTGTGCCCTTACGGAGTGAAACACTGCGCCCTCTCAGATTGTAACACTGTGCCCTCACAGAGTGAAGCACCATGCCCACACATTGTGAAACACCGTGTCCTCTCAGAGTGAAACACCGTGACCTCACAGAGTGAAACACCGTTCCCTCACAGATTGAAACACCGTGACCTCTCAGAGTGAAACGCCGTGCCCTCTCAGAGTGAAATACCGTGCCCTCTCAGAGTGAAACATCGTTCCCTCTCTCAATGAAACTCTCTGACCTTAGGGAGTGAAACACCGTGCCCTCTCTGATTCAAACACTGCGCCCTTACGGAGTGTATTACTTTGCCCTCTCAGATTGTAACACTGTGCCCTCACAGAGTGAAATTCCATGCCCTCACAGAGTGAAACACCGTGCCCTCACAGAGTGAAAAACCATGCCCTCACAGAGTGATACTCAGTGTCCTTTCAGTGAAACACTGTGCCCTCACAGACTGAAACACCGTGCCCTCACACAGTGAACCACTGTGCCATCTCAGAGTGAAACACCGCGCCCTCACAGAGTGAAACACAGTGCCCTCACAGAGTGAAAAACCATGCCCTCAAAGGGTGAAAAGCCATGCCCTCACAGACTGAAACACCGTGCCCTCACAGACTGAAACACCGTGCATTCACAGAGTGAAACACCGTGCCATCTCAGAGTGAAACAACGCGCCCTCACAGAGTGAAACACAGTGCCATCACAGAGTGAAACACCGTGCCCTCACAGAGTGAAAAAGCATGCCCTCACAGAGTTAAACTCCGTGCCCTGTCAGATTGAAACACTGTGCCACCTCAGAGTGAAACACTGTGCCCTCACAGAGTGAAACACTGTGCCCTCACAAAGTGAAACACCGTGCTCTCCCAAAGTGAAACACCGTGCCTTCACAGAGTGAAACACTTTGCCCTCTCAGCTTGTAGCACTGTGCCCTTACGGAGTGAAACACTGTGCACTCACAGAGTGAACCACCGTGCCCTCTCAGATTGAAATCCTGTGCCCATATGGAGTGAAACATCGTTCCCTCTCACAATGAAACACTCTGACCTTAGGGAGTGAAACACCGTGCCCTCTCTGATTGAAACACTGCGCCCTTACGGAGTGAATCACTTTGCCCTCTCAGATTGTAACATTGTGCCCTCACAGAGTGAACCACCATGCCCTCACAGAGTGAAACACTGTGCCCTCATAGTGTGAAACACTGTGCCCTCACAGAGTGAATCTCCGTGCCCTCACAGACTGAAACACCGTTCCCTCACAGACTGAAACAACGTGCCCTCACAGAGTGAAACACCGTGCCATCTCAGAGTGAAACACCGCGCCCTCACAGAGTGAAACACAGTGTCCTCTCAGAGTGAAACACCATGCCCTCACAGAGTGAAATGCCGTGACCTCTCAGAGTGAAACGCCATGCCCTCTCAGAGTGAAACGCGGTGCCCTCATAGAGTGAAACACTGTGCCCTCTCAGATTGTAACACTGTGCCCTCACAGAGTGAAAAACTGTGCCTTCTCAGATTGTAACACTGTGCCCTCACAGAGTGAAACACTGTGCCCTCTCAGATTGTAACACTGTGCCCTCACAGAGTGAAACACCGTGCCCTGTCAGAGTGAAACACCGTGCCTTCACAGAGTGAAACACCGTGCCCCCACAAAGTGAAACACCGTGCTCTCCCAGAGTGAAAGACCGCGCCCTCACAGAGTGAAACACTTTGCCCTCTCAGCTTGTAGCACTGTGCCCTTACGGAGTGAAAAACTGTGCACTCACAGAGTGAAAAACTGTGCCCTCTCACATTGAAATCCTGTGCCCATATGGAGTGAAACATCGTTCCCTCTCACAATGAAACACTCTGACCTTAGGGAGTGAAACACTCTGCCCTCGCTGATTCAAACACTGCGCCCTTACGGAGTGAATCACTTTGCCCTCTCTGACTGAAACACTGTGTCCTCACAGAGTGAAGCACCATGCCCTCACAGAGTGAAACACTGTGCCCTTACGGAGTGAAAAACTGTGCCCTCTCAGATTGTAACACTGTGCCCTCACAGAGTGAAGCACCGTGCCCACACATTGTGAAACACCGTGTCCTCTCAGAGTGAAACACCGTGCCCTCACAGAGTGAAACACCGTGCGCTCTCAGAGTGAAACAACGTGCATCACAAAGTGAAACACCGTGACCTCACAGAGTGAAACACCGTGCCCTCACAGATTGAAACACCGTGACCTCTCAGAGTGAAACGCCGTGCCCTCTCAGAGTGAAATACCGTGCCCTCTCAGAGTGAAACATCGTTCCCTCTCTCAATGAAACACTCTGACCTTAGGGAGTGAAAGACCGTGCCCTCTCTGATTCAAACACTGCGCCCTTACGGAGTGTATTACTTTGCCCTCTCAGATTATAACACTATGCCCTCACAGAGTGAAACTCCATGCCCTCACAGAGTGAAACACCGTGCCCTCACAGAGTGAAAAACCATGCCCTCACAGAGTGATACTCAGTGCCCTCTCAGAGTGAAACACTGTGCCCTCACAGACTGAAACACCGTGCCCTCACACAGTGAAACACTGTGCCATCTCAGAGTGAAACACCGCGCCCTCACAGAGTGAAACACAGTGCCCTCACAGAGTGAAAAACCATGCCCTCAAAGGGTGAAAAACCATGCCCTCACAGAGTGAAACTCCGTGCCCTCTCACAGTGAAACACTGTGCCCCCTAAGAGTGAAACGCTGTGCCCTCTCAGAGTGAAACACCGTGACCTCTCAGATTGAAATACTGTGCCCATATGGAGTGAAACATCGTTCACTCTCTCAATGAAACACTCTGACCTTAGGGAGTGAAGAACCGTGCCCTCTCTGATTCAAACACTGCGCCCTTACGGAGTGTATTACTTTGCCCTCTCAGATTGTAACACTGTGCACTCACAGAGTGAAACTCCATGCCCTCTCAGAGTGAAAGACCGTTCGCTCACAGAGTGAAACACCGTGCCCGCAGAGTGAAACACCGTGCCCTCACAGAGTGAAACACTGTGCCCTCACAGAGTGAAACCCCGTGCCCTCACAGAGTGAAACACCGTGCCTTCACAGAATGAAACAGCGTGCCCTCACAAACTGAAACACCGTGCTCTCCCAGAGTGAAACACCGTGCCTTCACAGAGTGAAACATTTTGCCCTCTCAGCTTGTAGCACTCTGCCCTTACGGAGTGAAACACTGTGCACTCACAGAGTGAAGCACAGTGCCCTCACAGAGTGAAACACCGTGTCCTCTCAGAGTGAAACACCGTGCCCTCACAGAGTGAAACGCCATGACCTCTCAGAGTGATATGCCGTGCCCTCTCAGAGTGAAACGCCGTGCCCTCATAGAGTGAAACACTGTGCCCTCTCAGATTGTAACACTGTGCCCTCACAGAGTGAAACACTGTGCCCTCTCAGATTGTAACACTGTGCCCTCACAGAGTGAAACACTGTGCCCTCTCAGATTGTAACACTGTGCCCTCACAGAGTGAAACACTGTGCCCAGTCAGAGTGAAACACCGTGCCTTCACAGAGTGAAACACCGTGCCCCCACAAAGTGAAACACCGTGCTCTCCCAGAGTGAAACACCGCGCCCTCACAGAGTGAAACACTTTGCCCTCTCAGCTTGTAGCACTGTGCCCTTACGGAGTGAAAAACTGTGCACTCACAGAGTGAAACACCGTGCCCTCTCACATTGAAATCCTGTGCCCATATGGAGTGAAACATCGTTCCCTCTCACAATGAAACACTCTGACCTTAGGGAGTGAAACACTCTGCCCTCGCTGATTCAAACACTGCACCCTTACGGAGTGAATCACTTTGCCCTCTCAGATTGTAACACTGTGTCCTCACAGAGTGAAGCACCATGCCCTCACAGAGTGAAACACAGTGCCCTTACGGAGTGAAACACAGCGCCCTCTCAGAGTGTAACACTGTGCCCTCACAGAGTGAAGCACCATGCCCACACATTGTGAAACACCGTGTCCTCTCAGAGTGAAACACCGTGACCTCACAGAGTGAAACACCGTTCCCTCACAGATTGAAACACCGTGACCTCTCAGAGTGAAACGCCGTGCCCTCTCAGAGTGAAATACCGTGCCCTCTCAGAGTGAAACATCGTTCCCTCTCTCAATGAAACTCTCTGACCTTAGGGAGTGAAACACCGTGCCCTCTCTGATTCAAACACTGCGCCCTTACGGAGTGTATTACTTTGCCCTCTCAGATTGTAACACTGTGCCCTCACAGAGTGAAATTCCATGCCCTCACAGAGTGAAACACCGCGCCCTCACAGAGTGAAACACAGTGCCCTCACAGAGTGAAAAACCATGCCCTCAAAGGGTGAAAAGCCATGCCCTCACAGACTGAAACACCGTGCCCTCACAGACTGAAACACCGTGCATTCACAGAGTGAAACACCGTGCCATCTCAGAGTGAAACAACGCGCCCTCACAGAGTGAAACACAGTGCCATCACAGAGTGAAACACCGTGCCCTCACAGAGTGAAAAAGCATGCCCTCACAGAGTTAAACTCCGTGCCCTGTCAGATTGAAACACTGTGCCACCTCAGAGTGAAACACTGTGCCCTCACAGAGTGAAACACTGTGCCCTCACAAAGTGAAACACCGTGCTCTCCCAAAGTGAAACACCGTGCCTTCACAGAGTGAAACACTTTGCCCTCTCAGCTTGTAGCACTGTGCCCTTACGGAGTGAAACACTGTGCACTCACAGAGTGAACCACCGTGCCCTCTCAGATTGAAATCCTGTGCCCATATGGAGTGAAACATCGTTCCCTCTCACAATGAAACACTCTGACCTTAGGGAGTGAAACACCGTGCCCTCTCTGATTGAAACACTGCGCCCTTACGGAGTGAATCACTTTGCCCTCTCAGATTGTAACATTGTGCCCTCACAGAGTGAACCACCATGCCCTCACAGAGTGAAACACTGTGCCCTCATAGTGTGAAACACTGTGCCCTCACAGAGTGAATCTCCGTGCCCTCACAGACTGAAACACCGTTCCCTCACAGACTGAAACAACGTGCCCTCACAGAGTGAAACACCGTGCCATCTCAGAGTGAAACACCGCGCCCTCACAGAGTGAAACACAGTGTCCTCTCAGAGTGAAACACCGTGCCCTCACAGAGTGAAATGCCGTGACCTCTCAGAGTGAAACGCCATGCCCTCTCAGAGTGAAACGCGGTGCCCTCATAGAGTGAAACACTGTGCCCTCTCAGATTGTAACACTGTGCCATCACAGAGTGAAAAACTGTGCCTTCTCAGATTGTAACACTGTGCCCTCACAGAGTGAAACACTGTGCCCTCTCAGATTGTAACACTGTGCCCTCACAGAGTGAAACACCGTGCCCTGTCAGAGTGAAACACCGTGCCTTCACAGAGTGAAACACCGTGCCCCCACAAAGTGAAACACCGTGCTCTCCCAGAGTGAAACACCGCGCCCTCACAGAGTGAAACACTTTGCCCTCTCAGCTTGTAGCACTGTGCCCTTACGGAGTGAAAAACTGTGCACTCACAGAGTGAAAAACCGTGCCCTCTCACATTGAAATCCTGTGCCCATATGGAGTGAAACATCGTTCCCTCTCACAATGAAACACTCTGACCTTAGGGAGTGAAACACTCTGCCCTCGCTGATTCAAACACTGCGCCCTTACGGAGTGAATCACTTTGCCCTCTCTGACTGAAACACTGTGTCCTCACAGAGTGAAGCACCATGCCCTCACAGAGTGAAACACTGTGCCCTTACGGAGTGAAAAACTGTGCCCTCTCAGATTGTAACACTGTGCCCTCACAGAGTGAAGCACCGTGCCCACACATTGTGAAACACCGTGTCCTCTCAGAGTGAAACACCGTGCGCTCTCAGAGTGAAACAACGTGCATCACAAAGTGAAACACCGTGACCTCACAGAGTGAAACACCGTGCCCTCACAGATTGAAACACCGTGACCTCTCAGAGTGAAACGCCGTGCCCTCTCAGAGTGAAATACCGTGCCCTCTCAGAGTGAAACATCGTTCCCTCTCTCAATGAAACACTCTGACCTTAGGGAGTGAAAGACCGTGCCCTCTCTGATTCAAACACTGCGCCCTTACGGAGTGTATTACTTTGCCCTCTCAGATTATAACACTATGCCCTCACAGAGTGAAACTCCATGCCCTCACAGAGTGAAACACCGTGCCCTCACAGAGTGAAAAACCATGCCCTCACAGAGTGATACTCAGTGCCCTCTCAGAGTGAAACATTGTGCCCTCACAGACTGAAACACCGTGCCCTCACACAGTGAAACACTGTGCCATCTCAGAGTGAAACACCGCGCCCTCACAGAGTGAAACACAGTGCCCTCACAGAGTGAAAAACCATGCCCTCAAAGGGTGAAAAACCATGCCCTCACAGAGTGAAACTCCGTGCCCTCTCACAGTGAAACACTGTGCCCCCTAAGAGTGAAACACTGTGCCCTCACAGAGTGAAACACTGTGCCCTCTCAGAGTGAAACACCGTGCCTTCACAGAATGAAACAGCGTGCCCTCACAAAGTGAAACACCGTGCTCTCCCAGAGTGAAACACCGTGCCTTCACAGAGTGAAACATTTTGCCCTCTCAGCTTGTAGCACTGTGCCCTTACGGAGTGAAACACTGTGCACTCACAGAGTGAAGCACAGTGCCCTCACAGAGTGAAACACCGTGTCTTCTCAGAGTGAAACTCTGTGTCCTCTCAGAGTGAAACACCGTGCCCTCACAGAGTGAAACACCGTGTCCTCTCAGAGTGAAACACCGTGCCCTCACAGAGTGAAACGCCGTGACCTCTCAGAGTGATACGCCGTACCCTCTCAGAGTGAAACGCCGGGCCCTCATAGAGTGAAACACTGTGCCCTCTCAGATTGTAACACTGTGCCCTCACAGAGTGAAACACTGTGCCCTCTCAGATTGTAACACTGTGCCCTCACAGAGTGAAACACTGTGCCCTCTCAGATTGTAACACTGTGCCCTCACAGAGTGAAACACTGTGCCCTGTCAGAGTGAAACACCGTGCCTTCACAGAGTGAAACACCGTGCCCCCACAAAGTGAAACACCGTGCTCTCCCAGAGTGAAACACCGCGCCCTCACAGAGTGAAACACTTTGCCCTCTCAGCTTGTAGCACTGTGCCCTTACGGAGTGAAAAACTGTGCACTCACAGAGTGAAACACAGTGCCATCACAGAGTGAAACACCGTGCCCTCACAGAGTGAAAAAGCATGCCCTCACAGAGTTAAACTCCGTGCCCTGTCAGATTGAAACACTGTGCCACCTCAGAGTGAAACACTGTGCCCTCACAGAGTGAAACACTGTGCCCTCACAAAGTGAAACACCGTGCTCTCCCAAAGTGAAACACCGTGCCTTCACAGAGTGAAACACTTTGCCCTCTCAGCTTGTAGCACTGTGCCCTTACGGAGTGAAACACTGTGCACTCACAGAGTGAACCACCGTGCCCTCTCAGATTGAAATCCTGTGCCCATATGGAGTGAAACATCGTTCCCTCTCACAATGAAACACTCTGACCTTAGGGAGTGAAACACCGTGCCCTCTCTGATTGAAACACTGCGCCCTTACGGAGTGAATCACTTTGCCCTCTCAGATTGTAACATTGTGCCCTCACAGAGTGAACCACCATGCCCTCACAGAGTGAAACACTGTGCCCTCATAGTGTGAAACACTGTGCCCTCACAGAGTGAATCTCCGTGCCCTCACAGACTGAAACACCGTTCCCTCACAGACTGAAACAACGTGCCCTCACAGAGTGAAACACCGTGCCATCTCAGAGTGAAACACCGCGCCCTCACAGAGTGAAACACAGTGTCCTCTCAGAGTGAAACACCGTGCCCTCACAGAGTGAAATGCCGTGACCTCTCAGAGTGAAACGCCATGCCCTCTCAGAGTGAAACGCGGTGCCCTCATAGAGTGAAACACTGTGCCCTCTCAGATTGTAACACTGTGCCATCACAGAGTGAAAAACTGTGCCTTCTCAGATTGTAACACTGTGCCCTCACAGAGTGAAACACTGTGCCCTCTCAGATTGTAACACTGTGCCCTCACAGAGTGAAACACCGTGCCCTGTCAGAGTGAAACACCGTGCCTTCACAGAGTGAAACACCGTGCCCCCACAAAGTGAAACACCGTGCTCTCCCAGAGTGAAACACCGCGCCCTCACAGAGTGAAACACTTTGCCCTCTCAGCTTGTAGCACTGTGCCCTTACGGAGTGAAAAACTGTGCACTCACAGAGTGAAAAACCGTGCCCTCTCACATTGAAATCCTGTGCCCATATGGAGTGAAACATCGTTCCCTCTCACAATGAAACACTCTGACCTTAGGGAGTGAAACACTCTGCCCTCGCTGATTCAAACACTGCGCCCTTACGGAGTGAATCACTTTGCCCTCTCTGACTGAAACACTGTGTCCTCACAGAGTGAAGCACCATGCCCTCACAGAGTGAAACACTGTGCCCTTACGGAGTGAAAAACTGTGCCCTCTCAGATTGTAACACTGTGCCCTCACAGAGTGAAGCACCGTGCCCACACATTGTGAAACACCGTGTCCTCTCAGAGTGAAACACCGTGCGCTCTCAGAGTGAAACAACGTGCATCACAAAGTGAAACACCGTGACCTCACAGAGTGAAACACCGTGCCCTCACAGATTGAAACACCGTGACCTCTCAGAGTGAAACGCCGTGCCCTCTCAGAGTGAAATACCGTGCCCTCTCAGAGTGAAACATCGTTCCCTCTCTCAATGAAACACTCTGACCTTAGGGAGTGAAAGACCGTGCCCTCTCTGATTCAAACACTGCGCCCTTACGGAGTGTATTACTTTGCCCTCTCAGATTATAACACTATGCCCTCACAGAGTGAAACTCCATGCCCTCACAGAGTGAAACACCGTGCCCTCACAGAGTGAAAAACCATGCCCTCACAGAGTGATACTCAGTGCCCTCTCAGAGTGAAACACTGTGCCCTCACAGACTGAAACACCGTGCCCTCACACAGTGAAACACTGTGCCATCTCAGAGTGAAACACCGCGCCCTCACAGAGTGAAACACAGTGCCCTCACAGAGTGAAAAACCATGCCCTCAAAGGGTGAAAAACCATGCCCTCACAGAGTGAAACTCCGTGCCCTCTCACAGTGAAACACTGTGCCCCCTAAGAGTGAAACACTGTGCCCTCACAGAGTGAAACACTGTGCCCTCTCAGAGTGAAACACCGTGCCTTCACAGAATGAAACAGCGTGCCCTCACAAAGTGAAACACCGTGCTCTCCCAGAGTGAAACACCGTGCCTTCACAGAGTGAAACATTTTGCCCTCTCAGCTTGTAGCACTGTGCCCTTACGGAGTGAAACACTGTGCACTCACAGAGTGAAGCACAGTGCCCTCACAGAGTGAAACACCGTGTCTTCTCAGAGTGAAACTCTGTGTCCTCTCAGAGTGAAACACCGTGCCCTCACAGAGTGAAACACCGTGTCCTCTCAGAGTGAAACACCGTGCCCTCACAGAGTGAAACGCCGTGACCTCTCAGAGTGATACGCCGTACCCTCTCAGAGTGAAACGCCGGGCCCTCATAGAGTGAAACACTGTGCCCTCTCAGATTGTAACACTGTGCCCTCACAGAGTGAAACACTGTGCCCTCTCAGATTGTAACACTGTGCCCTCACAGAGTGAAACACTGTGCCCTCTCAGATTGTAACACTGTGCCCTCACAGAGTGAAACACTGTGCCCTGTCAGAGTGAAACACCGTGCCTTCACAGAGTGAAACACCGTGCCCCCACAAAGTGAAACACCGTGCTCTCCCAGAGTGAAACACCGCGCCCTCACAGAGTGAAACACTTTGCCCTCTCAGCTTGTAGCACTGTGCCCTTACGGAGTGAAAAACTGTGCACTCACAGAGTGAAACACCGTGCCCTCTCACATTGAAATCCTGTGCCCATATGGAGTGAAACATCGTTCCCTCTCACAATGAAACACTCTGACCTAAGGGAGTGAAACACTCTGCCCTCGCTGATTCAAACACTGCGCACTTACGGTGTGAATCACTTTGCCCTCTCAGATTGTAACACTGTGTCCTCACAGAGTGAAGCACCATGCCCTCACAGAGTGAAACACTGTGCCCTTACGGAGTGAAATACTGTGCCCTCTCAGATTGTAACACTGTGCCCTCACGGAGTGAAGCACCGTGCCCACACAGAGTGAAACACCGTGTCCTCTCAGAGTGAAACAGCGTGCCCTCACAGAGTGAAACACCGTGCCCTCTCAGAGTGAAACACCGCGCCCTCACAGAATGAAACACCGTGCCCTCTCAGAGTGAAACGCCGTGCCCTCTCAGAGTGAAACACCGTGACCTCTCAGATTGAAATACTGTGCCCATATGGAGTGAAACATCGTTCACTCTCTCAATGAAACACTCTGACCTTAGGGAGTGAAGAACCGTGCCCTCTCTGATTCAAACACTGCGCCCTTACGGAGTGTATTACTTTGCCCTCTCAGATTGTAACACTGTGCACTCACAGAGTGAAACTCCATGCCCTCTCAGAGTGAAAGACCGTGCCCTCACAGAGTGAAACACCGTGCCCGGAGAGTGAAACACCGTGCCCTCACAGAGTGAAACACTGTGCCCTCATGGAGTGAAACCCCGTGCCCTCACAGAGTGAAACACCGTGCCTTCACAGAATGAAACAGCGTGCCCTCACAAAATGAAACACCGTGCTCTCCCAGAGTGAAACACCGTGCCTTCACAGAGTGAAACATTTTGCCCTCTCAGTTTGTAGCACTGTGCCCTTACGGAGTGAAACACTCTGCACTCGCAGAGTGAAGCACAGTGCCCTCACAGAGTGAAACACCGTGTCCTCTTAGAGTGAAACTCTGTGTCCTCTCAGAGTGAAACACCGTGCCCTCACAGAGTGAAACACCGTGTCCTCTCAGAGTGAAACACCGTGCCCTCACAGAGTGAAACGCCATGACCTCTCAGAGTGATACGCCGTGCCCTCTCAGAGTGAAACGCCGTGCCCTCATAGAGTGAAACACTGTGCCCTCTCAGATTGTAACACTGTGCCCTCACAGAGTGAAACACTGTGCCCTCTCAGATTGTAACACTGTGCCCTCACAGAGTGAAACACTGTGCCCTCTCAGATTGTAACACTGTGCCCTCACAGAGTGAAACACTGTGCCCTGTCAGAGTGAAACACCGTGCCTTCACAGAGTGAAACACCGTGCCTTCACAAAGTGAAACACCGTGCTCTCCCAGAGTGAAACACCGTGCACTCACAGAGTGAAACACTTTGCCCTCTCAGCTTGTAGCACTGTGCCCTTACGGAGTGAAAAACTGTGCACTCACAGAGTGAAACACCGTGCCCTCTCACATTGAAATCCTGTGCCCATATGGAGTGAAACATCGTTCCCTCTCACAATGAAACACTCTGACCTTAGGGAGTGAAAAACTCTGCCCTCGCTGATTCAAACACTGCACCCTTACGGAGTGAATCACTTTGCCCTCTCAGATTGTAACACTGTGTCCTCACAGAGTGAAGCACCATGCCCTCACAGAGTGAAACACTGTGCCCTTATGGAGTGAAACACCGTGCCCTCACAGAGTGAAACACCGTGCGCTCTCAGAGTGAAACACCGTGCATCACAGAGTGAAACACCGTGACCTCACAGAGTGAAACACCGTGCCCTCACAGATTGAAACACCGTGACCTCTCAGAGTGAAATACCGTGCCCTCTCAGAGTGAAACATCGTTCCCTCTCTCAATGAAACACTCTGACCTTAGGGAGTGAAACACCGTGCCCTCTCTGATTCAAACACTGCGCCCTTACGGAGTGTATTACTTTGCCCTCTCAGATTGTAACACTGTGCCCTCACAGAGTGAAATTCCATGCCCGTAACAGAGTGAAACACCGTGCCCTCACAGAGTGAAAAACCATGCCCTCACAGAGTGATACTCAGTGCCCTCTCAGAGTGAAACACTGTGCCCTCACAGACTGAAACACCGTGCCCTCACAAAGTGAAACACTGTGCCATCTCAGAGTGAAACACCGCGCCCTCACAGAGTGAAACCCAGTGCCCTCACAGAGTGAAAAACCATGCCCTCAAAGGGTGAAAAACCATGCCCTCACAGACTGAAACACCGTGCCCTCACAGACTGAAACACCGTGCATTCACAGAGTGAAACACCGTGCCATCTCAGAGTGAAACAACGTGCCCTCACAGAGTGAAACACAGTGCCCTCACAGAGTGAAAAACCATGCCCTCACAGAGTTAAACTCCGTGCCCTGTCAGATTGAAACACTGTGCCACCTCAGAGTGAAACACTGTGCCCTCACAGAGTGAAACACTGTGCCCTCACAAAGTGAATCACCGTGCTCTCCCAGAGTGAAACACCGTGCCTTCACAGAGTGAAACACTTTGCCCTCTCAGCTTGTAGCCTGTGCCCTTACGGAGTGAAACACTGTGCACTCACAGAGTGAACCACCGTGCCCTCTCGGATTGAAATCCTGTGCCCATATGGAGTGAAACATCGTTCCCTCTCACAATGAAACACTCTGACCTTAGGGAGTGAAACACCATGCCCTCTCTGATTGAAACACTGCGCCCTTACGGAGTGAATCACTTTGCCCTCTCAGATTGTAACACTGTGCCCTCACAGAGTGAACCACCATGCCCTCACAGAGTGAAACACTGTGCCCTCATAGTGTGAAACACTGTGCCCTCACAGAGTGAATCTCCGTGCCCTCACAGACTGAAACACCGTTCCCTCACAGACTGAAACAACGTGCCCTCACAGAGTGAAACACCGTGCCATCTCAGAGTGAAACACCGCGCCCTCACAGAGTGAAACACAGTGTCCTCTCAGAGTGAAACACCGTGCCCTCACAGAGTGAAACGCCGTGACCTCTCAGAGTGAAACGCCATGCCCTCTCAGAGTGAAACGCGGTGCCCTCATAGAGTGAAACACTGTGCCCTCTCAGATTGTAACACTGTGCCCTCACAGAGTGAAAAACTGTGCCTTCTCAGAATGTAACACTGTGCCCTCACAGAGTGAAACACTGTGCCCTCTCAGATTGTAACACTGTGCCCTCACAGAGTGAAACACCGTGCCCTGTCAGAGTGAAACACCGTGCCTTCACAGAGTGAAACACCGTGCCCCCACAAAGTGAAACACCGTGCTCTCCCAGAGTGAAACACCGCGCCCTCACAGAGTGAAACACTTTGCCCTCTCAGCTTGTAGCACTGTGCCCTTACGGAGTGAAAAACTGTGTACTCACAGAGTGAAAAACTGTGCCCTCTCACATTGAAATCCTGTGCCCATATGGAGTGAAACATCGTTCCCTCTCACAATGAAACACTCTGACCTTAGGGAGTGAAACACTCTGCCCTCGCTGATTCAAACACTGCGCCCTTACGGAGTGAATCACTTTGCCCTCTCTGATTGAAACACTGTGTCCTCACAGAGTGAAGCACCATGCCCTCACAGAGTGAAGCACTGTGCCCTTACGGAGTGAAAAGCTGTGCCCTCTCAGATTGTAACACTGTGCCCTCACAGAGTGAAGCACCGTGCCCACACAGTGTGAAACACCGTGTCCTCTCAGTGAAACACCGTGCCCTCACAGAGTGAAACACCGTGCGCTCTCAGAGTGAAACAACGTGCATCACAGAGTGAAACACCGTGATCTCACAGAGTGAAACACCGTGCCCTCACAGATTGAAACACCGTGACCTCTCAGAGTGAAACGCCGTGCCCTCTCAGAGTGAAATACCGTGCCCTCTCAGAGTGAAACATCGTTCCCTCTCTCAATGAAACACTCTGACCTTAGGGAGTGAAACACCGTGCCCTCTCTGATTCAAACACTGCGCCCTTATGGAGTGTATTACTTTGCCCTCTCAGATTATACCACTGTGCCCTCACAGAGTGAAACTCCATGCCCTCACAGAGTGAAACACCGTGCCCTCACAGAGTGAAAAACCATGCCCTCACAGAGTGATACTCAGTGCCCTCTCAGAGTGAAACACTGTGCCCTCACAGACTGAAACACCGTGCCCTCACACAGTGAAACACTGTGCCATCTCAGAGTGAAACACCGCGCCCTCACAGAGTGAAACACAGTGCCCTCACAGAGTGAAAAACCATGCCCTCAAAGGGTGAAAAACCATGCCCTCACAGAGTGAAACTCCGTGCCCTCTCACAGTGAAACACTGTGCCCCCTAAGAGTGAAACACTGTGCCCTCACAGAGTGAAACACTGTGCCCTCTCAGAGTGAAACACCGTGCCTTCACAGAATGAAACAGCGTGCCCTCACAAAGTGAAACACCGTGCTCTCCCAGAGTGAAACACCGTGCCTTCACAGAGTGAAACATTTTGCCCTCTCAGTTTGTAGCACTGTGCCCTCACAGAGTGAAACACTGTGCCCCCTAAGAGTGAAACACTGTGCACTCACAGAGTGAAGCACAGTGCCCTCACAGAGTGAAACACCGTGTCCTCTCAGAGTGAAACTCTGTGTCCTCTCAGAGTGAAACACCGTGCCCTCACAGAGTGAAACACCGTGTCCTCTCAGAGTGAAACACCGTGCCCTCACAGAGTGAAACGCCGTGACCTCTCAGAGTGATACGCCGTACCCTCTCAGAGTGAAACGCCGGGCCCTCATAGAGTGAAACACTGTGCCCTCTCAGTTTGTAACACTGTGCCCTCACAGAGTGAAACACTGTGCCCTCTCAGATTGTAACACTGTGCCCTCACAGAGTGAAACACTGTGCCCTCTCAGATTGTAACACTGTGCCCTCACAGAGTGAAACACTGTGCCCTGTCAGAGTGAAACACCGTGCCTTCACAGAGTGAAACACCGTGCCCCCACAAAGTGAAACACCGTGCTCTCCCAGAGTGAAACACCGCGCCCTCACAGAGTGAAACACTTTGCCCTCTCAGCTTGTAGCACTGTGCCCTTACGGAGTGAAAAACTGTGCACTCACAGAGTGAAACACCGTGCCCTCTCACATTGAAATCCTGTGCCCATATGGAGTGAAACATCGTTCCCTCTCACAATGAAACACTCTGACCTAAGGGAGTGAAACACTCTGCCCTCGCTGATTCAAACACTGCGCACTTACGGAGTGAATCACTTTGCCCTCTCAGATTGTAACACTGTGTCCTCACAGAGTGAAGCACCATGCCCTCACAGAGTGAAACACTGTGCCCTTACGGAGTGAAATACTGTGCCCTCTCAGATTGTAACACTGTGCCCTCACGGAGTGAAGCACCGTGCCCACACAGAGTGAAACACCGTGTCCTCTCAGAGTGAAACAGCGTGCCCTCACAGAGTGAAACACCGTGCCCTCTCAGAGTGAAACACCGCGCCCTCACAGAATGAAACACCGTGCCCTCTCAGAGTGAAATACTGTGCCCATATGGAGTGAAACATCGTTCACTCTCTCAATGAAACACTCTGACCTTAGGGAGTGAAGAACCGTGCCCTCTCTGATTCAAACACTGCGCCCTTACGGAGTGTATTACTTTGCCCTCTCAGATTGTAACACTGTGCACTCACAGAGTGAAACTCCATGCCCTCTCAGAGTGAAAGACCGTGCCCTCACAGAGTGAAACACCGTGCCCGCAGAGTGAAACACCGTGCCCTCACAGAGTGAAACACTGTGCCCTCACGGAGTGAAACCCCGTGCCCTCACAGAGTGAAACACCGTGCCTTCACAGAATGAAACATCGTTCCCTCTCTCAATGAAACACTCTGACCTTAGGGAGTGAAACACCGTGCCCTCTCTGATTCAAACACTGCGCCCTTACGGAGTGTATTACTTTGCCCTCTCAGATTGTAACACTGTGCCCTCACAGAGTGAAATTCCATGCCCTCACAGAGTGAAACACCATGCCCTCACAGAGTGAAAAACCATGCCCTCACAGAGTGATACTCAGTGCCCTCTCAGAGTGAAACACTGTGCCCTCACAGACTGAAACACCGTGCCCTCACAAAGTGAAACACTGTGCCATCTCAGAGTGAAACACCGCGCCCTCACAGAGTGAAACCCAGTGCCCTCACAGAGTGAAAAACCATGCCCTCAAAGGGTGAAAAACCATGCCCTCACAGACTGAAACACCGTGCCCTCACAGACTGAAACACCGTGCATTCACAGAGTGAAACACCATGCCATCTCAGAGTGAAACAACGCGCCCTCACAGAGTGAAACACAGTGCCATCACAGAGTGAAACACCGTGCCCTCACAGAGTGAAAAACCATGCCCTCACAGAGTTAAACTCCATGCCCTGTCAGATTGAAACACTGTGCCACCTCAGAGTGAAAAACTGTGCCCTCACAGAGTGAAACACTGTGCCCTCACAAAGTGAAACACCGTGCTCTCCCAGAGTGAAACACCATGCCTTCACAGAGTGAAAAACTTTGCCCTCTCAGCTTGTAGCACTGTGCCCTTACGGAGTGAAACACTGTGCACTCACAGAGTGAACCACCATGCCCTCACAGAGTGAAACACTGTGCCCTCATAGTGTGAAACACTGTGCCCTCACAGAGTGAATCTCCGTGCCCTCACAGACTGAAACACCGTTTGCTCACAGACTGAAACAACGTGCCCTCACACAGTGAAACACCGTGCCATCTCAGAGTGAAACACCGCGCCCTCACACAGTGAAACACAGTGTCCTCTCAGAGTGAAACACCGTGCCCTCACAGAGTGAAACGCCGTGACCTCTCAGAGTGAAACGCCATGCCCTCTCAGAGTGAAACGCGGTGCCCTCATAGAGTGAAACACGGTGCCCTCTCAGATTGTAACACTGTGCCCTCACAGAGTGAAACACTGTGCCCTCTCAGATTGTAACACTGTGCCCTCACAGAGTGAAACACTGTGCCCTCTCAGATTGTAACACTGTGCCCTCACAGAGTGAAACACTGTGCCCTGTCAGAGTGAAACACCGTGCCTTCACAGAGTGAAACACCGTGCCCCCACAAAGTGAAACACCGTGCTCTCCCAGAGTGAAACACCGTGCCCTCACAGAGTGAAACACTTTGCCCTCTCAGCTTGTAGCACTGTGCCCTTACGGAGTGAAAAACTGTGCACTCACAGAGTGAAACACCGTGCCCTCTCACATTGAAATCCTGTGCCCATATGGAGTGAAACATCGTTCCCTCTCACAATGAAACACTCTGACCTTAGTGAGTGAAACACTCTGCCCTCGCTGATTCAAACACTGCACCCTTACGGAGTGAATCACTTTGCCCTCTCAGATTGTAACACTGTGTCCTCACAGAGTGAAGCACCATGCCCTCACAGAGTGAAACACTGTGCCCTTATGGAGTGAAACACCGTGCCCTCACAGAGTGAAACACCGTGCGCTCTCAGAGTGAAACACCGTGCATCACAGAGTGAAACACCGTGACCTCACAGAGTGAAACACCGTGCCCTCACAGATTGAAACACCGTGACCTCTCAGAGTGAAACATCGTTCCCTCTCTCAATGAAACACTCTGACCTTAGGGAGTGAAACACCGTGCCCTCTCTGATTCAAACACTGCGCCCTTACGGAGTGTATTACTTTGCCCTCTCAGATTGTAACACTGTGCCCTCACAGAGTGAAATTCCATGCCCTCACAGAGTGAAACACCATGCCCTCACAGAGTGAAAAACCATGCCCTCACAGAGTGATACTCAGTGCCCTCTCAGAGTGAAACACTGTGCCCTCACAGACTGAAACACCGTGCCCTCACAAAGTGAAACACTGTGCCATCTCAGAGTGAAACACCGCGCCCTCACAGAGTGAAACCCAGTGCCCTCACAGAGTGAAAAACCATGCCCTCAAAGGGTGAAAAACCATGCCCTCACAGACTGAAACACCGTGCCCTCACAGACTGAAACACCGTGCATTCACAGAGTGAAACACCATGCCATCTCAGAGTGAAACAACGCGCCCTCACAGAGTGAAACACAGTGCCATCACAGAGTGAAACACCGTGCCCTCACAGAGTGAAAAACCATGCCCTCACAGAGTTAAACTCCATGCCCTGTCAGATTGAAACACTGTGCCACCTCAGAGTGAAACACTGTGCCCTCACAGAGTGAAACACTGTGCCCTCACAAAGTGAAACACCGTGCTCTCCCAGAGTGAAACACCATGCCTTCACAGAGTGAAAAACTTTGCCCTCTCAGCTTGTAGCACTGTGCCCTTACGGAGTGAAACACTGTGCACTCACAGAGTGAACCACCATGCCCTCACAGAGTGAAACACTGTGCCCTCATAGTGTGAAACACTGTGCCCTCACAGAGTGAATCTCCGTGCCCTCACAGACTGAAACACCGTTTGCTCACAGACTGAAACAACGTGCCCTCACAGAGTGAAACACCGTGCCATCTCAGAGTGAAACACCGCGCCCTCACAGAGTGAAACACAGTGTCCTCTCAGAGTGAAACACCGTGCCCTCACAGAGTGAAACGCCGTGACCTCTCAGAGTAAAACGCCATGCCCTCTCAGAGTGAAACGCGGTGCCCTCATAGAGTGAAACACTGTGCCCTCTCAGATTGTAACACTGTGCCCTCACAGAGTGAAACACTGTGCCCTCTCAGATTGTAACACTGTGCCCTCACAGAGTGAAACACTGTGCCCTCTCAGATTGTAACACTGTGCCCTCACAGAGTGAAACACCGTGCCCTGTCAGAGTGAAACACCGTGCCTTCACAGAGTGAAACACCGTGCCCCCACAAAGTGAAACACCGTGCTCTCCCAGAGTGAAACACCGCGCCCTCACAGAGTGAAACACTGTGCCCTCTCACATTGAAATCCTGTGCCCCTATGGAGTGAAACATCGTTCCCTCTCACAATGAAACACTCTGACCTTAGGGAGTGAAACACTCTGCCCTCGCTGATTCAAACACTGCGCCCTTACGGAGTGAATCACTTTGCCCTCTCTGATTGAAACACTGTGTCCTCACAGAGTGAAGCACCATGCCCTCACAGAGTGAAACACCGTGTCCTCTCAGAGTGAAACACCGTGCCCTCACAGAGTGAAACACCGTGCGCTCTCAGAGTGAAACAACGTGCATCACAGAGTGAAACACCGTGCCCTCACAGATTGAAACACCGTGACCTCTCAGAGTGAAACGCCGTGCCCTCTCAGAGTGAAATACCGTGCCCTCTCAGAGTGAAACATCGTTCCCTCTCTCAATGAAACCACTCTGACCTTAGGGAGTGAAACACCGTGCCCTCTCTGATTCAAACACTGCGCCCTTACGGAGTGTATTACTTTGCCCTCTCAGATTATAACACTGTGCCCTCACAGAGTGAAACTCCATGCCCTCACAGAGTGAAACACCGTGCCCTCACAGAGTGAAAAACCATGCCCTCACAGAGTGATACTCAGTGCCCTCTCAGAGTGAAACACTGTGCCCTCACAGACTGAAACACCGTGCCCTCACACAGTGAAACACTGTGCCATCTCAGAGTGAAACACCGCGCCCTCACAGAGTGAAACACAGTGCCCTCACAGAGTGAAACACCGTGCCTTCACAGAGTGAAACACTTTGCCCTCTCAGCTTGTAGCACTGTGCCCTTACGGAGTGAACCACCGTGCCCTCTCGGATGGAAATCCTGTGCCCATATGGAGTGAAACATCGTTCCCTCTCACAATGAAACACTCTGACCTTAGGGAGTGAAACACCGTGCCCTCTCTGATTGAAAAACTGCACCCTTACGGAGTGAATCACTTTGACCTCTCAGATTGTAACACTGTGCCCTCACAGAGTGAAGCACCATGCCCTCACAGAGTGAAAAACTGTGCCCTCTTAGTGTGAAACACTGTGCCCTCACAGAGTGAAACTCCGTGCTCTCACAGACTGAAACACCGTTCCCTCACAGACTGAAACAACGTGCCCTCACAGAGTGAAACACCATGCATCTCAGAGTGAAACACCGCGCCCTCACAGAGTGAAACACAGTGCCCTCACAGAGTGAAAAACCATGCCCTAACAGAGTGACACTCCGTGACCTCTCAGAGTGAAACACTGTGACCTCACAGAGTGAAACACCTTGTCCTCTCAGAGTGAAACACCGTGCCATCACAGAGTGAAACACCGTGCGCTCTCAGAGTGAAACAACGTGCATCACAGAGTGAAACACCGTGCCCTCACAGATTGAAACACCGTGACCTCTCAGAGTGAAATGCCGTGACCTCTCAGAGTGAAATACCGTGCCCTCTCAGAGTGAAACATCGTTCCCTCTCTCAATGAAACACTCTGACCTTAGGGAGTGAAAAACCGTGCCCTCTCTGATTCAAACACTGCGCCCTTACGGAGTGTATTACTTTGCCCTCTCAGATTATAACACTGTGCCCTCACAGAGTGAAACTCCATGCCCTCACAGAGTGAAACACCGTGCCCTCACAGAGTGAAAAACCATGCCCTCACAGAGTGATACTCAGTGCCCTCTCAGAGTGAAACACTGTGCCCTCACAGACTGAAACACCGTGCCCTCACACAGTGAAACACTGTGCCATCTCAGAGTGAAACACCGCGCCCTCACAGAGTGAAACACAGAGTGAAAAACCATGCCCTCAAAGGGTGAAAAACCATGCCCTCACAGAGTGAAACTCCTTGCCCTCACAGGCTGAAACACCGTGCCCTCACAGACTGAAACACCGTGCATTCACAGAGTGAAACACCGTGCCATCTCAGAGTGAAACAACACGCCCTCACAGAGTGAAACACAGTGCCATCACAGAGTGAAACACCGTGCCCTCACAGAGTGAAAAACCATGCCCTCACAGAGTTAAACTCCGTGCCTTGTCAGATTGAAGCACTGTACCCCCTCAGAGTGAAACACTGTGCGCTTACAGAGTGAAACACCGTGCCCTCACAAAGTGAAACACCGTGCTCTCCCAGAGTGAAACACCGTGCCTTCACAGAGTGAAACACTTTGCCCTCTCAGCTTGTAGCACTGTGCCCTTACGGAGTGAAACACTGTGCACTCACAGAGTGAACCACCGTGCCCTCTCGGATGGAAATCCTGTGCCCATATGGAGTGAAACATCGTTCCCTCTCACAATGAAACACTCTGACCTTAGGGCGTGAAACACCGTGCCCTCTCTGATTGAAAAACTGCACCCTTACGGAGTGAATCACTTTGACCTCTCAGATTGTAACACTGTGCCCTCACAGAGTGAAGCACCATGCCCTCACAGAGTGAAAAACTGTGCCCTCTTAGTGTGAAACACTGTGCCCTCACAGAGTGAAACTCCGTGCTCTCACAGACTGAAACACCGTTCCCTCACAGACTGAAACAACGTGCCCTCACAGATTGAAACACCGTGCATCTCAGAGTGAAACACCGCGCCCTCACAGAGTGAAACACTGTGCCCTCACAGAGTGAAAAACCGTGCCCTCACAGAGTGAAAAACCATGCCCTAACAGAGTGACACTCCGTGACCTCTCAGAGTGAAACACTGTGACCTCACAGAGTGAAACACCGTGTCCTCTCAGAGTGAAACACCGTGCCATCACAGAGTAAAACACCGTGCGCTCTCAGAGTGAAACAACGTGCATCACAGAGTGAAACACCGTGCCCTCACAGATTGAAACACCGTGACCTCTCAGAGTGAAATGCCGTGACCTCTCAGAGTGAAATACCGTGCCCTCTCAGAGTGAAACATCGTTCCCTCTCTCAATGAAACACTCTGACCTTAGGGAGTGAAAAACCGTGCCCTCTCTGATTCAAACACTGCGCCCTTACGGAGTGTATTACTTTGCCCTCTCAGACTATAACACTGTGCCCTCACAGAGTGAAACTCCATGCCCTCACAGAGTGAAACACCGTGCCCTCACAGAGTGAAAAACCATACCCTCACAGAGTGATACTCAGTGCCCTCTCAGAGTGAAACACTGTGCCCTCACAGACTGAAACACCGTGCCCTCACAGAGTGAAACACTGTGCCATCTCAGAGTGAAACACCGCGCCCTCACAGAGTGAAACACAGTGCCCTCACAGAGTGAAAAACCATGCCCTCAAAGGGTGAAAAACCATGCCCTCACAGAGTGAAACTCCTTGCCCTCACAGAGTGAAACTCCTTGCCCTCACAGACTGAAACACCGTGCATTCACAGAGTGAAACACCGTGCCATCTCAGAGTGAAACAACGCGCCCTCACAGAGTGAAACACAGTGCCCTCACAGAGTGAAAAACCATGCCCTCACAGATTTAAACTCCGTGCCCTGTCAGATTGAAACACTGTGCCCCCTCAGAGTGAAACACTGTGCCCTCACAGAGTGAAACACCGTGCCCTCACAAAGTGAAACACCGTGCTCTCCCAGAGTGAAACACCGTGCCTTCACAGAGTGAAACACTTTGCCCTCTCAGCTTGTAGCACTGTGCCCTTACGGAGTGAAACACTGTGCACTCACAGAGTGAAACACCGTGCCCTCTCTGATTGAAACACTGCACCCTTACGGAGTGAATCACTTTGACCTCTCAGATTGTAACACTGTGCCCTCACAGAGTGAAGCACCATGCCCTCACAGAGTGAAACACTGTGCCCTCTTAGTGTGAAACACTGTGCCCTCACAGAGTGAAACTCCGTGCCCTCACAGACTGAAACACCGTTCCCTCACAGACTGAAACAACGTGCCCTCACAGAGTGAAACACCGTGCATCTCAGAGTGAAACACCGCGCCCTCACAGAGTGAAACACAGTGCCCTCACAGAGTGAAAAACCGTGCCCTCACAGAGTGAAAAACCATGCCCTAACAGAGTGACACTCCGTGACCTCTCAGAGTGAAACACTGTGACCTCACAGACTGAAACACCGTGCCCTCACAGAGTGAAACACTGTGCCATCTCAGAGTGAAACACCGTGCCCTAAAAGGGTGAAAAACTATGCCCTCACAGAGTGAAACTCCGTGCCCTCAAGACAGAAACACCGTGCATTCACAGAGTGAAACACCGTGCCCTCACAGAGCGAAAAACCATGCCCTCACAGAGTTAAACTCCGTGCCATCTCAGAGTGAAACCCTGTGCCCCCTCAGAGTGAAACACCGTGCCTTCACAGAGTGAAACACTTTGCCCTCTCAGCTTGTAGCACTGTGCCCTTACGGAGTGAAACACTGTGCACTCACAGAGTGAAATACCGTGCCCTCTCGGATTGAAATCCTGTGCCCATATGGAGTGAAACATCGTTCCCTCTCAAAATGAGACACTCTGACCATAGGGAGTGAAACACCGTGCCCTCTCTGATTGAAACACTGCGCCTTTACGGAGTGAATCACTTTGCCCTCTCAAATTGTAACACTGTGTCCTCACAGAGTGAAGCACCATGCCCTCACAGAGTGAAAGACTGTGCCCTTAGGGAGTGAAAAACTGTGCCCTCTCAGATTATAACACTGTGCCCTCACAGAGTGAAGCACCGTGCCCACACATTGTGAAACACCGTGTCCTCTCAGAGTGAAACACCGTGCCATCACAGAGTGAAACACCGTGCGCTCTCAGAGTGAAACAACGTGCATCACAGAGTGAAACACCGTGCCCTCACAGATTGAAACACCGTGACCTCTCAGAGTGAAATGCCGTGACCTCTCAGAGTGAAATACCGTGCCCTCTCAGAGTGAAACATCGTTCCCTCTCTCAATGAAACACTCTGACCTTAGGGAGTGAAAAACCGTGCCCTCTCTGATTCAAACACTGCGCCCTTACGGAGTGTATTACTTTGCCCTCTCAGACTATAACACTGTGCCCTCACAGAGTGAAACTCCAGGCCCTCACAGAGTGAAGCACCGTGCCCTCACAGGGTGAAAAACCATACCCTCACAGTGTGATACTCAGTGTCCTCTCAGAGTGAAACACCGTGCCCTCACAGAGTGAAACACCGTGCGCTCTCAGAGTGAAACAACGTGCATCACAGAGTGAAACACCGTGACCTCACAGAGTGAAACACCGTGCCCTCACAGATTGAAACACCGTGACCTCTCAGAGTGAAACGCCGTGCCCTCTCAGAGTGAAATACCGTGCCCTCTCAGAGTGAAACATCGTTCCCTCTCTCAATGAAACACTCTGACCTTAGGGAGTGAAACACCGTGCCCTCTCTGATTCAAACACTGCGCCCTTACGGAGTGTATTACTTTGCCCTCTCAGATTATAACACTGTGCCCTCACAGAGTGAAACTCCATGCCCTCACAGAGTGAAACACCGTGCCCTCACAGAGTGAAAAACCATGCCCTCACAGAGTGATACTCAGTGCCCTCTCAGAGTGAAACACTGTGCCCTCACAGACTGAAACACCGTGCCCTCACACAGTGAAACACTGTGCCATCTCAGAGTGAAACACCGCGCCCTCACAGAGTGAAACACAGTGCCCTCACAGAGTGAAAAACCATGCCCTCAAAGGGTGAAAAACCATGCCCTCACAGAGTGAAACTCCTTGCCCTCACAGACTGAAACACCGTGCCCTCACAGACTGAAACAGCGTGCATTCACAGAGTGAAACACCGTGCCATCTCAGAGTGAAACAACGCGCCCTCACAGAGTGAAACACAGTGCCATCACAGAGTGAAACACCGTGCCCTCACAGAGTGAAAAACCATGCCCTCACAGAGTTAAACTCCGTGCCCTGTCAGATTGAAGCACTGTACCCCCTCAGAGTGAAACACTGTGCGCTTACAGAGTGAAACACCGTGCCTTCACAAAGTGAAACACCGTGCTCTCCCAGAGTGAAACACCGTGCCTTCACAGAGTGAAACACTTTGCCCTCTCAGTTGTAGCACTGTGCCCTTACGGAGTGAAACACTGTGCACTCACAGAGTGAACCACCGTGCCCTCTCGGATTGAAATCCTGTGCCCATATGGAGTGAAACATCGTTCCCTCTCACAATGAAACACACTGACCTTAGGGAGTGAAACACCGTGCCCTCTCTGATTGAAACACTGCACCCTTACAGAGTGAATCACTTTGCCCTCTCAGATTGTAACACTGTGCCCTCACAGAGTGAACCACCATGCCCTCACAGAGTGAAAAACTGTGCCCTCTTAGTGTGAAACACTGTGCCCTCACAGAGTGAAACTCCGTGCCCTCACAGACTGAAACACCGTTCCCTCACAGACTGAAACAACGTGCCCTCACAGAGTGAAACACCGTGCCATCTCAGAGTGAAACACCGCGCCCTCACAGAGTGAAACACAGTGCCCTCACAGAGTGAAAAACCGTGCCCTCACAGAGTGAAAAACCATGCCCTAATAGAGTGAAACTCTGTGACCTCTCAGAGTGAAACACTGTGACCTCACAGACTGAAACACCCTGCCCTCACAGAGTGAAACACTGTGCCATCTCAGAGTGAAACACCGTGCGCTCACAGAGTGAAACACAGTGCCCTCACAGAGTGAAACACCGTGCCCTAAAAGAGTGAAAAACTATGCCCTCACAGAGTGAAACTCCGTGCCCTCAAGACAGAAACACCGTGCATTCACAGAGTGAAACACCGTGCCCTCACAGAGCGAAAAACCATGCCCTCACAGAGTTAAACTCCGTGCCCTCTCAGAGTGAAACCCTGTGCCCCCTCAGACTGAAACACCGTGCCTTCACAGAGTGAAACACTTTGCCCTCTCAGCTTGTAGCACTGTGCCCTTACGGAGTGAAACACTGTGCACTCACAGAGTGAAATACCGTGCCCTCTCGGATTGAAATCCTGTGCCCATATGGAGTGAAACATCGTTCCCTCTCAAAATGAGACACTCTGACCTTAGGGAGTGAAACACCGTGCCCTCTCTGATTGAAACACTGCGCCTTTACGGAGTGAATCACTTTGCCCTCTCAGATTGTAACACTGTGTCCTCACAGAGTGAAGCACCATGCCCTCACAGAGTGAAACACTGTGCCATTACGGAGTGAAACACTGTGCCCTCTCAGATTGTAACACTGTGCACTCACAGAGTGAAACACCGTGTCCTTTCAGAGTGAAACTCCGTGTCCTCTCAGAGTGAAACACCGTGTCCTCACAGAGTGAAACACCGTGTCCTCTCAGAGTGAAACACCGTGCCCTCACAGAGTGAAACGTCGTGCCCTCTCAGAGTGAAACGCGGTGCCCTCACAGAGTGAAACAGCGTCTCCTCACAGAGTGAAACACCGTGCCCTCATAGAGTGAAACACTGTGCCCTCTCAGATTGTAACACTGTGCCATCACAGAGTGAAACACTGTGCCCTCTCAGAGTGAAACACCGTGCCTTCACAGAGTGAAACACCGTGCCCTCACAAAGTGAAACACCGTGCTCTCCCAGAGTGAAACCCCGGGCCCTCACAGAGTGAAACACTTTGCCCTCTCAGCTTGTAGCACTGTGCCCTGATGAAGTGAAACACTGTGCACTCACAGAGTGAAACACCGTGCACTCTCACATGGAAATCCTGTGCCCATATGGAGTGAAACATCGTTCCCTCTCACAATGAAACACTCTGACCTTAGGGAGTGAAACACGCCGCCCTCGTTGATTCAAACACTGCGTCCTTACGGAGTGAATCACTTTGCCCTCTCAGATTGTAACACTGTGCCCTCACAGAGTGAAGCACCATGCCCTCACAGAGTGAAACACTGTGCCCTTAATGAGTGAAATACTGTGCCCTCTCAGCTTGTAGCACTGTGCCCTTACGGAGTGAAACACTGTGCACTCACAGAGTGAAGCACAGTGCCCTCACAGACTGAAACACCGTGTCCTCTCAGAGTGAAACTCCGTGTCCTCTCAGAATGAAGTAACCGTGCCCTCACAGAGTGAAACACCGTGTCCTCTCAGAGTGAAACACCGTGCCCTCACAGAGTGAAACGCCGTGACCTCTCAGAGTGAAACGCCATGCCCTCTCAGAGTGAAACGCCGTGCCCTCACAGAGTGAAACACTGTGCCCTCTCAGATTGTAACACTATGCCCTCACAGAGTGAAACACTGTGCCCTCTCAGATTGTAACACTGTGCCCTCACAGAGTGAAACACTGTGCCCTCTCAAAGTGAAACACCGTGCCTTCACAGAGTGAAACACCGTGCCCCCACAAAGTGAAACACCGTGCTCTCCCAGAGTGAAACACCGCGCCCTCACAGAGTGAAACACCGTGCCCTCTCACATTGAAATCCTGTGCCCATATGGAGTGAAACATCGTTCCCTCTCACAATGAAACAATCTGACCTTAGGGAGTGAAACACTCTGCCCTCGCTGATTCAAACGCTGCACCCTTACGGAGTGAATCACTTTGCCCTCTCAGATTGTAACACTGTGTCCTCACAGAGTGAAGCACCATGCCCTCACAGAGTGAAGCACTGTGCTCTTACGGAGTGAAACACTGTGCCCTCTCAGATTGTAACACTGAGCCCTCACAGAGTGAAGCACCGTGCCCACACATTGTGAAACACCGTGTCCTCTCAGAGTGAAACACCGTGCCCTCACAGAGTGAAACACCGTGCGCTCTCAGAGTGAAACAAAGTGCATCACAGAGTGAAACACCGTGACCTCACAGAGTGAAACACCGTGCCCTCACAGATTGAAACACCGTGACCTCTCAGAGTGAAACGCCGTGCCCTCTCAGAGTGAAATACCGTGCCCTCTCAGAGTGAAACATCGTTCCCTCTCTCAATGAAACACTCTGACCTTAGAGAGTGAAACACCGTGCCCTCTCTGATTCAAACACTGCGCCCTTACGGAGTGTATTACTTTGCCCTCTCAGATTGTAACACTGTGCCCTCACAGAGTGAAACTCCATGCCCTCACAGAGTGAAACACCGTGCCCTCACAGAGTGAAAAACCATGCCCTCACAGAGTGATACTCAGTGCCCTCTCAGAGTGAAACACTGTGCCCGCACAGAGTGAAACACTGTGCCATCTCAGAGTGAAACACCGCGCCCTCACAGAGTGAAACACAGTGCCCACACAGAGTGAAACACCGTGCCCTCACAGAGTGAAACACTGTGCCCTCACAGAGTGAAACACCGTGCCCTCACCGAGTGAAACACCGTGCCCTCACAGACTGAAACACCGTGCACTCACCGATTGAAACACCGTGCCATCTCAGAGTGAAACACCGCGCCCTCATAGAGTGAAACACAGTGCCCTCACAGTGTGAAAAACCATGCACTCACAGAGTGAAACTCCGTGCCCTCTCACAGTGAAACACTGCGCCCCCTCAGAGTGAAACACTGTGCCCTCACAGAGTGAAACACTGTGCCCTCTCAGAGGGAAACACCGTGCCTTCACAGAATGAAACACCATGCCCTCACAAAATGAAACACCGTGCTCTCCCAGAGTGAAACACGGTGCCTTCACAGAGTGAAACACCCTGCCCTCACAGAGTGAAAAACCATGCCCTCACAGAGTGAAACTCCGTGCCCTCTCAGAGTGAAACACTGTGCCCCCTCAAAGTGAAACACTGTGCCTTCACAGAGTGAAACACTGTGCCCTCTCAGAGTGAAAAACCGTGCCCACACAGATTGAAACACCGTGTAATCTCAGAATGAAACACCGTCTCCTCTCAGAGTGAAACACCGTGCCCTCACAGAGTGAAACACCGTGTCCTCTCAGAGTGAAACTCCGTGTCCTCTCAAAGTGAAACACCATTCCCTCACAGAGTGAAACGCCTTGCCCTCTCAGAGTGAAACAGCGTCACCTCACAGAGTGAAACACTGCGCTCTCACAGAGTGAAACACTTTGCCCTCTCAGCTTGTAGCACTGTGCCCTGATGGAGTGAAACACTGTGCACTCACAGAGTGAAACACCGTGCCCTCTCACATTGAAATCCTGTGCCCATACGGAGTGAAACATCGTTCCCTCTCACAATGAAACACTCTGACCTTAGGGAGTGAAACACTCTGCACTCGCTGATTCAAACACTGCGCCCTTACGGAGTGAATCACTTTGCCCTCTCAGATTGTAACACTGTGCCCTCACAGAGTGAAACTCCATGCCCTCACAGAGTGAAACACTGTGCCCTTATGGAGTGAAATACTGTGCCCTCTCAGATTGTAACACTGTGCCCTCACAGAGTGAAGCACCTTGCCCACACAGAGTGAAAGACCATGTCCTCTCAGAGTGAAACACCGTGTCCTCTCAGAGTGAAACACCGTGCCCTCACAGAGTGAAACACCGTGCGCTCTACAGAGTGAAACAAAGTGCTCTCACAGAGTGAAACACCGTGACCTCACAGAGTGAAACACCGTGCCCTCACAAATTGAAACACCGTGCCCTCTCAGAGTGAAACAACGTGACCTCACAGATTGAAATACTGTGCCCATATGGAGTGAAACATCATTCCCTCACTCAATGAAACACTCTGACCTTAGGGAGTGAAACACCGTGCCCTCTCTGATTCAAGCACTGCGCCCTTATGGAGTGGATTACTTTGCCCTCTCAGATTGTAACACTGTGCCCTCACAGAGTGAAACTGCATGCCCTCTCAGAGTGAAGCACCGTGCCCTCACAGAGTGAAACACCGTGCCCTCACAGAGTGAAACACCGTGCCCTCACAGAGTGAAACACTGTGCCCTCACAGAGTGAAACACCGTGCCCTCACAGAATGAAACACCGTGCCCTCATAGTGTGAAACACTGTGCCCTCTCAGATTGTAACACTGTGCCCTCACAGAGTGAAACACTGTGCCCTCTCAGAGTGAAACACCGTGCCTTCACAGAGTGAAACACCGTGCCCTCACAAAGTGAAACACCGTGCTCTCCCAAAGTGAAACACTTTGCCCTCACAGAGTGAAACACTTTGCCCTCTCAGCTTTTAGCACTGTGCCCTTACGGAGTGAAACACTGTGCACTCACAGAGTGAAACACTGTGCCCTCTCACAGTGAAATCCGGTGCCCATATGGAGTGAAACATCATTCCCTCTCACAATGAAACACTCTGACCTTAGGGAGTGAAACACTCTGCCCTCGCTGATTCAAAAACTGCGCCCTTACGGAGTGAAAAACTTTGCCCTCTCAGATTGTAACACTGTGCCCTCACAGAGTGAAGCACCATGCCTTCACAGAGTGAAACACTGTGCCCTTACGAAGTGAAACACTGTGCCCTCTCAGATTTTAACACTGTGCCCTCACAGAGTGAAACACAGTGCCCACACAGAGTGAAACACCGTGCCCTCACAGGGTGAAAAACCATACCCTCACAGAGTGATACTCAGTGCCCTCTCAGAGTGAAACACTGTGCCCTCACAGACTGAAACACCGTGCCCTCACAGAGTGAAACACTGTGCCATCTCAGAGTGAAACACCGCGCCCTCACAGAGTGAAACACAGTGCCCTCACAGAGTGAAAAACCATGCCCTCAAAGGGTGAAAAACCATGCCCTCACAGAGTGAAACTCCTTGCCCTCACAGACTGAAACACCGTGCCCTCACAGACTGAAACACCGTGCATTCACAGAGTGAAACACCGTGCCATCTCAGAGTGAAACAACGCGCCCTCACAGAGTGAAACACAGTGCCATCACAGAGTGAAACACCGTGCCCTCACAGAGTGAAAAACCATGCCCTCACAGAGTTAAACTCCGTGCCCTGTCAGATTGAAACACTGTGCCCCCTCAGAGTGAAACACTGTGCCCTCACAGAGTGAAACACCGTGCCCTCACAAAGTGAAACACCGTGCTCTCCCAGAGTGAAACACCGTGCCTTCACAGAGTGAAACACTTTGCCCTCTCAGCTTGTAGCACTGTGCCCTTACGGAGTGAAACACTGTGCACTCACAGAGTGAACCACCGTGCCCTCTCGGATTGAAATCCTGTGCCCATATGGAGTGAAACATCGTTCCCTCTCACAATGAAACACTCTGACCTTAGGGAGTGAAACACCGTGCCCTCTCTGATTCAAACACTGCACCCTTACGGAGTGAATCACTTTGACCTCTCAGATTGTAACACTGTGCCCTCACAGAGTGAAGCACCATGCCCTCACAGAGTGAAACACTGTGCCCTCTTAGTGTGAAACACTGTGCCCTCACAGAGTGAAACTCCGTGCCCTCACAGACTGAAACACCGTTCCCTCACAGACTGAAACAACGTGCCCTCACAGAGTGAAACACCGTGCATCTCAGAGTGAAACACCGCGCCCTCACAGAGTGAAACACAGTGCCCTCACAGAGTGAAAAACCGTGCCCTCACAGAGTGAAAAACCATGCCCTAACAGAGTGACACTCCGTGACCTCTCAGAGTGAAACACTGTGACCTCACAGACTGAAACACCGTGCCCTCACAGAGTGAAACACTGTGCCATCTCAGAGTGAAACACCGTGCCCTCACAGAGTGAAACACAGTGCCCTCACAGAGTGAAACACCGTGCCCTAAAAGGGTGAAAAACTATGCCCTCACAGAGTGAAACTCCGTGCCCTCAAGACAGAAACACCGTGCATTCACAGAGTGAAACACCGTGCCCTCACAGAGCGAAAAACCATGCCCTCACAGAGTTAAACTCCGTGCCATCTCAGAGTGAAACCCTGTGCCCCCTCAGACTGAAACACCGTGCCTTCACAGAGTGAAACACTTTGCCCTCTCAGCTTGTAGCACTGTGCCCTTACGGAGTGAAACACTGTGCACTCACAGAGTGAAATACCGTGCCCTCTCGGATTGAAATCCTGTGCCCATATGGAGTGAAACATCGTTCCCTCTCAAAATGAGACACTCTGACCATAGGGAGTGAAACACCGTGCCCTCTCTGATTGAAACACTGCGCCTTTACGGAGTGAATCACTTTGCCCTCTCAAATTGTAACACTGTGTCCTCACAGAGTGAAGCACCATGCCCTCACAGAGTGAAAGACTGTGCCCTTAGGGAGTGAAAAACTGTGCCCTCTCAGATTATAACACTGTGCCCTCACAGAGTGAAGCACCGTGCCCACACATTGTGAAACACCGTGTCCTCTCAGAGTGAAACACCGTGCCATCACAGAGTGAAACACCGTGCGCTCTCAGAGTGAAACAACGTGCATCACAGAGTGAAACACCGTGCCCTCACAGATTGAAACACCGTGACCTCTCAGAGTGAAATGCCGTGACCTCTCAGAGTGAAATACCGTGCCCTCTCAGAGTGAAACATCGTTCCCTCTCTCAATGAAACACTCTGACCTTAGGGAGTGAAAAACCGTGCCCTCTCTGATTCAAACACTGCGCCCTTACGGAGTGTATTACTTTGCCCTCTCAGACTATAACACTGTGCCCTCACAGACTGAAACACCGATCCCTCACAGACTGAAACACCGTGCCCTCACAAAGTGAAACACCGTGCCATCTCAGAGTGAAACACCGCGCCCTCACAGAGTGAAGCACAGTGCCCTCACAGAGTGAAACACCCTGCCCTCACAGAGTGAAAAACCATGCCCTCACAGAGTGAAACTCCGTGCCCTCTCACAGTGAAACACTGTGCACCCTCAGAGTGAAACACTGTGCCCTCACAGAGTGAAACACTGTGCCCTCTCAGAGTGAAACACCGTGCCTTCACAGAGTGAAACACCGTTCCCTCACAAAGTGAAACACCGTGCCCTCCCAGAGTGAAACACTGTGCCCGTGCGGAGTGAAGCACCATGCTCTCAGAGAGTGAAAAACTGTGGCCCTATGCAGCGAAACATTTTGCCCTCACAGAATGTAACACCGTGCCCTCACAGAGTGAACACTTTGCCCTCTCAGCTTGTAGCACTGTGCCCTTACGGAGTGAAACACTGTGCACTCACAGTGTGAAACACCGTGCCATCTCGGATTGAAATCCTGTGCCCATATGGAGTGAAACATCGTTCCCTCTCACAATGAAACACTCTGACCTTAGGGAGTGAAACACCGTGCCCTCTCTGAATCAAACACTGTGCCCTTACGGAGTGAAACACTGTGCACTCACAGAGTGAAAAACCATGCACTCACAGAGTGAAACTCCGTGCCCTCTCACAGTGAAACACTGTGCCCCCTCAGAGTGAAACACTGTGCCTTCACAGAGTGAAACACTGTGCCCTCTCAGAGTGAAACACCGTGCCTTCACAGAATGAAACACCGTGCCCTCACAAAGTGAAGCACCATGCCCTCACAGAGTGAAACACTGTGCCCTTACGGAGTGAAACATTGTGCCCTCTCAGATTGTAACACTGTGCCCTCACAGAGTGAAATACCGTGTCCTCACAGAATGAAACACCGTGTCCTCTCAGAGTGAAACAACGTGTCCTCTCAGAGTGAAACACCGTGCCCTCACAGAGTGAAACACTGTGCCCTCATAGAGTGAAACACTGTGCCCTCTCAGATTGTAACACTGTGCCCTCACAGAGCGAAACACCGTGCCCTCACAGAGTGAAACGCCGTGCCCTCACAGAGTGAAACCCCGTGCCCTCTCAGAGTGAAACAACGTGACCTCACAGAGTGAAACACCGTGCCCTCATAGTGTGAAACACTGTGCCCTCTCAGATTGTAACACTGTGCCCTCACAGAGTGAAACACTGTGCCCTCTCAGAGTGAAACACCGTGCCTTCATAGAGTGAAACACCGTGCCCTCAAAAAGTGAAACACCGTGCTCTCCCAAAGTGAAACACTTTGCCCTCACAGAGTGAAACACTGTGCCCTCTCAGCTTTTAGCACTGTGCCCTTACGGAGTGAAACACTGTGCACTCACAGAGTGAAACACCGTGCCCTCTCACATTGAAATCCTGTGCCCATATGGAGTGAAACATCATTCCCTCTCACAATGAAACACTCTGCCCTCGCTGATTCAAGAACTGCGCCCTTACGGAGTGAAAAACTTTGCCCTCTCATATTGTAACACTGTGCCCTCACAGAGTGAAACACTGTGCCCTCTCAGAGTGAAACGCCGTGCCCTCTCAGAGTGAAACAGCGTCACCTCACAGAGTGAAACACCGCGCCCTCACAGAGTGAAACACTTTGCCCTCTCAGCTTGTAGCACTGTGCCCTTACGGAGTGAAACACTGTGCACTCACAGAGTGAAACACCGTGCCCTCTCACATTGAAATCCTGTGCCCATATGGAGTGAAACATCATTCCCTCTCTCAATGAAACACTCTGACCTTAGGGAGTGAAACACAGTGCCCTCTCTGATTCAAACACTGCGCCCTTACGGAGTGTATTACTTTGCCCACTCAGATTGTAACACTGTGCCCTCACAGAGTGAAACTCCATGCCCTCTCAGAGTGAAAAACCGTGCCCACACAGATTGAAACACCGTGTAATCTCAGAATGAAACACCGTCTCCTCTCAGAGTGAAACACCGTGCCCTCACAGAGTGAAACACCGTGTCCTCTCAGAGTGAAACTCCGTGTCCTCTCAAAGTGAAACACCATTCCCTCACAGAGTGAAACGCCTTGCCCTCTCAGAGTGAAACAGCGTCACCTCACAGAGTGAAACACTGCGCTCTCACAGAGTGAAACACTTTGCCCTCTCAGCTTGTAGCACTGTGCCCTTACGGAGTGAAACACTGTGCACTCACAGAGTGAAACACCGTGCCCTCTCACATTGAAATCCTGTGCCCATACGGAGTGAAACATCGTTCCCTCTCACAATGAAACACTCTGACCTTAGGGAGTGAAACACTCTGCACTCGCTGATTCAAACACTGCGCCCTTACGGAGTGAATCACTTTGCCCTCTCAGATTGTAACACTGTGCCCTCACAGAGTGAAGCACCATGCCCTCACAGAGTGAAACACTGTGCCCTTATGGAGTGAAATACTGTGCCCTCTCAGATTGTAACACTGTGCCCTCACAGAGTGAAGCACCATGCCCTCACAGAGTGAAACACTGTGCCCTTATGGAGTGAAATACTGTGCCCTCTCAGATTGTAACACTTTGCCCTCACAGAGTGAAACACTTTGCCCTCTCAGCTTTTAGCACTGTGCCCTTACGGAGTGAAACACTGTGCACTCACAGAGTGAAACACCGTGCCCTCTCACATTGAAATCCTTTGCCCATATGGAGTGAAACATCGTTCCCTCTCACAATGAAACACTCTGACCTTAGGGAGTGAAACACTCTGCCCTCGCAGATTCAAAAACTGCGCCCTTACGGAGTGAAAAACTTTGCCCTCTCAGATTGTAACACTGTGCCCTCACAGAGTGAAGCACCATGCCTTCACAGAGTGAAACACCATGCTCTCACAGTGTGAAACACTGTGCCCTCACAGAGTGAAACTCCGTGCCCTCACAGACTGAAACACCGTTCCCTCACAGACTGAAACACCGTGCCCTCAAAGAGTGAAACACCGTGCCATCTCAGAGTGAAACACCGCGCCCTCACAGAGTGAAACACAGTGCCCTCACAGAGTGAAAAACCATGCCCTCACAGAGTGAAACACCGTGCACTCTCAGAGTGAAACACCGTGCCCCCTCAGAGTGAAACACTGTGCCCTCACAGAGTGAAACACTGTGCCCTCTCAGAGTGAAACACCGTGCCCTCACAGAGTGAAACTCCGTGCCCTCTCAGATTGAAACACTGTGCCCCCTCAGTGTGAAACACTGTGCCCTCACAGAGTGAAACACCGGGCCCTCACAGAGTGAAACACCGTGCCCTCACAGAGTGAAACACCGTGCCCTCACAGTGTGAAACACAGTGCCCTCACAGAGTGAAACTCCGTGCCCTCACAGACTGAAACACCGTGACCTCACAGAGTGAAACACCGTGCCATCTCAGAGTGAAACACCGCGCCCTCACAGAGTGAAACACAGTGCCCACACAAGGTGAAACACCGTGCGCTCACAGAGTGAAACCCTGTGCCCTCACAGAGTGAAACACCGTGCCCTTACAGAGTGAAACACTGGGCCCTTAGGGAGTGAAACACTGTGCTCTCACAGAGTGAAACACTGTGCCCTTACGGTGTGAAACACTTTGCCCTCTCAGCTTGAAGCTCTGTGCCATTACGGAGTGAAACACTGTGCATCAAAGAGTGAAACACCGTGCCCTCTCAGTTGAAATACTGTGCCCATATGGAGTGAAACATCATTCCCTCTCTCAATGAAACACTCTGACCTTAGGGAGTGAAACACAGTGCCCTCTCTGATTCAAACACTGCGCCCTTACGGAGTGTATTACTTTGCCCACTCAGATTGTAACACTGTGCCCTCACAGAGTGAAACTCCATGCCCTCTCAGAGTGAAAAACCGTGCCCACACAGATTGAAACACCGTGTAATCTCAGAATGAAACACCGTCTCCTCTCAGAGTGAATCACCGTGCCCTCACAGAGTGAAACACCGTGTCCTCTCAGAGTGAAACTCCGTGTCCTCTCAAAGTGAAACACCATTCCCTCACAGAGTGAAACGCCGTGCCCTCTCAGAGTGAAACAGCGTCACCTCACAGAGTGAAACACTGCGCTCTCACAGAGTGAAACACTTTGCCCTCTCAGCTTGTAGCACTGTGCCCTGATGGAGTGAAACACTGTGCACTCACAGAGTGAAACACCGTGCCCTCTCACATTGAAATCCTGTGCCCATACGGAGTGAAACATCGTTCCCTCTCACAATGAAACACTCTGACCTTAGGGAGTGAAACACTCTGCACTCGCTGATTCAAACACTGCGCCCTTACGGAGTGAATCACTTTGCCCTCTCAGATTGTAACACTATGCCCTCACAGAGTGAAGCACCATGCCCTCACAGAGTGAAACACTGTGACCTTATGGAGTGAAATACTGTGCCCTCTCAGATTGTAACACTGTGCCCTCACAGAGTGAAGCACCTTGCCCACACAGAGTGAAAGACCATGTCCTCTCAGAGTGAAACACCGTGTACCTCTCAGAGTGAAACACCGTGCCCTCACAGAGTGAAACACCGTGCGCTCTACAGAGTGAAACAAAGTGCTCTCACAGAGTGAAACACCGTGACCTCACAGAGTGAAACACCGTGCCCTCACAAATTGAAACACCGTGCCCTCTCAGAGTGAAACAACGTGACCTCACAGATTGAAATACTGTGCCCATATGGAGTGAAACATCATTCCCTCTCTCAATGAAACACTCTGACCTTAGGGAGTGAAACACCGTGCCCTCTCTGATTCAAGCACTGCGCCCTTATGGAGTGGATTACTTTGCCCTCTCAGATTGTAACACTGTGCCCTCACAGAGTGAAACTGCATGCCCTCTCAGAGTGAAGCACCGTGCCCTCACAGAGTGAAACACCGTGCCCTCACAGAGTGAAACACCGTGCCCTCACAGAGTGAAACACTGTGCCCTCACAGAGTGAAACACCGTGCCCTCACAGAGTGAAACACCGTGCCCTCATAGTGTGAAACACTGTGCCCTCTCAGATTGTAACACTGTGCCCTCACAGAGTGAAACACTGTGCCCTCTCAGAGTGAAACACCGTGCCTTCACAGAGTGAAACACCGTGCCCTCACAAAGTGAAACACCGTGCTCTCCCAAAGTGAAACACTTTGCCCTCACAGAGTGAAACACTTTGCCCTCTCAGCTTTTAGCACTGTGCCCTTACGGAGTGAAACACTGTGCACTCACAGAGTGAAACACTGTGCCCTCTCACATTGAAATCCTGTGCCCATATGGAGTGAAACATCATTCCCTCTCACAATGAAACACTCTGACCTTAGGGAGTGAAACACTCTGCCCTCGCTGATTCAAAAACTGCGCCCTTACGGAGTGAAAAACTTTGCCCTCTCAGATTGTAACACTGTGCCCTCACAGAGTGAAGCACCATGCCTTCACAGAGTGAAACACTGTGCCCTTACGAAGTGAAACACTGTGCCCTCTCAGATTTTAACACTGTGCCCTCACAGAGTGAAACACAGTGCCCACACAGAGTGAAACACCGTGCCCTCACAGGGTGAAAAACCATACCCTCACAGAGTGATACTCAGTGCCCTCTCAGAGTGAAACACTGTGCCCTCACAGACTGAAACACCGTGCCCTCACAGAGTGAAACACTGTGCCCTTACGGAGTGAAGCACCATGCTCTCAGAGAGTGAAACACTGTGGCCCTATGCAGTGAAACATTTTGCCCTCACAGAATGAAACACCATGCCCTCACAGAGTGAAACACAGTGCCCACACAAGGTGAAACACCGTGCCCTCACAGAGTGAAACCCTGTGCCCTCACAGAGTGAAACACCGTGCCCTTACAGAGTGAAACACTGGGCCCTTAGGGAGTGAAACACTGTGCTCTCACAGAGTGAAACACTGTGCCCTTACGGTGTGAAACACTTTGCCCTCTCAGCTTGAAGCTCTGTGCCATTACGGAGTGAAACACTGTGCATCAAAGAGTGAAACACCGTGCCCTCTCAGTTGAAATACTGTGCCCATATGGAGTGAAACATCATTCCCTCTCTCAATGAAACACTCTGACCTTAGGGAGTGAAACACAGTGCCCTCTCTGATTCAAACACTGCGCCCTTACGGAGTGTATTACTTTGCCCACTCAGATTGTAACACTGTGCCCTCACAGAGTGAAACTCCATGCCCTCTCAGAGTGAAAAACCGTGCCCACACAGAGTGAAACACCGTGTCCTCTCAGAATGAAACACCGTCTCCTCTCAGAGTGAATCACCGTGCCCTCACAGAGTGAAACACCGTGTCCTCTCAGAGTGAAACTCCGTGTCCTCTCAGAGTGAAACGCCGTGCCCTCTCAGAGTGAAACAGCGTCACCTCACAGAGTGAAACACCGCGCCCTCACAGAGTGAAACACTTTGCCCTCTCAGCTTGTAGCACTCTGCCCTTACAGAGTGAAACACTGTGCACTCACAGAGTGAAAAACCATGCACTCACAGAGTGAAACTCCGTGCCCTCTCACAGTGAAACACTGTGCCCCCTCAGAGTGAAACACTGTGCCTTCACAGAGTGAAACACTGTGCCCTCTCAGAGTGAAACACCGTGCCTTCACAGAATGAAACACCGTGCCCTCACAAAGTGAAGCACCATGCCCTCACAGAGTGAAACACTGTGCCCTTACGGAGTGAAACATTGTGCCCTCTCAGATTGTAACACTGTGCCCTCACAGAGTGAAATACCGTGTCCTCACAGAATGAAACACCGTGTCCTCTCAGAGTGAAACACTGTGCCCTCTCAGATTGTAACACTGTGCCCTCACAGAGCGAAACACCGTGCCCTCACAGAGTGAAACGCCGTGACCTCACAGAGTGAAACCCCGTGCCCTCTCAGAGTGAAACAACGTGACCTCACAGAGTGAAACACCGTGCCCTCATAGTGTGAAACACTGTGCCCTCTCAGATTGTAACACTGTGCCCTCACAGAGTGAAACACTGTGCCCTCTCAGAGTGAAACACCGTGCCTTCACACAGTGAAACACCGTGCCCTCAAAAAGTGAAACACCGTGCTCTCCCAAAGTGAAACACTTTGCCCTCACAGAGTGAAACACTTTGCCCTCTCAGCTTTTAGCACTGTGCCCTTACGGAGTGAAACACTGTGCACTCACAGAGTGAAACACCGTGCCCTCTCACATTGAAATCCTTTGCCCATATGGAGTGAAACATCGTTCCCTCTCACAATGAAACACTCTGACCTTAGGGAGTGAAACACTCAGCCCTCGCTGATTCAAAAACTGCGCCCTTACGGAGTGAAAAACTTTGCCCTCTCAGATTGTAACACTGTGCCCTCACAGAGTGAAGCACCATGCCTTCACAGAGTGAAACACCGTGCCCTCACAGACTGAAACACCGTTCCCTCACAGACTGAAACACCGTGCCCTCAAAGAGTGAAACACTGTGCCCTCACAGAGTGAAACTCCGTGCCCTCACAGACTGAAACACCGTTCCCTCACAGACTGAAACACCGTGCCCTCAAAGAGTGAAACACCGTGCCATCTCAGAGTGAAACACCGCGCCCTCACAGAGTGAAACACAGTGCCCTCACAGAGTGAAACACCCTGCCCTCACAGAGTGAAAAACCATGCCCTCACAGAGTGAAACACCGTGCCCTCTCAGAGTGAAACACTGTGCCCCCTCAGAGTGAAACACTGTGCCCTCACAGAGTGAAACACTGTGCCCTCTCAGAGTGAAACACCGTGCCCTCACAGAGTGAAACTCCGTGCCCTCTCAGATTGAAACACTGTGCCCCCTCAGAGTGAAACACCGTGCCCTCACAGAGTGAAACACCGTGCCCTCACAGAGTGAAACACCGTGCCCTCACAGTGTGAAACACAGTGCCCTCACAGAGTGAAACTCCGTGCCCTCACAGACTGAAACACCGTGCCCTCACAAAGTGAAACACCGTGCCATCTCAGAGTGAAACACCGCGCCCTCACAGAGTGAAATACCATGTCCTCACAGAGTGAAACTCCGTGCCCTCTCAGAGTGAAACACTGTGCCCCCTCAGAGTGAAACACTGTGCCCTCACAGACTGAAACACTGTGCCCTCTCAGAGTGACACACCGTGCCTTCACAGAGTGAAACACCGTTCCCTCACAAAGTGAAACACCGCGCACTCCCAGAGTGAAACACTGTGCCCTTACGGAGTGAAGCACCATGCTCTCAGAGAGTGAAACACTGTGGCCCTATGCAGTGAAACATTTTGCCCTCACAGAATGAAACACCGTGCCCTCACAGAGTGAAACACAGTGCCCACACAAGGTGAAACACCGTGCGCTCACAGAGTGAAACCCTGTGCCCTCACAGAGTGAAACACCGTGCCCTTACAGAGTGAAACACTGGGCCCTTAGGGAGTGAAACACTGTGCTCTCACAGAGTGAAACACTGTGCCCTTACGGTGTGAAACACTTTGCCCTCTCAGCTTGAAGCTCTGTGCCATTACGGAGTGAAACACTGTGCATCAAAGAGTGAAACACCGTGCCCTCTCAGTTGAAATACTGTGCCCATATGGAGTGAAACATCATTCCCTCTCTCAATGAAACACTCTGACCTTAGGGAGTGAAACACAGTGCCCTCTCTGATTCAAACACTGCACCCTTACGGAGTGTATTACTTTGCCCACTCAGATTGTAACACTGTGCCCTCACAGAGTGAAACTCCATGCCCTCTCAGAGTGAAAAACCGTGCCCACACAGATTGAAACACCGTGTAATCTCAGAATGAAACACCGTCTCCTCTCAGAGTGAAACACCGTGCCCTCACAGAGTGAAACACCGTGTCCTCTCAGAGTGAAACTCCGTGTCCTCTCAAAGTGAAACACCATTCCCTCACAGAGTGAAACGCCGTGCCCTCTCAGAGTGAAACAGCGTCACCTCACAGAGTGAAACACTGCGCTCTCACAGAGTGAAACACTTTGCCCTCTCAGCTTGTAGCACTGTGCCCTGATGGAGTGAAACACTGTGCACTCACAGAGTGAAACACCGTGCCCTCTCACATTGAAATCCTGTGCCCATATGGAGTGAAACATCGTTCCCTCTCACAATGAAACACTCTGACCTTAGGGAGTGAAACACTCTGCACTCGCTGATTCAAACACTGCGCCCTTACGGAGTGAATCACTTTGCCCTCTCAGATTGTAACACTGTGCCCTCACAGAGTGAAGCACCATGCCCTCACAGAGTGAAACACTGTGCCCTTATGGAGTGAAATACTGTGCCCTCTCAGATTGTAACACTGTGCCCTCACAGAGTGAAGCACCTTGCCCACACAGAGTGAAAGACCATGTCCTCTCAGAGTGAAACACCGTGTCCTCTCAGAGTGAAACACCGTGCCCTCACAGAGTGAAACACCGTGCGCTCTACAGAGTGAAACAAAGTGCTCTCACAGAGTGAAACACCGTGACCTCACAGAGTGAAACACCGTGCCCTCACAAATTGAAACACCGTGCCCTCTCAGAGTGAAACAACGTGACCTCACAGATTGAAATACTGTGCCCATATGGAGTGAAACATCATTCCCTCTCTCAATGAAACACTCTGACCTTAGGGAGTGAAACACCGTGCCCTCTCTGATTCAAGCACTGCGCCCTTATGGAGTGGATTACTTTGCCCTCTCAGATTGTAACACTGTGCCCTCACAGAGTGAAACTGCATGCCCTCTCAGAGTGAAGCACCGTGCCCTCACAGAGTGAAACACCGTGCCCTCACAGAGTGAAACACCGTGCCCTCACAGAGTGAAACACTGTGCCCTCACAGAGTGAAACACCGTGCCCTCACAGAGTGAAACACCGTGCCCTCATAGTGTGAAACACTGTGCCCTCTCAGATTGTAACACTGTGCCCTCACAGAGTGAAACACTGTGCCCTCTCAGAGTGAAACACCGTGCCTTCACAGAGTGAAACACCGTGCCCTCACAAAGTGAAACACCGTGCTCTCCCAAAGTGAAACACTTTGCCCTCACAGAGTGAAACACTTTGCCCTCTCAGCTTTTAGCACTGTGCCCTTACGGAGTGAAACACTGTGCACTCACAGAGTGAAACACTGTGCCCTCTCACATTGAAATCCTGTGCCCATATGGAGTGAAACATCATTCCCTCTCTCAATGAAACACTCTGACCTTAAGGAGTGAAACACAGTGCCCTCTCTGATTCAAACACTGCGCCCTTACGGAGTGTATTACTTTGCCCACTCAGATTGTAACACTGTGCCCTCACAGAGTGAAACTCCATGCCCTCTCAGAGTGAAAAACCGTGCCCACACAGATTGAAACACCGTGTAATCTCAGAATGAAACACCGTCTCCTCTCAGAGTGAAACACCGTGCCCTCACAGAGTGAAACACCGTGTCCTCTCAGAGTGAAACTCCGTGTCCTCTCAAAGTGAAACACCATTCCCTCACAGAGTGAAACGCCTTGCCCTCTCAGAGTGAAACAGCGTCACCTCACAGAGTGAAACACTGCGCTCTCACAGAGTGAAACACTTTGCCCTCTCAGCTTGTAGCACTGTGCCCTGATGGAGTGAAACACTGTGCACTCACAGAGTGAAACACCGTGCCCTCTCACATTGAAATCCTGTGCCCATACGGAGTGAAACATCGTTCCCTCTCACAATGAAACACTCTGACCTTAGGGAGTGAAACACTCTGCACTCGCTGATTCAAACACTGCGCCCTTACGGAGTGAATCACTTTGCCCTCTCAGATTGTAACACTGTGCCCTCACAGAGTGAAGCACCATGCCCTCACAGAGTGAAACACTGTGCCCTTATGGAGTGAAATACTGTGCCCTCTCAGATTGTAACACTGTGCCCTCACAGAGTGAAGCACCATGCCCTCACAGAGTGAAACACTGTGCCCTTATGGAGTGAAATACTGTGCCCTCTCAGATTGTAACACTTTGCCCTCACAGAGTGAAACACTTTGCCCTCTCAGCTTTTAGCACTGTGCCCTTACGGAGTGAAACACTGTGCACTCACAGAGTGAAACACCGTGCCCTCTCACATTGAAATCCTTTGCCCATATGGAGTGAAACATCGTTCCCTCTCACAATGAAACACTCTGACCTTAGGGAGTGAAACACTCTGCCCTCGCTGATTCAAAAACTGCGCCCTTACGGAGTGAAAAACTTTGCCCTCTCAGATTGTAACACTGTGCCCTCACAGAGTGAAGCACCATGCCTTCACAGAGTGAAACACCATGCTCTCACAGTGTGAAACACTGTGCCCTCACAGAGTGAAACTCCGTGCCCTCACAGACTGAAACACCGTTCCCTCACAGACTGAAACACCGTGCCCTCAAAGAGTGAAACACCGTGCCATGTCAGAGTGAAACACCGCGCCCTCACAGAGTGAAACACAGTGCCCTCACAGAGTGAAAAACCATGCCCTCACAGAGTGAAACACCGTGCCCTCTCAGAGTGAAACACCGTGCCCCCTCAGAGTGAAACACTGTGCCCTCACAGAGTGAAACACTGTGCCCTCTCAGAGTGAAACACCGTGCCCTCACAGAGTGAAACTCCGTGCCCTCTCAGATTGAAACACTGTGCCCCCTCAGAGTGAAACACTGTGCCCTCACAGAGTGAAACACCGTGCCCTCACAGAGTGAAACACCGTGCCCTCACAGAGTGAAACACCGTGCCCTCACAGTGTGAAACACAGTGCCCTCACAGAGTGAAACTCCGTGCCCTCACAGACTGAAACACCGTGACCTCACAGAGTGAAACACCGTGCCATCTCAGAGTGAAACACCGCGCCCTCACAGAGTGAAACACAGTGCCCACACAAGGTGAAACACCGTGCCCTCACAGAGTGAAACCCTGTGCCCTCACAGAGTGAAACACCGTGCCCTTACAGAGTGAAACACTGGGCCCTTAGGGAGTGAAACACTGTGCTCTCACAGAGTGAAACACTGTGCCCTTACGGTGTGAAACACTTTGCCCTCTCAGCTTGAAGCTCTGTGCCATTACGGAGTGAAACACTGTGCATCAAAGAGTGAAACACCGTGCCCTCTCAGTTGAAATACTGTGCCCATATGGAGTGAAACATCATTCCCTCTCTCAATGAAACACTCTGACCTTAGGGAGTGAAACACAGTGCCCTCTCTGATTCAAACACTGCGCCCTTACGGAGTGTATTACTTTGCCCACTCAGATTGTAACACTGTGCCCTCACAGAGTGAAACTCCATGCCCTCTCAGAGTGAAAAACCGTGCCCACACAGATTGAAACACCGTGTAATCTCAGAATGAAACACCGTCTCCTCTCAGAGTGAATCACCGTGCCCTCACAGAGTGAAACACCGTGTCCTCTCAGAGTGAAACTCCGTGTCCTCTCAAAGTGAAACACCATTCCCTCACAGAGTGAAACGCCGTGCCCTCTCAGAGTGAAACAGCGTCACCTCACAGAGTGAAACACTGCGCTCTCACAGAGTGAAACACTTTGCCCTCTCAGCTTGTAGCACTGTGCCCTGATGGAGTGAAACACTGTGCACTCACAGAGTGAAACACCGTGCCCTCTCACATTGAAATCCTGTGCCCATACGGAGTGAAACATCGTTCCCTCTCACAATGAAACACTCTGACCTTAGGGAGTGAAACACTCTGCACTCGCTGATTCAAACACTGCGCCCTTACGGAGTGAATCACTTTGCCCTCTCAGATTGTAACACTGTGCCCTCACAGAGTGAAGCACCATGCCCTCACAGAGTGAAACACTGTGCCCTTATGGAGTGAAATACTGTGCCCTCTCAGATTGTAACACTGTGCCCTCACAGAGTGAAGCACCTTGCCCACACAGAGTGAAAGACCATGTCCTCTCAGAGTGAAACACCGTGTACCTCTCAGAGTGAAACACCGTGCCCTCACAGAGTGAAACACCGTGCGCTCTACAGAGTGAAACAAAGTGCTCTCACAGAGTGAAACACCGTGACCTCACAGAGTGAAACACCGTGCCCTCACAAATTGAAACACCGTGCCCTCTCAGAGTGAAACAACGTGACCTCACAGATTGAAATACTGTGCCCATATGGAGTGAAACATCATTCCCTCTCTCAATGAAACACTCTGACCTTAGGGAGTGAAACACCGTGCCCTCTCTGATTCAAGCACTGCGCCCTTATGGAGTGGATTACTTTGCCCTCTCAGATTGTAACACTGTGCCCTCACAGAGTGAAACTGCATGCCCTCTCAGAGTGAAGCACCGTGCCCTCACAGAGTGAAACACCGTGCCCTCACAGAGTGAAACACCGTGCCCTCACAGAGTGAAACACTGTGCCCTCACAGAGTGAAACACCGTGCCCTCACAGAGTGAAACACCGTGCCCTCATAGTGTGAAACACTGTGCCCTCTCAGATTGTAACACTGTGCCCTCACAGAGTGAAACACTGTGCCCTCTCAGAGTGAAACACCGTGCCTTCACAGAGTGAAACACCGTGCCCTCACAAAGTGAAACACCGTGCTCTCCCAAAGTGAAACACTTTGCCCTCACAGAGTGAAACACTTTGCCCTCTCAGCTTTTAGCACTGTGCCCTTACGGAGTGAAACACTGTGCACTCACAGAGTGAAACACTGTGCCCTCTCACATTGAAATCCTGTGCCCATATGGAGTGAAACATCATTCCCTCTCACAATGAAACACTCTGACCTTAGGGAGTGAAACACTCTGCCCTCGCTGATTCAAAAACTGCGCCCTTACGGAGTGAAAAACTTTGCCCTCTCAGATTGTAACACTGTGCCCTCACAGAGTGAAGCACCATGCCTTCACAGAGTGAAACACTGTGCCCTTACGAAGTGAAACACTGTGCCCTCTCAGATTTTAACACTGTGCCCTCACAGAGTGAAACACAGTGCCCACACAGAGTGAAACACCGTGCCCTCACAGGGTGAAAAACCATACCCTCACAGAGTGATACTCAGTGCCCTCTCAGAGTGAAACACTGTGCCCTCACAGACTGAAACACCGTGCCCTCACAGAGTGAAACACTGTGCCCTTACGGAGTGAAGCACCATGCTCTCAGAGAGTGAAACACTGTGGCCCTATGCAGTGAAACATTTTGCCCTCACAGAATGAAACACCATGCCCTCACAGAGTGAAACACAGTGCCCACACAAGGTGAAACACCGTGCCCTCACAGAGTGAAACCCTGTGCCCTCACAGAGTGAAACACCGTGCCCTTACAGAGTGAAACACTGGGCCCTTAGGGAGTGAAACACTGTGCTCTCACAGAGTGAAACACTGTGCCCTTACGGTGTGAAACACTTTGCCCTCTCAGCTTGAAGCTCTGTGCCATTACGGAGTGAAACACTGTGCATCAAAGAGTGAAACACCGTGCCCTCTCAGTTGAAATACTGTGCCCATATGGAGTGAAACATCATTCCCTCTCTCAATGAAACACTCTGACCTTAGGGAGTGAAACACAGTGCCCTCTCTGATTCAAACACTGCGCCCTTACGGAGTGTATTACTTTGCCCACTCAGATTGTAACACTGTGCCCTCACAGAGTGAAACTCCATGCCCTCTCAGAGTGAAAAACCGTGCCCACACAGAGTGAAACACCGTGTCCTCTCAGAATGAAACACCGTCTCCTCTCAGAGTGAATCACCGTGCCCTCACAGAGTGAAACACCGTGTCCTCTCAGAGTGAAACTCCGTGTCCTCTCAGAGTGAAACGCCGTGCCCTCTCAGAGTGAAACAGCGTCACCTCACAGAGTGAAACACCGCGCCCTCACAGAGTGAAACACTTTGCCCTCTCAGCTTGTAGCACTCTGCCCTTACAGAGTGAAACACTGTGCACTCACAGAGTGAAAAACCATGCACTCACAGAGTGAAACTCCGTGCCCTCTCACAGTGAAACACTGTGCCCCCTCAGAGTGAAACACTGTGCCTTCACAGAGTGAAACACTGTGCCCTCTCAGAGTGAAACACCGTGCCTTCACAGAATGAAACACCGTGCCCTCACAAAGTGAAGCACCATGCCCTCACAGAGTGAAACACTGTGCCCTTACGGAGTGAAACATTGTGCCCTCTCAGATTGTAACACTGTGCCCTCACAGAGTGAAATACCGTGTCCTCACAGAATGAAACACCGTGTCCTCTCAGAGTGAAACACTGTGCCCTCTCAGATTGTAACACTGTGCCCTCACAGAGCGAAACACCGTGCCCTCACAGAGTGAAACGCCGTGACCTCACAGAGTGAAACCCCGTGCCCTCTCAGAGTGAAACAACGTGACCTCACAGAGTGAAACACCGTGCCCTCATAGTGTGAAACACTGTGCCCTCTCAGATTGTAACACTGTGCCCTCACAGAGTGAAACACTGTGCCCTCTCAGAGTGAAACACCGTGCCTTCACACAGTGAAACACCGTGCCCTCAAAAAGTGAAACACCGTGCTCTCCCAAAGTGAAACACTTTGCCCTCACAGAGTGAAACACTTTGCCCTCTCAGCTTTTAGCACTGTGCCCTTACGGAGTGAAACACTGTGCACTCACAGAGTGAAACACCGTGCCCTCTCACATTGAAATCCTTTGCCCATATGGAGTGAAACATCGTTCCCTCTCACAATGAAACACTCTGACCTTAGGGAGTGAAACACTCAGCCCTCGCTGATTCAAAAACTGCGCCCTTACGGAGTGAAAAACTTTGCCCTCTCAGATTGTAACACTGTGCCCTCACAGAGTGAAGCACCATGCCTTCACAGAGTGAAACACCGTGCCCTCACAGACTGAAACACCGTTCCCTCACAGACTGAAACACCGTGCCCTCAAAGAGTGAAACACTGTGCCCTCACAGAGTGAAACTCCGTGCCCTCACAGACTGAAACACCGTTCCCTCACAGACTGAAACACCGTGCCCTCAAAGAGTGAAACACCGTGCCCTCACAGAGTGAAACACCGTGCCCTCACAGAGTGAAACACTGTGCCCTCACAGAGAGACAAACCATGCCCTCACAGAGTGAAAATCCATGCCCTCACAGAGTGAAACACCGTGCCCTCTCAGAGTGAAACTCCGTGCCCTCACAGTGTGAAACACCTTGCCCTCACAGAGTGAAACACCGTGCCCTCTCAGAGTGAAACACCGTGCCCTCACAGAGTGAAACTCCGTGCCCTCTCAGATTGAAACACTGTGCCCCCTCAGAGTGAAACACCGTGCCCTCACAGAGTGAAACACCGTGCCCTCACAGAGTGAAACTCCGTGCCCTCACAGTGTGAAAAACAGTGCCCTCACAGAGTGAAACTCCGTGCCCTCACAGACTGAAACACCGTGCCCTCACAAAGTGAAACACCGTGCCATCTCAGAGTGAAACACCGCGCCCTCACAGAGTGAAATACCATGTCCTCACAGAGTGAAACTCCGTGCCCTCTCAGAGTGAAACACTGTGCCCCCTCAGAGTGAAACACTGTGCCCTCACAGACTGAAACACTGTGCCCTCTCAGAGTGACACACCGTGCCTTCACAGAGTGAAACACCGTTCCCTCACAAAGTGAAACACCGCGCACTCCCAGAGTGAAACACTGTGCCCTTACGGAGTGAAGCACCATGCTCTCAGAGAGTGAAACACTGTGGCCCTATGCAGTGAAACATTTTGCCCTCACAGAATGAAACACCGTGCCCTCACAGAGTGAAACACAGTGCCCACACAAGGTGAAACACCGTGCGCTCACAGAGTGAAACCCTGTGCCCTCACAGAGTGAAACACCGTGCCCTTACAGAGTGAAACACTGGGCCCTTAGGGAGTGAAACACTGTGCTCTCACAGAGTGAAACACTGTGCCCTTACGGTGTGAAACACTTTGCCCTCTCAGCTTGAAGCTCTGTGCCATTACGGAGTGAAACACTGTGCATCAAAGAGTGAAACACCGTGCCCTCTCAGTTGAAATACTGTGCCCATATGGAGTGAAACATCATTCCCTCTCTCAATGAAACACTCTGACCTTAGGGAGTGAAACACAGTGCCCTCTCTGATTCAAACACTGCACCCTTACGGAGTGTATTACTTTGCCCACTCAGATTGTAACACTGTGCCCTCACAGAGTGAAACTCCATGCCCTCTCAGAGTGAAAAACCGTGCCCACACAGATTGAAACACCGTGTAATCTCAGAATGAAACACCGTCTCCTCTCAGAGTGAATCACCGTGCCCTCACAGAGTGAAACACCGTGTCCTCTCAGAGTGAAACTCCGTGTCCTCTCAAAGTGAAACACCATTCCCTCACAGAGTGAAACGCCGTGCCCTCTCAGAGTGAAACAGCGTCACCTCACAGAGTGAAACACTGCGCTCTCACAGAGTGAAACACTTTGCCCTCTCAGCTTGTAGCACTGTGCCCTGATGGAGTGAAACACTGTGCACTCACAGAGTGAAACACCGTGCCCTCTCACATTGAAATCCTGTGCCCATATGGAGTGAAACATCGTTCCCTCTCACAATGAAACACTCTGACCTTAGGGAGTGAAACACTCTGCACTCGCTGATTCAAACACTGCGCCCTTACGGAGTGAATCACTTTGCCCTCTCAGATTGTAACACTGTGCCCTCACAGAGTGAAGCACCATGCCCTCACAGAGTGAAACACTGTGCCCTTATGGAGTGAAATACTGTGCCCTCTCAGATTGTAACACTGTGCCCTCACAGAGTGAAGCACCTTGCCCACACAGAGTGAAAGACCATGTCCTCTCAGAGTGAAACACCGTGTCCTCTCAGAGTGAAACACCGTGCCCTCACAGAGTGAAACACCGTGCGCTCTACAGAGTGAAACAAAGTGCTCTCACAGAGTGAAACACCGTGACCTCACAGAGTGAAACACCGTGCCCTCACAAATTGAAACACCGTGCCCTCTCAGAGTGAAACAACGTGACCTCACAGATTGAAATACTGTGCCCATATGGAGTGAAACATCATTCCCTCTCTCAATGAAACACTCTGACCTTAGGGAGTGAAACACCGTGCCCTCTCTGATTCAAGCACTGCGCCCTTATGGAGTGGATTACTTTGCCCTCTCAGATTGTAACACTGTGCCCTCACAGAGTGAAACTGCGTGCCATCTCAGAGTTACGCACCGTGCCCTCACAAAGTGAAACACCGTGCTCTCCCAGAGTGAAACACCGTGCCCTCACAGAGTGAAACACTGTGCCCTCACAGAGTGAAACACCGTGCCCTCACAGAGTGAAACACCGTGCCCTCATAGTGTGAAACACTGTGCCCTCTCAGATTGTAACACTGTGCCCTCACAGAGTGAAACACTGTGCCCTCTCAGAGTGAAACACCGTGCCTTCACAGAGTGAAACACCGTGCCCTCACAAAGTGAAACACCGTGCTCTCCCAAAGTGAAACACTTTGCCCTCACAGAGTGAAACACTTTGCCCTCTCAGCTTTTAGCACTGTGCCCTTACGGAGTGAAACACTGTGCACTCACAGAGTGAAACACTGTGCCCTCTCACATTGAAATCCTGTGCCCATATGGAGTGAAACATCATTCCCTCTCACAATGAAACACTCTGACCTTAGGGAGTGAAACACTCTGCCCTCGCTGATTCAAAAACTGCGCCCTTACGGAGTGAAAAACTTTGCCCTCTCAGATTGTAACACTGTGCCCTCACAGAGTGAAGCACCATGCCTTCACAGAGTGAAACACTGTGCCCTTACGAAGTGAAACACTGTGCCCTCTCAGATTTTAACACTGTGCCCTCACAGAGTGAAACACAGTGCCCACACAGAGTGAAACAACGTGCCCTCACAGGGTGAAAAACCATACCCTCACAGAGTGATACTCAGTGCCCTCTCAGAGTGAAACACTGTGCCCTCACAGACTGAAACACCGTGCCCTCACAGAGTGAAACACTGTGCCATCTCAGAGTGAAACACCGCGCCCTCACAGAGTGAAACACAGTGCCCTCACAGAGTGAAAAACCATGCCCTCAAAAGGTGAAAAACCATGCCCTCACAGAGTGAAACTCCTTGCCCTCACAGACTGAAACACCGTGCCCTCACAGTCTGAAACACCGTGCATTCACAGAGTGAAACACCGTGCCATCTCAGAGTGAAACAGCGCGCCCTCACAGAGTGAAACACAGTGCCATCACAGAGTGAAACACCGTGCCCTCACAGAGTGAAAAACCATGCCCTCACAGAGTTAAACTCCGTGCCCTGTCAGATTGAAACACTGTGCCCCCTCAGAGTGAAACACTGTGCCCTCACAGAGTGAAACACCGTGCCCTCACAAAGTGAAACACCGTGCTCTCCCAGAGTGAAACACCGTGCCTTCACAGAGTGAAACACTTTGCCCTCTCAGCTTGTAGCACTGTGCCCTTACGGAGTGAAACACTGTGCACTCACAGAGTGAACCACCGTGCCCTCTCGGATTGAAATCCTGTGCCCATATGGAGTGAAACATCGTTCCCTCTCACAATGAAACACTCTGACCTTAGGGAGTGAAACACCGTGCCCTCTCTGATTGAAACACTGCACCCTTACGGAGTGAATCATTTTGACCTCTCAGATTGTAACACTGTGCCCTCACAGAGTGAAGCACCATGCCCTCACAGAGTGAAACACCGTGCCCTCACAGAGTGAAACACTGTGCCATCTCAGAGTGAAACACCGTGCCCTCACAGTGTGAAACACTGTGCCCTCACAGAGTGAAACTCCGTGCCCTCACAGACTGAAACACCGTTCCCTCACAGACTGAAACAACGTGCCCTCACAGAGTGAAACACCGTGCATCTCAGAGTGAAACACCGCGCCCTCACAGAGTGAAACACAGTGCCCTCACAGAGTGAAAAACCGTGCCCTCACAGAGTGAAAAACCATGCCCTAACAGAGTGAAACACCGCGCCCTCACAGAGTGAAACACTGTGACCTCACAGAGTGAAACACCGTGCCCTCACAGAGTGAAACACTGTGCCATCTCAGAGTGAAACACCGTGCCCTCACAGAGTGAAACACAGTGCCCTCACAGAGTGAAACACCGTGCCCTAAAAGCGTGAAAAACTATGCCCTCACAGAGTGAAACTCCGTGCCCTCAAGACAGAAACACCGTGCATTCACAGAGTGAAACACCGTGCCCTCACAGAGCGAAAAACCATGCCCTCACAGAGTTAAACTCCGTGCCATCTCAGAGTGAAACCCTGTGCCCCCTCAGAGTGAAACACCGTGCCTTCACAGAGTGAAACACTTTGCCCTCTCAGCTTGTAGCACTGTGCCCTTACGGAGTGAAACACTGTGCACTCACAGAGTGAAACACCGTGCCCTCTCGGATTGAAATCCTGTGCCCATATGGAGTGAAACATCGTTCCCTCTCAAAATGAGACACTCTGACCATAGGGAGTGAAACACCGTGCCCTCTCTGATTGAAACACTGCGCCTTTACGGAGTGAATCACATTGCCCTCTCAAATTGTAACACTGTGTCCTCACAGAGTGAAGCACCATGCCCTCACAGAGTGAAAGACTGTGCCCTTAGGGAGTGAAAAATTGTGCCCTCTCAGATTATAACACTGTGCCCTCACAGAGTGAAGCACCGTGCCCACACATTGTGAAACACCGTGTCCTCTCAGAGTGAAACACCGTGCCATCACAGAGTGAAACACCGTGCGCTCTCAGAGTGAAACAAAGTGCATCACAGAGTGAAACACCGTGCCCTCACAGATTGAAACACCGTGACCTCTCAGAGTGAAATGCCGTGACCTCTCAGAGTGAAATACCGTGCCCTCTCAGAGTGAAACATCGTTCCCTCTCACAATGAAACACTCTGACCTTAGGGAGTGAAACACTCTGCCCTCGCTGATTCAAAAACTGCGCCCTTACGGAGTGAAAAACTTTGCCCTCTCAGATTGTAACACTGTGCCCTCACAGAGTGAAGCACCATGCCTTCACAGAGTGAAACACCGTGCCCTCACAGACTGAAACACCGTTCCCCTCACAGACTGAAACACCGTGCCCTCAAAGAGTGAAACACTGTGCCCTCACAGAGTGAAACTCCGTGCCCTCACAGACTGAAACACCGTTCCCTCACAGACTGAAACACCGTGCCCTCAAAGAGTGAAACACCGTGCCATCTCAGAGTGAAACACCGCGCCCTCACAGAGTGAAACACAGTGCCCTCACAGAGTGAAACACCCTGCCCTCACAGAGTGAAAAACCATGCCCTCACAGAGTGAAACACCGTGCCCTCTCAGAGTGAAACACTGTGCCCCCTCAGAGTGAAACACTGTGCCCTCACAGAGTGAAACACTGTGCCCTCTCAGAGTGAAACACCGTGCCCTCACAGAGTGAAACTCCGTGCCCTCTCAGATTGAAACACTGTGCCCCCTCAGAGTGAAACACCGTGCCCTCACAGAGTGAAACACCGTGCCCTCACAGAGTGAAACACCGTGCCCTCACAGTGTGAAACACAGTGCCCTCACAGAGTGAAACTCCGTGCCCTCACAGACTGAAACACCGTGCCCTCACAGAGTGAAACACCGTGCCATCTCAGAGTGAAACACCGCGCCCTCACAGAGTGAAATACCATGTCCTCACAGAGTGAAACTCCGTGCCCTCTCAGAGTGAAACACTGTGCCCCCTCAGAGTGAAACACTGTGCCCTCACAGACTGAAACACTGTGCCCTCTCAGAGTGACACACCGTGCCTTCACAGAGTGAAACACCGTTCCCTCACAAAGTGAAACACCGCGCACTCCCAGAGTGAAACACTGTGCCCTTACGGAGTGAAGCACCATGCTCTCAGAGAGTGAAACACTGTGGCCCTATGCAGTGAAACATTTTGCCCTCACAGAATGAAACACCGTGCCCTCACAGAGTGAAACACAGTGCCCACACAAGGTGAAACACCGTGCGCTCACAGAGTGAAACCCTGTGCCCTCACAGAGTGAAACACCGTGCCCTTACAGAGTGAAACACTGGGCCCTTAGGGAGTGAAACACTGTGCTCTCACAGAGTGAAACACTGTGCCCTTACGGTGTGAAACACTTTGCCCTCTCAGCTTGAAGCTCTGTGCCATTACGGAGTGAAACACTGTGCATCAAAGAGTGAAACACCGTGCCCTCTCAGTTGAAATACTGTGCCCATATGGAGTGAAACATCATTCCCTCTCTCAATGAAACACTCTGACCTTAGGGAGTGAAACACAGTGCCCTCTCTGATTCAAACACTGCGCCCTTACGGAGTGTATTACTTTGCCCACTCAGATTGTAACACTGTGCCCTCACAGAGTGAAACTCCATGCCCTCTCAGAGTGAAAAACCGTGCCCACACAGATTGAAACACCGTGTAATCTCAGAATGAAACACCGTCTCCTCTCAGAGTGAAACACCGTGCCCTCACAGAGTGAAACACCGTGTCCTCTCAGAGTGAAACTCCGTGTCCTCTCAAAGTGAAACACCATTCCCTCACAGAGTGAAACGCCTTGCCCTCACAGACTGAAACACCGTGCCCTCACAGACTGAAACACCGTGCATTCACAGAGTGAAACACCGTGCCATCTCAGAGTGAAACAGCGCGCCCTCACAGAGTGAAACACAGTGCCATCACAGAGTGAAACACCGTGCCCTCACAGAGTGAAAAACCATGCCCTCACAGAGTTAAACTCCGTGCCCTGTCAGATTGAAACACTGTGCCCCCTCAGAGTGAAACACTGTGCCCTCACAGAGTGAAACACCGTGCCCTCACAAAGTGAAACACCGTGCTCTCCCAGAGTGAAACACCGTGCCTTCACAGAGTGAAACACTTTGCCCTCTCAGCTTGTAGCACTGTGCCCTTACGGAGTGAAACACTGTGCACTCACAGAGTGAACCACCGTGCCCTCTCGGATTGAAATCCTGTGCCCATATGGAGTGAAACATCGTTCCCTCTCACAATGAAACACTCTGACCTTAGGGAGTGAAACACCGTGCCCTCTCTGATTGAAACACTGCACCCTTACGGAGTGAATCATTTTGACCTCTCAGATTGTAACACTGTGCCCTCACAGAGTGAAGCACCATGCCCTCACAGAGTGAAACACCGTGCCCTCACAGAGTGAAACACTGTGCCATCTCAGAGTGAAACACCGTGCCCTCACAGTGTGAAACACTGTGCCCTCACAGAGTGAAACTCCGTGCCCTCACAGACTGAAACACCGTTCCCTCACAGACTGAAACAACGTGCCCTCACAGAGTGAAACACCGTGCATCTCAGAGTGAAACACCGCGCCCTCACAGAGTGAAACACAGTGCCCTCACAGAGTGAAAAACCGTGCCCTCACAGAGTGAAAAACCATGCCCTAACAGAGTGAAACACCGCGCCCTCACAGAGTGAAACACTGTGACCTCACAGAGTGAAACACCGTGCCCTCACAGAGTGAAACACTGTGCCATCTCAGAGTGAAACACCGTGCCCTCACAGAGTGAAACACAGTGCCCTCACAGAGTGAAACACCGTGCCCTAAAAGCGTGAAAAACTATGCCCTCACAGAGTGAAACTCCGTGCCCTCAAGACAGAAACACCGTGCATTCACAGAGTGAAACACCGTGCCCTCACAGAGCGAAAAACCATGCCCTCACAGAGTTAAACTCCGTGCCATCTCAGAGTGAAACCCTGTGCCCCCCTCAGAGTGAAACATCGTGCCTTCACAGAGTGAAACACTTTGCCCTCTCAGCTTGTAGCACTGTGCCCTTACGGAGTGAAACACTGTGCACTCACAGAGTGAAACACCGTGCCCTCTCGGATTGAAATCCTGTGCCCATATGGAGTGAAACATCGTTCCCTCTTAAAATGAGACACTCTGACCATAGGGAGTGAAACACCGTGCCCTCTCTGATTGAAACACTGCGCCTTTACGGAGTGAATCACATTGCCCTCTCAAATTGTAACACTGTGTCCTCACAGAGTGAAGCACCATGCCCTCACAGAGTGAAAGACTGTGCCCTTAGGGAGTGAAAAATTGTGCCCTCTCAGATTATAACACTGTGCCCTCACAGAGTGAAGCACCGTGCCCACACATTGTGAAACACCGTGTCCTCTCAGAGTGAAACACCGTGCCATCACAGAGTGAAACACCGTGCGCTCTCAGAGTGAAACAACGTGCATCACAGAGTGAAACACCGTGCCCTCACAGATTGAAACACCGTGACCTCTCAGAGTGAAATGCCGTGACCTCTCAGAGTGAAATACCGTGCCCTCTCAGAGTGAAACATCGTTCCCTCTCTCAATGAAACACTCTGACCTTAGGGAGTGAAAAACCGTGCCCTCTCTGATTCAAACACTGCGCCCTTACGGAGTGTATTACTTTGCCCTCTCAGACTATAACACTGTGCCCTCACAGAGTGAAACTCCATGCCCTCACAGAGTGAAACACCGTGCCCTCACAGGGTGAAAAACCATACCCTCACAGAGTGATACTCAGTGCCCTCTCAGAGTGAAACACTGTGCCCTCACAGACTGAAACACCGTGCCCTCACAGAGTGAAACACTGTGCCATCTCAGAGTGAAACACCGCGCCCTCACAGAGTGAAACACAGTGCCCTCACAGAGTGAAAAACCATGCCCTCAAAGGGTGAAAAACCATGCCCTCACAGAGTGAAACTCCTTGCCCTCACAGACTGAAACACCGTGCCCTCACAGACTGAAACACCGTGCATTCACAGAGTGAAACACCGTGCCATCTCAGAGTGAAACAACGCGCCCTCACAGAGTGAAACACAGTGCCATCACAGAGTGAAACACCGTGCCCTCACAGAGTGAAAAACCATGCCCTCACAGAGTTAAACTCCGTGCCCTGTCAGATTGAAACACTGTGCCCCCTCAGAGTGAAACACTGTGCCCTCACAGAGTGAAACACCGTGCCCTCACAAAGTGAAACACCGTGCTCTCCCAGAGTGAAACACCGTGCCTTCACAGAGTGAAACACTTTGCCCTCTCAGCTTGTAGCACTGTGCCCTTACGGAGTGAAACACTGTGCACTCACAGAGTGAACCACCGTGCCCTCTCAGATTGAAATCCTGTGCCCATATGGAGTGAAACATCGTTCCCTCTCACAATGAAACACTCTGACCTTAGGGAGTGAAACACCGTGCCCTCTCTGATTGAAACACTGCACCCTTACGGAGTGAATCACTTTGCCCTCTCAGATTGTAACACTGTGCCCTCACAGAGTGAAGCACCATGCCCTCACAGAGTGAAACACTGTGCCCTCTTAGTGTGAAACACTGTGCCCTCACAGAGTGAAACTCCGTGCCCTCACAGACTGAAACACCGTTCCCTCACAGACTGAAACAACGTGCCCTCACAGAGTGAAACACCGGGCCATCTCAGAGTGAAACACCGCGCCCTCACAGAGTGAAACACAGTGCCCTCACAGAGTGAAAAACCGTGCCCTCACAGAGTGAAAAACCATGCCCTAATAGAGTGAAACTCCGTGACCTCTCAGAGTGAAACACTGTGCCCTCACAGAGTGAAACACCGTGCCCTCACAGAGTGAAACACTGTGCCATCTCAGAGTGAAACACCGTGCGCTCACAGAGTGAAACACAGTGCCCTCACAGAGTGAAACACCGTGCCCTAAAAGAGTGAAAAACTATGCCCTCACAGAGTGAAACTCCGTGCCCTCAAGACAGAAACACCGTGCATTCACAGAGTGAAACACCGTGCCCTCACAGAGCGAAAAACCATGCCCTCACAGAGTTAAACTCCATGCCCTCTCAGAGTGAAACCCTGTGCCCCCTCAGAGTGAAACACCGTGCCTTCACAGAGTGAAACACTTTGCCCTCTCAGCTTGTAGCACAGTGCCCTTACGGAGTGAAACACTGTGCACTCACAGAGTGAAATACCGTGCCCTCTCGGATTGAAATCCTGTGCCCATATGGAGTGAAACATCGTTCCCTCTCAAAATGAGACACTCTGACCATAGGGAGTGAAACACCGTGCCCTCTCTGATTGAAACACTGCGCCTTTACGGAGTAAATCACTTTGCCCTCTCAAATTGTAACACTGTGTCCTCACAGAGTGAAGCACCATGCCCTCACAGAGTGAAAGACTGTGCCCTTAGGGAGTGAAAAACTGTGCCCTCTCAGATTATAACACTGTGCCCTCACAGAGTGAAGCACCGTGCCCACACATTGTGAAACACCGTGTCCTCTCAGAGTGAAACACCGTGCCATCACAGAGTGAAACACCGTGCGCTCTCAGAGTGAAACAACGTGCATCACAGAGTGAAACACCGTGCCCTCACAGATTGAAACACCGTGACCTCTCAGAGTGAAATGCCGTGACCTCTCAGAGTGAAATACCGTGCCCTCTCAGAGTGAAACATCGTTCCCTCTCTCAATGAAACACTCTGACCTTAGGGAGTGAAACACCGTGCCCTCTCTGATTCAAACACTGCGCCCTTACGGAGTGTATTACTTTGCCCTCTCAGACTATAACACTGTGCCCTCACAGAGTGAAACTCCATGCCCTCACAGAGTGAAACACCGTGCCCTCACAGGGTGAAAAACCATACCCTCACAGAGTGATACTCAGTGCCCTCTCAGAGTGAAACACTGTGCCCTCACAGACTGAAACACCGTGCCCTCACAGAGTGAAACACTGTGCCATCTCAGAGTGAAACACCGCGCCCTCACAGAGTGAAACACAGTGCCCTCACAGAGTGAAAAACCATGCCCTCAAAGGGTGAAAAACCATGCCCTCACAGAGTGAAACTCCTTGCCCTCACAGACTGAAACACCGTGCCCTCACAGACTGAAACACCGTGCATTCACAGAGTGAAACACCGTGCCATCTCAGAGTGAAACAACGCGCCCTCACAGAGTGAAACACAGTGCCATCACAGAGTGAAACACCGTGCCCTCACAGAGTGAAAAACCATGCCCTCACAGAGTTAAACTCCGTGCCCTGTCAGATTGAAACACTGTGCCCCCTCAGAGTGAAACACTGTGCCCTCACAGAGTGAAACACCGTGCCCTCACAAAGTGAAACACCGTGCTCTCCCAGAGTGAAACACCGTGCCTTCACAGAGTGAAACACTTTGCCCTCTCAGCTTGTAGCACTGTGCCCTTACGGAGTGAAACACTGTGCACTCACAGAGTGAACCACCGTGCCCTCTCGGATTGAAATCCTGTGCCCATATGGAGTGAAACATCGTTCCCTCTCACAATGAAACACTCTGACCTTAGGGAGTGAAACACCGTGCCCTCTCTGATTGAAACACTGCACCCTTACGGAGTGAATCACTTTGCCCTCTCAGATTGTAACACTGTGCCCTCACAGAGTGAAGCACCATGCCCTCACAGAGTGAAACACTGTGCCCTCTTAGTGTGAAACACTGTGCCCTCACAGAGTGAAACTCCGTGCCCTCACAGACTGAAACACCGTTCCCTCACAGACTGAAACAACGTGCCCTCACAGAGTGAAACACCGTGCCATCTCAGAGTGAAACACCGCGCCCTCACAGAGTGAAACACAGTGCCCTCACAGAGTGAAAAACCGTGCCCTCACAGAGTGAAAAACCATGCCCTAATAGAGTGAAACTCCGTGACCTCTCAGAGTGAAACACTGTGCCCTCACAGAGTGAAACACCGTGCCCTCACAGAGTGAAACACTGTGCCATCTCAGAGTGAAACACCGTGCGCTCACAGAGTGAAACACAGTGCCCTCACAGAGTGAAACACCGTGCCCTAAAAGAGTGAAAAACTATGCCCTCACAGAGTGAAACTCCGTGCCCTCAAGACAGAAACACCGTGCATTCACAGAGTGAAACACCGTGCCCTCACAGAGCGAAAAACCATGCCCTCACAGAGTTAAACTCCGTGCCCTCTCAGAGTGAAACCCTGTGCCCCCTCAGACTGAAACACCGTGCCTTCACAGAGTGAAACACTTTGCCCTCTCAGCTTGTAGCACTGTGCCCTTACGGAGTGAAACACTGTGCACTCACAGAGTGAAATACCGTGCCCTCTCGGATTGAAATCCTGTGCCCATATGGAATGAAACATCGTTCCCTCTCAAAATGAGACACTCTGACCTTAGGGAGTGAAACACCGTGCCCTCTCTGATTGAAACACTGCGCCTTTACGGAGTGAATCACTTTGCCCTCTCAGATTGTAACACTGTGCCCTCACAGAGTGAAGCACCGTGCCCGCACAGAGTGAAACACCGTGTCCTCTGTGAATGAAACACCGTCTCCTCTCAGAGTGAAACACTGTGCCCTCACAGAGTGAAACACCGTGTCCTCTCAGAGTGAAACACCATGCCCTCACAGAGTGAAACACCGTGCCCTCTCAGAGTGAAACAACATGCCCTCACAGAGTTAAACACCATGACCTCACAGAGTGAAACACCATGCCCTCACAGATTGAAACACCATGCCGTCTCAGAGTGAAACGCAGTGCCCTCTCAGAGTGAAACACCGTGACCTCTCAGATTGAAGTACTGTGCCCATATGGAGTGAAACATCGTTCCCTCTCTCAATGAAACACTCTGACCTTAGGGAGTGAAACACCGTGCCCTCACAGAGTGAAACACCGCGCTCTCACAGTGTGAAACACTGTGCCCTCACAGAGTGAAACTCCGTGCCCTCACAGACTGAAACACCGTTCCCTCACAGACTGAAACACCGTGCCCTCAAAGAGTGAAACACCGTGCCATCTCAGAGTGAAACACCGCGCCCTCACAGAGTGAAACACAGTGCCCTCACAGAGTGAAACACCCTGCCCTCACAGAGTGAGAAACCATGCCCTCACAGATTGAAACACCGTGTCCTCTCAGAATGAAACACCGTGTCCTCTCAGAGTGAAACATCGTGCCCTCACAGAGTGAAACACCGTGTCCTCTCAGAGTGAAACTCCGTGCCCTCACAGAGTGAAACACCGTGCCCTCTCAGAGTGAAACAACGTGCCCTCACAGAGTGAAACACCGTGACCTCACAGAGTGAAACACCGTGCCCTCACAGAGTGAAACACCATGCCATCTCAGAGTGAAACGCAGTGCCCTCTCAGAGTGAAATACCGTAACCTCTCAGATTGAAATACTGTGCCCATATGGAGTGAAACATCGTTCCCTCTCTCAATGAAACACTCTGACCTTAGGGAGTGAAACACCGTGCCCTCATAGAGTGAAACACTGTGCCCTCTCAGATTGTAACACTGTGCCCTCACAGAGTGAAACACTGTGCCCTCTCAGAGTGAAACACCGTGCCTTCACAGAGTGAAACACCGTACCCTCACAAAGTGAAACACCGTGCTCTCCCAAAGTGAAACACTTTGCCCTCACAGAGTGAAACACTTTGCCCTCTCAGCTTTTAGCACTTTGCCCTTACGGAGTGAAACACTGTCCACTCACAGAATGAAACACCGTGCCCTCTCACATTGAAATCCTGTGCCCATATGGAGTGAAACATCATTCCCTCTCACAATGAAACACTCTGCCCTCGCTGATTCAAAAACTGCGCCCTTACGGAGTGAAAAACTTTGCCCTCTCATATTGTAACTCTGTGCCCTCACAGAGTGAAGCACCATGCCTTCACAGAGTGAAACACTGTGCCCTTACGTAGTGAAACACTGTGCCCTATCAGATTGTAACACTGTGCCCTCACAGAGTGAAGCACCGTGCCCACAGAGAGTGAAACACCGTGTCCTCTCAGAGTGAAACTCCGTGCCCTCACAGAGTGAAACACCGTGCCCTCTCAGAGTGAAACAACGTGCCCTCACAGAGTGAAACACCGTGCCCTCACAGAGTGAAACACCGTGCCCTCTTAGAGTGAAACACTGTGCCCTCTCAGATTGCAACACTGTGCCCTCACAGAGTGAAACGCTGTGCCCTCTCAGAGTGAAACACCATGCCTTCACAGAGTGAAACACCGTGCCCTCACAAAGTGAAACACCGTGCTCTCCCAAAGTGAAACACTTTGCCCTCACAGAGTGAAACACCGTGCACTCACAGAGTGAAACACCGTGCCCTCTCGGATTGAAATCCTGTGCCCATATGGATTCAAACATCGTTCCCTCTCACAATGAAACACTCTGACCTTAGGGAGTGAAACACCGTGCCATCTCTGATTCAAAAACTGCGCCCTTACGGAGTGAATCACTTTGCCCTCTCAGATTGTAACACTTTGCCCTCACAGAGTGAAGCACCATGCCCTCACAGAGTGAAACACTGTGCCCTTACGGAGTGAAACACTGTGCCCTCTCAGATTGTAACACTGTGCCCTCACAGAGTGAAACACCATGCCCTCACAGAATGAAACACCGTGTCCTCTCAGAGTGAAACAACGTGTCCTCTCAGAGTGAAACACCGTGCCCTCACAGAGTGAAACACCGTGCACTCATAGAGTGAAACACTGTGCCCTCTCAGATTGTAACACTGTGCCCTCACAGAGTGAAGCACCTTGCCCACACAGAGTGAAAGACCATGTCCTCTCAGAGTGAAACACCGTGTCCTCTCAGAGTGAAACACCGTGCCCTCACAGAGTGAAACACCGTGTGCTCTCAGAGTGAAACAACGTGCTCTCACAGAGTGAAACACCGTGCCCTCACAGAGTGAAACACCGTGCCCTCATAGAGTGAAACACTGTGCCCTCTCAGATTGTAACACTGTGCCCTCACAGAGTGAAACACCGTGCCCTCACAGAGTGAAACGCCGTGCCCTCTCAGAGTGAAACGCCGTGCCCTCTCAGAGTGAAACAACGTGACCTCACAGAGTGAAACACCGTGCCCTCATAGTGTGAAACACTGTGCCCTCTCAGATTGTAACACTGTGCCCTCACAGAGTGAAACACTGTGCCCTCTCAGAGTGAAACACCGTGCCTTCACAGAGTGAAACACCGTGCCTTCACAAAGTGAAACACCGTGCTCTCCCAAAGTGAAACACTTTGCCCTCACAGAGTGAAACACTTTGCCCTCTCAGCTTTTAGCACTGTGCCCTTACGGAGTGAAACACTGTGCACTCACAGAGTGAAACACCGTGCCCTCTCACATTGAAATCCTGCGCCCATATGGAGTGAAACATCATTCCCTCTCACAATGAAACACTCTGACCTTAGGGAGTGAAACACTCTGCCCTCGCTGATTCAAAAACAGCGCCCTTACGGAGTGAAAAACTTTGCCCCCTCAGATTGTAACACTGTGCCCTCACAGAGTGAATCACCTTGCCTTCACAGAGTGAAACATTGTGCCCTTACGGAGTGAAACACTGTGCCCTCTCAGATTTTAACACTGTGCCCTCACAGAGTGAAGCACCGTGCCCGCACAGAGTGAAACACCGTGTCCTCTGTGAATGAAACACCGTCTCCTCTCAGATTGCAACACTGTGCCCTCACAGAGTGAAACACTGTGCCCTCTCAGAGAGAAACACCGTGCCTTCACAGAGTGAAACGCCGTGCCCTCACAAAGTGAAACACCGTGCTCTCCCAAAGTGAAACACTTTGCCCTCACAGAGTGAAACACCGTGCACTCACAGAGTGAAACACCGTGCCCTCTCGGATTGAAATCCTGTGCCCATATGGATTCAAACATCGTTCCCTCTCACAATGAAACACTCTGACCTTAGGGCGTGAAACACCGTGCCATCTCTGATTCAAAAACTGCGCCCTTACGGAGTGAATCACTTTGCCCTCTCAGATTGTAACACTGTGCCCTCACAGAGTGAAGCACCATGCGCTCACAGAGTGAAACACTGTGCCCTTACGGAGTGAAACACTGTGCCCTCTCAGATTGTAACACTGTGCCCTCACAGAGTGAAACACCATGCCCTCACAGAATGAAACACCGTGTCCTCTCAGAGTGAAACAACGTGTCCTCTCAGAGTGAAACACCGTGCCCTCACAGAGTGAAACACCGTGCACTCATAGAGTGAAGACTGTGCCCTCTCAGATTGTAACACTGTGCCCTCACAGAGTGAAGCACCTTGCCCACACAGAGTGAAAGACCATGTCCTCTCAGAGTGAAACTCCGTGTCCTCTCAGAGTGAAACACCGTGCCCTCACAGAGTGAAACACCGTGTGCTCTCAGAGTGAAACAACGTGCTCTCACAGAGTGAAACACCGTGCCCTCACAGAGTGAAACACCGTGCCCTCATAGAGTGAAACACTGTGCCCTCTCAGATTGTAACACTGTGCCCTCACAGAGTGAAACACCGTGCCCTCACAGAGTGAAACGCCGTGCCCTCTCAGAGTGAAACGCCGTGCCCTCTCAGAGTGAAACAACGTGACCTCACAGAGTGAAACACCGTGCCCTCATAGTGTGAAACACTGTGCCCTCTCAGATTGTAACACTGTGCCCTCACAGAGTGAAACACTGTGCCCTCTCAGAGTGAAACACTGTGCCTTCACAGAGTGAAACACCGTGCCTTCACAAAGTGAAACACCGTGCTCTCCCAAAGTGAAACACTTTGCCCTCACAGAGTGAAACACTTTGCCCGCTCAGCTTTTAGCACTGTGCCCTTACGGAGTGAAACACTGTGCACTCACAGAGTGAAACACCGTGCCCTCTCACATTGAAATCCTGTGCCCATATGGAGTGAAACATCATTCCCTCTCACAATGAAACACTCTGCCCTCGCTGATTCAAAAACTGCGCCCTTACGGAGTGAAAAACTTTGCCCTCTCATATTGTAACACTGTGCCCTCACAGAGTGAAGCACCATGCCTTCACAGAGTGAAACACTGTGCCCTTACGTAGTGAAACACTGTGCCCTATCAGATTGTAACACTGTGCCCTCACAGAGTGAAGCACCGTGCCCACAGAGAGTGAAACACCGTGTCCTCTCAGAATGAAACACCGTGTCCTCTCAGAGTGAAACATCGTGCCCTCACAGAGTGAAACACCGTGTCCTCTCAGAGTGAAACTCCGTGCCCTCACAGAGTGAAACACCGTGCCCTCTCAGAGTGAAACAACGTGCCCTCACAGAGTGAAACACCGTGCCCTCACAGAGTGAAACACCGTGCCCTCACAGAGTGAAACACTGTGCCCTCTCAGATTGCAACACTGTGCCCTCACAGAGTGAAACACTGTGCCCTCTCAGAGTGAAACACCATGCCTTCACAGAGTGAAACACCGTGCCCTCACAAAGTGAAACACCGTGCTCTCCCAAAGTGAAACACTTTGCCCTCACAGAGTGAAACACCGTGCACTCACAGAGTGAAACACCGTGCCCTCTCGGATTGAAATCCTGTGCCCATATGGATTCAAACATCGTTCCCTCTCACAATGAAACACTCTGACCTTAGGGAGTGAAACACCGTGCCATCTCTGATTCAAAAACTGCGCCCTTACGGAGTGAATCACTTTGCCCTCTCAGATTGTAACACTTTGCCCTCACAGAGTGAAGCACCATGCCCTCACAGAGTGAAACACTGTGCCCTTACGGAGTGAAACACTGTGCCCTCTCAGATTGTAACACTGTGCCCTCACAGAGTGAAACACCATGCCCTCACAGAATGAAACACCGTGTCCTCTCAGAGTGAAACAACGTGTCCTCTCAGAGTGAAACACCGTGCCCTCACAGAGTGAAACACCGTGCACTCATAGAGTGAAACACTGTGCCCTCTCAGATTGTAACACTGTGCCCTCACAGAGTGAAGCACCTTGCCCACACAGAGTGAAAGACCATGTCCTCTCAGAGTGAAACACCGTGTCCTCTCAGAGTGAAACACCGTGCCCTCACAGAGTGAAACACCGTGTGCTCTCAGAGTGAAACAACGTGCTCTCACAGAGTGAAACACCGTGCCCTCACAGAGTGAAACACCGTGCCCTCATAGAGTGAAACACTGTGCCCTCTCAGATTGTAACACTGTGCCCTCACAGAGTGAAACACCGTGCCCTCACAGAGTGAAACGCCGTGCCCTCTCAGAGTGAAACGCCGTGCCCTCTCAGAGTGAAACAACGTGACCTCACAGAGTGAAACACCGTGCCCTCATAGTGTGAAACACTGTGCCCTCTCAGATTGTAACACTGTGCCCTCACAGAGTGAATCACTGTGCCCTCTCAGAGTGAAAAACCGTGCCTTCACAGAGTGAAACACCGTGCCTTCACAAAGTGAAACACCGTGCTCTCCCAAAGTGAAACACTTTGCCCTCACAGAGTGAAACACTTTGCCCTCTCAGCTTTTAGCACTGTGCCCTTACGGAGTGAAACACTGTGCACTCACAGAGTGAAACACCGTGCCCTCTCACATTGAAATCCTGCGCCCATATGGAGTGAAACATCATTCCCTCTCACAATGAAACACTCTGACCTTAGGGAGTGAAACACTCTGCCCTCGCTGATTCAAAAACAGCGCCCTTACGGAGTGAAAAACTTTGCCCCCTCAGATTGTAACACTGTGCCCTCACAGAGTGAAGCACCATGCCTTCACAGAGTGAAACATTGTGCCCTTACGGAGTGAAACACTGTGCCCTCTCAGATTTTAACACTGTGCCCTCACAGAGTGAAGCACCGTGCCCGCACAGAGTGAAACACCGTGTCCTCTGTGAATGAAACACCGTCTCCTCTCAGATTGCAACACTGTGCCCTCACAGAGTGAAACACTGTGCCCTCTCAGAGAGAAACACCGTGCCTTCACAGAGTGAAACGCCGTGCCCTCACAAAGTGAAACACCGTGCTCTCCCAAAGTGAAACACTTTGCCCTCACAGAGTGAAACACCGTGCACTCACAGAGTGAAACACCATGCCCTCTCGGATTGAAATCCTGTGCCCATATGGATTCAAACATCGTTCCCTCTCACAATGAAACACTCTGAAATTAGGGAGTGAAACACCGTGCCATCTCTGATTCAAAAACTGCGCCCTTACGGAGTGAATCACTTTGCCCTCTCAGATTGTAACACTGTGCCCTCACAGAGTGAAGCACCATGCCCTCACAGAGTGAAACACTGTGCCCTTACGGAGTGAAACACTGTGCCCTCTCAGATTGTAACACTGTGCCCTCACAGAGTGAAACACCACGCCCTCACAGAATGAAACACCGTGTCCTCTCAGAGTGAAACAACGTGTCCTCTCAGAGTGAAACACCGTGCCCTCACAGAGTGAAACACCGTGCACTCATAGAGTGAAACACTGTGCCCTCTCAGATTGTAACACTGTGCCCTCACAGAGTGAAGCACCTTGCCCACACAGAGTGAAAGACCATGTCCTCTCAGAGTGAAACACCGTGTCCTCTCAGAGTGAAACACCGTGCCCTCACAGAGTGAAACACCGTGTGCTCTCAGAGTGAAACAACGTGCTCTCACAGAGTGAAACACCGTGCCCTCACAGAGTGAAACACCGTGCCCTCATAGAGTGAAACACTGTGCCCTCTCAGATTGTAACACTGTGCCCTCACAGAGTGAAACACCGTGCCCTCACAGAGTGAAACACCGTGCCCTCTCAGAGTGAAACGCCGTGCCCTCTCAGAGTGAAACAACGTGCCCTCACAGAGTGAAACACCGTGCCCTCACAGAGTGAAACACCGTGCCCTCTTAGAGTGAAACACTGTGCCCTCTCAGATTGCAACACTGTGCCCTCACAGAGTGAAACACTGTGCCCTCTCAGAGTGAAACACCGTGCCTTCACAGAGTGAAACACCGTGCCCTCACAAAGTGAAACACCGTGCTCTCCCAAAGTGAAACACTTTGCCCTCACAGAGTGAAACACCGTGCACTCACAGAGTGAAACACCGTGCCCTCTCGGATTGAAATCCTGTGCCCATATGGATTCAAACATCGTTCCCTCTCACAATGAAACACTCTGACCTTAGGGAGTGAAACACCGTGCCATCTCTGATTCAAAAACTGCGCCCTTACGGAGTGAATCACTTTGCCCTCTCAGATTGTAACACTGTGCCCTCACAGAGTGAAGCACCTTGCCCACACAGAGTGAAAGACCATGTCCTCTCAGAGTGAAACACCGTGTCCTCTCAGAGTGAAACACCGTGCCCTCACAGAGTGAAACACCGTGTGCTCTCAGAGTGAAACAACGTGCTCTCACAGAGTGAAACACCGTGCCCTCACAGAGTGAAACACCGTGCCCTCATAGAGTGAAACACTGTGCCCTCTCAGATTGTAACACTGTGCCCTCTCAGAGTGAAACACCGTGCCTTCACAGAGTGAAACACCGTGCCTTCACAAAGTGAAACACCGTGCTCTCCCAAAGTGAAACACTTTGCCCTCACAGAGTGAAACACTTTGCCCTCTCAGCTTTTAGCACTGTGCCCTTACGGAGTGAAACACTGTGCACTCACAGAGTGAAACACCGTGCCCTCTCACATTGAAATCCTGTGCCCATATGGAGTGAAACATCATTCCCTCTCACAATGAAACACTCTGACCTTAGGGAGTGAAACACTCTGCCCTCGCTGATTCAAAAACAGCGCCCTTACGGAGTGAAAAACTTTGCCCTCTCAGATTGTAACACTGTGCCCTCACAGAGTGAAGCACCATGCCTTCACAGAGTGAAACATTGTGCCCTTACGGAGTGAAACACTGTGCCCTCTCAGATTTTAACACTGTGCCCTCACAGAGTGAAGCACCGTGCCCGCACAGAGTGAAACACCGTGGCCTCTGTGAATGAAACACCGTCTCCTCTCAGAGTGAAACACTGTGCCCTCACAGAGTGAAACACCGTGTCCTCTCAGAGTGAAACACCATGCCCTCACAGAGTGAAACACCGTGCCCTCTCAGAGTGAAACAACATGCCCTCACAGAGTTAAACACCATGACCTCACAGAGTGAAACACCATGCCCTCACAGATTGAAACACCATGCCGTCTCAGAGTGAAACGCAGTGCCCTCTCAGAGTGAAACACCGTGACCTCTCAGATTGAAATACTGTGCCCATATGGAGTGAAACATCGTTCCCTCTCTCAATGAAACACTCTGACCTTAGGGAGTGAAACACCGTGCCCTCACAGAGTGAAACACCGCGCTCTCACAGTGTGAAACACTGTGCCCTCACAGAGTGAAACTCCGTGCCCTCACAGACTGAAACACCGTTCCCTCACAGACTGAAACACCGTGACCTCAAAGAGTGAAACACCGTGCCATCTCAGAGTGAAACACCGCGCCCTCAAAGAGTGTAACACAGTGCCCTCACAGAGTGAAACACCCTGCCCTCACAGAGTGAAAAACCATGCCCTCACAGATTGAAACTCCGTGCCCTCTCAGAGTGAAACACTGTGCCCACTCAGAGTGAAACACTGTGCCCTCACAGAGTGAAACACTCTGCCCTCTCAGAGTGAAACACCGTGCCCTCACAGAGTGAAACTCCGTGCCCTCACAGTTTGAAACACTGTGCCCCCTCAGAGTGAAACACTGTGCCCTCACAGAGTGAAACTCCGTGCCCTCACAGACTGAAACACCGTTCCCTCACAGACTGAACCACCGTGCCCTCACAGAGTGAAACACCGTGCCCTCTCAGATTGAAACACTGTGCCCCCTCAGAGTGAAACACAGTGCCCTCACAGAGTGAAACACCCTGCCCTCACAGACTGAAACACCGTTCCCTCACAGACTGAAACACCGTGCCCTCACAGAGTGAAACACCGTGCCATCTCAGAGTGAAACACCGCGCCCTCACAGAGTGAAACACAGTGCCCTCACAGAGTGAAACACCCTGCCCTCACAGAGTGAAAAACCATGTCCTCACAGAGTGAAACTCCGTGCCCTCTCAGAGTGAAACACTGTGCCCCCTCAGAGTGAAACACTGTGCCCTCACAGACTGAAACAACGTGCCCGCACAGAGTGAAACACCGTGCCTTCACAGAGTGAAACACTGTGCCCTTACGGAGTGAAACACTGTGCCCTATCAGATTGTAACACTGTGCCCTCACAGAGTGAAGCACCGTGCCCACAGAGAGTGAAACACCATGTCCTCTCAGAATGAAACACCGTGTCCTCTCAGAGTGAAACACCGTGCCCTCACAGAGTGAAACACCGTGTCCTCTCAGAGTGAAACTCCGTGCCCTCACAGAGTGAAACACCGTGTCCTCTCAGAGTGAAACAACGTGCCCTCACAGAGTGAAACACCGTGCCCTCACAGAGTGAAACACCGTGCCCTCACAGAGTGAAACACCATGCCATCTCAGAGTGAAACGCAGTGCCCTCTCAGAGTGAAATACCGTGACCTCTCAGATTGAAATACTGGGCCCATATGGAGTGAAACATCGTTCCCTCTCACAATGAAACACTCTGACCTTAGGGAGTGAAACACCGTGCCCTCTCTGATTCAAACACCGCGCCCTTATAGAGTGTATTACTTTGCCCTCTCAGATTGTAACACTGTGCCCTCACAGAGTGAAACTCCATGCCCTCTCAGAGTGAAACACCGTGTCCTCACAGAGTGAAACACCGTGCCCTCACAGAGTGAAACACCGTGCCCTCACAGTGTGAAACACTGTGCCCTCACAGAGTGAAACTCCGTGCCCTCACAGACTGAAACACCGTTCCCTCACAGACTGAAACACCGTGCCCTCAAAGAGTGAAACACCGTGCCATCTCAGAGTGAAACACCGCGCCCTCACAGAGTGAAACACAGTGCCCTCACAGAGTGAAACACCCTGCCCTCACAGAGTGAAAAACCATGCCCTCACAGAGTGAAACTCCGTGCCCTCTCAGAGTGAAACACTGTGCCCCCTCAGAGTGAAACACTGTGCCCTCACAGAGTGAAACACTGTGCCCTCTCAGAGTGAAACGCCATGCCCTCTCAGAGTGAAACAGCGTCACCTCACAGAGTGAAACACCGCGCCCTCACAGAGTGAAACACTTTGCCCTCTCATCTTGTAGCCACTGTGCCCTGATGGAGTGAAACACTGTGCACTCACAGAGTGAAACACCGTGCCCTCTCACATTGAAATCCTGTGCCCATATGGAGTGAAACATCGTTCCCTCTCACAATGAAACACTCTGACCTTAGGGAGTGAAACACTCTGCCCTCTCTGATTCAAACACTGCGCCCTTACGGAGTGAATCACTTTGCCCTCTCAGATTGTAACACTGTGCTCTCACAGAGTGAAGCACCATGCCCTCACAGAGTGAAACACCGTGCCCTCTCAGAGTGAAACAACGTGCCCTCACAGAGTGAAACACCGTGACCTCACAGAGTGAAACACCGTGCCCTCACAGAGTGAAACACCGTGCCATCTCAGAGTGAAACACCGCGCCCTCAAAGAGTGAAACACAGTGCCCTCACAGAGTGAAACACCCTGCCCTCACAGAGTGAAAAACCATGCCCTCACAGATTGAAACACCGTGCCCTCTCAGAGTGAAACACTGTGCCCCCTCAGAGTGAAACACTGTGCCCTCACAGAGTGAAACACTCTGCCCTCTCAGAGTGAAACACCGTGCCCTCACAGAGTGAAACTCCGTGCCCTCTCAGATTGAAACACTGTGCCCCCTCAGAGTGAAACACTGTGCCCTCACAGAGTGAAACACCGTGCCCTCACAGAGTGAAACACCGTGCCCTCACAGAGTGAAACACCGTGCCCTCACAGTGTGAAACACAGTGCCCTCACAGAGTGAAACTCCGTGCCCTCACAGACTGAAACACCGTTCCCTCACAGACTGAAACACCGTGCCCTCACAGAGTGAAACACCGTGCCCTCTCAGATTGAAACACTGTGCCCCCTCAGAGTGAAACACAGTGCCCTCACAGAGTGAAACATCCTGCCCTCACAGACTGAAACACCGTTCCCTCACAGACTGAAACACCGTGCCCTCACAGAGTGAAACACCGTGCCATCTCAGAGCGAAACACCGCGCCCTCACAGAGTGAAACAGTGCCCTCACAGAGTGAAACACCCTGCCCTCACAGAGTGAAAAACCATGTCCTCACAGAGTGAAACTCCGTGCCCTCTCAGAGTGAAACACTGTGCCCCCTCAGAGTGAAACACTGTGCCCTCACAGACTGAAACAACGTGCCCTCACAGAGTGAAACACCGTGCCTTCACAGAGTGAAACACTGTGCCCTTACGGAGTGAAACACTGTGCCCTATCAGAGTGAAACACCGTGCCCTCACAGAGTGAAACACCGTGTCCTCTCAGAGTGAAACTCCGTGCCCTCACAGAGTGAAACACCGTGTCCTCTCAGAGTGAAACAACGTGCCCTCACAGAGTGAAACACCGTGACCTCACAGAGTGAAACACCGTGCCCTCACAGAGTGAAACACCATGCCATATCAGAGTGAAACGCAGTGCCCTCTCAGAGTGAAATACCGTGACCTCTCAGATTGAAATACTGGGCCCATATGGAGTGAAACATCGTTCCCTCTCACAATGAAACACTCTGACCTTAGGGAGTGAAACACCGTGCCCTCTCTGATTCAAACACCGCGCCCTTATAGAGTGTATTACTTTGCCCTCTCAGATTGTAACACAGTGCCCTCACAGAGTGAAACTCCATGCCCTCTCAGAGTGAAACACCGTGTCCTCACAGAGTGAAACACCGTGCCCTCACAGAGTGAAACACCGTGCCCTCACAGTGTGAAACACTGTGCCCTCACAGAGTGAAACTCCGTGCCCTCACAGACTGAAACACCGTTCCCTCACAGACTGAAACACCGTGCCCTCAAAGAGTGAAACACCGTGCCATCTCAGAGTGAAACACCGCGCCCTCACAGAGTGAAACACAGTGCCCTCACAGAGTGAAACACCCTGCCCTCACAGAGTGAAAAACCATGCCCTCACAGAGTGAAACTCCGTGCCCTCTCAGAGTGAAACACTGTGCCCCCTCAGAGTGAAACACTGTGCCCTCACAGAGTATAACACTGTGCCCTCTCAGAGTGAAACGCCGTGCCCTCTCAGAGTGAAACAGCGTCACCTCACAGAGTGAAACACCGCGCCCTCACAGAGTGAAACACTTTGCCCTCTCATCTTGTAGCACTGTGCCCTGATGGAGTGAAACACTGTGCACTCACAGAGTGAAACACCGTGCCCTCTCACATTGAAATCCTGTGCCCATATGGAGTGAAACATCGTTCCCTCTCACAATGAAACACTCTGACCTTAGGGAGTGAAACACTCTGCCCTCTCTGATTCAAACACTGCGCCCTTACGGAGTGAATCACTTTGCCCTCTCAGATTGTAACACTGTGCTTTCACAGAGTGAAGCACCATGCCCTCACAGAGTGAAACACCGTGTCCTCTCAGAGTGAAACAACGTGCCCTCACAGAGTGAAACACTGTGACCTCACAGAGTGAAACACCATGCCCTCACAGAGTGAAACACCATGCCCTCTCAGAGTGAAACGCAGTGCCCTCTCAGAGTGAAAGACCATAACCTCTCAGATTGAAATACTGTGCCCATATGGAGTGAAACATCGTTCCCTCTCTCAATGAAACACTCTGACATTAGGGAGTGAAACACCGTGCCCTCTCTGATTCAAACACTGCGCCCTTACAGAGTGTATTACTTTGCCCTCTCAGATTGTAACACTGTGCCCTCACAGAGTGAAACTCCATGCCCTCTCAGAGTGAAACACCGTGTCCTCTCAGAGTGAAACACCGTGCCCTCACAGAGTGAAACACCGTGCCCTCACAGTGTGAAACACTGTGCCCTCACAGAGTGAAACTCCGTGCCCTCACAGACTGAAACACCGTTCCCTCACAGACTGAAACACCGTGTCCTCAAAGAGTGAAACACCGTGCCATCTCAGAGTGAAACACCGCGCCCTCACAGAGTGAAACACAGTGCCCTCACAGAGTGAAACACCCTGCCCTCACAGAGTGAAAAACCATGCCCTCACAGAGTGACACTCCGTGCCCTCTCAGAGTGAAACACTGTGCCCCCTCAGAGTGAAACACTGTGCCCTCACAGAGTGAAACACTGTGCCCTCTCAGAGTGAAACGCCATGCCCTCTCAGAGTGAAACAGCGTCACCTCACAGAGTGAAACACCGCGCCCTCACAGAGTGAAACACTTTGCCCTCTCATCTTGTACCACTGTGCCCTGATGGAGTGAAACACTGTGCACTCACAGAGTGAAACACCGTGCCCTCTCACATTGAAATCCTGTGCCCATATGGAGTGAAACATCGTTCCCTCTCACAATGAAACACTCTGACCTTAGGGAGTGAAACACTCTGCCCTCTCGGATTCAAACACTGCGCCCTTACGGAGTGAATCACTTTGCCCTCTCAGATTGAAACACTGTGCTCTCACAGAGTGAAGCACCATGCCCTCACAGAGTGAAACACCGTGCCCTCTCAGAGTGAAACAACGTGCCCTCACAGAGTGAAACACCGTGACCTCACAGAGTGAAACACCGTGCCCTCAAAGAGTGAAACACCGTGCCATCTCAGAGTGAAACACCGCGCCCTCAAAGAGTGAAACACAGTGCCCTCACAGAGTGAAACACCCTGCCCTCACAGAGTGAAAAACCATGCCCTCACAGATTGAAACACCGTGCCCTCTCAGAGTGAAACACTGTGCCCCCTCAGAGTGAAACACTGTGCCCTCACAGAGTGAAACACTCTGCCCTCTCAGAGTGAAACACCGTGCCCTCACAGAGTGAAACTCCGTGCCCTCTCAGATTGAAACACTGTGCCCCCTCAGAGTGAAACACTGTGCCCTCACAGAGTGAAACACCGTGCCCTCACAGAGTGAAACACCGTGCCCTCACAGAGTGAAACACCGTGCCCTCACAGTGTGAAACACAGTGCCCTCACAGAGTGAAACTCCGTGCCCTCACAGACTGAAACACCGTTCCCTCACAGACTGAAACACCGTGCCCTCACAGAGTGAAACACCGTGTCCTCACAGAGTGAAACACCGTGCCCTCACAGAGTGAAACACCGTGCCCTCACAGTGTGAAACACTGTGCCCTCACAGAGTGAAACTCCGTGCCCTCACAGACTGAAACACCGTGCCCTCAAAGAGTGAAACACCGTGCCATCTCAGAGTGAAACACCGCGCCCTCACAGAGTGAAACACAGTGCCCTCACAGAGTGAAACACCCTGCCCTCACAGAGTGAAAAACCATGCCCTCACAGAGTGAAACTCCGTGCCCTCTCAGAGTGAAACACTGTGCCCCCTCAGAGTGAAACACTGTGCCCTCACAGAGTATAACACTGTGCCCTCTCAGAGTGAAACGCCGTGCCCTCTCAGAGTGAAACAGCGTCACCTCACAGAGTGAAACACCGCGCCCTCACAGAGTGAAACACTTTGCCCTCTCATCTTGTACCACTGTGCCCTGATAGAGTGAAACACTGTGCACTCACAGAGTGAAACACCGTGCCCTCTCACATTGAAATCCTGTGCCCATATGGAGTGAAACATCGTTCCCTCTCACAATGAAACACTCTGACCTTAGGGAGTGAAACACTCTGCCCTCTCTGATTCAAACACTGCGCCCTTACGGAGTGAATCACTTTGCCCTCTCAGATTGTAACACTGTGCTTTCACAGAGTGAAGCACCATGCCCTCACAGAGTGAAACACTGTGACCTCACAGAGTGAAACACCATGCCCTCACAGAGTGAAACACCATGCCGTCTCAGAGTGAAACGCAGTGCCCTCTCAGAGTGAAAGACCATAACCTCTCAGATTGAAATACTGTGCCCATATGGAGTGAAACATCGTTCCCTCTCTCAATGAAACACTCTGACCTTAGGGAGTGAAACACCGTGCCCTCTCTGATTCAAACACTGCGCCCTTACAGAGTGTATTACTTTGCCCTCTCAGATTGTAACACCGCGCCCTCAAAGAGTGAAACACAGTGCCCTCACAGAGTGAAACACCCTGCCCTCACAGAGTGAAAAACCATGCCCTCACAGATTGAAACTCCGTGCCCTCTCAGAGTGAAACACTGTGCCCCCTCAGAGTGAAACACTGTGCCCTCACAGAGTGAAACACTCTGCCCTCTCAGAGTGAAACACCGTGCCCTCTCAGATTGAAACACTGTGCCCCCTCAGAGTGAAACACTGTGCCCTCACAGAGTGAAACACCGTGCCCTCACAGAGTGAAACACCGTGCCCTCACAGAGTGAAACACCGTGCCCTCACAGTGTGAAACACAGTGCCCTCACAGAGTGAAACTCCGTGCCCTCACAGACTGAAACACCGTTCCCTCACAGACTGAAACACCGTGCCCTCACAGAGTGAAACACCGTGCCCTCTCAGATTGAAACACTGTGCCCCCTCAGAGTGAAACACAGTGCCCTCACAGAGTGAAACACCCTGCCCTCACAGACTGAAACACCGTTCCCTCACAGACTGAAACACCGTGCCCTCACAGAGTGAAACACCGTGCCATCTCAGAGTGAAACACCGCGCCCTCACAGAGTAAAACACAGTGCCCTCACAGAGTGAAACACCCTGCCCTCACAGAGTGAAAAACCATGTCCTCACAGAGTGAAACTCCGTGCCCTCTCAGAGTGAAACACTGTGCCCCCTCAGAGTGAAACACTGTGCCCTCACAGACTGAAACAACGTGCCCTCACAGAGTGAAACACCGTGCCTTCACAGAGTGAAACACTGTGCCCTTACGGAGTGAAACACTGTGCCCTATCAGATTGTAACACTGTGCCCTCACAGAGTGAAGCACCGTGCCCACAGAGAGTGAAACACCATGTCCTCTCAGAATGAAACACCGTGTCCTCTCAGAGTGAAACACCGTGCCCTCACAGAGTGAAACACCGTGTCCTCTCAGAGTGAAACTCCGTGCCCTCACAGAGTGAAACACCGTGTCCTCTCAGAGTGAAACAACGTGCCCTCACAGAGTGAAACACCGTGACCTCACAGAGTGAAACACAGTGCCCTCACAGAGTGAAACACCATGCCATATCAGAGTGAAACGCAGTGCCCTCTCAGAGTGAAATACCGTGACCTCTCAGATTGAAATACTGGGCCCATATGGAGTGAAACATCGTTCCCTCTCACAATGAAACACTCTGACCTTAGGGAGTGAAACACCGTGCCCTCTCTGATTCAAACACCGCGCCCTTATAGAGTGTATTACTTTGCCCTCTCAGATTGTAACACTGTGCCCTCACAGAGTGAAACTCCATGCCCTCTCAGAGTGAAACACCGTGTCCTCACAGAGTGAAACACCCTGCCCTCACAGAGTGAAAAACCATGCCCTCACAGAGTGAAACTCCGTGCCCTCTCAGAGTGAAACACTGTGCCCCCTCAGAGTGAAACACTGTGCCCTCACAGAGTATAACACTGTGCCCTCTCAGAGTGAAACGCCGTGCCCTCTCAGAGTGAAACAGCGTCACCTCACAGAGTGAAACACCGCGCCCTCACAGAGTGAAACACTTTGCCCTCTCATCTTGTAGCACTGTGCCCTGATGGAGTGAAACACTGTGCACTCACAGAGTGAAACACCGTGCCCTCTCACATTGAAATCCTGTGCCCATATGGAGTGAAACATCGTTCCCTCTCACAATGAAACACTCTGACCTTAGGGAGTGAAACACTCTGCCCTCTCTGATTCAAACACTGCGCCCTTACGGAGTGAATCACTTTGCCCTCTCAGATTGTAACACTGTGCTTTCACAGAGTGAAGCACCATGCCCTCACAGAGTGAAACACCGTGTCCTCTCAGAGTGAAACAACGTGCCCTCACAGAGTGAAACACTGTGACCTCACAGAGTGAAACACCATGCCCTCACAGAGTGAAACACCATGCCGTCTCAGAGTGAAACGCAGTGCCCTCTCAGAGTGAAAGACCATAACCTCTCAGATTGAAATACTGTGCCCATATGGAGTGAAACATCGTTCCCTCTCTCAATGAAACACTCTGACATTAGGGAGTGAAACACCGTGCCCTCTCTGATTCAAACACTGCGCCCTTACAGAGTGTATTACTTTGCCCTCTCAGATTGTAACACTGTGCCCTCACAGAGTGAAACTCCATGCCCTCTCAGAGTGAAACACCGTGTCCTCTCAGAGTGAAACACCGTGCCCTCACAGAGTGAAACACCGTGCCCTCACAGTGTGAAACACTGTGCCCTCACAGAGTGAAACTCCGTGCCCTCACAGACTGAAACACCGTTCCCTCACAGACTGAAACACCGTGTCCTCAAAGAGTGAAACACCGTGCCATCTCAGAGTGAAACACCGCGCCCTCACAGAGTGAAACACAGTGCCCTCACAGAGTGAAACACCCTGCCCTCACAGAGTGAAAAACCATGCCCTCACAGAGTGACACTCCGTGCCCTCTCAGAGTGAAAAACTGTGCCCCCTCAGAGTGAAACACTGTGCCCTCACAGAGTGAAACACTGTGCCCTCTCAGAGTGAAACGCCCTGCCCTCTCAGAGTGAAACAGCGTCACCTCACAGAGTGAAACACCGCGCCCTCACAGAGTGAAACACTTTGCCCTCTCATCTTGTACCACTGTGCCCTGATGGAGTGAAACACTGTGCACTCACAGAGTGAAACACCGTGCCCTCTCACATTGAAATCCTGTGCCCATATGGAGTGAAACATCGTTCCCTCTCACAATGAAACACTCTGACCTTAGGGAGTGAAACACTCTGCCCTCTCGGATTCAAACACTGCGCCCTTACGGAGTGAATCACTTTGCCCTCTCAGATTGAAACACTGTGCTCTCACAGAGTGAAGCACCATGCCCTCACAGAGTGAAACACCGTGCCCTCTCAGAGTGAAACAACGTGCCCTCACAGAGTGAAACACCGTGACCTCACAGAGTGAAACACCGTGCCCTCAAAGAGTGAAACACCGTGCCATCTCAGAGTGAAACACCGCGCCCTCAAAGAGTGAAACACAGTGCCCTCACAGAGTGAAACACCCTGCCCTCACAGAGTGAAAAACCATGCCCTCACAGATTGAAACACCGTGCCCTCTCAGAGTGAAACACTGTGCCCCCTCAGAGTGAAACACTGTGCCCTCACAGAGTGAAACACTCTGCCCTCTCAGAGTGAAACACCGTGCCCTCACAGAGTGAAACTCCGTGCCCTCTCAGATTGAAACACTGTGCCCCCTCAGAGTGAAACACTGTGCCCTCACAGAGTGAAACACCGTGCCCTCACAGAGTGAAACACCGTGCCCTCACAGAGTGAAACACCGTGCCCTCACAGTGTGAAACACAGTGCCCTCACAGAGTGAAACTCCGTGCCCTCACAGACTGAAACACCGTTCCCTCACAGACTGAAACACCGTGCCCTCACAGAGTGAAACACCGTGTCCTCACAGAGTGAAACACCGTGCCCTCACAGAGTGAAACACCGTGCCCTCACAGTGTGAAACACTGTGCCCTCACAGAGTGAAACTCCGTGCCCTCACAGACTGAAACACCGTGCCCTCAAAGAGTGAAACACCGTGCCATCTCAGAGTGAAACACCGCGCCCTCACAGAGTGAAACACAGTGCCCTCACAGAGTGAAACACCCTGCCCTCACAGAGTGAAAAACCATGCCCTCACAGAGTGAAACTCCGTGCCCTCTCAGAGTGAAACACTGTGCCCCCTCAGAGTGAAACACTGTGCCCTCACAGAGTATAACACTGTGCCCTCTCAGAGTGAAACGCCGTGCCCTCTCAGAGTGAAACAGCGTCACCTCACAGAGTGAAACACCGCGCCCTCACAGAGTGAAACACTTTGCCCTCTCATCTTGTACCACTGTGCCCTGATAGAGTGAAACACTGTGCACTCACAGAGTGAAACACCGTGCCCTCTCACATTGAAATCCTGTGCCCATATGGAGTGAAACATCGTTCCCTCTCACAATGAAACACTCTGACCTTAGGGAGTGAAACACTCTGCCCTCTCTGATTCAAACACTGCGCCCTTACGGAGTGAATCACTTTGCCCTCTCAGATTGTAACACTGTGCTTTCACAGAGTGAAGCACCATGCCCTCACAGAGTGAAACACTGTGACCTCACAGAGTGAAACACCATGCCCTCACAGAGTGAAACACCATGCCGTCTCAGAGTGAAACGCAGTGCCCTCTCAGAGTGAAAGACCATAACCTCTCAGATTGAAATACTGTGCCCATATGGAGTGAAACATCGTTCCCTCTCTCAATGAAACACTCTGACCTTAGGGAGTGAAACACCGTGCCCTCTCTGATTCAAACACTGCGCCCTTACAGAGTGTATTACTTTGCCCTCTCAGATTGTAACACCGCGCCCTCAAAGAGTGAAACACAGTGCCCTCACAGAGTGAAACACCCTGCCCTCACAGAGTGAAAAACCATGCCCTCACAGATTGAAACTCCGTGCCCTCTCAGAGTGAAACACTGTGCCCCCTCAGAGTGAAACACTGTGCCCTCACAGAGTGAAACACTCTGCCCTCTCAGAGTGAAACACCGTGCCCTCTCAGATTGAAACACTGTGCCCCCTCAGAGTGAAACACTGTGCCCTCACAGAGTGAAACACCGTGCCCTCACAGAGTGAAACACCGTGCCCTCACAGAGTGAAACACCGTGCCCTCACAGTGTGAAACACAGTGCCCTCACAGAGTGAAACTCCGTGCCCTCACAGACTGAAACACCGTTCCCTCACAGACTGAAACACCGTGCCCTCACAGAGTGAAACACCGTGCCCTCTCAGATTGAAACACTGTGCCCCCTCAGAGTGAAACACAGTGCCCTCACAGAGTGAAACACCCTGCCCTCACAGACTGAAACACCGTTCCCTCACAGACTGAAACACCGTGCCCTCACAGAGTGAAACACCGTGCCATCTCAGAGTGAAACACCGCGCCCTCACAGAGTAAAACACAGTGCCCTCACAGAGTGAAACACCCTGCCCTCACAGAGTGAAAAACCATGTCCTCACAGAGTGAAACTCCGTGCCCTCTCAGAGTGAAACACTGTGCCCCCTCAGAGTGAAACACTGTGCCCTCACAGACTGAAACAACGTGCCCTCACAGAGTGAAACACCGTGCCTTCACAGAGTGAAACACTGTGCCCTTACGGAGTGAAACACTGTGCCCTATCAGATTGTAACACTGTGCCCTCACAGAGTGAAGCACCGTGCCCACAGAGAGTGAAACACCATGTCCTCTCAGAATGAAACACCGTGTCCTCTCAGAGTGAAACACCGTGCCCTCACAGAGTGAAACACCGTGTCCTCTCAGAGTGAAACTCCGTGCCCTCACAGAGTGAAACACCGTGTCCTCTCAGAGTGAAACAACGTGCCCTCACAGAGTGAAACACCGTGACCTCACAGAGTGAAACACAGTGCCCTCACAGAGTGAAACACCATGCCATATCAGAGTGAAACGCAGTGCCCTCTCAGAGTGAAATACCGTGACCTCTCAGATTGAAATACTGGGCCCATATGGAGTGAAACATCGTTCCCTCTCACAATGAAACACTCTGACCTTAGGGAGTGAAACACCGTGCCCTCTCTGATTCAAACACCGCGCCCTTATAGAGTGTATTACTTTGCCCTCTCAGATTGTAACACTGTGCCCTCACAGAGTGAAACTCCATGCCCTCTCAGAGTGAAACACCGTGTCCTCACAGAGTGAAACACCGTGCCCTCACAGAGTGAAACACCGTGCCCTCACAGTGTGAAACACTGTGCCCTCACAGAGTGAAACTCCGTGCCCTCACAGACTGAAACACCGTTCCCTCACAGACTGAAACACCGTGCCCTCAAAGAGTGAAACACCGTGCCATCTCAGAGTGAAACACCGCGCCCTCACAGAGTGAAACACAGTGCCCTCACAGAGTGAAACACCCTGCCCTCACAGAGTGAAAAACCATGCCCTCACAGATTGAAACACCGTGCCCTCTCAGAGTGAAACACTGTGCCCCCTCAGAGTGAAACACTGTGCCCTCACAGAGTGAAACACTCTGCCCTCTCAGAGTGAAACACCGTGCCCTCACAGAGTGAAACTCCGTGCCCTCTCAGATTGAAACACTGTGCCCCCTCAGAGTGAAACACTGTGCCCTCACAGAGTGAAACACCGTGCCCTCACAGAGTGAAACACCGTGCCCTCACAGAGTGAAACACCGTGCCCTCACAGTGTGAAACACAGTGCCCTCACAGAGTGAAACTCCGTGCCCTCACAGACTGAAACACCGTTCCCTCACAGACTGAAACACCGTGCCCTCACAGAGTGAAACACCGTGTCCTCACAGAGTGAAACACCGTGCCCTCACAGAGTGAAACACCGTGCCCTCACAGTGTGAAACACTGTGCCCTCACAGAGTGAAACTCCGTGCCCTCACAGACTGAAACACCGTGCCCTCAAAGAGTGAAACACCGTGCCATCTCAGAGTGAAACACCGCGCCCTCACAGAGTGAAACACAGTGCCCTCACAGAGTGAAACACCCTGCCCTCACAGAGTGAAAAACCATGCCCTCACAGAGTGAAACTCCGTGCCCTCTCAGAGTGAAACACTGTGCCCCCTCAGAGTGAAACACTGTGCCCTCACAGAGTATAACACTGTGCCCTCTCAGAGTGAAACGCCGTGCCCTCTCAGAGTGAAACAGCGTCACCTCACAGAGTGAAACACCGCGCCCTCACAGAGTGAAACACTTTGCCCTCTCATCTTGTACCACTGTGCCCTGATAGAGTGAAACACTGTGCACTCACAGAGTGAAACACCGTGCCCTCTCACATTGAAATCCTGTGCCCATATGGAGTGAAACATCGTTCCCTCTCACAATGAAACACTCTGACCTTAGGGAGTGAAACACTCTGCCCTCTCTGATTCAAACACTGCGCCCTTACGGAGTGAATCACTTTGCCCTCTCAGATTGTAACACTGTGCTTTCACAGAGTGAAGCACCATGCCCTCACAGAGTGAAACACTGTGACCTCACAGAGTGAAACACCATGCCCTCACAGAGTGAAACACCATGCCGTCTCAGAGTGAAACGCAGTGCCCTCTCAGAGTGAAAGACCATAACCTCTCAGATTGAAATACTGTGCCCATATGGAGTGAAACATCGTTCCCTCTCTCAATGAAACACTCTGACCTTAGGGAGTGAAACACCGTGCCCTCTCTGATTCAAACACTGCGCCCTTACAGAGTGTATTACTTTGCCCTCTCAGATTGTAACACCGCGCCCTCAAAGAGTGAAACACAGTGCCCTCACAGAGTGAAACACCCTGCCCTCACAGAGTGAAAAACCATGCCCTCACAGATTGAAACTCCGTGCCCTCTCAGAGTGAAACACTGTGCCCCCTCAGAGTGAAACACTGTGCCCTCACAGAGTGAAACACTCTGCCCTCTCAGAGTGAAACACCGTGCCCTCTCAGATTGAAACACTGTGCCCCCTCAGAGTGAAACACTGTGCCCTCACAGAGTGAAACACCGTGCCCTCACAGAGTGAAACACCGTGCCCTCACAGAGTGAAACACCGTGCCCTCACAGTGTGAAACACAGTGCCCTCACAGAGTGAAACTCCGTGCCCTCACAGACTGAAACACCGTTCCCTCACAGACTGAAACACCGTGCCCTCACAGAGTGAAACACCGTGCCCTCTCAGATTGAAACACTGTGCCCCCTCAGAGTGAAACACAGTGCCCTCACAGAGTGAAACACCCTGCCCTCACAGACTGAAACACCGTTCCCTCACAGACTGAAACACCGTGCCCTCACAGAGTGAAACACCGTGCCATCTCAGAGTGAAACACCGCGCCCTCACAGAGTAAAACACAGTGCCCTCACAGAGTGAAACACCCTGCCCTCACAGAGTGAAAAACCATGTCCTCACAGAGTGAAACTCCGTGCCCTCTCAGAGTGAAACACTGTGCCCCCTCAGAGTGAAACACTGTGCCCTCACAGACTGAAACAACGTGCCCTCACAGAGTGAAACACCGTGCCTTCACAGAGTGAAACACTGTGCCCTTACGGAGTGAAACACTGTGCCCTATCAGATTGTAACACTGTGCCCTCACAGAGTGAAGCACCGTGCCCACAGAGAGTGAAACACCATGTCCTCTCAGAATGAAACACCGTGTCCTCTCAGAGTGAAACACCGTGCCCTCACAGAGTGAAACACCGTGTCCTCTCAGAGTGAAACTCCGTGCCCTCACAGAGTGAAACACCGTGTCCTCTCAGAGTGAAACAACGTGCCCTCACAGAGTGAAACACCGTGACCTCACAGAGTGAAACACAGTGCCCTCACAGAGTGAAACACCATGCCATATCAGAGTGAAACGCAGTGCCCTCTCAGAGTGAAATACCGTGACCTCTCAGATTGAAATACTGGGCCCATATGGAGTGAAACATCGTTCCCTCTCACAATGAAACACTCTGACCTTAGGGAGTGAAACACCGTGCCCTCTCTGATTCAAACACCGCGCCCTTATAGAGTGTATTACTTTGCCCTCTCAGATTGTAACACTGTGCCCTCACAGAGTGAAACTCCATGCCCTCTCAGAGTGAAACACCGTGTCCTCACAGAGTGAAACACCGTGCCCTCACAGAGTGAAACACCGTGCCCTCACAGTGTGAAACACTGTGCCCTCACAGAGTGAAACTCCGTGCCCTCACAGACTGAAACACCGTTCCCTCACAGACTGAAACACCGTGCCCTCAAAGAGTGAAACACCGTGCCATCTCAGAGTGAAACACCGCGCCCTCACAGAGTGAAACACAGTGCCCTCACAGAGTGAAACACCCTGCCCTCACAGAGTGAAAAACCATGCCCTCACAGAGTGAAACTCCGTGCCCTCTCAGAGTGAAACACTGTGCCCCCTCAGAGTGAAACACTGTGCCCTCACAGAGTGAAACACTCTGCCCTCTCAGAGTGAAACACCGTGCCCTCACAGAGTGAAACTCCGTGCCCTCTCAGATTGAAACACTGTGCCCCCTCAGAGTGAAACACTGTGCCCTCACAGAGTGAAACACCGTGCCCTCACAGAGTGAAACACCGTGCCCTCACAGAGTGAAACACCGTGCCCTCACAGTGTGAAACACAGTGCCCTCACAGAGTGAAACTCCGTGCCCTCACAGACTGAAACACCGTTCCCTCACAGACTGAAACACCGTGCCCTCACAGAGTGAAACACCCTGCCCTCACAGAGTGAAACACCTTGCCCTCACAGAGTGAAACACCGTGCCCTCACAGTGTGAAACACTGTGCCCTCACAGAGTGAAACTCCGTGCCCTCACAGACTGAAACACCGTGCCCTCAAAGAGTGAAACACCGTGCCATCTCAGAGTGAAACACCGCGCCCTCACAGAGTGAAACACAGTGCCCTCACAGAGTGAAACACCCTGCCCTCACAGAGTGAAAAACCATGCCCTCACAGAGTGAAACTCCGTGCCCTCTCAGAGTGAAACACTGTGCCCCCTCAGAGTGAAACACTGTGCCCTCACAGAGTATAACACTGTGCCCTCTCAGAGTGAAACGCCGTGCCCTCTCAGAGTGAAACAGCGTCACCTCACAGAGTGAAACACCGCGCCCTCACAGAGTGAAACACTTTGCCCTCTCATCTTGTACCACTGTGCCCTGATAGAGTGAAACACTGTGCACTCACAGAGTGAAACACCGTGCCCTCTCACATTGAAATCCTGTGCCCATATGGAGTGAAACATCGTTCCCTCTCACAATGAAACACTCTGACCTTAGGGAGTGAAACACTCTGCCCTCTCTGATTCAAACACTGCGCCCTTACGGAGTGAATCACTTTGCCCTCTCAGATTGTAACACTGTGCTTTCACAGAGTGAAGCACCATGCCCTCACAGAGTGAAACACTGTGACCTCACAGAGTGAAACACCATGCCCTCACAGAGTGAAACACCATGCCGTCTCAGAGTGAAACGCAGTGCCCTCTCAGAGTGAAAGACCATAACCTCTCAGATTGAAATACTGTGCCCATATGGAGTGAAACATCGTTCCCTCTCTCAATGAAACACTCTGACCTTAGGGAGTGAAACACCGTGCCCTCTCTGATTCAAACACTGCGCCCTTACAGAGTGTATTACTTTGCCCTCTCAGATTGTAACACCGCGCCCTCAAAGAGTGAAACACAGTGCCCTCACAGAGTGAAACACCCTGCCCTCACAGAGTGAAAAACCATGCCCTCACAGATTGAAACTCCGTGCCCTCTCAGAGTGAAACACTGTGCCCCCTCAGAGTGAAACACTGTGCCCTCACAGAGTGAAACACTCTGCCCTCTCAGAGTGAAACACCGTGCCCTCTCAGATTGAAACACTGTGCCCCCTCAGAGTGAAACACTGTGCCCTCACAGAGTGAAACACCGTGCCCTCACAGAGTGAAACACCGTGCCCTCACAGAGTGAAACACCGTGCCCTCACAGTGTGAAACACAGTGCCCTCACAGAGTGAAACTCCGTGCCCTCACAGACTGAAACACCGTTCCCTCACAGACTGAAACACCGTGCCCTCACAGAGTGAAACACCGTGCCCTCTCAGATTGAAACACTGTGCCCCCTCAGAGTGAAACACAGTGCCCTCACAGAGTGAAACACCCTGCCCTCACAGACTGAAACACCGTTCCCTCACAGACTGAAACACCGTGCCCTCACAGAGTGAAACACCGTGCCATCTCAGAGTGAAACACCGCGCCCTCACAGAGTAAAACACAGTGCCCTCACAGAGTGAAACACCCTGCCCTCACAGAGTGAAAAACCATGTCCTCACAGAGTGAAACTCCGTGCCCTCTCAGAGTGAAACACTGTGCCCCCTCAGAGTGAAACACTGTGCCCTCACAGACTGAAACAACGTGCCCTCACAGAGTGAAACACCGTGCCTTCACAGAGTGAAACACTGTGCCCTTACGGAGTGAAACACTGTGCCCTATCAGATTGTAACACTGTGCCCTCACAGAGTGAAGCACCGTGCCCACAGAGAGTGAAACACCATGTCCTCTCAGAATGAAACACCGTGTCCTCTCAGAGTGAAACACCGTGCCCTCACAGAGTGAAACACCGTGTCCTCTCAGAGTGAAACTCCGTGCCCTCACAGAGTGAAACACCGTGTCCTCTCAGAGTGAAACAACGTGCCCTCACAGAGTGAAACACCGTGACCTCACAGAGTGAAACACAGTGCCCTCACAGAGTGAAACACCATGCCATATCAGAGTGAAACGCAGTGCCCTCTCAGAGTGAAATACCGTGACCTCTCAGATTGAAATACTGGGCCCATATGGAGTGAAACATCGTTCCCTCTCACAATGAAACACTCTGACCTTAGGGAGTGAAACACCGTGCCCTCTCTGATTCAAACACCGCGCCCTTATAGAGTGTATTACTTTGCCCTCTCAGATTGTAACACTGTGCCCTCACAGAGTGAAACTCCATGCCCTCTCAGAGTGAAACACCGTGTCCTCACAGAGTGAAACACCGTGCCCTCACAGAGTGAAACACCGTGCCCTCACAGTGTGAAACACTGTGCCCTCACAGAGTGAAACTCCGTGCCCTCACAGACTGAAACACCGTTCCCTCACAGACTGAAACACCGTGCCCTCAAAGAGTGAAACACCGTGCCATCTCAGAGTGAAACACCGCGCCCTCACAGAGTGAAACACAGTGCCCTCACAGAGTGAAACACCCTGCCCTCACAGAGTGAAAAACCATGCCCTCACAGAGTGAAACTCCGTGCCCTCTCAGAGTGAAACACTGTGCCCCCTCAGAGTGAAACACTGTGCCCTCACAGAGTGAAACACTGTGCCCTCTCAGAGTGAAACGCCGTGCCCTCTCAGAGTGAAACAGCGTCACCTCACAGAGTGAAACACCGCGCCCTCACAGAGTGAAACACTTTGCCCTCTCATCTTGTAGCACTGTGCCCTGATGGAGTGAAACACTGTGCACTCACAGAGTGAAACACCGTGCCCTCTCACATTGAAATCCTGTGCCCATATGGAGTGAAACATCGTTCCCTCTCACAATGAAACACTCTGACCTTAGGGAGTGAAACACTCTGCCCTCTCTGATTCAAACACTGCGCCCTTACGGAGTGAATCACTTTGCCCTCTCAGATTGTAACACTGTGCTCTCACAGAGTGAAGCACCATGCCCTCACAGAGTGAAACACCGTGCCCTCTCAGAGTGAAACAACGTGCCCTCACAGAGTGAAACACCGTGATCTCACAGAGTGAAACACCGCGCCCTCAAAGAGTGAAACACAGTGCCCTCACAGAGTGAAACACCCTGCCCTCACAGAGTGAAAAACCATGCCCTCACAGATTGAAACTCCGTGCCCTCTCAGAGTGAAACAATGTGCCCCCTCAGAGTGAAACACTGTGCCCTCACAGAGTGAAACACTCTGCCCTCTCAGAGTGAAACACCGTGCCCTCTCAGATTGAAACACTGTGCCCCCTCAGAGTGAAACACTGTGCCCTCACAGAGTGAAACACCGTGCCCTCACAGAGTGAAACACCGTGCCCTCACAGAGTGAAACACCGTGCCCTCACAGTGTGAAACACAGTGCCCTCACAGAGTGAAACTCCGTGCCCTCACTGACTGAAACACCGTTCCCTCACAGACTGAAACACCGTGCCCTCACAGAGTGAAACACCGTGCCCTCTCAGATTGAAACACTGTGCCCCCTCAGAGTGAAACACAGTGCCCTCACAGAGTGAAACACCGTGCCATCTCAGAGTGAAACACCGCGCCCTCACAGAGTAAAACACAGTGCCCTCACAGAGTGAAACACCCTGCCCTCACAGAGTGAAAAACCATGTCCTCACAGAGTGAAACTCCGTGCCCTCTCAGAGTGAAACACTGTGCCCCCTCAGAGTGAAACACTGTGCCCTCACAGACTGAAACAACGTGCCCTCACAGAGTGAAACACCGTGCCTTCACAGAGTGAAACACTGTGCCCTTACGGAGTGAAACACTGTGCCCTATCAGATTGTAACACTGTGCCCTCACAGAGTGAAGCACCGTGCCCACAGAGAGTGAAACACCATGTCCTCTCAGAATGAAACACCGTGTCCTCTCAGAGTGAAACACCGTGCCCTCACAGAATGAAACACCGTGTCCTCTCAGAGTGAAACTCCGTGCCCTCACAGAGTGAAACACCGTGTCCTCTCAGAGTGAAACAACGTGCCCTAACAGAGTGAAACACCGTGACCTCACAGAGTGAAACACAGTGCCCTCACAGAGTGAAACACCATGCCATATCAGAGTGAAACGCAGTGCCCTCTCAGAGTGAAATACCGTGACCTCTCAGATTGAAATACTGGGCCCATATGGAGTGAAACATCGTTCCCTCTCACAATGAAACACTCTGACCTTAGGGAGTGAAACACCGTGCCCTCTCTGATTCAAACACCGCGCCCTTATAGAGTGTATTACTTTGCCCTCTCAGATTGTAACACTGTGCCCTCACAGAGTGAAACTCCATGCCCTCTCAGAGTGAAACACCGTGTCCTCACAGAGTGAAACACCGTGCCCTCACAGAGTGAAACACCGTGCCCTCACAGTGTGAAACACTGTGCCCTCACAGAGTGAAACTCCGTGCCCTCACAGACTGAAACACCGTTCCCTCACAGACTGAAACACCGTGCCCTCAAAGAGTGAAACACCGTGCCATCTCAGAGTGAAACACCGCGCCCTCACAGAGTGAAACACAGTGCCCTCACAGAGTGAAACACCCTGCCCTCACAGAGTGAAAAACCATGCCCTCACAGAGTGAAACTCCGTGCCCTCTCAGAGTGAAACACTGTGCCCCCTCAGAGTGAAACACTGTGCCCTCACAGAGTGAAACACTGTGCCCTCTCAGAGTGAAACGCCGTGCCCTCTCAGAGTGAAACAGCGTCACCTCACAGAGTGAAACACCGCGCCCTCACAGAGTGAAACACTTTGCCCTCTCATCTTGTAGCACTGTGCCCTGATGGAGTGAAACACTGTGCACTCACAGAGTGAAACACCGTGCCCTCTCACATTGAAAGCCTGTGCCCATATGGAGTGAAACATCGTTCCCTCTCACAATGAAACACTCTGACCTTAGGGAGTGAAACACTCTGCCCTCTCTGATTCAAACACTGCGCCCTTACGGAGTGAATCACTTTGCCCTCTCAGATTGTAACACTGTGCTCTCACAGAGTGAAGCACCATGCCCTCACAGAGTGAAACACCGTGCCCTCTCAGAGTGAAACAACGTGCCCTCACAGAGTGAAACACCGTGACCTCACAGAGTGAAACACCGCGCCCTCAAAGAGTGAAACACAGTGCCCTCACAGAGTGAAACACCCTGCCCTCACAGAGTGAAAAACCATGCCCTCACAGATTGAAACTCCGTGCCCTCTCAGAGTGAAACAATGTGCCCCCTCAGAGTGAAACACTGTGCCCTCACAGAGTGAAACACTCTGCCCTCTCAGAGTGAAACACCGTGCCCTCTCAGATTGAAACACTGTGCCCCCTCAGAGTGAAACACTGTGCCCTCACAGAGTGAAACACCGTGCCCTCACAGAGTGAAACACCGTGCCCTCACAGAGTGAAACACCGTGCCCTCACAGTGTGAAACACAGTGCCCTCACAGAGTGAAACTCCGTGCCCTCACTGACTGAAACACCGTTCCCTCACAGACTGAAACACCGTGCCCTCACAGAGTGAAACACCGTGCCCTCTCAGATTGAAACACTGTGCCCCCTCAGAGTGAAACACAGTGCCCTCACAGAGTGAAACACCCTGCCCTCACAGACTGAAACACCGTTCCCTCACAGACTGAAACACCGTGCCCTCACAGAGTGAAACACCGTGCCATCTCAGAGTGAAACACCGCGCCCTCACAGAGTGAAACACAGTGCCCTCACAGAGTGAAACACCCTGCCCTCACAGAGTGAAAAACCATGTCCTCACAGAGTGAAACTCCGTGCCCTCTCAGAGTGAAACACTGTGCCCCCTCAGAGTGAAACACTGTGCCCTCACAGACTGAAACAACGTGCCCTCACAGAGTGAAACACCGTGCCTTCACAGAGTGAAACACTGTGCCCTTACGGAGTGAAACACTGTGCCCTATCAGATTGTAACACTGTGCCCTCACAGAGTGAAGCACCGTGCCCACAGAGAGTGAAACACCATGTCCTCTCAGAATGAAACACCGTGTCCTCTCAGAGTGAAACACCGTGCCCTCACAGAGTGAAACACCGTGTCCTCTCAGAGTGAAACTCCGTGCCCTCACAGAGTGAAACACCGTGTCCTCTCAGAGTGAAACAACGTGCCCTCACAGAGTGAAACACCGTGACCTCACAGAGTGAAACACCGTGCCCTCACAGAGTGAAACACCATGCCATCTCAGAGTGAAACGCAGTGCCCTCTCAGAGTGAAACACCGTGACCTCTCAGATTGAAATACTGGGCCCATATGGAGTGAAACATCGTTCCCTCTCACAATGAAACACTCTGACCTTAGGGAGTGAAACACCGTGCCCTCTCTGATTCAAACACCGCGCCCTTATAGAGTGTATTACTTTGCCCTCTCAGATTGTAACACTGTGCCCTCACAGAGTGAAACTCCATGCCCTCTCAGAGTGAAACACCGTGTCCTCACAGAGTGAAACACCATGCCCTCACAGAGTGAAACACCGTGCCCTCACAGTGTGAAACACTGTGCCCTCACAGAGTGAAACTCCGTGCCCTCACAGACTGAAACACCGTTCCCTCACAGACTGAAACACCGTGCCCTCAAAGAGTGAAACACCGTGCCATCTCAGAGTGAAACACCGCGCCCTCACAGAGTGAAACACAGTGCCCTCACAGAGTGAAACACCCTGCCCTCACAGAGTGAAAAACCATGCCCTCACAGAGTGAAACTCCGTGCCCTCTCAGAGTGAAACACTGGGCCCCCTCAGAGTGAAACACTGTGCCCTCACAGAGTGAAACACTGTGCCCTCTCAGAGTGAAACGCCGTGCCCTCTCAGAGTGAAACAGCATCACCTCACAGAATGAAACACCGCGCCCTCACAGAGTGAAACACTTTGCCCTCTCAGCTTGTAGCACTGTGCCCTGATGGAGTGAAACACTGTGCTCTCACAGAGTGAAACACCGTGCCCACTCACATTGAAATCCTGTGCCCATATGGAGTGAAACATCGTTCCCTCTCACAATGAAACACTCTGACCTTAGGGAGTGAAGCACCGTGCCCTCTCTGATTCAAACACTGCGCCCTTACGGAGTGAATCACTTTGCCCTCTCAGATTGTAACACTGTGCCCTCACAGAGTGAAGCACCATGCCCTCACAGAGTGAAACACTGTGCCCTTACGGAGTGAAATACTGCGCTCTCTCAGATTGTAACACTGTGCCCTCACAGAGTGAAGCACCGTGCCCACACAAAGTGAAACACCATGTCCTCTCAGAGTGAAACACTGTGCCCTCACAGAGTGAAACACTGTGCCCTCTCAGAGTGAAACGCCGTGCCCTCTCAGAGTGAAACAGCGTCACCTCACAGAGTGAAACACCGCGCCCTCACAGAGTGAAACACTTTGCCCTCTCAGCTTGTAGCACTGTGCCCTGATGGAGTGAAACACTGTGCACTCACAGAGTGAAACACCGTGCCCTCTCACATTGAAATCCTGTGCCCATATGGAGTGAAACATCGTTCCCTCTCACAATGAAACACTCTGACCTTAGGGAGTGAAACACTCTGCCCTCTCTGATTCAAACACTGCGCCCTTACGGAGTGAAACACTTTGCCCTCTCAGATTGTAACACTGTGCCCTCACAGAGTGAAGCACCATGCCCACACAGAGTGAAACACCGTGTCCTCTCAGAGTGAAACTCCGTGCCCTCACAGAGTGAAACACCGTGCCCTCTCAGAGTGAAACAACGTGCCCTCACAGAGTGAAACACCGTGACCTCACAGAGTTAAACTCCGTGTCCTCATAGAGTGAAACACTGTGCCCTCTCAGATTGTAACACTGTGCCCTCACAGAGTGAAACACCGTGCCCTCACAGAGTGAAACGCCGTGCCCTCTCAGAGTGAAACGCCGTGCCCTCTCAGAGTGAAACAACGTGACCTCACAGAGTGAAACACCGTGCCCTCATAGTGTGAAACACTGTGCCCTCTCAGATTGTAACACTGTGCCCTCACAGAGTGAAAGACTGTGCTCTCTCAGAGTGAAAAACCGTGCCTTCACAGAGTGAAACACCGTGCCTTCACAAAGTGAAACACCGTGCTCTCCCAAAGTGAAACACTTTGCCCTCACAGAGTGAAACACTTTGACCTCTCAGCTTTTAGCACTGTGCCCTTACGGAGTGAAACACTGTGCACTCACAGAGTGAAACACCGTGCCCTCTCACATTGAAATCCTGTGCCCATATGGAGTGAAACATCATTCCCTCTCACAATGAAACACTCTGACCTTAGGGAGTGAAACACTCTGCCCTCGCTGATTCAAAAACAGCGCCCTTACGGAGTGAAAAACTTTGCCCTCTCAGATTGTAACACTGTGCCCTCACAGAGTGAAGCACCATGCCTTCACAGAGTGAAACATTGTGCCCTTACGGAGTGAAACACTGTGCCCTCTCAGACTTTAACACTGTGCCCTCACAGAGTGAAGCACCGTGCCCGCACAGAGTGAAACACCGTGTCCTCTGTGAATGAAACACCGTCTCCTCTCAGAGTGAAACACTGTGCCCTCACAGAGTGAAACACCGTGCCCTCTCAGAGTGAAACAACATGCCCTCACAGAGTTAAACACCATGACCTCACAGAGTGAAACACCATGCCCTCACAGATTGAAGCACCATGCCGTCTCAGAGTGAAACGCCGTGCCCTCTCAGAGTGAAACACCGTGACCTCTCAGATTGAAATACTGTGCCCATATGGAGTGAAACATCGTTCCCTCTCTCAATGAAACACTCTGACCTTAGGGAGTGAAACACCGTGCCCTCACAGAGTGAAACACCGCGCTCTCACAGTGTGAAACACTGTGCCCTCACAGAGTGAAACTCCGTGCCCTCACAGACTGAAACACCGTTCCCTCACAGACTGAAACACCGTGCCCTCAAAGAGTGAAACACTGTGCCATCTCAGAGTGAAACACCGCGCCCTCACAGAGTGAAACACCGTGCCCTCACAGAGTGAAACACCCTGCCCTCACAGAGTGAAACTCCGTGCCCTCTCAGATTGAAACACTGTGCCCCCTCAGAGTGAAACACTGTGCCCTCACAGAGTGAAACACCGTGCCCTCACAGTGTGAAACACCGTGACCTCACAGAGTGAAACACCGTGCCCTCACAGTGTGAAACACAGTGCCCTCACAGAGTGAAACACCGTGCCCTCACAGAGAGAAACACCGTGCCCTCTCAGATTGAAACACTGTGCCCCCTCAGAGTGAAACACAGTGCCCTCACAGAGTGAAACACCCTGCCCTCACAGACTGAAACACCGTTCCCTCACAGACTGAAACACCGTGCCCTCACAGAGTGAAACACCGTGCCATCTCAGAGTGAAACACCGCGCCCTCACAGAGTGAAACACAGTGCCCTCACAGAGTGAAACACCCTGCCCTCACAGAGTGAAAAACCATGTCCTCACAGAGTGAAACTCCGTGCCCTCTCAGAGTGAAACACTGTGCCCCCTCAGAGTGAAACACTGTGCCCTCACAGACTGAAACAACGTGCCCTCACAGAGTGAAACACCGTGTCTTCACAGAGTGAAACACTGTGCCCTTACGGAGTGAAACACTGTGCCCTATCAGATTGTAACACTGTGCCCTCACAGAGTGAAGCACCGTGCCCACAGAGAGTGAAACACCATGTCCTCTCAGAATGAAACACCGTGTCCTCTCAGAGTGAAACACCGTGCCCTCACAGAGTGAAACACCGTGTCCTCTCAGAGTGAAACTCCGTGCCCTCACAGAGTGAAACACCGTGTCCTCTCAGAGTGAAACAACGTGCCCTCACAGAGTGAAACACCGTGACCTCACAGAGTGAAACACCGTGCCCTCACAGAGTGAAACACCATGCCATCTCAGAGTGAAACGCAGTGCCCTCTCAGAGTGAAATACCGTGACCTCTCAGATTGAAATACTGGGCCCATATGGAGTGAAACATCGTTCCCTCTCACAATGAAACACTCTGACCTTAGGGAGTGAAACACCGTGCCCTCTCTGATTCAAACACCGCGCCCTTATAGAGTGTATTACTTTGCCCTCTCAGATTGTAACACTGTGCCCTCACAGAGTGAAACTCCATGCCCTCTCAGAGTGAAACACCGTGTCCTCACAGAGTGAAACACCGTGCCCTCACAGACTGAAACACCGTTCCCTCACAGACTGAAACACCGTGCCCTCACAGAGTGAAACACCGTGCCCTCACAGACTGAAACACCGTTCCCTCACAGACTGAAACACCGTGCCCTCAAAGAGTGAAACACCGTGCCATCTCAGAGTGAAACACCGCGCCCTCACAGAGTGAAACACAGTGCCCTCACAGAGTGAAACACCCTGCCCTCACAGAGTGAAAAACCATGCCCTCACAGAGTGAAAATCCGTGCCCTCTCAGAGTGAAACACTGTGCCCCCTCAGAGTGAAACACTGTGCCCTCACAGAGTGAAACACTGTGCCCTCTCAGAGTGAAACGCCGTGCCCTCTCAGAGTGAAACAGCGTCACCTCACAGAATGAAACACCGCGCCCTCACAGAGTGAAACACTTTGCCCTCTCATCTTGTAGCACTGTGCCCTGATGGAGTGAAACACTGTGCACTCACAGAGTGAAACACCATGCCCTCTCACATTGAAATCCTGTGCCCATATGGAGTGAAACATCGTTCCCTCTCACAATGAAACACTCTGACTTTAGGGAGTGAAACACTCTGCCCTCTCTGATTCAAACACTGCGCCCTTACGGAGTGAATCACTTTGCCCTCTCAGATTGTAACACTGTGCTCTCACAGAGTGAAGCACCATGCCCTCACAGAGTGAAACACCGTGACCTCACAGAGTGAAACACCGTGCCCTCACAGAGTGAAACACCATGCCGTCTCAGAGTGAAACGCAGTGCCCTCTCAGAGTGAAAGACCGTAACCTCTCAGATTGAAATACTGGGCCCATATGGAGTGAAACATCGTTCCCTCTCTCAATGAAACACTCTGACCTTAGGGAGTGAAACACCGTGCCCTCTCTGATTCAAACACTGCACCCTTACAAAGTGTATTACTTTGCCCTCTCAGATTGTAACACTGTGCCCTCACAGAGTGAAACTCCATGCCCTCTCAGAGTGAAACACCGTGTCCTCACAGAGTGAAACACCGTGCCCTCACAGAGTGAAACACCGTGCCCTCACAGTGTGAAACACTGTGCCCTCACAGAGTGAAACTCCGTGCCCTCACAGACTGAAACACCGTTCCCTCACAGACTGAAACACCGTGCCCTCAAAGAGTGAAACACCGTGCCATCTCAGAGTGAAACACCGCGCCCTCACAGAGTGAAACACAGTGCCCTCACAGAGTGAAACTCCCTGCCCTCACAGAGTGAAAAACCATGCCCTCACAGAGTGAAACTCCGTGCCCTCTCAGAGTGAAACACTGTGCCCCCTCAAAGTGAAACACTGTGCCCTCACAGAGTGAAACACTGTGCCCTCTCAGAGTAAAACGCCGTGCCCTCTCAGAGTGAAACAGCGTCACCTCACAGAGTGAAACACCGCGCCCTCACAGAGTGAAACACTTTGCCCTCTCAGCTTGTAGCACTGTGCCCTGATGGAGTGAAACACTGTGCTCTCACAGAGTGAAACACCGTGCCCACTCACATTGAAATCCTGTGCCCATATGGAGTGAAACATCGTTCCCTCTCACAATGAAACACTCTGACCTTAGGGAGTGAAGCACCGTGCCCTCTCTGATTCAAACACTGCGCCCTTACGGAGTGAATCACTTTGCCCTCTCAGATTGTAACACTGTGCCCTCACAGAGTGAAGCACCATGCCCTCACAGAGTGAAACACTGTGCCCTTACGGAGTGAAATACTGTGCTCTCTCAGATTGTAACACTGTGCCCTCACAGAGTGAAGCACCGTGCCCACACAAAGTGAAACACCATGTCCTCTCAGAGTGAAACACTGTGCCCTCACAGAGTGAAACACTGTGCCCTCTCAGAGTGAAACGCCGTGCCCTCTCAGAGTGAAACAGCGTCACCTCACAGAGTGAAACACCGCGCCCTCACAGAGTGAAACACTTTGCCCTCTCAGCTTGTAGCACTGTGCCCTGATGGAGTGAAACACTGTGCACTCACAGAGTGAAACACCGTGCCCTCTCACATTGAAATCCTGTGCCCATATGGAGTGAAACATCGTTCCCTCTCACAATGAAACACTCTGACCTTAGGGAGTGAAACACTCTGCCCTCTCTGATTCAAACACTGCGCCCTTACGGAGTGAAACACTTTGCCCTCTCAGATTGTAACACTGTGCCCTCACAGAGTGAAGCACCATGCCCTCACAGAGTGAAACACCGTGTCCTCTCAGAGTGAAACTCCGTGCCCTCACAGAGTGAAACACCGTGCCCTCTCAGAGTGAAACAACGTGCCCTCACAGAGTGAAACACCGTGACCTCACAGAGTGAAACGCAGTGCCCTCTCAGAGTGAAACGCCGTGCCCTCTCAGAGTGAAACAACGTGACCTCACAGAGTGAAACACCGTGCCCTCATAGTGTGAAACACTGTGCCCTCTCAGATTGTAACACTGTGCCCTCACAGAGTGAAACACTGTGCTCTCTCAGAGTGAAAAACCGTGCCTTCACAGAGTGAAACACCGTGCCTTCACAAAGTGAAACACCGTGCTCTCCCAAAGTGAAACACTTTGCCCTCACAGAGTGAAACACTTTGCCCTCTCAGCTTTTAGCACTGTGCCCTTACGGAGTGAAACACTGTGCACTCACAGAGTGAAACACCGTGCCCTCTCACATTGAAATCCTGTGCCCATATGGAGTGAAACATCATTCCCTCTCACAATGAAACACTCTGACCTTAGGGAGTGAAACACTCTGCCCTCGCTGATTCAAAAACAGCGCCCTTACGGAGTGAAAAACTTTGCCCTCTCAGATTGTAACACTGTGCCCTCACAGAGTGAAGCACCATGCCTTCACAGAGTGAAACATTGTGCCCTTACGGAGTGAAACACTGTGCCCTCTCAGATTTTAACACTGTGCCCTCACAGAGTGAAGCACCGTGCCCGCACAGAGTGAAACACCGTGTCCTCTGTGAATGAAACACCGTCTCCTCTCAGAGTGAAACACTGTGCCCTCACAGAGTGAAACACCGTGCCCTCTCAGAGTGAAACAACATGCCCTCACAGAGTTAAACACCATGACCTCACAGAGTGAAACACCATGCCCTCACAGATTGAAACACCATGCCGTCTCAGAGTGAAACGCAGTGCCCTCTCAGAGTGAAACACCGTGACCTCTCAGATTGAAATACTGTGCCCATATGGAGTGAAACATCGTTCCCTCTCTCAATGAAACACTCTGACCTTAGGGAGTGAAACACCGTGCCCTCACAGAGTGAAACACCGCGCTCTCACAGTGTGAAACACTGTGCCCTCACAGAGTGAAACTCCGTGCCCTCACAGACTGAAACACCGTTCCCTCACAGACTGAAACACCGTGACCTCAAAGAGTGAAACACCGTGCCATCTCAGAGTGAAACACCGCGCCCTCAAAGAGTGTAACACAGTGCCCTCACAGAGTGAAACACCCTGCCCTCACAGAGTGAAAAACCATGCCCTCACAGATTGAAACTCCGTGCCCTCTCAGAGTGAAACACTTTGCCCTCTCATCTTGTAGCACTGTGCCCTGATGGAGTGAAACACTGCGCACTCACAGAGTGAAACACCGTGCCCTCTCACATTGAAATCCTGTGCCCATATGGAGTGAAACATCGTTCCCTCTCACAATGAAACACTCTGACCTTAGGGAGTGAAACACTCTGCCCTCTCTGATTCAAACACTGCGCCCTTACGGAGTGAATCACTTTGCCCTCTCAGATTGTAACACTGTGCTCTCACAGAGTGAAGCACCATGCCCTCACAGAGTGAAACACCGTGCCCTCTCAGAGTGAAACAACGTGCCCTCACAGAGTGAAACACCCTGCCCTCACAGAGTGAAAAACCATGTCCTCACAGAGTGAAACTCCGTGCCCTCTCAGAGTGAAACACTGTGCCCCCTCAGAGTGAAACACTGTGCCCTCACAGACTGAAACAACGTGCCCTCACAGAGTGAAACACCGTGCCTTCACAGAGTGAAACACTGTGCCCTTACGGAGTGAAACACTGTGCCCTATCAGATTGTAACACTGTGCCCTCACAGAGTGAAGCACCGTGCCCACAGAGAGTGAAACACCATGTCCTCTCAGAATGAAACACCGTGTCCTCTCAGAGTGAAACACCGTGCCCTCACAGAGTGAAACACCGTGTCCTCTCAGAGTGAAACTCCGTGCCCTCACAGAGTGAAACACCGTGTCCCTCTCAGAGTGAAACAACGTGCCCTCACAGAGTGAAACACCGTGACCTCACAGAGTGAAACACCGTGCCCTCACAGAGCGAAACACCATGCCATCTCAGAGTGAAACGCAGTGCCCTCTCAGAGTGAAACACCGTGACCTCTCAGATTGAAATACTGGGCCCATATGGAGTGAAACATCGTTCCCTCTCACAATGAAACACTCTGACCTTAGGGAGTGAAACACCGTGCCCTCTCTGATTCAAACACCGCGCCCTTATAGAGTGTATTACTTTGCCCTCTCAGATTGTAACACTGTGCCCTCACAGAGTGAAACTCCATGCCCTCTCAGAGTGAAACACCGTGTCCTCACAGAGTGAAACACCGTGCCCTCACAGAGTGAAACACCGTGCCCTCACAGTGTGAAACACTGTGCCCTCACAGAGTGAAACTCCGTGCCCTCACAGACTGAAACACCGTTCCCTCACAGACTGAAACACCGTGCCCTCAAAGAGTGAAACACCGTGCCATCTCAGAGTGAAACACCGCGCCCTCACAGAGTGAAACACAGTGCCCTCACAGAGTGAAACACCCTGCCCTCACAGAGTGAAAAACCATGCCCTCACAGAGTGAAACTCCGTGCCCTCTCAGAGTGAAACACTGTGCCCCCTCAGAGTGAAACACTGTGCCCTCACAGAGTGAAACACTGTGCCCTCTCAGAGTGCAACGCCGTGCACTCTCAGAGTGAAACAGCGTCACCTCACAGAGTGAAACACCGCGCCCTCACAGAGTGAAACACTTTGCCCTCTCATCTTGTAGCACTGTGCCCTGATGGAGTGAAACACTGCGCACTCACAGAGTGAAACACCGTGCCCTCTCACATTGAAATCCTGTGCCCATATGGAGTGAAACATCGTTCCCTCTCACAATGAAACACTCTGACCTTAGGGAGTGAAACACTCTGCCCTCTCTGATTCAAACACTGCGCCCTTACGGAGTGAATCACTTTGCCCTCTCAGATTGTAACACTGTGCTCTCACAGAGTGAAGCACCATGCCCTCACAGAGTGAAACACCGTGCCCTCTCAGAGTGAAACAACGTGCCCTCACAGAGTGAAACACCGTGACCTCACAGAGTGAAACACCGTGCCCTCACAGAGTGAAACAACATGCCGTCTCAGAGTGAAACGCAGTGCCCTCTCAGAGTGAAAGACCGTAACCTCTCAGATTGAAATACTGTGCCCATATGGAGTGAAACATCGTTCCCTCTCTCAATGAAACACTCTGACCTTAGGGAGTGAAACACCGTGCCCTCTCTGATTCAAACACTGCACCCTTACAGAGTGTATTACTTTGCCCTCTCAGATTGTAACACTGTGCCCTCACAGAGTGAAACTCCATGCCCTCTCAGAGTGAAACACCGTGTCCTCACAGAGTGAAACACCGTGCCCACACAAAGTGAAACACCATGTCCTCTCAGAGTGAAACACTGTGCCCTCACAGAGTGAAACACTGTGCCCTCTCAGAGTGAAACGCCGTGCCCTCTCAGAGTGAAACAGCGTCACCTCACAGAGTGAAACACCGCGCCCTCACAGAGTGAAACACTTTGCCCTCTCAGCTTGTAGCACTGTGCCCTGATGGAGTGAAACACTGTGCACTCACAGAGTGAAACACCGTGCCCTCTCACATTGAAATCCTGTGCCCATATGGAGTGAAACATCGTTCCCTCTCACAATGAAACACTCTGACCTTAGGGAGTGAAACACTCTGCCCTCTCTGATTCAAACACTGCGCCCTTATGGAGTGAAACACTTTGCCCTCTCAGATTGTAACACTGTGCCCTCACAGAGTGAAGCACCATGCCCTCACAGAGTGAAACACCGTGTCCTCTCAGAGTGAAACTCCGTGCCCTCACAGAGTGAAACACCGTGCCCTCTCAGAGTGAAACAACGTGCCCTCACAGAGTGAAACACCGTGACCTCACAGAGTTAAACTCCGTGTCCTCATAGAGTGAAACACTGTGCCCTCTCAGATTGTAACACTGTGCCCTCACAGAGTGAAACACCGTGCCCTCACAGAGTGAAACGCCGTGCCCTCTCAGAGTGAAACGCCGTGCCCTCTCAGAGTGAAACAACGTGACCTCACAGAGTGAAACACCGTGCCCTCATAGTGTGAAACACTGTGCCCTCTCAGATTGTAACACTGTGCCCTCACAGAGTGAAACACTGTGCTCTCTCAGAGTGAAAAACCGTGCCTTCACAGAGTGAAACACCGTGCCTTCACAAAGTGAAACACCGTGCTCTCCCAAAGTGAAACACTTTGCCCTCACAGAGTGAAACACTTTGACCTCTCAGCTTTTAGCACTGTGCCCTTACGGAGTGAAACACTGTGCACTCACAGAGTGAAACACCGTGCCCTCTCACATTGAAATCCTGTGCCCATATGGAGTGAAACATCATTCCCTCTCACAATGAAACACTCTGACCTTAGGGAGTGAAACACTCTGCCCTCGCTGATTCAAAAACAGCGCCCTTACGGAGTGAAAAACTTTGCCCTCTCAGATTGTAACACTGTGCCCTCACAGAGTGAAGCACCATGCCTTCACAGAGTGAAACATTGTGCCCTTACGGAGTGAAACACTGTGCCCTCTCAGACTTTAACACTGTGCCCTCACAGAGTGAAGCACCGTGCCCGCACAGAGTGAAACACCGTGTCCTCTGTGAATGAAACACCGTCTCCTCTCAGAGTGAAACACTGTGCCCTCACAGAGTGAAACACCGTGCCCTCTCAGAGTGAAACAACATGCCCTCACAGAGTTAAACACCATGACCTCACAGAGTGAAACACCATGCCCTCACAGATTGAAGCACCATGCCGTCTCAGAGTGAAACGCCGTGCCCTCTCAGAGTGAAACACCGTGACCTCTCAGATTGAAATACTGTGCCCATATGGAGTGAAACATCGTTCCCTCTCACAATGAAACACTCTGACCTTAGGGAGTGAAACACCGTGCCCTCACAGAGTGAAACACCGCGCTCTCACAGTGTGAAACACTGTGCCCTCACAGAGTGAAACTCCGTGCCCTCACAGACTGAAACACCGTTCCCTCACAGACTGAAACACCGTGCCCTCAAAGAGTGAAACACTGTGCCATCTCAGAGTGAAACACCGCGCCCTCACAGAGTGAAACACAGTGCCCTCACAGAGTGAAACACCCTGCCCTCACAGAGTGAAACTCCGTGCCCTCTCAGATTGAAACACTGTGCCCCCTCAGAGTGAAACACTGTGCCCTCACAGAGTGAAACACCGTGACCTCACAGAGTGAAACACCGTGCCCTCACAGTGTGAAACACAGTGCCCTCACAGAGTGAAACTCCGTGCCCTCACAGACTGAAACACCGTTCCCTCACAGACTGAAACACCGTGCCCTCACAGAGAGAAACACCGTGCCCTCTCAGATTGAAACACTGTGCCCCCTCAGAGTGAAACACAGTGCCCTCACAGAGTGAAACACCCTGCCCTCACAGACTGAAACACCGTTCCCTCACAGACTGAAACACCGTGCCCTCACAGAGTGAAACACCGTGCCATCTCAGAGTGAAACACCGCGCCCTCACAGAGTGAAACACAGTGCCCTCACAGAGTGAAACACCCTGCCCTCACAGAGTGAAAAACCATGTCCTCACAGAGTGAAACTCCGTGCCCTCTCAGAGTGAAACACTGTGCCCCCTCAGAGTGAAACACTGTGCCCTCACAGACTGAAACAACGTGCCCTCACAGAGTGAAACACCGTGCCTTCACAGAGTGAAACACTGTGCCCTTACGGAGTGAAACACTGTGCCCTATCAGATTGTAACACTGTGCCCTCACAGAGTGAAGCACCGTGCCCACAGAGAGTGAAACACCATGTCCTCTCAGAATGAAACACCGTGTCCTCTCAGAGTGAAACACCGTGCCCTCACAGAGTGAAACACCGTGTCCTCTCAGAGTGAAACTCCGTGCCCTCACAGAGTGAAACACCGTGTCCTCTCAGAGTGAAACAACGTGCCCTCACAGATTGAAACACCGTGACCTCACAGAGTGAAACACCGTGCCCTCACAGAGTGAAACACCATGCCATCTCAGAGTGAAACGCAGTGCCCTCTCAGAGTGCAATACCGTGACCTCTCAGATTGAAATACTGGGCCCATATGGAGTGAAACATCGTTCCCTCTCTCAATGAAACACTCTGACCTTAGGGAGTGAAACACCGTGCCCTCTCTGATTCAAACACTGCACCCTTACAGAGTGTATTACTTTGCCCTCTCAGATTGTAACACTGTGCCCTCACAGAGTGAAACTCCATGCCCTCTCAGAGTGAAACACCGTGTCCTCACAGAGTGAAACACCGTGCCCTCACAGAGTGAAACACCGTGCCCTCACAGTGTGAAACACTGTGCCCTCACAGAGTGAAACTCCGTGCCCTCACAGACTGAAACACCGTTCCCTCACAGACTGAAACACCGTGCCCTCAAAGAGTGAAACACCGTGCCATCTCAGAGTGAAACACCGCGCCCTCACAGAGTGAAACACAGTGCCCTCACAGAGTGAAACTCCCTGCCCTCACAGAGTGAAAAACCATGCCCTCACAGAGTGAAACTCGTGCCCTCTCAGAGTGAAACACTGTGCCCCCTCAAAGTGAAACACTGTGCCCTCACAGAGTGAAACACTGTGCCCTCTCAGAGTAAAACGCCGTGCCCTCTCAGAGTGAAACAGCGTCACCTCACAGAGTGAAACACCGCGCCCTCACAGAGTGAAACACTTTGCCCTCTCAGCTTGTAGCACTGTGCCCTGATGGAGTGAAACACTGTGCTCTCACAGAGTGAAACACCGTGCCCACTCACATTGAAATCCTGTGCCCATATGGAGTGAAACATCGTTCCCTCTCACAATGAAACACTCTGACCTTAGGGAGTGAAGCACCGTGCCCTCTCTGATTCAAACACTGCGCCCTTACGGAGTGAATCACTTTGCCCTCTCAGATTGTAACACTGTGCCCTCACAGAGTGAAGCACCATGCCCTCACAGAGTGAAACACTGTGCCCTTACGGAGTGAAATACTGTGCTCTCTCAGATTGTAACACTGTGCCCTCACAGAGTGAAGCACCGTGCCCACACAAAGTGAAACACCATGTCCTCTCAGAGTGAAACACTGTGCCCTCACAGAGTGAAACACTGTGCCCTCTCAGAGTGAAACGCCGTGCCCTCTCAGAGTGAAACAGCGTCACCTCACAGAGTGAAACACCGCGCCCTCACAGAGTGAAACACTTTGCCCTCTCAGCTTGTAGCACTGTGCCCTGATGGAGTGAAACACTGTGCACTCACAGAGTGAAACACCGTGCCCTCTCACATTGAAATCCTGTGCCCATATGGAGTGAAACATCGTTCCCTCTCACAATGAAACACTCTGACCTTAGGGAGTGAAACACTCTGCCCTCTCTGATTCAAACACTGCGCCCTTACGGAGTGAAACACTTTGCCCTCTCAGATTGTAACACTGTGCCCTCACAGAGTGAAGCACCATGCCCTCACAGAGTGAAACACCGTGTCCTCTCAGAGTGAAACTCCGTGCCCTCACAGAGTGAAACACCGTGCCCTCTCAGAGTGAAACAACGTGCCCTCACAGAGTGAAACACCGTGACCTCACAGAGTGAAACTCCGTGTCCTCATAGAGTGAAACGCCGTGCCCTCTCAGAGTGAAACAACGTGACCTCACAGAGTGAAACACCGTGCCCTCATAGTGTGAAACACTGTGCCCTCTCAGATTGTAACACTGTGCCCTCACAGAGTGAAACACTGTGCTCTCTCAGAGTGAAAAACCGTGCCTTCACAGAGTGAAACACCGTGCCTTCACAAAGTGAAACACCGTGCTCTCCCAAAGTGAAACACTTTGCCCTCACAGAGTGAAACACTTTGCCCTCTCAGCTTTTAGCACTGTGCCCTTACGGAGTGAAACACTGTGCACTCACAGAGTGAAACACCGTGCCCTCTCACATTGAAATCCTGTGCCCATATGGAGTGAAACATCATTCCCTCTCACAATGAAACACTCTGACCTTAGGGAGTGAAACACTCTGCCCTCGCTGATTCAAAAACAGCGCCCTTACGGAGTGAAAAACTTTGCCCTCTCAGATTGTAACACTGTGCCCTCACAGAGTGAAGCACCATGCCTTCACAGAGTGAAACATTGTGCCCTTACGGAGTGAAACACTGTGCCCTCTCAGATTTTAACACTGTGCCCTCACAGAGTGAAGCACCGTGCCCGCACAGAGTGAAACACCGTGTCCTCTGTGAATGAAACACCGTCTCCTCTCAGAGTGAAACACTGTGCCCTCACAGAGTGAAACACCGTGCCCTCTCAGAGTGAAACAACATGCCCTCACAGAGTTAAACACCATGACCTCACAGAGTGAAACACCATGCCCTCACAGATTGAAACACCATGCCGTCTCAGAGTGAAACGCAGTGCCCTCTCAGAGTGAAACACCGTGACCTCTCAGATTGAAATACTGTGCCCATATGGAGTGAAACATCGTTCCCTCTCTCAATGAAACACTCTGACCTTAGGGAGTGAAACACCGTGCCCTCACAGAGTGAAACAGCGCGCTCTCACAGTGTGAAACACTGTGCCCTCACAGAGTGAAACTCCGTGCCCTCACAGACTGAAATACCGTTCCCTCACAGACTGAAACACCGTGCCCTCAAAGAGTGAAACACTGTGCCATCTCAGAGTGAAACACCGCGCCCTCACAGAGTGAAACACAGTGCCCTCACAGAGTGAAACACCCTGCCCTCACAGAGTGAAACTCCGTGCCCTCTCAGATTGAAACACTGTGCCCCCTCAGAGTGAAACACTGTGCCCTCACAGAGTGAAACACCGTGCCCTCACAGAGTGAAACACCGTGCCCTCACAGTGTGAAACACAGTGCCCTCACAGAGTGAAACTCCGTGCCCTCACAGACTGAAACACCGTTCCCTCACAGACTGAAACACCGTGCCCTCACAGAGTGAAACACCGTGCCCTCTCAGATTGAAACACTGTGCCCCCTCAGAGTGAAACACAGTGCCCTCACAGAGTGAAACACCCTGCCCTCACAGACTGAAACACCGTTCCCTCACAGACTGAAACACCGTGCCCTCACAGAGTGAAACACCGTGCCATCTCAGAGTGAAACACCGCGCCCTCACAGAGTGAAACACAGTGCCCTCACAGAGTGAAACACCCTGCCCTCACAGAGTGAAAAACCATGTCCTCACAGAGTAAAACTCCGTGCCCTCTCAGAGTGAAACACTGTGCCCCCTCAGAGTGAAACACTGTGCCCTCACAGACTGAAACAACGTGCCCTCACAGAGTGAAACACCGTGCCTTCACAGAGTGAAACACTGTGCCCTTACGGAGTGAAACACTGTGCCCTATCAGATTGTAACACTGTGCCCTCACAGAGTGAAGCACCGTGCCCACAGAGAGTGAAACACCATGTCCTCTCAGAATGAAACACCGTGTCCTCTCAGAGTGAAACACCGTGCCCTCACAGAGTGAAACACCGTGTCCTCTCAGAGTGAAACTCCGTGCCCTCACAGAGTGAAACACCGTGCCCTCTCAGAGTGAAACAACGTGCCCTCACAGAGTGAAACACCGTGACCTCACAGAGTGAAACACCGTGCCCTCACAGAGCGAAACACCATGCCATCTCAGAGTGAAACGCAGTGCCCTCTCAGAGTGAAACACCGTGACCTCTCAGATTGAAATACTGGGCCCATATGGAGTGAAACATCGTTCCCTCTCACAATGAAACACTCTGACCTTAGGGAGTGAAACACCGTGCCCTCTCTGATTCAAACACCGCGCCCTTATAGAGTGTATTACTTTGCCCTCTCAGATTGTAACACTGTGCCCTCACAGAGTGAAACTCCATGCCCTCTCAGAGTGAAACACCGTGTCCTCACAGAGTGAAACACCGTGCCCTCACAGAGTGAAACACCGTGCCCTCACAGTGTGAAACACTGTGCCCTCACAGAGTGAAACTCCGTGCCCTCACAGACTGAAACACCGTTCCCTCACAGACTGAAACACCGTGCCCTCAAAGAGTGAAACACCGTGCCATCTCAGAGTGAAACACCGCGCCCTCACAGAGTGAAACACAGTGCCCTCACAGAGTGAAACACCCTGCCCTCACAGAGTGAAAAACCATGCCCTCACAGAGTGAAACTCCGTGCCCTCTCAGAGTGAAACACTGTGCCCCCTCAGAGTGAAACACTGTGCCCTCACAGAGTGAAACACTGTGCCCTCTCAGAGTGCAACGCCGTGCACTCTCAGAGTGAAACAGCGTCACCTCACAGAGTGAAACACCGCGCCCTCACAGAGTGAAACACTTTGCCCTCTCATCTTGTAGCACTGTGCCCTGATGGAGTGAAACACTGCGCACTCACAGAGTGAAACACCGTGCCCTCTCACATTGAAATCCTGTGCCCATATGGAGCGAAACATCGTTCCCTCTCACAATGAAACACTCTGACCTTAGGGAGTGAAACACTCTGCCCTCTCTGATTCAAACACTGCGCCCTTACGGAGTGAATCACTTTGCCCTCTCAGATTGTAACACTGTGCTCTCACAGAGTGAAGCACCATGCCCTCACAGAGTGAAACACCGTGCCCTCTCAGAGTGAAACAACGTGCCCTCACAGAGTGAAACACCGTGACCTCACAGAGTGAAACACCGTGCCCTCACAGAGTGAAACACCATGCCGTCTCAGAGTGAAACGCAGTGCCCTCTCAGAGTGAAAGACCGTAACCTCTCAGATTGAAATACTGTGCCCATATGGAGTGAAACATCGTTCCCTCTCTCAATGAAACACTCTGACCTTAGGGAGTGAAACACCGTGCCCTCTCTGATTCAAACACTGCACCCTTACAGAGTGTATTACTTTGCCCTCTCAGATTGTAACACTGTGCCCTCACAGAGTGAAACTCCATGCCCTCTCAGAGTGAAACACCGTGTCCTCACAGAGTGAAACACCGTGCCCTCACAGAGTGAAACACCGTGCCCTCACAGTGTGAAACACTGTGCCCTCACAGAGTGAAACTCCGTGCCCTCACAGACTGAAACACCGTTCCCTCACAGACTGAAACACCGTGCCCTCAAAGAGTGAAACACCGTGCCATCTCAGAGTGAAACACCGCGCCCTCACAGAGTGAAACACAGTGCCCTCACAGAGTGAAACTCCCTGCCCTCACAGAGTGAAAAACCATGCCCTCACAGAGTGAAACTCCGTGCCCTCTCAGAGTGAAACACTGTGCCCCCTCAAAGTGAAACACTGTGCCCTCACAGAGTGAAACACTGTGCCCTCTCAGAGTAAAACGCCGTGCCCTCTCAGAGTGAAACAGCGTCACCTCACAGAGTGAAACACCGCGCCCTCACAGAGTGAAACACTTTGCCCTCTCAGCTTGTAGCACTGTGCCCTGATGGAGTGAAACACTGTGCTCTCACAGAGTGAAACACCGTGCCCACTCACATTGAAATCCTGTGCCCATATGGAGTGAAACATCGTTCCCTCTCACAATGAAACACTCTGACCTTAGGGAGTGAAGCACCGTGCCCTCTCTGATTCAAACACTGCGCCCTTACGGAGTGAATCACTTTGCCCTCTCAGATTGTAACACTGTGCCCTCACAGAGTGAAGCACCATGCCCTCACAGAGTGAAACACTGTGCCCTTACGGAGTGAAATACTGTGCTCTCTCAGATTGTAACACTGTGCCCTCACAGAGTGAAGCACCGTGCCCACACAAAGTGAAACACCATGTCCTCTCAGAGTGAAACACTGTGCCCTCACAGAGTGAAACACTGTGCCCTCTCAGAGTGAAACGCCGTGCCCTCTCAGAGTGAAACAGCGTCACCTCACAGAGTGAAACACCGCGCCCTCACAGAGTGAAACACTTTGCCCTCTCAGCTTGTAGCACTGTGCCCTGATGGAGTGAAACACTGTGCACTCACAGAGTGAAACACCGTGCCCTCTCACATTGAAATCCTGTGCCCATATGGAGTGAAACATCGTTCCCTCTCACAATGAAACACTCTGACCTTAGGGAGTGAAACACTCTGCCCTCTCTGATTCAAACACTGCGCCCTTACGGAGTGAAACACTTTGCCCTCTCAGATTGTAACACTGTGCCCTCACAGAGTGAAGCACCATGCCCTCACAGAGTGAAACACCGTGTCCTCTCAGAGTGAAACTCCGTGCCCTCACAGAGTGAAACACCGTGCCCTCTCAGAGTGAAACAACGTGCCCTCACAGAGTGAAACACCGTGACCTCACAGAGTGAAACGCAGTGCCCTCTCAGAGTGAAACGCCGTGCCCTCTCAGAGTGAAACAACGTGACCTCACAGAGTGAAACACCGTGCCCTCATAGTGTGAAACACTGTGCCCTCTCAGATTGTAACACTGTGCCTTCACAGAGTGAAACACCGTGCCTTCACAAAGTGAAACACCGTGCTCTCCCAAAGTGAAACACTTTGCCCTCACAGAGTGAAACACTTTGCCCTCTCAGCTTTTAGCACTGTGCCCTTACGGAGTGAAACACTGTGCACTCACAGAGTGAAACACCGTGCCCTCTCACATTGAAATCCTGTGCCCATATGGAGTGAAACATCATTCCCTCTCACAATGAAACACTCTGACCTTAGGGAGTGAAACACTCTGCCCTCGCTGATTCAAAAACAGCGCCCTTACGGAGTGAAAAACTTTGCCCTCTCAGATTGTAACACTGTGCCCTCACAGAGTGAAGCACCATGCCTTCACAGAGTGAAACATTGTGCCCTTACGGAGTGAAACACTGTGCCCTCTCAGATTTTAACACTGTGCCCTCACAGAGTGAAGCACCGTGCCCGCACAGAGTGAAACACCGTGTCCTCTGTGAATGAAACACCGTCTCCTCTCAGAGTGAAACACTGTGCCCTCACAGAGTGAAACACCGTGCCCTCTCAGAGTGAAACAACATGCCCTCACAGAGTTAAACACCATGACCTCACAGAGTGAAACACCATGCCCTCACAGATTGAAACACCATGCCGTCTCAGAGTGAAACGCAGTGCCCTCTCAGAGTGAAACACCGTGACCTCTCAGATTGAAATACTGTGCCCATATGGAGTGAAACATCGTTCCCTCTCTCAATGAAACACTCTGACCTTAGGGAGTGAAACACCGTGCCCTCACAGAGTGAAACACCGCGCTCTCACAGTGTGAAACACTGTGCCCTCACAGAGTGAAACTCCGTGCCCTCACAGACTGAAACACCGTTCCCTCACAGACTGAAACACCGTGACCTCAAAGAGTGAAACACCGTGCCATCTCAGAGTGAAACACCGCGCCCTCAAAGAGTGTAACACAGTGCCCTCACAGAGTGAAACACCCTGCCCTCACAGAGTGAAAAACCATGCCCTCACAGATTGAAACTCCGTGCCCTCTCAGAGTGAAACACTTTGCCCTCTCATCTTGTAGCACTGTGCCCTGATGGAGTGAAACACTGCGCACTCACAGAGTGAAACACCGTGCCCTCTCACATTGAAATCCTGTGCCCATATGGAGTGAAACATCGTTCCCTCTCACAATGAAACACTCTGACCTTAGGGAGTGAAACACTCTGCCCTCTCTGATTCAAACACTGCGCCCTTACGGAGTGAATCACTTTGCCCTCTCAGATTGTAACACTGTGCTCTCACAGAGTGAAGCACCATGCCCTCACAGAGTGAAACACCGTGCCCTCTCAGAGTGAAACAACGTGCCCTCACAGAGTGAAACACCCTGCCCTCACAGAGTGAAAAACCATGTCCTCACAGAGTAAAACTCCGTGCCCTCTCAGAGTGAAACACTGTGCCCCCTCAGAGTGAAACACTGTGCCCTCACAGACTGAAACAACGTGCCCTCACAGAGTGAAACACCGTGCCTTCACAGAGTGAAACACTGTGCCCTTACGGAGTGAAACACTGTGCCCTATCAGATTGTAACACTGTGCCCTCACAGAGTGAAACACCGTGCCCACAGAGAGTGAAACACCATGCCCTCTCAGAGTGAAACACCGTGTCCTCTCAGAGTGAAACACCGTGCCCTCACAGAGTGAAACACCGTGTCCTCTCAGAGTGAAACTCCGTGCCCTCACAGAGTGAAACACCGTGCCCTCTCAGAGTGAAACAACGTGCCCTCACAGAGTGAAACACCGTGACCTCACAGAGTGAAACACCGTGCCCTCACAGAGCGAAACACCATGCCATCTCAGAGTGAAACGCAGTGCCCTCTCAGAGTGAAACACCGTGACCTCTCAGATTGAAATACTGGGCCCATATGGAGTGAAACATCGTTCCCTCTCACAATGAAACACTCTGACCTTAGGGAGTGAAACACCGTGCCCTCTCTGATTCAAACACCGCGCCCTTATAGAGTGTATTACTTTGCCCTCTCAGATTGTAACACTGTGCCCTCACAGAGTGAAACTCCATGCCCTCTCAGAGTGAAACACCGTGTCCTCACAGAGTGAAACACCGTGCCCTCACAGAGTGAAACACCGTGCCCTCACAGTGTGAAACACTGTGCCCTCACAGAGTGAAACTCCGTGCCCTCACAGACTGAAACACCGTTCCCTCACAGACTGAAACACCGTGCCCTCAAAGAGTGAAACACCGTGCCATCTCAGAGTGAAACACCGCGCCCTCACAGAGTGAAACACAGTGCCCTCACAGAGTGAAACACCCTGCCCTCACAGAGTGAAAAACCATGCCCTCACAGAGTGAAACTCCGTGCCCTCTCAGAGTGAAACACTGTGCCCCCTCAGAGTGAAACACTGTGCCCTCACAGAGTGAAACACTGTGCCCTCTCAGAGTGCAACGCCGTGCACTCTCAGAGTGAAACAGCGTCACCTCACAGAGTGAAACACCGCGCCCTCACAGAGTGAAACACTTTGCCCTCTCATCTTGTAGCACTGTGCCCTGATGGAGTGAAACACTGCGCACTCACAGAGTGAAACACCGTGCCCTCTCACATTGAAATCCTGTGCCCATATGGAGCGAAACATCGTTCCCTCTCACAATGAAACACTCTGACCTTAGGGAGTGAAACACTCTGCCCTCTCTGATTCAAACACTGCGCCCTTACGGAGTGAATCACTTTGCCCTCTCAGATTGTAACACTGTGCTCTCACAGAGTGAAGCACCATGCCCTCACAGAGTGAAACACCGTGCCCTCTCAGAGTGAAACAACGTGCCCTCACAGAGTGAAACACCGTGACCTCACAGAGTGAAACACCGTGCCCTCACAGAGTGAAACACCATGCCGTCTCAGAGTGAAACGCAGTGCCCTCTCAGAGTGAAAGACCGTAACCTCTCAGATTGAAATACTGTGCCCATATGGAGTGAAACATCGTTCCCTCTCTCAATGAAACACTCTGACCTTAGGGAGTGAAACACCGTGCCCTCTCTGATTCAAACACTGCACCCTTACAGAGTGTATTACTTTGCCCTCTCAGATTGTAACACTGTGCCCTCACAGAGTGAAACTCCATGCCCTCTCAGAGTGAAACACCGTGTCCTCACAGAGTGAAACACCGTGCCCTCACAGAGTGAAACACCGTGCCCTCACAGTGTGAAACACTGTGCCCTCACAGAGTGAAACTCCGTGCCCTCACAGACTGAAACACCGTTCCCTCACAGACTGAAACACCGTGCCCTCAAAGAGTGAAACACCGTGCCATCTCAGAGTGAAACACCGCGCCCTCACAGAGTGAAACACAGTGCCCTCACAGAGTGAAACTCCCTGCCCTCACAGAGTGAAAAACCATGCCCTCACAGAGTGAAACTCCGTGCCCTCTCAGAGTGAAACACTGTGCCCCCTCAAAGTGAAACACTGTGCCCTCACAGAGTGAAACACTGTGCCCTCTCAGAGTAAAACGCCGTGCCCTCTCAGAGTGAAACAGCGTCACCTCACAGAGTGAAACACCGCGCCCTCACAGAGTGAAACACTTTGCCCTCTCAGCTTGTAGCACTGTGCCCTGATGGAGTGAAACACTGTGCTCTCACAGAGTGAAACACCGTGCCCACTCACATTGAAATCCTGTGCCCATATGGAGTGAAACATCGTTCCCTCTCACAATGAAACACTCTGACCTTAGGGAGTGAAGCACCGTGCCCTCTCTGATTCAAACACTGCGCCCTTACGGAGTGAATCACTTTGCCCTCTCAGATTGTAACACTGTGCCCTCACAGAGTGAAGCACCATGCCCTCACAGAGTGAAACACTGTGCCCTTACGGAGTGAAATACTGTGCTCTCTCAGATTGTAACACTGTGCCCTCACAGAGTGAAGCACCGTGCCCACACAAAGTGAAACACCATGTCCTCTCAGAGTGAAACACTGTGCCCTCACAGAGTGAAACACTGTGCCCTCTCAGAGTGAAATGCCGTGCCCTCTCAGAGTGAAACAGCGTCACCTCACAGAGTGAAACACCGCGCCCTCACAGAGTGAAACACTTTGCCCTCTCAGCTTGTAGCACTGTGCCCTGATGGAGTGAAACACTGTGCACTCACAGAGTGAAACACCGTGCCCTCTCACATTGAAATCCTGTGCCCATATGGAGTGAAACATCGTTCCCTCTCACAATGAAACACTCTGACCTTAGGGAGTGAAACACTCTGCCCTCTCTGATTCAAACACTGCGCCCTTATGGAGTGAAACACTTTGCCCTCTCAGATTGTAACACTGTGCCCTCACAGAGTGAAGCACCATGCCCTCACAGAGTGAAACACCGTGTCCTCTCAGAGTGAAACTCCGTGCCCTCAGAGTGAAACACCGTGCCCTCTCAGAGTGAAACAACGTGCCCTCACAGAGTGAAACACCGTGACCTCACAGAGTTAAACTCCGTGTCCTCATAGAGTGAAACACTGTGCCCTCTCAGATTGTAACACTGTGCCCTCACAGAGTGAAACACCGTGCCCTCACAGAGTGAAACGCCGTGCCCTCTCAGAGTGAAACGCCGTGCCCTCTCAGAGTGAAACAACGTGACCTCACAGAGTGAAACACCGTGCCCTCATAGTGTGAAACACTGTGCCCTCTCAGATTGTAACACTGTGCCCTCACAGAGTGAAACACTGTGCTCTCTCAGAGTGAAAAACCGTGCCTTCACAGAGTGAAACACCGTGCCTTCACAAAGTGAAACACCGTGCTCTCCCAAAGTGAAACACTTTGCCCTCACAGAGTGAAACACTTTGACCTCTCAGCTTTTAGCACTGTGCCCTTACGGAGTGAAACACTGTGCACTCACAGAGTGAAACACCGTGCCCTCTCACATTGAAATCCTGTGCCCATATGGAGTGAAACATCATTCCCTCTCACAATGAAACACTCTGACCTTAGGGAGTGAAACACTCTGCCCTCGCTGATTCAAAAACAGCGCCCTTACGGAGTGAAAAACTTTGCCCTCTCAGATTGTAACACTGTGCCCTCACAGAGTGAAGCACCATGCCTTCACAGAGTGAAACATTGTGCCCTTACGGAGTGAAACACTGTGCCCTCTCAGACTTTAACACTGTGCCCTCACAGAGTGAAGCACCGTGCCCGCACAGAGTGAAACACCGTGTCCTCTGTGAATGAAACACCGTCTCCTCTCAGAGTGAAACACTGTGCCCTCACAGAGTGAAACACCGTGCCCTCTCAGAGTGAAACAACATGCCCTCACAGAGTTAAACACCATGACCTCACAGAGTGAAACACCATGCCCTCACAGATTGAAGCACCATGCCGTCTCAGAGTGAAACGCCGTGCCCTCTCAGAGTGAAACACCGTGACCTCTCAGATTGAAATACTGTGCCCATATGGAGTGAAACATCGTTCCCTCTCACAATGAAACACTCTGACCTTAGGGAGTGAAACACCGTGCCCTCACAGAGTGAAACACCGCGCTCTCACAGTGTGAAACACTGTGCCCTCACAGAGTGAAACTCCGTGCCCTCACAGACTGAAACACCGTTCCCTCACAGACTGAAACACCGTGCCCTCAAAGAGTGAAACACTGTGCCATCTCAGAGTGAAACACCGCGCCCTCACAGAGTGAAACACAGTGCCCTCACAGAGTGAAACACCCTGCCCTCACAGAGTGAAACTCCGTGCCCTCTCAGATTGAAACACTGTGCCCCCTCAGAGTGAAACACTGTGCCCTCACAGAGTGAAACACCGTGCCCTCACAGAGTGAAACACCGTGACCTCACAGAGTGAAACACCGTGCCCTCACAGTGTGAAACACAGTGCCCTCACAGAGTGAAACTCCGTGCCCTCACAGACTGAAACACCGTTCCCTCACAGACTGAAACACCGTGCCCTCACAGAGAGAAACACCGTGCCCTCTCAGATTGAAACACTGTGCCCCCTCAGAGTGAAACACAGTGCCCTCACAGAGTGAAACACCCTGCCCTCACAGACTGAAACACCGTTCCCTCACAGACTGAAACACCGTGCCCTCACAGAGTGAAACACCGTGCCATCTCAGAGTGAAACAGCGCGCCCTCACAGAGTGAAACACAGTGCCCTCACAGAGTGAAACACCCTGCCCTCACAGAGTGAAAAACCATGTCCTCACAGAGTGAAACTCCGTGCCCTCTCAGAGTGAAACACTGTGCCCCCTCAGAGTGAAACACTGTGCCCTCACAGACTGAAACAACGTGCCCTCACAGAGTGAAACACCGTGCCTTCACAGAGTGAAACACTGTGCCCTTACGGAGTGAAACACTGTGCCCTATCAGATTGTAACACTGTGCCCTCACAGAGTGAAGCACCGTGCCCACAGAGAGTGAAACACCATGTCCTCTCAGAATGAAACACCGTGTCCTCTCAGAGTGAAACACCGTGCCCTCACAGAGTGAAACACCGTGTCCTCTCAGAGTGAAACTCCGTGCCCTCACAGAGTGAAACACCGTGTCCTCTCAGAGTGAAACAACGTGCCCTCACAGATTGAAACACCGTGACCTCACAGAGTGAAACACCGTGCCCTCACAGAGTGAAACACCATGCCATCTCAGAGTGAAACGCAGTGCCCTCTCAGAGTGAAATACCGTGACCTCTCAGATTGAAATACTGGGCCCATATGGAGTGAAACATCGTTCCCTCTCACAATGAAACACTCTGACCTTAGGGAGTGAAACACCGTGCCCTCTCTGATTCAAACACCGCGCCCTTATAGAGTGTATTACTTTGCCCTCTCAGATTGTAACACTGTGCCCTCACAGAGTGAAACTCCATGCCCTCTCAGAGTGAAACACCGTGTCCTCACAGAGTGAAACACCGTGCCCTCACAGAGTGAAACACCGTGCCCTCACAGTGTGAAACACTGTGCCCTCACAGAGTGAAACTCCGTGCCCTCACAGACTGAAACACCGTTCCCTCACAGACTGAAACACCGTGCCCTCAAAGAGTGAAACACCGTGCCATCTCAGAGTGAAACACCGCGCCCTCACAGAGTGAAACACAGTGCCCTCACAGAGTGAAACACCCTGCCCTCACAGAGTGAAAAACCATGCCCTCACAGAGTGAAAATCCGTGCCCTCTCAGAGTGAAACACTGTGCCCCCTCAGAGTGAAACACTGTGCCCTCACAGAGTGAAACACTGTGCCCTCTCAGAGTGAAACGCCGTGCCCTCTCAGAGTGAAACAGCGTCACCTCACAGAATGAAACACCGCGCCCTCACAGAGTGAAACACTTTGCCCTCTCATCTTGTAGCACTGTGCCCTGATGGAGTGAAACACTGTGCACTCACAGAGTGAAACACCGTGCCCTCTCACATTGAAATCCTGTGCCCATATGGAGTGAAACATCGTTCCCTCTCACAATGAAACACTCTGACTTTAGGGAGTGAAACACTCTGCCCTCTCTGATTCAAACACTGCGCCCTTACGGAGTGAATCACTTTGCCCTCTCAGATTGTAACACTGTGCTCTCACAGAGTGAAGCACCATGCCCTCACAGAGTGAAACACCGTGCCCTCTCAGAGTGAAACAACGTGCCCTCACAGAGTGAAACACCGTGACCTCACAGAGTGAAACACCGTGCCCTCACAGAGTGAAACAACATGCCGTCTCAGAGTGAAACGCAGTGCCCTCTCAGAGTGAAAGACCGTAACCTCTCAGATTGAAATACTGTGCCCATATGGAGTGAAACATCGTTCCCTCTCTCAATGAAACACTCTGACCTTAGGGAGTGAAACACCGTGCCCTCTCTGATTCAAACACTGCACCCTTACAGAGTGTATTACTTTGCCCTCTCAGATTGTAACACTGTGCCCTCACAGAGTGAAACTCCATGCCCTCTCAGAGTGAAACACCGTGTCCTCACAGAGTGAAACACCGTGCCCACACAAAGTGAAACACCATGTCCTCTCAGAGTGAAACACTGTGCCCTCACAGAGTGAAACACTGTGCCCTCTCAGAGTGAAACGCCGTGCCCTCTCAGAGTGAAACAGCGTCACCTCACAGAGTGAAACACCGCGCCCTCACAGAGTGAAACACTTTGCCCTCTCAGCTTGTAGCACTGTGCCCTGATGGAGTGAAACACTGTGCACTCACAGAGTGAAACACCGTGCCCTCTCACATTGAAATCCTGTGCCCATATGGAGTGAAACATCGTTCCCTCTCACAATGAAACACTCTGACCTTAGGGAGTGAAACACTCTGCCCTCTCTGATTCAAACACTGCGCCCTTATGGAGTGAAACACTTTGCCCTCTCAGATTGTAACACTGTGCCCTCACAGAGTGAAGCACCATGCCCTCACAGAGTGAAACACCGTGTCCTCTCAGAGTGAAACTCCGTGCCCTCACAGAGTGAAACACCGTGCCCTCTCAGAGTGAAACAACGTGCCCTCACAGAGTGAAACACCGTGACCTCACAGAGTTAAACTCCGTGTCCTCATAGAGTGAAACACTGTGCCCTCTCAGATTGTAACACTGTGCCCTCACAGAGTGAAACACCGTGCCCTCACAGAGTGAAACGCCGTGCCCTCTCAGAGTGAAACGCCGTGCCCTCTCAGAGTGAAACAACGTGACCTCACAGAGTGAAACACCGTGCCCTCATAGTGTGAAACACTGTGCCCTCTCAGATTGTAACACTGTGCCCTCACAGAGTGAAACACTGTGCTCTCTCAGAGTGAAAAACCGTGCCTTCACAGAGTGAAACACCGTGCCTTCACAAAGTGAAACACCGTGCTCTCCCAAAGTGAAACACTTTGCCCTCACAGAGTGAAACACTTTGACCTCTCAGCTTTTAGCACTGTGCCCTTACGGAGTGAAACACTGTGCACTCACAGAGTGAAACACCGTGCCCTCTCACATTGAAATCCTGTGCCCATATGGAGTGAAACATCATTCCCTCTCACAATGAAACACTCTGACCTTAGGGAGTGAAACACTCTGCCCTCGCTGATTCAAAAACAGCGCCCTTACGGAGTGAAAAACTTTGCCCTCTCAGATTGTAACACTGTGCCCTCACAGAGTGAAGCACCATGCCTTCACAGAGTGAAACATTGTGCCCTTACGGAGTGAAACACTGTGCCCTCTCAGACTTTAACACTGTGCCCTCACAGAGTGAAGCACCGTGCCCGCACAGAGTGAAACACCGTGCCCTCTCAGAGTGAAACAACATGCCCTCACAGAGTTAAACACCATGACCTCACAGAGTGAAACACCATGCCCTCACAGATTGAAGCACCATGCCGTCTCAGAGTGAAACGCCGTGCCCTCTCAGAGTGAAACACCGTGACCTCTCAGATTGAAATACTGTGCCCATATGGAGTGAAACATCGTTCCCTCTCACAATGAAACACTCTGACCTTAGGGAGTGAAACACCGTGCCCTCACAGAGTGAAACACCGCGCTCTCACAGTGTGAAACACTGTGCCCTCACAGAGTGAAACTCCGTGCCCTCACAGACTGAAACACCGTTCCCTCACAGACTGAAACACCGTGCCCTCAAAGAGTGAAACACTGTGCCATCTCAGAGTGAAACACCGCGCCCTCACAGAGTGAAACACAGTGCCCTCACAGAGTGAAACACCCTGCCCTCACAGAGTGAAACTCCGTGCCCTCTCAGATTGAAACACTGTGCCCTCTCAGACTTTAACACTGTGCCCTCACAGAGTGAAACACCGTGCCCTCACAGAGTGAAACACCGTGCCCTCACAGTGTGAAACACTGTGCCCTCACAGAGTGAAACTCCGTGCCCTCACAGACTGAAACACCGTTCCCTCACAGACTGAAACACCGTGCCCTCACAGAGAGAAACACCGTGCCCTCTCAGATTGAAACACTGTGCCCCCTCAGAGTGAAACACAGTGCCCTCACAGAGTGAAACACCCTGCCCTCACAGACTGAAACACCGTTCCCTCACAGACTGAAACACCGTGCCCTCACAGAGTGAAACACCGTGCCATCTCAGAGTGAAACACCGCGCCCTCACAGAGTGAAACACAGTGCCCTCACAGAGTGAAACACCCTGCCCTCACAGAGTGAAAAACCCTGTCCTCACAGAGTGAAACTCCGTGCCCTCACAGAGTGAAACACTGTGCCCCCTCAGAGTGAAACACTGTGCCCTCACAGACTGAAACAACGTGCCCTCACAGAGTGAAACACCGTGCCTTCACAGAGTGAAACACTGTGCCCTTACGGAGTGAAACACTGTGCCCTATCAGATTGTAACACTGTGCCCTCACAGAGTGAAGCACCGTGCCCACAGAGAGTGAAACACCATGTCCTCTCAGAATGAAACACCGTGTCCTCTCAGAGTGAAACACCGTGCCCTCACAGAGTGAAACACCGTGTCCTCTCAGAGTGAAACTCCGTGCCCTCACAGAGTGAAACACCGTGTCCTCTCAGAGTGAAACAACGTGCCCTCACAGATTGAAACACCGTGACCTCACAGAGTGAAACACCGTGCCCTCACAGAGTGAAACACCATGCCATCTCAGAGTGAAACGCAGTGCCCTCTCAGAGTGCAATACCGTGACCTCTCAGATTGAAATACTGGGCCCATATGGAGTGAAACATCGTTCCCTCTCTCAATGAAACACTCTGACCTTAGGGAGTGAAACACCGTGCCCTCTCTGATTCAAACACTGCACCCTTACAGAGTGTATTACTTTGCCCTCTCAGATTGTAACACTGTGCCCTCACAGAGTGAAACTCCATGCCCTCTCAGAGTGAAACACCGTGTCCTCACAGAGTGAAACACCGTGCCCTCACAGAGTGAAACACCGTGCCCTCACAGTGTGAAACACTGTGCCCTCACAGAGTGAAACTCCGTGCCCTCACAGACTGAAACACCGTTCCCTCACAGACTGAAACACCGTGCCCTCAAAGAGTGAAACACCGTGCCATCTCAGAGTGAAACACCGCGCCCTCACAGAGTGAAACACAGTGCCCTCACAGAGTGAAACTCCCTGCCCTCACAGAGTGAAAAACCATGCCCTCACAGAGTGAAACTTCGTGCCCTCTCAGAGTGAAACACTGTGCCCCCTCAAAGTGAAACACTGTGCCCTCACAGAGTGAAACACTGTGCCCTCTCAGAGTAAAACGCCGTGCCCTCTCAGAGTGAAACAGCGTCACCTCACAGAGTGAAACACCGCGCCCTCACAGAGTGAAACACTTTGCCCTCTCAGCTTGTAGCACTGTGCCCTGATGGAGTGAAACACTGTGCTCTCACAGAGTGAAACACCGTGCCCACTCACATTGAAATCCTGTGCCCATATGGAGTGAAACATCGTTCCCTCTCACAATGAAACACTCTGACCTTAGGGAGTGAAGCACCGTGCCCTCTCTGATTCAAACACTGCGCCCTTACGGAGTGAATCACTTTGCCCTCTCAGATTGTAACACTGTGCCCTCACAGAGTGAAGCACCATGCCCTCACAGAGTGAAACACTGTGCCCTTACGGAGTGAAATACTGTGCTCTCTCAGATTGTAACACTGTGCCCTCACAGAGTGAAGCACCGTGCCCACACAAAGTGAAACACCATGTCCTCTCAGAGTGAAACACTGTGCCCTCACAGAGTGAAACACTGTGCCCTCTCAGAATGAAACGCCGTGCCCTCTCAGAGTGAAACAGCGTCACCTCACAGAGTGAAACACCGCGCCCTCACAGAGTGAAACACTTTGCCCTCTCAGCTTGTAGCACTGTGCCCTGATGGAGTGAAACACTGTGCACTCACAGAGTGAAACACCGTGCCCTCTCACATTGAAATCCTGTGCCCATATGGAGTGAAACATCGTTCCCTCTCACAATGAAACACTCTGACCTTAGGGAGTGAAACACTCTGCCCTCTCTGATTCAAACACTGCGCCCTTACGGAGTGAAACACTTTGCCCTCTCAGATTGTAACACTGTGCCCTCACAGAGTGAAGCACCATGCCCTCACAGAGTGAAACACCGTGTCCTCTCAGAGTGAAACTCCGTGCCCTCACAGAGTGAAACACCGTGCCCTCTCAGAGTGAAACAACGTGCCCTCACAGAGTGAAACACCGTGACCTCACAGAGTGAAACTCCGTGTCCTCATAGAGTGAAACGCCGTGCCCTCTCAGAGTGAAACAACGTGACCTCACAGAGTGAAACACCGTGCCCTCATAGTGTGAAACACTGTGCCCTCTCAGATTGTAACACTGTGCCCTCACAGAGTGAAACACTGTGCTCTCTCAGAGTGAAAAACCGTGCCTTCACAGAGTGAAACACCGTGCCTTCACAAAGTGAAACACCGTGCTCTCCCAAAGTGAAACACTTTGCCCTCACAGAGTGAAACACTTTGCCCTCTCAGCTTTTAGCACTGTGCCCTTACGGAGTGAAACACTGTGCACTCACAGAGTGAAACACCGTGCCCTCTCACATTGAAATCCTGTGCCCATATGGAGTGAAACATCATTCCCTCTCACAATGAAACACTCTGACCTTAGGGAGTGAAACACTCTGCCCTCGCTGATTCAAAAACAGCGCCCTTACGGAGTGAAAAACTTTGCCCTCTCAGATTGTAACACTGTGCCCTCACAGAGTGAAGCACCATGCCTTCACAGAGTGAAACATTGTGCCCTTACGGAGTGAAACACTGTGCCCTCTCAGATTTTAACACTGTGCCCTCACAGAGTGAAGCACCGTGCCCGCACAGAGTGAAACACCGTGTCCTCTGTGAATGAAACACCGTCTCCTCTCAGAGTGAAACACTGTGCCCTCACAGAGTGAAACACCGTGCCCTCTCAGAGTGAAACAACATGCCCTCACAGAGTTAAACACCATGACCTCACAGAGTGAAACACCATGCCCTCACAGATTGAAACACCATGCCGTCTCAGAGTGAAACGCAGTGCCCTCTCAGAGTGAAACACCGTGACCTCTCAGATTGAAATACTGTGCCCATATGGAGTGAAACATCGTTCCCTCTCTCAATGAAACACTCTGACCTTAGGGAGTGAAACACCGTGCCCTCACAGAGTGAAACAGCGCGCTCTCACAGTGTGAAACACTGTGCCCTCACAGAGTGAAACTCCGTGCCCTCACAGACTGAAATACCGTTCCCTCACAGACTGAAACACCGTGCCCTCAAAGAGTGAAACACTGTGCCATCTCAGAGTGAAACACCGCGCCCTCACAGAGTGAAACACAGTGCCCTCACAGAGTGAAACACCCTGCCCTCACAGAGTGAAACTCCGTGCCCTCTCAGATTGAAACACTGTGCCCCCTCAGAGTGAAACACTGTGCCCTCACAGAGTGAAACACCGTGCCCTCACAGAGTGAAACACCGTGCCCTCACAGTGTGAAACACAGTGCCCTCACAGAGTGAAACTCCGTGCCCTCACAGACTGAAACACCGTTCCCTCACAGACTGAAACACCGTGCCCTCACAGAGTGAAACACCGTGCCCTCTCAGATTGAAACACTGTGCCCCCTCAGAGTGAAACACAGTGCCCTCACAGAGTGAAACACCCTGCCCTCACAGACTGAAACACCGTTCCCTCACAGACTGAAACACCGTGCCCTCACAGAGTGAAACACCGTGCCATCTCAGAGTGAAACACCGCGCCCTCACAGAGTGAAACACAGTGCCCTCACAGAGTGAAACACCCTGCCCTCACAGAGTGAAAAACCATGTCCTCACAGAGTAAAACTCCGTGCCCTCTCAGAGTGAAACACTGTGCCCCCTCAGAGTGAAACACTGTGCCCTCACAGACTGAAACAACGTGCCCTCACAGAGTGAAACACCGTGCCTTCACAGAGTGAAACACTGTGCCCTTACGGAGTGAAACACTGTGCCCTATCAGATTGTAACACTGTGCCCTCACAGAGTGAAGCACCGTGCCCACAGAGAGTGAAACACCATGTCCTCTCAGAATGAAACACCGTGTCCTCTCAGAGTGAAACACCGTGCCCTCACAGAGTGAAACACCGTGTCCTCTCAGAGTGAAACTCCGTGCCCTCACAGAGTGAAACACCGTGCCCTCTCAGAGTGAAACAACGTGCCCTCACAGAGTGAAACACCGTGACCTCACAGAGTGAAACACCGTGCCCTCACAGAGCGAAACACCATGCCATCTCAGAGTGAAACGCAGTGCCCTCTCAGAGTGAAACACCGTGACCTCTCAGATTGAAATACTGGGCCCATATGGAGTGAAACATCGTTCCCTCTCACAATGAAACACTCTGACCTTAGGGAGTGAAACACCGTGCCCTCTCTGATTCAAACACCGCGCCCTTATAGAGTGTATTACTTTGCCCTCTCAGATTGTAACACTGTGCCCTCACAGAGTGAAACTCCATGCCCTCTCAGAGTGAAACACCGTGTCCTCACAGAGTGAAACACCGTGCCCTCACAGAGTGAAACACCGTGCCCTCACAGTGTGAAACACTGTGCCCTCACAGAGTGAAACTCCGTGCCCTCACAGACTGAAACACCGTTCCCTCACAGACTGAAACACCGTGCCCTCAAAGAGTGAAACACCGTGCCATCTCAGAGTGAAACACCGCGCCCTCACAGAGTGAAACACAGTGCCCTCACAGAGTGAAACACCCTGCCCTCACAGAGTGAAAAACCATGCCCTCACAGAGTGAAACTCCGTGCCCTCTCAGAGTGAAACACTGTGCCCCCTCAGAGTGAAACACTGTGCCCTCACAGAGTGAAACACTGTGCCCTCTCAGAGTGCAACGCCGTGCACTCTCAGAGTGAAACAGCGTCACCTCACAGAGTGAAACACCGCGCCCTCACAGAGTGAAACACTTTGCCCTCTCATCTTGTAGCACTGTGCCCTGATGGAGTGAAACACTGCGCACTCACAGAGTGAAACACCGTGCCCTCTCACATTGAAATCCTGTGCCCATATGGAGTGAAACATCGTTCCCTCTCACAATGAAACACTCTGACCTTAGGGAGTGAAACACTCTGCCCTCTCTGATTCAAACACTGCGCCCTTACGGAGTGAATCACTTTGCCCTCTCAGATTGTAACACTGTGCTCTCACAGAGTGAAGCACCATGCCCTCACAGAGTGAAACACCGTGCCCTCTCAGAGTGAAACAACGTGCCCTCACAGAGTGAAACACCGTGACCTCACAGAGTGAAACACCGTGCCCTCACAGAGTGAAACACCATGCCGTCTCAGAGTGAAACGCAGTGCCCTCTCAGAGTGAAAGACCGTAACCTCTCAGATTGAAATACTGTGCCCATATGGAGTGAAACATCGTTCCCTCTCTCAATGAAACACTCTGACCTTAGGGAGTGAAACACCGTGCCCTCTCTGATTCAAACACTGCACCCTTACAGAGTGTATTACTTTGCCCTCTCAGATTGTAACACTGTGCCCTCACAGAGTGAAACTCCATGCCCTCTCAGAGTGAAACACCGTGTCCTCACAGAGTGAAACACCGTGCCCTCACAGAGTGAAACACCGTGCCCTCACAGTGTGAAACACTGTGCCCTCACAGAGTGAAACTCCGTGCCCTCACAGACTGAAACACCGTTCCCTCACAGACTGAAACACCGTGCCCTCAAAGAGTGAAACACCGTGCCATCTCAGAGTGAAACACCGCGCCCTCACAGAGTGAAACACAGTGCCCTCACAGAGTGAAACTCCCTGCCCTCACAGAGTGAAAAACCATGCCCTCACAGAGTGAAACTCCGTGCCCTCTCAGAGTGAAACACTGTGCCCCCTCAAAGTGAAACACTGTGCCCTCACAGAGTGAAACAATGTGCCCTCTCAGAGTAAAACGCCGTGCCCTCTCAGAGTGAAACAGCGTCACCTCACAGAGTGAAACACCGCGCCCTCACAGAGTGAAACACTTTGCCCTCTCAGCTTGTAGCACTGTGCCCTGATGGAGTGAAACACTGTGCTCTCACAGAGTGAAACACCGTGCCCACTCACATTGAAATCCTGTGCCCATATGGAGTGAAACATCGTTCCCTCTCACAATGAAACACTCTGACCTTAGGGAGTGAAGCACCGTGCCCTCTCTGATTCAAACACTGCGCCCTTACGGAGTGAATCACTTTGCCCTCTCAGATTGTAACACTGTGCCCTCACAGAGTGAAGCACCATGCCCTCACAGAGTGAAACACTGTGCCCTTACGGAGTGAAAGACTGTGCTCTCTCAGATTGTAACACTGTGCCCTCACAGAGTGAAGCACCGTGCCCACACAAAGTGAAACACCATGTCCTCTCAGAGTGAAACACTGTGCCCTCACAGAGTGAAACACTGTGCCCTCTCAGAGTGAAACGCCGTGCCCTCTCAGAGTGAAACAGCGTCACCTCACAGAGTGAAACACCGCGCCCTCACAGAGTGAAACACTTTGCCCTCTCAGCTTGTAGCACTGTGCCCTGATGGAGTGAAACACTGTGCACTCACAGAGTGAAACACCGTGCCCTCTCACATTGAAATCCTGTGCCCATATGGAGTGAAACATCGTTCCCTCTCACAATGAAACACTCTGACCTTAGGGAGTGAAACACTCTGCCCTCTCTGATTCAAACACTGCGCCCTTATGGAGTGAAACACTTTGCCCTCTCAGATTGTAACACTGTGCCCTCACAGAGTGAAGCACCATGCCCTCACAGAGTGAAACACCGTGTCCTCTCAGAGTGAAACTCCGTGCCCTCACAGAGTGAAACACCGTGCCCTCTCAGAGTGAAACAACGTGCCCTCACAGAGTGAAACACCGTGACCTCACAGAGTTAAACTCCGTGTCCTCATAGAGTGAAACACTGTGCCCTCTCAGATTCTAACACTGTGCCCTCACAGAGTGAAACACCGTGCCCTCACAGAGTGAAACGCCGTGCCCTCTCAGAGTGAAACGCCGTGCCCTCTCAGAGTGAAACAACGTGACCTCACAGAGTGAAACACCGTGCCCTCATAGTGTGAAACACTGTGCCCTCTCAGATTGTAACACTGTGCCCTCACAGAGTGAAACACTGTGCTCTCTCAGAGTGAAAAACCGTGCCTTCACAGAGTGAAACACCGTGCCTTCACAAAGTGAAACACCGTGCTCTCCCAAAGTGAAACACTTTGCCCTCACAGAGTGAAACACTTTGCCCTCTCAGCTTTTAGCACTGTGCCCTTACGGAGTGAAACACTGTGCACTCACAGAGTGAAACACCGTGCCCTCTCACATTGAAATCCTGTGCCCATATGGAGTGAAACATCATTCCCTCTCACAATGAAACACTCTGACCTTAGGGAGTGAAACACTCTGCCCTCGCTGATTCAAAAACAGCGCCCTTACGGAGTGAAAAACTTTGCCCTCTCAGATTGTAACACTGTGCCCTCACAGAGTGAAGCACCATGCCTTCACAGAGTGAAACATTGTGCCCTTACGGAGTGAAACACTGTGCCCTCTCAGATTTTAACACTGTGCCCTCACAGAGTGAAGCACCGTGCCCGCACAGAGTGAAACACCGTGTCCTCTGTGAATGAAACACCGTCTCCTCTCAGAGTGAAACACTGTGCCCTCACAGAGTGAAACACCGTGCCCTCTCAGAGTGAAACAACATGCCCTCACAGAGTTAAACACCATGACCTCACAGAGTGAAACACCATGCCCTCACAGATTGAAACACCATGCCGTCTCAGAGTGAAACGCAGTGCCCTCTCAGAGTGAAACACCGTGACCTCTCAGATTGAAATACTGTGCCCATATGGAGTGAAACATCGTTCCCTCTCTCAATGAAACACTCTGACCTTAGGGAGTGAAACACCGTGCCCTCACAGAGTGAAACACCGCGCTCTCACAGTGTGAAACACTGTGCCCTCACAGAGTGAAACTCCGTGCCCTCACAGACTGAAACACCGTTCCCTCACAGACTGAAACACCGTGCCCTCAAAGAGTGAAACACTGTGCCATCTCAGAGTGAAACACCGCGCCCTCACAGAATGAAACACAGTGCCCTCACAGAGTGAAACACCCTGCCCTCACAGAGTGAAACTCCGTGCCCTCTCAGATTGAAACACTGTGCCCCCTCAGAGTGAAACACTGTGCCCTCACAGAGTGAAACTCCGTGCCCTCACAGACTGAAACACTGTGCCCTCACAGAGTGAAACACCGTGCCCTCTCAGATTGAAACACTGTGCCCCCTCAGAGTGAAACACAGTGCCCTCACAGAGTGAAACACCCTGCCCTCACAGACTGAAACACCGTTCCCTCACAGACTGAAACACCGTGCCCTCACAGAGTGAAACACCGTGCCATCTCAGAGTGAAACACCGCGCCCTCACAGAGTGAAACACAGTGCCCTCACAGAGTGAAACACCCTGCCCTCACAGAGTGAAAAACCATGTCCTCACAGAGTAAAACTCCGTGCCCTCTCAGAGTGAAACACTGTGCCCCCTCAGAGTGAAACACTGTGCCCTCACAGACTGAAACAACGTGCCCTCACAGAGTGAAACACCGTGCCTTCACAGAGTGAAACACTGTGCCCTTACGGAGTGAAACACTGTGCCCTATCAGATTGTAACACTGTGCCCTCACAGAGTGAAGCACCGTGCCCACAGAGAGTGAAACACCATGTCCTCTCAGAATGAAACACCGTGTCCTCTCAGAGTGAAACACCGTGCCCTCACAGAGTGAAACACCGTGTCCTCTCAGAGTGAAACTCCGTGCCCTCACAGAGTGAAACACCGTGCCCTCTCAGAGTGAAACAACGTGCCCTCACAGAGTGAAACACCGTGACCTCACAGAGTGAAACACCGTGCCCTCACAGAGCGAAACACCATGCCATCTCAGAGTGAAACGCAGTGCCCTCTCAGAGTGAAACACCGTGACCTCTCAGATTGAAATACTGGGCCCATATGGAGTGAAACATCGTTCCCTCTCACAATGAAACACTCTGACCTTAGGGAGTGAAACACCGTGCCCTCTCTGATTCAAACACCGCGCCCTTATAGAGTGTATTACTTTGCCCTCTCAGATTGTAACACTGTGCCCTCACAGAGTGAAACTCCATGCCCTCTCAGAGTGAAACACCGTGTCCTCACAGAGTGAAACACCGTGCCCTCACAGAGTGAAACACCGTGCCCTCACAGTGTGAAACACTGTGCCCTCACAGAGTGAAACTCCGTGCCCTCACAGACTGAAACACCGTTCCCTCACAGACTGAAACACCGTGCCCTCAAAGAGTGAAACACCGAGCCATCTCAGAGTGAAACACCGCGCCCTCACAGAGTGAAACACAGTGCCCTCACAGAGTGAAACACCCTGCCCTCACAGAGTGAAAAACCATGCCCTCACAGAGTGAAACTCCGTGCCCTCTCAGAGTGAAACACTGTGCCCCCTCAGAGTGAAACACTGTGCCCTCACAGAGTGAAACACTGTGCCCTCTCAGAGTGCAACGCCGTGCACTCTCAGAGTGAAACAGCGTCACCTCACAGAGTGAAACAACGCGCCCTCACAGAGTGAAACACTTTGCCCTCTCATCTTGTAGCACTGTGCCCTGATGGAGTGAAACACAGCGCACTCACAGAGTGAAACACCGTGCCCTCTCACATTGAAATCCTGTGCCCATATGGAGTGAAACATCGTTCCCTCTCACAATGAAACACTCTGACCTTAGGGAGTGAAACACTCTGCCCTCTGTGATTCAAACACTGCGCCCTTAAGGAGTGAATCACTTTGCCCTCTCAGATTGTAACACTGTGCTCTCACAGAGTGAAGCACCATGCCCTCACAGAGTGAAACACCGTGTCCTCTCAGAGTGAAACTCCGTGCCCTCACAGAGTGAAACACCGTGCCCTCTCAGAGTGAAACAACGTGCCCTCACAGAGTGAAACACCGTGACCTCACAGAGTGAAACACCGTGCCCTCACAGAGTGAAACACCATGCCGTCTCAGAGTGAAACGCAGTGCCCTCTCAGAGTGAAAGACCGTAACCTCTCAGATTGAAATACTGTGCCCATATGGAGTGAAACATCGTTCCCTCTCTCAATGAAACACTCTGACCTTAGGGAGTGAAACACCGTGCCCTCTCTGATTCAAACACTGCGCCCTTACAGAGTGTATTACTTTGCCCTCTCAGATTGTAACACTGTGCCCTCACAGAGTGAAACTCCATGCCCTCTCAGAGTGAAACACCGTGTCCTCACAGAGTGAAACACCGTGCCCTCACAGAGTGAAACACCGTGCCCTCACAGTGTGAAACACTGTGCCCTCACAGAGTGAAACTCCGTGCCCTCACAGACTGAAACACCGTTCCCTCACAGACTGAAACACCGTGCCCTCAAAGAGTGAAACACCGTGCCATCTCAGAGTGAAACACCGCGCCCTCACAGAGTGAAACACAGTGCCCTCACAGAGTGAAACTCCCTGCCCTCACAGAGTGAAAAACCATGCCCTCACAGAGTGAAACTCCGTGCCCTCTCAGAGTGAAACACTGTGCCCCCTCAAAGTGAAACACTGTGCCCTCACAGAGTGAAACACTGTGCCCTCTCAGAGTAAAACGCCGTGCCCTCTCAGAGTGAAACAGCGTCACCTCACAGAGTGAAACACCGCGCCCTCACAGAGTGAAACACTTTGCCCTCTCAGCTTGTAGCACTGTGCCCTGATGGAGTGAAACACTGTGCTCTCACAGAGTGAAACACCGTGCCCTCTCACATTGAAATCCTGTGCCCATATGGAGTGAAACATCGTTCCCTCTCACAATGAAACACTCTGACCTTAGGGAGTGAAACACCGTGCCCTCTCTGATTGAAACACTGCGCCTTTACGGAGTGAATCACTTTGCCCTCTCAGATTGTAACACTTTGCCCTCACAGAGTGAAGCACCATGCCCTCACAGAGTGAAACACTGTGCCCTTACGGAGTGAAATACTGTGCCCTCTCAGATTGTAACACTGTGCCCTCACAGAGTGAAGCACCGTGCCCACACAAAGTGAAACACCATGTCCTCTCAGAGTGAAACACTGTGCCCTCACAGAGTGAAACACTGTGCCCTCTCAGAGTGAAACGCCGTGCCCTCTCAGAGTGAAACAGCGTCACCTCACAGAGTGAAACACCGCGCCACCACAGAGTGAAACACTTTGCCCTCTCAGCTTGTAGCACTGTGCCCTGATGGAGTGAAACACTGTGCACTCACAGAGTGAAACACCGTGCCCTCTCACATTGAAATCCTGTGCCCATATGGAGTGAAACATCGTTCCCTCTCACAATGAAACACTCTGACCTTAGGGAGTGAAACACTCTGCCCTCTCTGATTCAAACACTGCGCCCTTACGGAGTGAAACACTTTGCCCTCTCAGATTGTAACACTGTGCCCTCACAGAGTGAAGCAACATGCCCTCACAGAGTGAAACACCGTGTCCTCTCAGAGTGAAACTCCGTGCCCTCACAGAGTGAAACACCGTGCCCTCTCAGAGTGAAACAACGTGCCCTCACAGAGTGAAACACCGTGACCTCACAGAGTGAACACCGTGCCCTCACAGAGTGAAACACCATGCCGTCTCAGAGTGAAACGCAGTGCCCTCTCAGAGTGAAACACCGTAACCTCTCAGATTGAAATACTGTGCCCATATGGAGTGAAACATCGTTCCCTCTCTCAATGAAACACTCTGACCTTAGGGAGTGAAACACCGTGCCCTCTCTGATTCAAACACTGCGCCCTTACAAAGTGTATTACTTTGCCCTCTCAGATTGTAACACTGTGCCCTCACAGAGTGAAACTCCATGCCCTCTCAGAGTGAAACACCGTGTCCTCACAGAGTGAAACACCGTGCCCTCACAGAGTGAAACACCGTGCCCTCACAGTGTGAAACACTGTGCCCTCACAGAGTGAAACTCCGTGCCCTCACAGACTGAAACACCGTTCCCTCACAGACTGAAACACCGTGCCCTCAAAGAGTGAAACACCGTGCCATCTCAGAGTGAAACACCGCGCCCTCACAGAGTGAAACACAGTGCCCTCACAGAGTGAAACACCCTGCCCTCACAGAGTGAAAAACCATGCCCTCACAGAGTGAAACTCCATGCCCTCTCAGAGTGAAACACTGTGCCCCCTCAAAGTGAAACACTGTGCCCTCACAGAGTGAAACACTGTGCCCTCTCAGAGTGAAACGCCGTGCCCTCTCAGATTGTAACACTGTGCCCTCACAGAGTGAAGCACGGTGCCCACACAGAGTGAAACACCATGTCCTCTCAGAGTGAAACACCGTGTCCTCTCAGAGTGAAACACCGTGAGCTCACAGAGTGAAACACCATGTGCTCTCAGAGTGAAACACCGTGCCCTCACAGAGTGAAACACCGTGCCCTCTCAGAGTGAAACACCGTGCCCTCACAGAGTGAAACACCGTGACCTCTCAGAGTGAAACGCCGTGCCCTCTCAGAGTGAAACACCGTGACCTCTCAGATTGAAATACTGTGCCCATATGGAGTGAAACATCGTTCCCTCTCTCAATGAAACACTCTGACCTTAGGGAGTGAAGCACCGTGCCCTCTCTGATTCAAACACTGCGCCCTTACGGAGTGAATCACTTTGCCCTCTCAGATTGTAACACTGTGCCCTCACAGAGTGAAGCACCATGCCCTCACAGAGTGAAACACTGTGCCCTTATGGAGTGAAAAACTGTGCCCTCACAGAGTGAAACTCTGTGCCCTTACAGAGTGAAACACCGTGCCCTTACAGAGTGAAACACTGTGCCCTTACAGAGTGAAACACTGTGCCCTGACTGAGTGAAACACTGTGGTCTCACAGAGTGAAACACTGTGCCCACACAGTGTGAAACACCGTGCCCTCACAGAGTGAAGAACTGTGCCATCACAGAGTGAAACACTTTGCCCTCTCAGCTTGTAGCACTGTGCCCTGATGGAGTGAAACACTGTGCTCTCACAGAGTGAAACACCGTGCCCTCTCACATTGAAATCCTGTGCCCATATGGAGTGAAACATCGTTCCCTCTCACAATGAAACACTCTGACCTTAGGGAGTGAAGCACCGTGCCCTCTCTGATTCAAACACTGCACCCTTACGGAGTGAATCACTTTGCCCTCTCAGATTGTAACACTGTGCCCTCACAGAGTGAAGCACCATGCCCTCACAGAGTGAAACACTGTGCCCTTACGGAGTGAAATACTGTGCCCTCTCAGATTGTAACACTGTGCCCTCACAGAGTGAAGCACCGTGCCCACACAAAGTGAAACACCATGTCCTCTCAGAGTGAAACACTGTGCCCTCACAGAGTGAAACACTGTGCCCTCTCAGAGTGAAACGCCGTGCCCTCTCAGAGTGAAACAGCGTCACCTCACAGAGTGAAACACCGCGCCACCACAGAGTGAAACACTTTGCCCTCTCAGCTTGTAGCACTGTGCCCTGATGGAGTGAAACACTGTGCACTCACAGAGTGAAACACCGTGCCCTCTCACATTGAAATCCTGTGCCCATATGGAGTGAAACATCGTTCCCTCTCACAATGAAACACTCTGACCTTAGGGAGTGAAACACTCTGCCCTCTCTGATTCAAACACTGCGCCCTTACGGAGTGAAACACTTTGCCCTCTCAGATTGTAACACTGTGCCCTCACAGAGTGAAGCAACATGCCCTCACAGAGTGAAACACCGTGTCCTCTCAGAGTGAAACTCCGTGCCCTCACAGAGTGAAACACCGTGCCCTCTCAGAGTGAAACAACGTGCCCTCACAGAGTGAAACACCGTGACCTCACAGAGTGAAACACCGTGCCCTCACAGAGTGAAACACCATGCCGTCTCAGAGTGAAACGCAGTGCCCTCTCAGAGTGAAACACCGTAACCTCTCAGATTGAAATACTGTGCCCATATGGAGTGAAACATCGTTCCCTCTCTCAATGAAACACTCTGACCTTAGGGAGTGAAACACCGTGCCCTCTCTGATTCAAACACTGCGCCCTTACAAAGTGTATTACTTTGCCCTCTCAGATTGTAACACTGTGCCCTCACAGAGTGAAACTCCATGCCCTCTCAGAGTGAAACACCGTGTCCTCACAGAGTGAAACACCGTGCCCTCACAGAGTGAAACACCGTGCCCTCACAGTGTGAAACACTGTGCCCTCACAGAGTGAAACTCCGTGCCCTCACAGACTGAAACACCGTTCCCTCACAGACTGAAACACCGTGCCCTCAAAGAGTGAAACACCGTGCCATCTCAGAGTGAAACACCGCGCCCTCACAGAGTGAAACACAGTGCCCTCACAGAGTGAAACACCCTGCCCTCACAGAGTGAAAAACCATGCCCTCACAGAGTGAAACTCCATGCCCTCTCAGAGTGAAACACTGTGCCCCCTCAAAGTGAAACACTGTGCCCTCACAGAGTGAAACACTGTGCCCTCTCAGAGTGAAACGCCGTGCCCTCTCAGATTGTAACACTGTGCCCTCACAGAGTGAAGCACCGTGCCCACACAGAGTGAAACACCATGTCCTCTCAGAGTGAAACACCGTGTCCTCTCAGAGTGAAACACCGTGAGCTCACAGAGTGAAACACCATGTGCTCTCAGAGTGAAACACCGTGCCCTCACAGAGTGAAACACCGTGCCCTCTCAGAGTGAAACACCGTGCCCTCACAGAGTGAAACACCGTGACCTCTCAGAGTGAAACGCCGTGCCCTCTCAGAGTGAAACACCGTGACCTCTCAGATTGAAATACTGTGCCCATATGGAGTGAAACATCGTTCCCTCTCTCAATGAAACACTCTGACCTTAGGGAGTGAAGCACCGTGCCCTCTCTGATTCAAACACTGCGCCCTTACGGAGTGAATCACTTTGCCCTCTCAGATTGTAACACTGTGCCCTCACAGAGTGAAGCACCATGCCCTCACAGAGTGAAACACTGTGCCCTTATTGAGTGAAATACTGTGCCCTCTCAGATTGTAACACTGTGCCCTCACAGAGTGAAGCACCGTGCCCACACAGAGTGAAACACCATGTCCTCTCAGAGTGAAACACCGTGTCCTCTCAGAGTGAAACTCCGTGCCCTCACAGAGTGAAACACCGTGCCCTCTCAGAGTGAAACAACGTGCCCTCACAGAGTGAAACACCGTGACCTCACAGAGTGAAACACCGTGCCCTCACAGAGTGAAACACCATGCCGTCTCAGAGTGAAACGCAGTGCCCTCTCAGAGTGAAACACCGTAACCTCTCAGATTGAAATACTGTGCCCATATGGAGTGAAACATCGTTCCCTCTCTCAATGAAACACTCTGACCTTAGGGAGTGAAACACCGTGCCCTCTCTGATTCAAACACTGCGCCCTTACAAAGTGTATTACTTTGCCCTCTCAGATTGTAACACTGTGCCCTCACAGAGTGAAACTCCATGCCCTCTCAGAGTGAAACACCGTGTCCTCACAGAGTGAAACACCGTGCCCTCACAGAGTGAAACACCGTGCCCTCACAGTGTGAAACACTGTGCCCTCACAGAGTGAAACTCCGTGCCCTCACAGACTGAAACACCGTTCCCTCACAGACTGAAACACCGTGCCCTCAAAGAGTGAAACACCGTGCCATCTCAGAGTGAAACACCGCGCCCTCACAGAGTGAAACACAGTGCCCTCACAGAGTGAAACACCCTGCCCTCACAGAGTGAAAAACCATGCCCTCACAGAGTGAAACTCCATGCCCTCTCAGAGTGAAACACTGTGCCCCCTCAAAGTGAAACACTGTGCCCTCACAGAGTGAAACACTGTGCCCTCTCAGAGTGAAACGCCGTGCCCTCTCAGATTGTAACACTGTGCCCTCACAGAGTGAAGCACCGTGCCCACACAGAGTGAAACACCATGTCCTCTCAGAGTGAAACACCGTGTCCTCTCAGAGTGAAACACCGTGAGCTCACAGAGTGAAACACCATGTGCTCTCAGAGTGAAACACCGTGCCCTCACAGAGTGAAACACCGTGCCCTCTCAGAGTGAAACACCGTGCCCTCACAGAGTGAAACACCGTGACCTCTCAGAGTGAAACGCCGTGCCCTCTCAGAGTGAAACACCGTGACCTCTCAGATTGAAATACTGTGCCCATATGGAGTGAAACATCGTTCCCTCTCTCAATGAAACACTCTGACCTTAGGGAGTGAAGCACCGTGCCCTCTCTGATTCAAACACTGCGCCCTTACGGAGTGAATCACTTTGCCCTCTCAGATTGTAACACTGTGCCCTCACAGAGTGAAGCACCATGCCCTCACAGAGTGAAACACTGTGCCCTTATTGAGTGAAATACTGTGCCCTCTCAGATTGTAACACTGTGCCCTCACAGAGTGAAGCACCGTGCCCACACAGAGTGAAACACCATGTCCTCTCAGAGTGAAACACCGTGTCCTCTCAGAGTGAAACGCCGTGAGCTCACAGAGTGAAACACCATGTGCTCTCAGAGTGAAACACCGTGCCCTCTCAGAGTGAAACACCGTGCCCTCACAGAGTGAAACACCGTGACCTCTCAGAGTGAAACGCCGTGCCCTCTCAGAGTGAAACACCGTGACCTCTCAGATTGAAATACTGTGCCCATATGGAGTGAAACATCGTTCCCTCTCTCAATGAAACACTCTGACCTTAGGGAGTGAAGCACCGTGCCCTCACAGACTGAAACACCGTGCCCTCACAGAGTGAAACACCGTCTGATCTCAGAGTGAACCACCGCGCCGTCACAGAGTGAAACACAGTGCGCTCACAGAGTGAAACACCGTGCCCTCACAGAGTGAAAAACCATGCACTCACAGAGTGAAACTCCGTGCGCTCTCACAGTGAAACACTGTGCCCCCTCAGAGTGAAACACTGTGCCCTCACAGAGTGAAACACTGTGCCCTCTCAGAGTGAAACTCTGTGCCCTTACAGAGTGAAACACCGTGGCCTTACAGAGTGAAACACTGTGCCCTTACAGAGTGAAACACTGTGCCCTGACGGATTGAAACACTGTGACCTCTCAGATTGACACACTGGGTCCTTATTGAGTGAAAACACCGTGCCCTCTCAGATTGAAACACCATGCCCTTATGTAGTGAAAACACCGTGCCCTCCCAGATTGATACACTGTGCCCTTATGGAGTGAAAACACCGTGCCCTCTCAGATTGAAACACGGTGCCCTTATGGAGTGAAAAAACCATGCCCTCTCAGAGTGAAACACGGTGCCCTTATGGAGTGAAACACTCTGCCCTCTCAGATTGAAGCACAGTGCCCTTATGGAGGGAAACACTGTGCCCTCTCAGAGTGAAACACCGTGCCCTCAAAGAGTGAAACACCGTGTCCTCACAGAGTGAAACACCGTGCTCTCTCAGAGTGAAACACCGTGCTCTCTCAGAGTGAAACACCGTGCCCTCACAGAGTGAAACACCGTGTCCTCACAGAGTGAAACACTGTGCCCTCTCAGAGTGAAACACAGTGCTCTTACATAGTGAAACACAGTGCCCTCACAGAGTGAAGCTCCGTGCCCTCGCATGGTGAAACACCGTGCCCTCTCAGAGTGAAACACCGTGCACTCTCAGAGTGAAACACCATACCCTCACAGAGTGAAACACCGTGCCGTCTCAGAGTGAAACACCGTGTTCCCTCGTAGTGATGCACTGTGCCCTCACAGATTTAAACACTGTGCCCTTATGGAGTGAAACACTGTGCCCTTGCCGAGTGATACACCGTACCCTCTCAGATTGAAACACTGTGCCCTTATGGAGTGAAACACTTTGCCCTTATGGAGTGAAACACTGTGCCCTCTCAGATTGAAGCACTGTGCCCTTATGGAGTGAAACACTGTGCCCTTATTGAGTGGAACACTGTGCCCTTATGGAGTGAAAAACTGGGCCCTCACAGAGTGAAACTCTGTGCCCTTACAGAGTGAAACACCGTGCCCTTACAGAGTGAAACACTGTGCCCTTACAGAGTGAAACACTGTGCCCACACAGTGTGAAACACCGTGCCCTCACAGAGTGAAGAACTGTGCCATCACAGAGTGAATCACAGTGCCCTCACAGAGTGAAACACCCTGCCCTCACAGAGTGAAAAACCATGCCCTCACAGAGTGAAACTCCATGCCCTCTCAGAGTGAAACACTGTGCCCCCTCAAAGTGAAACACTGTGCCCTCACAGAGTGAAACACTGTGCCCTCTCAGAGTGAAACGCCGTGCCCTCTCAGATTGTAACACTGTGCCCTCACAGAGTGAAGCACCGTGCCCACACAGAGTGAAACACCATGTCCTCTCAGAGTGAAACACCGTGTCCTCTCAGAGTGAAACACCGTGAGCTCACAGAGTGAAACACCATGTGCTCTCAGAGTGAAACACCGTGCCCTCACAGAGTGAAACACCGTGCCCTCTCAGAGTGAAACACCGTGCCCTCACAGAGTGAAACACCGTGACCTCTCAGAGTGAAACGCCGTGCCCTCTCAGAGTGAAACACCGTGACCTCTCAGATTGAAATACTGTGCCCATATGGAGTGAAACATCGTTCCCTCTCTCAATGAAACACTCTAACCTTAGGGAGTGAAGCACCGTGCCCTCTCTGATTCAAACACTGCGCCCTTACGGAGTGAATCACTTTGCCCTCTCAGATTGTAACACTGTGCCCTCACAGAGTGAAGCACCATGCCCTCACAGAGTGAAACACTGTGCCCTTATGGAGTGAAATACTGTGCCCTCTCAGATTGTAACACTGTGCCCTCACAGAGTGAAGCACCGTGCCCACACAGAGTGAAACACCATGTCCTCTCAGAGTGAAACACCGTGTCCTCTCAGAGTGAAACGCCGTGAGCTCACAGAGTGAAACACCATGTGCTCTCAGAGTGAAACACCGTGCCCTCTCAGAGTGAAACACCGTGCCCTCACAGAGTGAAACACCGTGACCTCTCAGAGTGAAACGCCGTGCCCTCTCAGAGTGAAACACCTTGACCTCTCAGATTGAAATACTGTGCCCATATGGAGTGAAACATAGTTCCCTCTCTCAATGAAACACTCTGACCTTAGGGAGTGAAGCACCGTGCCCTCACAGACTGAAACACCGTGCCCTCACAGAGTGAAACACCGTCTGATCTCAGAGTGAACCACCGCGCCGTCACAGAGTGAAACACAGTGCGCTCACAGAGTGAAACACCGTGCCCTCACAGAGTGAAAAACCATGCACTCACAGAGTGAAACTCCGTGCGCTCTCACAGTGAAACACTGTGCCCCCTCAGAGTGAAACACTGTGCCCTCACAGAGTGAAACACTGTGCCCTCTCAGAGTGAAACTCTGTGCCCTTACAGAGTGAAACACCGTGGCCTTACAGAGTGAAACACTGTGCCCTTACAGAGTGAAACACTGTGCCCTGACGGATTGAAACACTGTGACCTCTCAGATTGACACACTGGGTCCTTATTGAGTGAAAACACCGTGCCCTCTCAGATTGAAACACCATGCCCTTATGTAGTGAAAACACCGTGCCCTCCCAGATTGATACACTGTGCCCTTATGGAGTGAAAACACCGTGCCCTCCCAGATTGAAACACGGTGCCCTTATGGAGTGAAAAAACCATGCCCTCTCAGATTGAAGCACAGTGCCCTTATGGAGGGAAACACTGTGCCCTCTCAGAGTGAAACACCGTGCCCTCAAAGAGTGAAACACCGTGTCCTCACAGAGTGAAACACCGTGCTCTCTCAGAGTGAAACACCGTGCTCTCTCAGAGTGAAACACCGTGCCCTCACAGAGTGAAACACCGTGTCCTCACAGAGTGAAACACTGTGCCCTCTCAGAGTGAAACACAGTGCTCTTACATAGTGAAACACAGTGCCCTCACAGAGTGAAGCTCCGTGCCCTCGCATGGTGAAACACCGTGCCCTCTCAGAGTGAAACACCGTGCACTCTCAGAGTGAAACACCATACCCTCACAGAGTGAAACACCGTGCCGTCTCAGAGTGAAACACCGTGTTCCCTCGTAGTGATGCACTGTGCCCTCACAGATTTAAACACTGTGCCCTTATGGAGTGAAACACTGTGCCCTTGCCGAGTGATACACCGTACCCTCTCAGATTGAAACACTGTGCCCTTATGGAGTGAAACACTTTGCCCTTATGGAGTGAAACACTGTGCCCTCTCAGATTGAAGCACTGTGCCCTTATGGAGTGAAACACTGTGCCCTTATTGAGTGGAACACTGTGCCCTTATGGAGTGAAAAACTGGGCCCTCACAGAGTGAAACTCTGTGCCCTTACAGAGTGAAACACCGTGCCCTTACAGAGTGAAACACTGTGCCCTTACAGAGTGAAACACTGTGCCCTGACTGAGTGAAACACTGTGGTCTCACAGAGTGAAACACTGTGCCCACACAGTGTGAAACACCGTGCCCTCACAGAGTGAAGAACTGTGCCATCACAGAGTGAAACACTGTGCCCTCACAGAGTAAACTCCGTGCCCTCTCAGAGTGAAACACTGTGCCCTCACAGAGTGAAACTCCGTGCCCCCTCAGAGTGAAACACTGTGCCCTCACAGAGTGAAACACTGTGCCCTTAAGGAGTTAAACACTGTGCCCTCTCAGATTGTAAACTGTGCCCTCACAGAGTGAAACACCGTGTCCTCTCAGAGTGAAACACCGTGCCCTCTCAGAGTGAAACACCGTGCCCTCTCAGAGTGAAACACCGCGCCCTCACAGAGTGAAACACAGTGCGTTCACAGAGTGAAACACTGTGCCCTCCCAGAGTGAAGCACTGTCCCCTTACGGAGTGAAACATCGTGCCCTTATGCAGTGAAAACACCGTGCCCTTTCAGTTTGAAACACTGTGCCCTTATGGAGTGAAAACACCGTGCCCTCTCAGATTGAAACACTGTGACCTTCTGGAATGAAACACTGTGACCTCTCAGATTGACACACTGGGTCCTTACTGAGTGAAAACACCGTGCCCTCTCAGAGTGAAGCACTGTCCCCTTACAGAGTGAAACATTGTGCCCTTATGGACTGAAAACACCGTGCCCTCTCAGAATGACACACTGTGCCCTTATTGAGTGAAAACACCGTGCCCTCTCAGAATGACACACTGTGCCCTTATTGAGTGAAAACACCGTGCCCTCTCAGAGTGAAACACGGTGCCCTTATGGAGTGAAACAGTGTCCCCTCTCAGAATGACACACTGTGCCCTTATGGAGTGAAACACCGTGCCCTCTCAGTTTGAAACACCGTGCCCTTATTTAATGAAACACTGTGCCCTCACAGAATGAAACACCGTGCCTTCTCAGAGCGACACACTGTGCCCTAATGGAGTGAAAAACTGTGCCCTTACAGAGTGAAACACCGTACCCTCTCAGATGGAAACACCGTGCCCTTATGGAGTGAAACCCCGTGCCCTCTCAGATTGATGCACTTTGCCCTTATGGAGTGAAACACTGTGCCCTCTCAGAGTGAAACACCGTGCCCTCTCTGATTGAAACACTGCGCCCTTACGGAGTGAATCACTTTGCCCTCTCAGATTGTAACACTGTGCCTTCACAGAGTGAATCTCCGAGCCCTCACAGAGTGAACCACCGTGTCCTCACAAAGTGAAATAACGTGCCCACACAGAGTGAAACACCGTGCCCTCACAGTTTGAAACACCGTGACCTCTCAGAGTGAAACACCGTGACCTCACAGAGTGAAATACCGTGCCCTCACAGTGAAACACTGTGCCCTTACGGAGAGAAGCACCATGCTCTCAGAGAGTGAAACACTGTGGCCCTATGTAGTGAAAAACTGTGCCCTCACAGAATGAAACACCTTGCCCTCACAGAGTGAAAACCCATGCCCTCACAGAGTGAAACTCCGTGCCATCTCAGAGTGAAACACTGTGCACTCACACAGTGAAACTCCGTGCCCTCACAGAGTGAAACACCGTGCCATCACAGAGTGAAACACCGTGCCCTCACAGAGTGAAACATCGTGCCCTCACAGAGTGAAACACCGTGCCTTCACAGAGTGAAACACAGTGCCCTCACAGAGTGAAACACCGTGCCCACACAGAGTGAAACACTGTACACTCACAGAGTGAAACACCGTGCACTCTCAGAGAGAAACACCATACCCTCACAGAGTGAAACACCGTGCCGTCTCAGAGTGAAACACCATGTCCTCTCGTAGTGATACACTGTGCACTCACAGATTTAAACACTGTGCCCTTATGGAGTGAAACACTGTGCCCTTGCCGAGTGATACACCGTGCCCTCTCAGATTGAAACACTGTGCCCTTATGGAGTGAAACACTTTGCCCTTATGGAGTGAAACACTGTGCCCTCTCAGATTGAAGCACTGTGCCCTTATGGAGTGAAACACTGTGCCCTTATTGAGTGGAACACTGTGCCCTTATGCAGTGAAAAACTGTGCCCTCACAGAGTGAAACTCTGTGCCCTTACAGAGTGAAACACCGTGCCCTTACAGAGTGAAACACTGTACCCTTACAGAGTGAAACACTGTGCCCTGACGGAGTGAAACACTGTGGTCTCACAGAGTGAAACACTGTGCCCACAAAGTGTGAAACGCTGTGCCCTCACAGAGTGAAGAACTGTGCCATCACAGAGTGAAACACTGTGCCACCACAGAGTGAAACTCCGTGCCCTCTCAGAGTGAAGCACTGTGCCCTCACAGAGTGAAACTCCGTGCCCCCTCAGAGTGAAACACTGTGCCCTCACAGACTGAAACACCGTGCCCTCACAGAGTGAAACACCGTGCCCTCTCAGATTGAAAGACTGTGCCCATATGGAGTGAAACATCATTCCCTCTCACAATGAAACACTCTGACCTTAGGGAGTGAAACACCGTGCCCTCTCTGATTGAAACACTGTGCCCTTACGGAGTGAAACACTGTGACCTCTCAGATTGTAACACTGTGCCCTCACAGAGTGAAGGACCATGCCCTCACAGAGTGAAACACCGTGTCCTCTCAGAGTGAAACACCATGCCCTCTCAGAGTGAAACACCGTGCCCTCTCAGAGTGAAACACCGTGCCCTCACAGAGTGAAAAACCATGCCCTCACAGAGTGAAACACTGTGCCATCACAGAGTGAAACACCGCGCCCTCTCAGAGTGAAACACAGTGCCCTCACAGAGTGAAACACCGTGCCATCACAGGGTGAAAAACCATGCCCTCACAGAGTGAAACTCCGTGCCCTCTCAGAGTGAAACACTGTGCCCTCACAAAGTGAAACACTGTGCTCTCCCACAGTGAAACACCGTGCCTTCACAGAGTGAAACACTTTGCCCTCTCCTCACAGAGTGAAACACTGTGCCCTTACGGAGTGAAACACTGGGCACTCACAGAGTGAAACACCATGCCCTCTCAGATTGAAAGACTGTGCCCATATGGAGTGAAACATCGTTCCCTCTCACAATGAAACACTCTGACCTTAGGGAGTGAAACACCGTGCCCTCTCTGATTGAAACACTGTGCCCTTACGGAGTGAAACACTGTGACCTCTCAGATTTTAACACTGTGCCCTCACAGAGTGAAGCACCGTGCCCTCACAGAGTGAAACACCGTGTCCTCGCAGAGTGAAACACCGTGCCCTCTCAGAGTGAAACACCGTGCCCTCTCAGAGTGAAATACCGTGCCCTCACAGAGTGAAACACCGTTACCTCACAGAGTGAAACACCGTGCCCTCATAGAGTGAAACACTGTGCCCTTACGGTGTGAAACAACGTGCCCTCTCAGAGTGAAACACTGTGTCCTCACAGAGTGAAACTCCGTGCCCTCTCAGAGTGAAACACTGTGCCCTTACGGAGTGAAGCACCATGGTCTCAGAGAGTGGAACACTGTGGCCCTATGTAGTGAAAAACTGTGCCCTCACAGAATGAAACACCTTGCCCTCACAGAGTCAAACACCATGCTGTCACAGAGTGAAACACTGTGCCCTCCCATAGTGAAGCACTGTCCCCTTACGGAGTGAAACATCGTGCCCTTATGGACTGAAAACACCGTGCACTCTCAGAATGACACACTGTGCCCTTATTGAGTGAAAACACCGTGCCCTCTCAGATTGACACACGGTGCCCTTATGGAGTGAAACAGTGTGCCCTCTCAGTTTGAAACACCGTGCCCTTATGGAGTGAAAACACCGTGCCCACTCAGAGTGAAACACCGTGCCCTTATTTAATGAAACACTGTGCCCTCACAGAATGAAACACCGTGCCTTCTCAGAGCGACACACTGTGCCCTAATGGAGTGAAAAACTGTGCCCTTACAGAGTGAAACACCGTACCCTCTCAGATGGAAACACCGTGCCCTTATGGAGTGAAACCCCGTGCCCTCTCAGATTGATGCACTTTGCCCTTATGGAGTGAAGCACTGTGCCCTCTCAGAGTGAAACACCGTGCCCTCTCTGATTGAAACACTGCGCCCTTACGGAGTGAATCACTTTGCCCTCTCAGATTGTAACACTGTGCCTTCACAGAGTGAATCTCCGAGCCCTCACAGAGTGAACCACCGTGTCCTCACAAAGTGAAATAACGTGCCCACACAGAGTGAAACACCGTGTCCTCTCAGAGTGAAACACCGTGCCCTCACAGTTTGAAACACCGTGCCCTCTCAGAGTGAAACACCGTGCCCTCTCAGAGTGAAACACCGTGCCCTCTCAGAGTGAAAAACCGCGCCCTCACAGAGTGAAACACCGTGTCCTCTCAAAGTTAAACACCGTGACCTCACAGAGTGAAACACCGTGCCCTCACAGAGTGAAACACTGTGCCCTCTCAGAGTGAAAATCCGTGCCCTCTCAGAGTGAAACACTGTGCCCTTACGGAGTGAAGCACCATGCTCTCAGACAGTGGAACACTGTGGCCCTATTTAGTGAAAAACTGTGCCCTCACAGAATGAAACACCTTGCCCTCACAGAGTCAAACACCATGCCGTCACAGAGTGAAACACTGTGCCCTCCCATAGTGAAGCACTGTCCCCTTACGAAGTGAAACATCGTGCCCTTATGGGGTGAAAATACCGTGCCCTCTCAGATTGAAGCACTGTGACTTTCTGGAGTGAAACACTGTGCCCTCTCAGATTGACACACTGTGCCCTTATTGAGTGAAAACACCGTGCCCTCTCAGAGTGAAACACCGTGCCCTTATGGAGTGAGAAAACCATGCCCTCTCAGAGTGAAATACGGTGCCCTTATGGAGTGAAACACTGTGCCCTCTCAGATTGAAGCACAGTGCCCTTATGGAGTGAAACACGGTGTCCTCCCAGTTTGAAACACCGTGCCCTTATGGAGTGAAACACCGTGCCCTCTCAGAGTGAAACACCGTGCCCTCTCTGATTGAAACACTGCGCCCTTACGGAGTGAATCACTTTGCCCTCTCAGATTGTAACACTGTGCCTTCACAGAGTGAATCTCCGAGCCCTCACAGAGTGAACCACCGTGTCCTCACAAAGTGAAATAACGTGCCCACACAGAGTGAAACACCGTGTCCTCTCAGAGTGAAACACCGTGCCCTCACAGTTTGAAACACCGTGCCCTCTCAGAGTGAAACACCGTGCCCTCTCAGAGTGAAACACCGTGCCATCACAGAGTGAAACACCGCGCCCTCTCAGAGTGAAACACAGTGCCCTCACAGAGTGAAACACCGTGCCCTCACAGGGTGAAAAACCATGCCCTCACAGAGTGAAACTCCGTGCCCTCTCAGAGTGAAACACTGTGCCCTCACAAAGTGAAACACTGTGCTCTCCCACAGTGAAACACCGTGCCTTCACAGAGTGAAACACTTTGCCCTCTCCTCACAGAGTGAAACACTGTGCCCTTACGGAGTGAAACACTGGGCACTCACAGAGTGAAACACCATGCCCTCTCAGATTGAAAGACTGTGCCCATATGGAGTGAAACATCGTTCCCTCTCACAATGAAACACTCTGACCTTAGGGAGTGAAACACCGTGCCCTCTCTGATTGAAACACTGTGCCCTTACGGAGTGAAACACTGTGACCTCTCAGATTTTAACACTGTGCCCTCACAGAGTGAAGCACCGTGCCCTCACAGAGTGAAACACCGTGTCCTCGCAGAGTGAAACACCGTGCCCTCTCAGAGTGAAACACCGTGCCCTCTCAGAGTGAAATACCGTGCCCTCACAGAGTGAAACACCGTTACCTCACAGAGTGAAACACCGTGCCCTCATAGAGTGAAACACTGTGCCCTTACGGTGTGAAACAACGTGCCCTCTCAGAGTGAAACACTGTGTCCTCACAGAGTGAAACTCCGTGCCCTCTCAGAGTGAAACACTGTGCCCTTACGGAGTGAAGCACCATGGTCTCAGAGAGTGGAACACTGTGGCCCTATGTAGTGAAAAACTGTGCCCTCACAGAATGAAACACCTTGCCCTCACAGAGTCAAACACCATGCTGTCACAGAGTGAAACACTGTGCCCTCCCATAGTGAAGCACTGTCCCCTTACGGAGTGAAACATCGTGCCCTTATGGACTGAAAACACCGTGCACTCTCAGAATGACACACTGTGCCCTTATTGAGTGAAAACACCGTGCCCTCTCAGATTGACACACGGTGCCCTTATGGAGTGAAACAGTGTGCCCTCTCAGTTTGAAACACCGTGCCCTTATGGAGTGAAAACACCGTGCCCACTCAGAGTGAAACACCGTGCCCTTATTTAATGAAACACTGTGCCCTCACAGAATGAAACACCGTGCCTTCTCAGAGCGACACACTGTGCCCTAATGGAGTGAAAAACTGTGCCCTTACAGAGTGAAACACCGTACCCTCTCAGATGGAAACACCGTGCCCTTATGGAGTGAAACCCCGTGCCCTCTCAGATTGATGCACTTTGCCCTTATGGAGTGAAGCACTGTGCCCTCTCAGAGTGAAACACCGTGCCCTCTCTGATTGAAACACTGCGCCCTTACGGTGTGAATCACTTTGCCCTCTCAGATTGTAACACTGTGCCTTCACAGAGTGAATCTCCGAGCCCTCACAGAGTGAACCACCGTGTCCTCACAAAGTGAAATAACGTGCCCACACAGAGTGAAACACCGTGTCCTCTCAGAGTGAAACACCGTGCCCTCACAGTTTGAAACACCGTGCCCTCTCAGAGTGAAACACCGTGCCCTCTCAGAGTGAAACACCGTGCCCTCTCAGAGTGAAAAACCGCGCCCTCACAGAGTGAAACACCGTGTCCTCTCAAAGTTAAACACCGTGACCTCACAGAGTGAAACACCGTGCCCTCACAGAGTGAAACACTGTGCCCTCTCAGAGTGAAAATCCGTGCCCTCTCAGAGTGAAACACTGTGCCCTTACGGAGTGAAGCACCATGCTCTCAGACAGTGGAACACTGTGGCCCTATTTAGTGAAAAACTGTGCCCTCACAGAATGAAACACCTTGCCCTCACAGAGTCAAACACCATGCCGTCACAGAGTGAAACACTGTGCCCTCCCATAGTGAAGCACTGTCCCCTTACGAAGTGAAACATCGTGCCCTTATGGGGTGAAAACACCGTGCCCTCTCAGATTGAAGCACTGTGACTTTCTGGAGTGAAACACTGTGCCCTCTCAGATTGACACACTGTGCCCTTATTGAGTGAAAACACCGTGCCCTCTCAGAGTGAAACACCGTGCCCTTATGGAGTGAGAAAACCATGCCCTCTCAGAGTGAAATACGGTGCCCTTATGGAGTGAAACACTGTGCCCTCTCAGATTGAAGCACAGTGCCCTTATGGAGTGAAACACGGTGTCCACCCAGTTTGAAACACCGTGCCCTTATGGAGTGAAACACCGTGCCCTCTCAGAGTGAAACACCGTGCCCTCTCTGATTGAAACACTGCGCCCTTACGGAGTGAATCACTTTGCCCTCTCAGATTGTAACACTGTGCCTTCACAGAGTGAATCTCCGAGCCCTCACAGAGTGAACCACCGTGTCCTCACAAAGTGAAATAACGTGCCCACACAGAGTGAAACACCGTGTCCTCTCAGAGTGAAACACCGTGCCCTCACAGTTTGAAACACCGTGCCCTCTCAGAGTGAAACACCGTGACCTCACAGAGTGAAATACCGTGCCCTCACAGAGTGAAACACTGTGCCCTTACGGAGAGAAGCACCATGCTCTCAGAGAGTGAAACACTGTGGCCCTATGTAGTGAAAAACTGTGCCCTCACAGAATGAAACACCTTGCCCTCACAGAGTGAAAACCCATGCCCTCACAGAGTGAAACTCCGTGCCATCTCAGAGTGAAACACTGTGCCCTCACAGAGTGAAACTCCGTGCCCTCACAGAGTGAAACACCGTGCCATCACAGAGTGAAACACCATGCCCTCACAGAGTGAAACACCGTGCCCTCACAGAGTGAAACACTGTGCCCACACAGAGTGAAACACTGTGCACTCACAGAGTGAAACACCGTGCCCTCTCAGAGTGAAACACTGTGCACTCACAGAGTGAAACACCGTGCCCTCTCAGATTGAAACACTGTGCCCAAATGGAGTGAAACATCGTTCCCTCTCACAATGAAACACTCTGACCTTAGGGAGTGAAACACCGTGACCTCTCTGACTGAAACACTGCGCCCTTACGGAGTGAATCACTTTGCCCTCTCAGATTGTAACACTGTGCCCTCACAGAGTGAAGCACCGTGTCCTCACAGAGTGAAACACTGTGCCCTTAAGGAGTGAAACACTGTGCCCTCTCAGATTGTAAAACTGTGCCCTCACAGAGTGAAACACCGTGTCCTCTCAGAGTGAAACACCGTGCCCTCTCAGAGTGAAACACCGTGCCCTCTCAGAGTGAAACACCGCGCCCTCACAGAGTGAAACACCGTGTCCTCTCAAAGTGAAACACCGTGACCTCACAGAGTGAAACACCGTGCCCTCACAGAGTGAAACACTGTGCCCTCTCAGAGTGAAACTCCGTGCCCTCTCAGAGTGAAACACTGTGCCCTTACGGAGTGAAGCACCATGCTCTCAGAGAGTGGAACACTGTGGCCCTATTTAGTGAAAAACCGTGCCCTCACAGAATGAAACACCTTGCCCTCACAGAGTCAAACACCATGCCGTCACAGAGTGAAACACTGTGCCCTCCCATAGTGAAGCACTGTCCCCTTACGAAGTGAAACATCGTGCCCTTGTGGGGTGAAAATACCGTGCCCTCTCAGAATGACACACTGTGCCCTTATTGAGTGAAAACACCGTGCCCTCTCAGAGTGAAACACGGTGCCCTTATGGAGTGAAACAGTGTGCCCTCTCAGATTGACACACTGTGCCCTTATGGAGTGAAACACTGTGCCCTCTCAGATTGAAGCACAGTGCCCTTATGGAGTGAAACACCGTGTCCTCCCAGTTTGAAACACCGTGCCCTTATGGAGTGAAACACCGTGCCCTCTCAGAGTGAAACACCGTGCCCTTATGGAGTGAAAACACCGTGCCCTCTCAGAGTGAAACACCATGCCCTTATTGAATGAAACATTGTGCCCTCACAGAATGAAACACCGTGCCTTCTCAGATTGATACACTATGTCCTTATGGAGTGAAAAACTGTGCCCTCACAGAATGAAACACCTTGCCTTCACAGAGTGAAACACAGTGCGTTCACAGAGTGAAACACTGTGCCCTCCCAGAGTGAAGCACTGTCCCCTTACGGAGTGAAACATCGTGCCCTTATGCAGTGAAAACACCGTGCCCTCTCAGAGTGAGACACCATGCCCTTATGTAGTGAAAACACCGTGCCCTCCCAGATTGACACACGGTGCCCTTATGGAGTGAAAACACCGTGCCCTCCCAGATTGAAACACCGCGCCCTTATGGAGTGAAAAAACCATGCCCTCTCAGAGTGAAACACGGTGCCCTTATGGAGTGAAACACTGTGCCCTCTCAGATTGAAGCACAGTGCCCTTATGGAGGGAAACACTGTGCCCTCTCAGAGTGAAAAACCGTGTCCTCACAGAGTGAAACACCGTGCCCTCACAGAGTGAAACACCGTGCCCTCAAAGAGTGAAACACCGTGTCCTCACAAAGTGAAACACCGTGCTCTCTCAGAGTGAAACACCGTGCTCTCTCAGAGTGAAACACCGTGCCCTCACAGAGTGAAACACCGTGTCCTCACAGAGTGAAACACTGTGCCCTCTCAGAGTGAAACATCGTGCTCTTACATAGTGAAACACCGTGCCCTCACAGAGTGAAGCTCCGTGCCCTCGCATGGTGAAACACCATGCCCTCTCAGAGTGAAACACCGTGCACTCTCAGAGAGAAACACCATACCCCCACAGAGTGAAACACCGTGCCGTCTCAGAGTGAAACACCGTGTCCTCTCGTAGTGATACACTGTGCACTCACAGATTTAAACACTGTGCCCTTATAGAGTGAAACACTGTGCCCTTGCCGAGTGATACACCGTGCCCTCTCAGATTGAAACACTGTGCCCTTATGGAGTGAAACACTTTGCCCTTATGGAGTGAAACACTGTGCCCTCTCAGATTGAAGCACTGTGCCCTTATGGAGTGAAACACTGTACCCTTATTGAGTGGAACACTGTGCCCTTATGGAGTGAAAAACTGTGCCCTCACAGAGTGAAACTCTGTGCCCTTACAGAGTGAAACACCGTGCCCTTACAGAGTGAAACACTGTGCCCTTACAGAGTGAAACACTGTGCCCTGACTGAGTGAAACACTGTGATCTCACAGAGTGAAACACTGTGCCCACACAGTGTGAAACACCGTGCCATCTCAGAGTGAAACACCGCGCCCTCTCAGAATGAAACACAGTGCCCTCACAGAGTGAAACACCGTGCCCTCACAGGGTGAAAAACCATGCCCTCACAGAGTGAAACTCCATGCCCTCTCAGAGTGAAACACTGTGCCCTCACAAAGTGAAACACTGTGCTCTCCCACAGTGAAACACCGTGCCCTCTCAGAGTGAAACACCGCGCCCTCACAGAGTGAAACACCGTGTCCTCTCAAAGTGAAACACTGTGCCCTCTCAGAGTGAAACTCCGTGCCCTCTCAGAGTGAAACACTGTGCCCTTACGGAGTGAAGCACCATGCTCTCAGAGAGTGGAACACTGTGGCCCTATTTAGTGAAAAACCGTGCCCTCACAGAATGAAACACCTTGCCCTCACAGAGTCAAACACCATGCCGTCACAGAGTGAAACACTGTGCCCTCCCATAGTGAAGCACTGTCCCCTTACGAAGTGAAACATCGTGCCCTTGTGGGGTGAAAATACCGTGCCCTCTCAGAATGACACACTGTGCCCTTATTGAGTGAAAACACCGTGCCCTCTCAGAGTGAAACACGGTGCCCTTATGGAGTGAAACAGTGTGCCCTCTCAGATTGACACACTGTGCCCTTATGGAGTGAAACACTGTGCCCTCTCAGATTGAAGCACAGTGCCCTTATGGAGTGAAACACCGTGTCCTCCCAGTTTGAAACACCGTGCCCTTATGGAGTGAAACACCGTGCCCTCTCAGAGTGAAACACCGTGCCCTTATGGAGTGAAAACACCGTGCCCTCTCAGAGTGAAACACCATGCCCTTATTGAATGAAACATTGTGCCCTCACAGAATGAAACACCGTGCCTTCTCAGATTGATACACTATGTCCTTATGGAGTGAAAAACTGTGCCCTCACAGAATGAAACACCTTGCCTTCACAGAGTGAAACACAGTGCGTTCACAGAGTGAAACACTGTGCCCTCCCAGAGTGAAGCACTGTCCCCTTACGGAGTGAAACATCGTGCCCTTATGCAGTGAAAACACCGTGCCCTCTCAGAGTGAAACACCATGCCCTTATGTAGTGAAAACACCGTGCCCTCCCAGATTGACACACGGTGCCCTTATGGAGTGAAAACACCGTGCCCTCCCAGATTGAAACACCGCGCCCTTATGGAGTGAAAAAACCATGCCCTCTCAGAGTGAAACACGGTGCCCTTATGGAGTGAAACACTGTGCCCTCTCAGATTGAAGCACAGTGCCCTTATGGAGGGAAACACTGTGCCCTCTCAGAGTGAAAAACCGTGCCCTCACAGAGTGAAACACCGTGCCCTCACAGAGTGAAACACCGTGCCCTCAAAGAGTGAAACACCGTGTCCTCACAAAGTGAAACACCGTGCTCTCTCAGAGTGAAACACCGTGCTCTCTCAGAGTGAAACACCGAGCCCTCACAGAGTGAAACACCGTGTCCTCACAGAGTGAAACACTGTGCCCTCTCAGAGTGAAACATCGTGCTCTTACATAGTGAAACACCGTGCCCTCACAGAGTGAAGCTCCGTGCCCTCGCATGGTGAAACACCATGCCCTCTCAGAGTGAAACACCGTGCACTCTCAGAGAGAAACACCATACCCTCACAGAGTGAAACACCGTGCCATCTCAGAGTGAAACACCGTGTCCTCTCGTAGTGATACACTGTGCACTCACAGATTTAAACACTGTGCCCTTATAGAGTGAAACACTGTGCCCTTGCCGAGTGATACACCGTGCCCTCTCAGATTGAAACACTGTGCCCTTATGGAGTGAAACACTTTGCCCTTATGGAGTGAAACACTGTGCCCTCTCAGATTGAAGCACTGTGCCCTTATGGAGTGAAACACTGTACCCTTATTGAGTGGAACACTGTGCCCTTATGGAGTGAAAAACTGTGCCCTCACAGAGTGAAACTCTGTGCCCTTACAGAGTGAAACACCGTGCCCTTACAGAGTGAAACACTGTGCCCTTACAGAGTGAAACACTGTGCCCTGACTGAGTGAAACACTGTGATCTCACAGAGTGAAACACTGTGCCCACACAGTGTGAAACACCGTGCCATCTCAGAGTGAAACACCGCGCCCTCTCAGAATGAAACACAGTGCCCTCACAGAGTGAAACACCGTGCCCTCACAGGGTGAAAAACCATGCCCTCACAGAGTGAAACTCCATGCCCTCTCAGAGTGAAACACTGTGCCCTCACAAAGTGAAACACTGTGCTCTCCCACAGTGAAACACCGTGCCCTCTCAGAGTGAAACACCGCGCCCTCACAGAGTGAAACACCGTGTCCTCTCAAAGTGAAACACTGTGCCCTCTCAGAGTGAAACTCCGTGCCCTCTCAGAGTGAAACACTGTGCCCTTACGGAGTGAAGCACCATGCTCTCAGAGAGTGGAACACTGTGGCCCTATTTAGTGAAAAACCGTGCCCTCACAGAATGAAACACCTTGCCCTCACAGAGTCAAACACCATGCCGTCACAGAGTGAAACACTGTGCCCTCCCATAGTGAAGCACTGTCCCCTTACGAAGTGAAACATCGTGCCCTTGTGGGGTGAAAATACCGTGCCCTCTCAGAATGACACACTGTGCCCTTATTGAGTGAAAACACCGTGCCCTCTCAGAGTGAAACACGGTGCCCTTATGGAGTGAAACAGTGTGCCCTCTCAGATTGACACACTGTGCCCTTATGGAGTGAAACACTGTGCCCTCTCAGATTGAAGCACAGTGCCCTTATGGAGTGAAACACCGTGTCCTCCCAGTTTGAAACACCGTGCCCTTATGGAGTGAAACACCGTGCCCTCTCAGAGTGAAACACCGTGCCCTTATGGAGTGAAAACACCGTGCCCTCTCAGAGTGAAACACCATGCCCTTATTGAATGAAACATTGTGCCCTCACAGAATGAAACACCGTGCCTTCTCAGATTGATACACTATGTCCTTATGGAGTGAAAAACTGTGCCCTCACAGAATGAAACACCTTGCCTTCACAGAGTGAAACACAGTGCGTTCACAGAGTGAAACACTGTGCCCTCCCAGAGTGAAGCACTGTCCCCTTACGGAGTGAAACATCGTGCCCTTATGCAGTGAAAACACCGTGCCCTCTCAGAGTGAAACACCATGCCCTTATGTAGTGAAAACACCGTGCCCTCCCAGATTGACACACGGTGCCCTTATGGAGTGAAAACACCGTGCCCTCCCAGATTGAAACACCGCGCCCTTATGGAGTGAAAAAACCATGCCCTCTCAGAGTGAAACACGGTGCCCTTATGGAGTGAAACACTGTGCCCTCTCAGGTTGAAGCACAGTGTCCTTATGGAGGGAAACACTGTGCCCTCTCAGAGTGAAAAACCGTGCCCTCACAGAGTGAAACACCGTGCCCTCACAGAGTGAAACACCGTGCCCTCAAAGAGTGAAACACCGTGTCCTCACAAAGTGAAACACCGTGCTCTCTCAGAGTGAAACACCGTGCTCTCTCAGAGTGAAACACCGAGCCCTCACAGAGTGAAACACCGTGTCCTCACAGAGTGAAACACTGTGCCCTCTCAGAGTGAAACATCGTGCTCTTACATAGTGAAACACCGTGCCCTCACAGAGTGAAGCTCCGTGCCCTCGCATGGTGAAACACCATGCCCTCTCAGAGTGAAACACCGTGCACTCTCAGAGAGAAACACCATACCCTCACAGAGTGAAACACCGTGCCATCTCAGAGTGAAACACCGTGTCCTCTCGTAGTGATACACTGTGCACTCACAGATTTAAACACTGTGCCCTTATAGAGTGAAACACTGTGCCCTTGCCGAGTGATACACCGTGCCCTCTCAGATTGAAACACTGTGCCCTTATGGAGTGAAACACTTTGCCCTTATGGAGTGAAACACTGTGCCCTCTCAGATTGAAGCACTGTGCCCTTATGGAGTGAAACACTGTACCCTTATTGAGTGGAACACTGTGCCCTTATGGAGTGAAAAACTGTGCCCTCACAGAGTGAAACTCTGTGCCCTTACAGAGTGAAACACCGTGCCCTTACAGAGTGAAACACTGTGCCCTTACAGAGTGAAACACTGTGCCCTAACTGAGTGAAACACTGTGATCTCACAGAGTGAAACACTGTGCCCACACAGTGTGAAACACCGTGCCCTCACAGAGTGAAGAACTGTGCCATCACAGAGTGAAACACTGTGCCCTCACAGAGTGAAACTCTGTGCACTCTCAGAGTAAAACACTGTGCCCTCACAGAGTGAAACTCCGTGCCCCCTCAGAGTGAAACACTGTGCCCTCACAGACTGAAACACCGTGCCCTCACAGAGTGAAACACCATGCCCTCACAGAGTGAATCTCCGTGCCATCTCAGAGTGAAACACCGCGCCCTCTCAGAATGAAACACAGTGCCCTCACAGAGTGAAACACCGTGCCCTCACAGGGTGAAAAACCATGCCCTCACAGAGTGAAACTCCATGCCCTCTCAGAGTGAAACACTGTGCCCTCACAAAGTGAAACACTGTGCTCTCCCACAGTGAAACACCGTGCCTTCACAGAGTGAAACACTTTGCCCTCTCAGCTTGTAGCACTGTGCCCTCACAGAGTGAAACACTGTGACCTTACGGAGTGAAACACTGTGCACTCACAGAGTGAAACACCGTGCCCTCTCAGATTGAAAGACTGTGCCCATATGGAGTGAAACATCGTTCCCTCTCACAATGAAACACTCTGACCTTAGGGAGTGAAACACCGTGCCCTCTCAGAATGACACACTGTGCCCTTATTGAGTGAAAACACCATGCCCTCTCAGAGTGAAACACGGTGCCCTTATGGAATGAAACAGTGTGCCCTCTCAGATTGACACACTGTGCCCTTATGGAGTGAAACACCGTGCCCTCTCAGTTTGAAACACCGTGCCCTTATGGAGTGAAAACACCGTGCCCTCTCAGAGTGAAACACCGTGCCCTTATTTAATGAAACACTGTGCCCTCACAGAATGAAACACCGTGCCTTCTCAGAGCGACACACTGTGCCCTAATGGAGTGAAAAACTGTGCCCTTACAGAGTGAAACACCGTACCCTCTCAGATGGAAACACCGTGCCCTTATGGAGTGAAACCCAGTGCCCTCTCAGATTGATGCACTTTGAACTTATGGAGTGAAACACTGTGCCCTCTCAGAGTGAAACACCGTGCCCTCTCTGATTGAAACACTGCGCCCTTACGGAGTGAATCACTTTGCCCTCTCAGATTGTAACACTGTGCCTTCACAGAGTGAATCTCCGAGCCCTCACAGAGTGAACCACCGTGTCCTCACAAAGTGAAGTAACGTGCCCACACAGAGTGAAACACCGTGTCCTCTCAGAGTGAAACACCGTGCCTTCACAGAGTGAAAACCGTGCCCTCACAAAGTGAAACACCGTGCTCTCCCAGAGTGAAACACCGTGCCTTCACAGAGTGAAACACTTTGCCCTCACAGATTGAAGAACTGTGCCCTTACGGAGTGAAACACCGTGCCCGCACAGAGTGAAACACCGTGCCCTCACAGGGAGAAACACCGTGCCCTCACAGAGTGAAACACCGTGCCCTCACACAGTGAAATACCGTGCCCTCACTGACTGAAACACCGTGCCCTCACAGATTGAAACTCCGTGCCTTCTCAGAGTGAAACACCGTGCCATCTCAGAGTGAAACACCGCGCCCTCACAGAGTGAAACACCATGCCCTCACAGAGTGAAGTAACGTGCCCACACAGAGTGAAACACCGTGTCCTCTCAGAGTGAAACACCGTGCCTTCACAGAGTGAAAACCGTGCCCTCACAAAGTGAAACACCGTGCTCTCCCAGAGTGAAACACCGTGCCTTCACAGAGTGAAACACTTTGCCCTCACAGCTTGAAGAACTGTGCCCTTACGGAGTGAAACACCGTGCCCGCACAGAGTGAAACACCGTGCCCTCACAGAGAGAAACACCGTGCCCTCACAGAGTGAAACACCGTGCCCTCACACAGTGAAATACCGTGCCCTCACTGACTGAAACACCGTGCCCTCACAGATTGAAACTCCGTGCCTTCTCAGAGTGAAACACCATGCCATCTCAGAGTGAAACACCGCGCCCTCACAGAGTGAAACACCGTTTCTTCACAGAGTGAAACTCCATGCCCTCTCAGAGTGAAACACTGTGCCCTCACAGAGTGAAACACTGTGCCCTCTCAGAGTGAAACACCGTGCCCTCACAGAGTGAAACACCGTGCCCTCACAAAGTGAAACACCGTGCTCTCCCAGAGTGAAACACCATGCCTTCACAGAGTGAAACACTTTGCCCTCTCAGCTTCAAGCACTGTGCCCTTACAGAGTGAAACACTGTGCCCTCACAGAGTGAAACACCCTGCCCTGTCAGATTGAAATACTGTGCCCATATGGAGTGAAACTTCGTTCCCTCTCACAATGAAACACTCTGACCTTAGGGAGTGAAACACCGTGCCCTCTCTGATTCAAAACTGCGCCCTTACGGAGTGAATCACTTTGCCCTCTCAGATTGTAACACTGTGCCCTCACAGAGTGAAACTCCGTGCCCTCACAGAGTGAAACACCATGACATCTCAGAGTGAAACACCGTGCCCTCTCAGAGTGAAACACCGTGCCATCTCAGAGTGAAACACCGTGCCCTCACAGAGTGAAACACCGTGCCCACACAGTGTGAAACACCGTGCCCTCACAGAGTGAAACACCGTGCCCTCACAGAGTGAAATCTGTGCCCTCACAGAGTGAAACTCCGTGCCCTCTCAGAGTGAAACACTGCGCCCTTACAGAGTGAAGCACCATGCTCTCAGAGAGTGAAACACTGTGGCCCTATGCAGTGAAACATTTTGCCGTCACAGAATGAAACACCGAGCCCTCACAGAGTGAAACACAGTGACCACACAGGGTGAAACACTGTGCCCTCACAGAGTGAAACACTGTGCCCTCACAGAGTGAAACTCCATGCCCTCACAGAGTGAAGCACCATGCCCTCCCAGAGTGAAACGCTGTGCCCTTACGGAGTGAAGCACCATGCTCTCAGAGGGTGAAACACTGTGGCCCTATGCAGTGAACAATTTTGCCCTCACAGATTGAAACTCCGTGCCTTCTTAGAGTGAAACACCGTGCCATCTCAGAGTGAAATGCCTTCACAGAGTGAAACACTTTGCCCTCTCAGCTTCAAGCACTGTGCCCTTACCGAGTGAAACACTGTGCCCTCACAGAGTGAAACACCGTGCCATCTCAGAGTGAAACACCGTGTCCTCTCGTAGTGATACACTGTGCACTCACAGATTTAAACACTGTGCCCTTATAGAGTGAAACACTGTGCCCTTGCCGAGTGATACACCGTGCCCTCTCAGATTGAAACACTGTGCCCTTATGGAGTGAAACACTTTGCCCTTATGGAGTGAAACACTGTGCCCTCTCAGATTGAAGCACTGTGCCCTTATGGAGTGAAACACTGTACCCTTATTGAGTGGAACACTGTGCCCTTATGGAGTGAAAAACTGTGCCCTCACAGAGTGAAACTCTGTGCCCTTACAGAGTGAAACACCGTGCCCTTACAGAGTGAAACACTGTGCCCTTACAGAGTGAAACACTGTGCCCTGACTGAGTGAAACACTGTGATCTCACAGAGTGAAACACTGTGCCCACACAGTGTGAAACACCGTGCCCTCACAGAGTGAAGAACTGTGCCATCACAGAGTGAAACACTGTGCCCTCACAGAGTGAAACTCTGTGCACTCTCAGAGTAAAACACTGTGCCCTCACAGAGTGAAACTCCGTGCCCCCTCAGAGTGAAACACTGTGCCCTCACAGACTGAAACACCGTGCCCTCACAGAGTGAAACACCATGCCCTCACAGAGTGAATCTCCGTGCCATCTCAGAGTGAAACACCGCGTCCTCTCAGAATGAAACACAGTGCCCTCACAGAGTGAAACACCGTGCCCTCACAGGGTGAAAAACCATGCCCTCACAGAGTGAAACTCCATGCCCTCTCAGAGTGAAACACTGTGCCCTCACAAAGTGAAACACTGTGCTCTCCCACAGTGAAACACCGTGCCTTCACAGAGTGAAACACTTTGCCCTCTCAGCTTGTAGCACTGTGCCCTCACAGAGTGAAACACTGTGACCTTACGGAGTGAAACACTGTGCACTCACAGAGTGAAACACCGTGCCCTCTCAGATTGAAAGACTGTGCCCATATGGAGTGAAACATCGTTCCCTCTCACAATGAAACACTCTGACCTTAGGGAGTGAAACACCGTGCCCTCTCAGAATGACACACTGTGCCCTTATTGAGTGAAAACACCATGCCCTCTCAGAGTGAAACACGGTGCCCTTATGGAATGAAACAGTGTGCCCTCTCAGATTGACACACTGTGCCCTTATGGAGTGAAACACCGTGCCCTCTCAGTTTGAAACACCGTGCCCTTATGGAGTGAAAACACCGTGCCCTCTCAGAGTGAAACACCGTGCCCTTATTTAATGAAACACTGTGCCCTCACAGAATGAAACACCGTGCCTTCTCAGAGCGACACACTGTGCCCTAATGGAGTGAAAAACTGTGCCCTTACAGAGTGAAACACCGTACCCTCTCAGATGGAAACACCGTGCCCTTATGGAGTGAAACCCAGTGCCCTCTCAGATTGATGCACTTTGAACTTATGGAGTGAAACACTGTGCCCTCTCAGAGTGAAACACCGTGCCCTCTCTGATTGAAACACTGCGCCCTTACGGAGTGAATCACTTTGCCCTCTCAGATTGTAACACTGTGCCTTCACAGAGTGAATCTCCGAGCCCTCACAGAGTGAACCACCGTGTCCTCACAAAGTGAAGTAACGTGCCCACACAGAGTGAAACACCGTGTCCTCTCAGAGTGAAACACCGTGCCTTCACAGAGTGAAAACCGTGCCCTCACAAAGTGAAACACCGTGCTCTCCCAGAGTGAAACACCGTGCCTTCACAGAGTGAAACACTTTGCCCTCACAGATTGAAGAACTGTGCCCTTACGGAGTGAAACACCGTGCCCGCACAGAGTGAAACACCGTGCCCTCACAGGGAGAAACACCGTGCCCTCACAGAGTGAAACACCGTGCCCTCACACAGTGAAATACCGTGCCCTCACTGACTGAAACACCGTGCCCTCACAGATTGAAACTCCGTGCCTTCTCAGAGTGAAACACCGTGCCATCTCAGAGTGAAATACCGCGCCCTCACAGAGTGAAACACCATGCCCTCACAGAGTGAAGTAACGTGCCCACACAGAGTGAAACACCGTGTCCTCTCAGAGTGAAACACCGTGCCTTCACAGAGTGAAAACCGTGCCCTCACAAAGTGAAACACCGTGCTCTCCCAGAGTGAAACACCGTGCCTTCACAGAGTGAAACACTTTGCCCTCACAGCTTGAAGAACTGTGCCCTTACGGAGTGAAACACCGTGCCCGCACAGAGTGAAACACCGTGCCCTCACAGAGAGAAACACCGTGCCCTCACAGAGTGAAACACCGTGCCCTCACACAGTGAAATACCGTGCCCTCACTGACTGAAACACCGTGCCCTCACAGATTGAAACTCCGTGCCTTCTCAGAGTGAAACACCATGCCATCTCAGAGTGAAACACCGCGCCCTCACAGAGTGAAACACCGTTTCTTCACAGAGTGAAACTCCATGCCCTCTCAGAGTGAAACACTGTGCCCTCACAGAGTGAAACACTGTGCCCTCTCAGAGTGAAACACCGTGCCCTCACAGAGTGAAACACCGTGCCCTCACAAAGTGAAACACCGTGCTCTCCCAGAGTGAAACACCATGCCTTCACAGAGTGAAACACTTTGCCCTCTCAGCTTCAAGCACTGTGCCCTTACAGAGTGAAACACTGTGCCCTCACAGAGTGAAACACCCTGCCCTGTCAGATTGAAATACTGTGCCCATATGGAGTGAAACTTCGTTCCCTCTCACAATGAAACACTCTGACCTTAGGGAGTGAAACACCGTGCCCTCTCTGATTCAAAACTGCGCCCTTACGGAGTGAATCACTTTGCCCTCTCAGATTGTAACACTGTGCCCTCACAGAGTGAAACTCCGTGCCCTCACAGAGTGAAACACCATGACATCTCAGAGTGAAACACCGTGCCCTCTCAGAGTGAAACACCGTGCCATCTCAGAGTGAAACACCGTGCCCTCACAGAGTGAAACACCGTGCCCACACAGTGTGAAACACCGTGCCCTCACAGAGTGAAACACCGTGCCCTCACAGAGTGAAATCTGTGCCCTCACAGAGTGAAACTCCGTGCCCTCTCAGAGTGAAACACTGCGCCCTTACAGAGTGAAGCACCATGCTCTCAGAGAGTGAAACACTGTGGCCCTATGCAGTGAAACATTTTGCCGTCACAGAATGAAACACCGAGCCCTCACAGAGTGAAACACAGTGACCACACAGGGTGAAACACTGTGCCCTCACAGAGTGAAACACTGTGCCCTCACAGAGTGAAACTCCATGCCCTCACAGAGTGAAGCACCATGCCCTCCCAGAGTGAAACGCTGTGCCCTTACGGAGTGAAGCACCATGCTCTCAGAGGGTGAAACACTGTGGCCCTATGCAGTGAACAATTTTGCCCTCACAGATTGAAACTCCGTGCCTTCTTAGAGTGAAACACCGTGCCATCTCAGAGTGAAATGCCTTCACAGAGTGAAACACTTTGCCCTCTCAGCTTCAAGCACTGTGCCCTTACCGAGTGAAACACTGTGCCCTCACAGAGTGAAACACCGTGCCATCTCAGAGTGAAACACCGTGTCCTCTCGTAGTGATACACTGTGCACTCACAGATTTAAACACTGTGCCCTTATAGAGTGAAACACTGTGCCCTTGCCGAGTGATACACCGTGCCCTCTCAGATTGAAACACTGTGCCCTTATGGAGTGAAACACTTTGCCCTTATGGAGTGAAACACTGTGCCCTCTCAGATTGAAGCACTGTGCCCTTATGGAGTGAAACACTGTACCCTTATTGAGTGGAACACTGTGCCCTTATGGAGTGAAAAACTGTGCCCTCACAGAGTGAAACTCTGTGCCCTTACAGAGTGAAACACCGTGCCCTTACAGAGTGAAACACTGTGCCCTTACAGAGTGAAACACTGTGCCCTGACTGAGTGAAACACTGTGATCTCACAGAGTGAAACACTGTGCCCACACAGTGTGAAACACCGTGCCCTCACAGAGTGAAGAACTGTGCCATCACAGAGTGAAACACTGTGCCCTCACAGAGTGAAACTCTGTGCACTCTCAGAGTAAAACACTGTGCCCTCACAGAGTGAAACTCCGTGCCCCCTCAGAGTGAAACACTGTGCCCTCACAGACTGAAACACCGTGCCCTCACAGAGTGAAACACCATGCCCTCACAGAGTGAATCTCCGTGCCATCTCAGAGTGAAACACCGCGTCCTCTCAGAATGAAACACAGTGCCCTCACAGAGTGAAACACCGTGCCCTCACAGGGTGAAAAACCATGCCCTCACAGAGTGAAACTCCATGCCCTCTCAGAGTGAAACACTGTGCCCTCACAAAGTGAAACACTGTGCTCTCCCACAGTGAAACACCGTGCCTTCACAGAGTGAAACACTTTGCCCTCTCAGCTTGTAGCACTGTGCCCTCACAGAGTGAAACACTGTGACCTTACGGAGTGAAACACTGTGCACTCACAGAGTGAAACACCGTGCCCTCTCAGATTGAAAGACTGTGCCCATATGGAGTGAAACATCGTTCCCTCTCACAATGAAACACTCTGACCTTAGGGAGTGAAACACCGTGCCCTCTCAGAATGACACACTGTGCCCTTATTGAGTGAAAACACCATGCCCTCTCAGAGTGAAACACGGTGCCCTTATGGAATGAAACAGTGTGCCCTCTCAGATTGACACACTGTGCCCTTATGGAGTGAAACACCGTGCCCTCTCAGTTTGAAACACCGTGCCCTTATGGAGTGAAAACACCGTGCCCTCTCAGAGTGAAACACCGTGCCCTTATTTAATGAAACACTGTGCCCTCACAGAATGAAACACCGTGCCTTCTCAGAGCGACACACTGTGCCCTAATGGAGTGAAAAACTGTGCCCTTACAGAGTGAAACACCGTACCCTCTCAGATGGAAACACCGTGCCCTTATGGAGTGAAACCCAGTGCCCTCTCAGATTGATGCACTTTGAACTTATGGAGTGAAACACTGTGCCCTCTCAGAGTGAAACACCGTGCCCTCTCTGATTGAAACACTGCGCCCTTACGGAGTGAATCACTTTGCCCTCTCAGATTGTAACACTGTGCCTTCACAGAGTGAATCTCCGAGCCCTCACAGAGTGAACCACCGTGTCCTCACAAAGTGAAGTAACGTGCCCACACAGAGTGAAACACCGTGTCCTCTCAGAGTGAAACACCGTGCCTTCACAGAGTGAAAACCGTGCCCTCACAAAGTGAAACACCGTGCTCTCCCAGAGTGAAACACCGTGCCTTCACAGAGTGAAACACTTTGCCCTCACAGATTGAAGAACTGTGCCCTTACGGAGTGAAACACCGTGCCCGCACAGAGTGAAACACCGTGCCCTCACAGGGAGAAACACCGTGCCCTCACAGAGTGAAACACCGTGCCCTCACACAGTGAAATACCGTGCCCTCACTGACTGAAACACCGTGCCCTCACAGATTGAAACTCCGTGCCTTCTCAGAGTGAAACACCGTGCCATCTCAGAGTGAAACACCGCGCCCTCACAGAGTGAAACACCATGCCCTCACAGAGTGAAGTAACGTGCCCACACAGAGTGAAACACCGTGTCCTCTCAGAGTGAAACACCGTGCCTTCACAGAGTGAAAACCGTGCCCTCACAAAGTGAAACACCGTGCTCTCCCAGAGTGAAACACCGTGCCTTCACAGAGTGAAACACTTTGCCCTCACAGCTTGAAGAACTGTGCCCTTACGGAGTGAAACACCGTGCCCGCACAGAGTGAAACACCGTGCCCTCACAGAGAGAAACACCGTGCCCTCACAGAGTGAAACACCGTGCCCTCACACAGTGAAATACCGTGCCCTCACTGACTGAAACACCGTGCCCTCACAGATTGAAACTCCGTGCCTTCTCAGAGTGAAACACCATGCCATCTCAGAGTGAAACACCGCGCCCTCACAGAGTGAAACACCGTTTCTTCACAGAGTGAAACTCCATGCCCTCTCAGAGTGAAACACTGTGCCCTCACAGAGTGAAACACTGTGCCCTCTCAGAGTGAAACACCGTGCCCTCACAGAGTGAAACACCGTGCCCTCACAAAGTGAAACACCGTGCTCTCCCAGAGTGAAACACCATGCCTTCACAGAGTGAAACACTTTGCCCTCTCAGCTTCAAGCACTGTGCCCTTACAGAGTGAAACACTGTGCCCTCACAGAGTGAAACACCCTGCCCTGTCAGATTGAAATACTGTGCCCATATGGAGTGAAACTTCGTTCCCTCTCACAATGAAACACTCTGACCTTAGGGAGTGAAACACCGTGCCCTCTCTGATTCAAAACTGCGCCCTTACGGAGTGAATCACTTTGCCCTCTCAGATTGTAACACTGTGCCCTCACAGAGTGAAACTCCGTGCCCTCACAGAGTGAAACACCATGACATCTCAGAGTGAAACACCGTGCCCTCTCAGAGTGAAACACCGTGCCATCTCAGAGTGAAACACCGTGCCCTCACAGAGTGAAACACCGTGCCCACACAGTGTGAAACACCGTGCCCTCACAGAGTGAAACACCGTGCCCTCACAGAGTGAAATCTGTGCCCTCACAGAGTGAAACTCCGTGCCCTCTCAGAGTGAAACACTGCGCCCTTACAGAGTGAAGCACCATGCTCTCAGAGAGTGAAACACTGTGGCCCTATGCAGTGAAACATTTTGCCGTCACAGAATGAAACACCGAGCCCTCACAGAGTGAAACACAGTGACCACACAGGGTGAAACACTGTGCCCTCACAGAGTGAAACACTGTGCCCTCACAGAGTGAAACTCCATGCCCTCACAGAGTGAAGCACCATGCCCTCCCAGAGTGAAACGCTGTGCCCTTACGGAGTGAAGCACCATGCTCTCAGAGGGTGAAACACTGTGGCCCTATGCAGTGAACAATTTTGCCCTCACAGATTGAAACTCCGTGCCTTCTTAGAGTGAAACACCGTGCCATCTCAGAGTGAAATGCCTTCACAGAGTGAAACACTTTGCCCTCTCAGCTTCAAGCACTGTGCCCTTACCAAGTGAAACACTGTGCCCTCACAGAGTGAAACACCGTGCCCTCTCAGATTGAAAAACTGTGCCCATATGGAGTGAAACATCATTCCCTCTCACAATGAAACACTCTGACCTTAGGGAGTGAAACACCGTGCCCGCTCTGACTCAAAAACTGCGCCCTTACGGAGTGAATCACTTTGCCCTCTCAGATTATAACACTGTGCCCTCACAGAGTGAAACTCCGTGCCCTCACAGAGTGAAACACCATGCCATCTCAGAGTGAAACACCGTGCCTTCTCAGAGTGAAACACCGTGCCATCTCAGAGTGAAACACCATGCCCTCACAGAGTGAAAGACCGTGCCCACTCAGTGTGAAACACCGTGCCCTCGCAAAGTGAAACACCGTGCCCTCACAGAGTGAAATCTGTGCCCTCACATAGTGAAACTCCGTGCCCTCTCAGAGTGAAACACTGTGCCCTCACAGAGTGGAACTCCGTGCCCTCTCAGAGTGAAAAACTGTGCCCTCTCAGAGTGAAACACCGTGCCCTCACAGAGTGAAACACCGTGCCCTCACAAAGTGAAACACCGTGCTCTCCCAGAGTGAAAAACCATGCCTTCACAGAGTGAAACACTTTGCCCTCTCAGCTTCAAGCACTGTGCCCTTACAGAGTGAAACACTGTGCCCTCACAGAGTGAAACACCGTGCCCTCTCAGATTGAAATACTGTGCCCATATGGAGTGAAACATCGTTCCCTCTCAAAATGAAACACTCTGACCTTAGGGAGTGAAACACCGTGCCCTCTCTGATTCAAAAACTGCGCCCTTACGGAGTGAATCACTTTGCCCTCTCAGATTGTAACACTGTGCCCTCACAGAGTGAAACTCCATGCCCTCACAGAGTGAAACACCATGCCATCTCAGAGTGAAACACCGTGCTCTCTCAGAGTGAAACACCGTGCCATCTCAGAGTGAAACACCGTGCCCTCACAGAGTGGAACACCGTGCCCACTCAGTGTGAAACACCGTGCCCTCACAGAGTGAAACACCGTGCCCTCACAGAGTGAAACACCGTGCCCTCACAGAGTGAAATCTGTGCCCTCACAGAGTGAAACTGCGTGCCCTCTCAGAGTGAAACACTGTGCCCTCACAGAGTGGAACTCCGTGCCCTCTCAGAGTGAAAAACTGTGCCCTCACAGAGTGAAACACCGTGCCCTCACAAACTGAAAGACCATGCTCTCCCAGAGTGAAACACCGTGCCTTCACAGACTGAAACACTTTGCCCTCTCAACTTGAAGCACTGTGCCCTTACGGAGTGAAACACTGTGCACTCACAGAGTGAAACAGCGTACCCTCACAGAGTGAAACACCATGCCCTCCCAGAGAGAAACATTGTGCCCTTATGGAGTGAAGCACCATGCTCTCAGAGATTGAAACACTGTGGCCCTATGCAGTGAAACATTTTGCCCTCACAGAATGAAACACCGTGCCCTCACAGAGTGAAACTCCGTGCCCTCTCAGAGTGAAACACTGTGCCCTCACAGAGTGAAAAACTGTGCCCCCTCAGAGTGAAACACCGTGCCCTCACATAGTGAAACACCGTGGCCTCTCGGAGTGCTACACTGTGCCCTCACAGAGTGAAGCTCCGAGCCCTCACAGCGTGAAACACCGTGTCCTCACACAGTGAAGTAACGTGCCCACACAGAGTGAAATAGCGTGTCCTCACAGAGTGAAAAACCGTGCCCTCACAGTGTGAAACACTGTGCCCTTACGGAGTGAAGCACCATGCTCTCAGAGAGTGAAACATTGTGGCCCTATGTAGTGAAAAACTGTGCCCTCACAGAATGAAACACCTTGCCCTCACAGAATGAAACACAGTGCCCTCACAGAGTGAAACACCGTGCCCTCACAGAGTGAAAAACTATGCCCTCACAGAGTGAAACTCCGTGCCCTCTCAGAGTGAAACACTGTGCCCTCACAGAGTGAAACTCCGTGCCCTCTCAGAGTGAAACACTGTGCCCTCACAGAGTGAAACACTGTGCCCTCTCAGAGTGAAAAACCGTGCCTTCACAGAGTGAAAACCGTGCCCTCACAAAGTGAAACACCGTGCTCTCCCAGAGTGAAACACCGTGCCTTCACAGAGTGAAACACTTTGCCCTCACAGCTTGAAGAACTGTGCCCTTACGGAGTGAAACACCGTGCCCGCACAGAGTGAAACACCGTGCCCTCACAGAGTGAAACACCGTGCCCTCACAGAGTGAAACACCGTGCCCTCATACAGTGAAATACCGTGCCCTCACTGACTGAAACACCGTGCCCTCACAGATTGAAACTCCGTGCCTTCTCAGAGTGAAACACCGTGCCATCTCAGAGTGAAACACCGCGCCCTCACAAAGTGAAACACCGTGTCTTCACAGAGTGAAACTCCGTGCCCTCTCAGAGTGAAACACTGTGCCCTCACAGAGTGATACACTGTGCCCTCTCAGAGTGAAACGCCATGCCCTCACAGAGTGAAACACCGTGCCCTCACAAAGTGAAACACCGTGCTCTCCCAGAGTGAAACACCATGCCTTCACAGAGTGAAACACTTTGCCCTCTCAGCTTGAAGCACTGTGCCCTTACCGAGTGAAATCCTGTGCACTCACAGAGTGAAACACCGTGCCCTCTCAGATTGAAATACTGTGCCCATATGGAGTGAAACATCGTTCCCTCTCACAATGAAACACTCTGACCTTAGGGAGTGAAACACCGTGCCCTCTCTGATTCAAAAACTGCGCCCTTACAGAGTGAATCACTTTGCCCTCTCAGATTGTAACACTGTGCCCTCACAGAGTGAAACTCCCTGCCCTCACAGAGTGAAACACCATGCCATCTCAGAGTGAAACACCGTGCTCTCTCAGAGTGAAACACCGTGCCATCTCAGAGTGAAACACCGTGCCCTCACAGAGTGGAACACCGTGCCCACTCAGTGTGAAACACCGTGCCCTCACAGAGTGAAACACCGTGCCCTCACAGAGTGAAACACCGTGCCCTCACAGAGTGAAATCTGTGCCCTCACAGAGTGAAACTGCGTGCCCTCTCAGAGTGAAACACTGTGCCCTCACAGAGTGGAACTCCGTGCCCTCTCAGAGTGAAAAACTGTGCCCTCACAGAGTGAAACACCGTGCCCTCACAAACTGAAAGACCATGCTCTCCCAGAGTGAAACACCGTGCCTTCACAGACTGAAACACTTTGCCCTCTCAACTTGAAGCACTGTGCCCTTACGGAGTGAAACACTGTGCACTCACAGAGTGAAACAGCGTACCCTCACAGAGTGAAACACCGTGCCCTCCCAGAGAGAAACATTGTGCCCTTATGGAGTGAAGCACCATGCTCTCAGAGATTGAAACACTGTGGCCCTATGCAGTGAAACATTTTGCCCTCACAGAATGAAACACCGTGCCCTCACAGAGTGAAACTCCGTGCCCTCTCAGAGTGAAACACTGTGCCCTCACAGAGTGAAACACTGTGCCCCCTCAGAGTGAAACGCCGTGCCCTCACATAGTGAAACACCGTGGCCTCTCGGAGTGCTACACTGTGCCCTCACAGAGTGAAGCTCCGAGCCCTCACAGCGTGAAACACCGTGTCCTCACACAGTGAAGTAACGTGCCCACACAGAGTGAAATAGCGTGTCCTCACAGAGTGAAAAACCGTGCCCTCACAGAGTGAAACACTGTGCCCTTACGGAGTGAAGCACCATGCTCTCAGAGAGTGAAACATTGTGGCCCTATGTAGTGAAAAACTGTGCCCTCACAGAATGAAACACCTTGCCCTCACAGAATGAAACACAGTGCCCTCACAGAGTGAAACACCGTGCCCTCACAGAGTGAAAAACTATGCCCTCACAGAGTGAAACTCCGTGCCCTCTCAGAGTGAAACACTGTGCCCTCACAGAGTGAAACTCCGTGCCCTCTCAGAGTGAAACACTGTGCCCTCACAGAGTGAAACACTGTGCCCTCTCAGAGTGAAAAACCGTGCCTTCACAGAGTGAAAACCGTGCCCTCACAAAGTGAAACACCGTGCTCTCCCAGAGTGAAACACCGTGCCTTCACAGAGTGAAACACTTTGCCCTCACAGCTTGAAGAACTGTGCCCTTACGGAGTGAAACACCGTGCCCGCACAGAGTGAAACACCGTGCCCTCACAGAGTGAAACACCGTGCCCTCACAGAGTGAAACACCGTGCCCTCATACAGTGAAATACCGTGCCCTCACTGACTGAAACACCGTGCCCTCACAGATTGAAACTCCGTGCCTTCTCAGAGTGAAACACCGTGCCATCTCAGAGTGAAACACCGCGCCCTCACAAAGTGAAACACCGTGTCTTCACAGAGTGAAACTCCGTGCCCTCTCAGAGTGAAACACTGTGCCCTCACAGAGTGAAACACTGTGCCCTCTCAGAGTGAAACGCCATGCCCTCACAGAGTGAAACACCGTGCCCTCACAAAGTGAAACACCGTGCTCTCCCAGAGTGAAACACCATGCCTTCACAGAGTGAAACACTTTGCCCTCTCAGCTTGAAGCACTGTGCCCTTACCGAGTGAAATCCTGTGCACTCACAGAGTGAAACACCGTGCCCTCTCAGATTGAAATACTGTGCCCATATGGAGTGAAACATCGTTCCCTCTCACAATGAAACACTCTGACCTTAGGGAGTGAAACACCGTGCCCTCTCTGATTCAAATACTGCGCCCTTACGGAGTGTATTACTTTGCCCTCTCAGATTGTAACACTGTGCCCTCTCAGAGTGAAACACCGTGCCCGCACAGAGTGAAACACCGTGCCCTCACAGAGTGAAACACCATGCCCTCACAGAGTGAAACACCGTGCCCTCACACAGTGAAATACCGTGCCCTCACTGACTGAAACACCATGCCCTCACAGATTGAAACTCCGTGCCTTCTCAGAGTGAAACACCGTGCCATCTCAGAGTGAAACACCGCGCCCTCACAGAGTGAAACACCGTGTCTTCACAGAGTGAAACTCCGTGCCCTCTCAGAGTGAAACACTGTGCCCTCACAGAGTGAAACACTGTGCCCTCTCAGAGTGAAACGCCGTGTCCTCACAGAGTGAAACACCGTGCCCTCACAAAGTGAAACACCGTGCTCTCCCAGAGTGAAACACCATGCCTTCACAGAGTGAAACACTTTGCCCTCTCAGCTTCAAGCACTGTGCCCTTACCGAATGAAACCCTGTGCCCTCACAGAGTGAAACACCGTGCCCTCTCAGATTGAAAAACTGTGCCCATATGGAGTGAAACATCGTTCCCTCTCACAATGAAACACTCTGACCTTAGGGAGTGAAACACCGTGCCCGCTCTGATTCAAAAACTGCACCCTTGCGCAGTGAATCACTTTGCCCTCTCAGATTATAACACTGTGCCCTCACAGAGTGAAAAACCGTGCCCTCACAGAGTGAAACACCATGCCATCTCAGAGTGAAACACCGTGCCTTCTCAGAGTGAAACACCGTGCCATCTCAGAGTGAAACACCATGCCCTCACAGAGTGAAACACCGTGCCCACTCAGTGTGAAACACCGTGCCCTCACAGAGTGAAACACCGTGCCCTCACAGAGTGAAATCTGTGCCCTCACATAGTGAAACTCCGTGCCCTCTCAGAGTGAAACACTGTGCCCTCACAGAGTGGAACTCCGTGCCCTCTCAGAGTGAAAAACTGTGCCCTCTCAGAGTGAAACACCGTGCCCTCACAGAGTGAAACACTGTGCCCTCACAAAGTGAAACACCGTGCTCTCCCAGAGTGAAAAACCATGCCTTCGCAGAGTGAAACACTTTGCCCTCACAGCTTGAAGCACTGTGCCCTTACGGAGTGAAACACTGTGCCCTCACAGAGTGAAACACCGTGCCCTCTCAGATTGAAATACTGTGCCCATATGGAGTGAAACATCGTTCCCTCTCAAAATGAAACACTCTGACCTTAGGGAGTGAAACTCCGTGCTCTCACAGAGTGAAACACCATGCCATCTCAGAGTGAAACACCGTGCCCTCTCAGAGTGAAACACCGTGCCATCTCAAAGTGAAACACCGTGCCCTCACAGAGTGAAACACCGTGCCCACTCAGTGTGAAACACCGTGCCCTCACAGAGTGAAACACCATGCCCTCACAGAGTGAAACACTGTGCCCTCACAGAGTGAAATCTGTGCCCTCACAGAGAGAAACTCCGTGCCCTCTCAGAGTGAAACACTGTGCCCTCACAGAGTGGAACTCCGTGCCCTCTCAGAGTGAAAAACTGTGCCCTCACAGAGTGAAACACTGTGCCTTCACAGAGTGAAACACTTTGCCCTCTCAACTTGAAGCACTGTGCCCTTACGGAGTGAAACACTGTGCACTCACAGAGTGAAACAGCGTGCCCTCACAGAGTGAAACGCCGTGCCCTCCCAGAGAGAAACATTGTGCCCTTATGGAGTGAAGCACCATGCTCTCAGAGATTGAAACACTGTGGCCCTATGCAGTGAAACATTTTGCCCTCACAGAATGAAACTCCGTGCCCACACAGAGTGAAACTCCGTGCCCTCTCAGAGTGAAACACTGTGCCCTCTCAGAGTGAAACACCGTGCCCTCACATAGTGAAACACCGTGGCCTCTCGGAGTGCTACACTGTGCCCTCACAGAGTGAAGCTCCGAGCCCTCACAGAGTGAAACACCGTGTCCTCACACAGTGAAGTAACGTGCCCACACAGAGTGAAATTGCGTGTCCTCTCAGAGTGAAAAACCGTGCCCTCACAGAGTGAAACACTGTGCCCTTACGGAGTGAAGCACCATGCTCTCAGATAGTGAAACATTGTGGCCCTATGTAGTGAAAAACTGTGCCCTCACAGAATGAAACACCTTGCCCTCACAGAATGAAACACAGTGCCCTCACAGAGTGAAACACCGTGCCCTCACAGAGTGAAAAACCATGCCCTCACAGAGTGAAACTCAGTGCCCCCTCAGAGTGAAACACTGTGCCCTCACAGAGTGAAACACCGTGCCCTCACAAACTGAAACACCATGCTCTCCCAGAGTGAAACTCCGTGCCTCCACAGAGTGAAACACTTTGCCCTCTCAGCTTGAAGCACTGTGCCCTTACGGAGTGAAACACTGTGCATTCACAGAGTGAAACAGCGTGCCCTCACAGAGTGAAACACCGTGCCCTCCCAGAGAGAAACATTGTGCCCTTATGGAGTGAAGCACCATGCTCTCAGAGATTGAAACACTGTGGCCCTATGCAGTGAAACATTTTGCCCTCACAGAATGAAACACCGTGCCCTCACAGAGTGAAACTCCGTGCCCTCTCAGAGTGAAACACTGTGTCCTCACAGAGTGAAACACTGTGCCCTCTCAGAGTGAAACACCGTGCCCTCACATAGTGAAACACCGTGGCCTCTCGGAGTGCTACACTATGCCCTCACAGAGTGAAGCTCCGAGCCCTCACAGAGTGAAACACCATGTCCTCACAAAGTGAAATAACGTGCCCACACAGAGTGAAATAGCGTGTCCTCTCAGAGTGAAAAACCGTGCCCTCACAGAGTGAAAAACTGTGCCCTTACAGAGTGAAGCACCATGCTCTCAGAGAGTGAAACATTGTGGCCCTATGTAGTGAAAAACTGTGCCCTCACAGAATGAAACACCTTGCCCTCACAGAATGAAACACAGTGCCCTCACAGAGTGAAACACCGTGCCCTCACAGAGTGAAAAACCATGCCCTCACAGAGTGAAACTCTGTGCCCTCTCAGAGTGAAACACTGTGCCCTCACAGAGTGAAACTCCGTGCCCTCTCAGAGTGGAACACTGTGCCCTCACAGAGTGAAACACTGTGCCCTCTCAGAGTGAAACACCGTGCCTTCACAAAGTGAAAACCGTGCCCTCACAAAGTGAAGCACCGTGCTCTCCCAGAGTGAAACACCGTGCCTTCACAGAGTGAAACACTTTGCCCTCACAGCTTGAAGAACTGTGCCCTTACGGAGTGAAACACTGTGCCCTCACAGAGTGAAACACCGTGCCCTCTCAGATTGAAATACTGTGCCCATATGGAGTGAAACATCGTTCCCTCTCACAATGAAACACTCTGACCTTCGGGAGTGAAACACCGTGCCCTCTCTGATTCAAACACTGCGCCCTTATGGAGTGAAACACTGCGCCCTCTCAGATTGAAGCACTGTGCCCTTATGGAGTGAAACACTGTGCCCTTATTGAGTGGAACACTGTGCCTTTCACAGACTGAAACACCGTGCCCTCACAGAGTGAAACTCTGTGCCCTTACAGAGTGAAACACCATGCCCTTACAGAGTGAGACACTGTGCCCTTACAGAGTGAAACACTGTGCCCTTACGGAGTGAAACACTGTGCTCTCAGAGTGAAACACCATGCCCTCACAGTGTGAAACACCGTGCCCTCACAGAGTGAAACACCGTGCCCTCACAGAGTGAAGCACTGTGCCATCACAGAGTGAAACACTGTGCCCTCACTGAGTGAAACACTTTGCCCTCTCAGATTGAAGCACTGTGCCCTCACAGAGTGAAACACCGTGCCCTCCCAGAGTGAAACACAGTGCCCTCACAGAGTGAAGCAATGTGCCATCACAGAGTGAAACACTGTGCCCTCACTGAGTGAAACACTTTGCCCTCTCAGATTGAAGCACTGTGCCCTTACGGAGTGAAACACTGTGCACTCACAGAGTGAAACACCCTGCCCTCTCAGATTGAAACACTGTGCCCTTATGGAGTGAAACATCGTTCCCTCTCACAATGAAACACTCTGACCTTAGGGAGTGAAACACCGTGCCCTCTCAGATTGAAACACTGCGCCCTTACGGAGTGAATCACTTTGCCCTCTCAGTTTGAAACACTGTGCCCTTACGCAGTGAAACACTTTGCCCTCTCAGATTGTAACACGGTGCCCTTACGGAGTGAAACACCGTGCCCTCTCAGATTGTAACAGCCTGCCATCTCAGAGTGAAACACTGTGCCCTCACAGGGTGAAACACCGTGGCCTCACAGAGTGAAACACTTCACCCTCACAGAGTGAAACACCGTGCCCTGTCAGAGTGAAACATCGTGCCCTCACAAAGTGAAACACCGTGCCCTCACAGAGTGAAACACTGTGCTCTCACCAATGAAACACCGTGCCCTCTCAGAGTGAAACTCCGTGCCCTCTCACAGTGAAACACCCTGCCCTCACAGAGTGAAACACCGTGCCCTCACAGTGTGAAACAGCATGCCCTGTCAGAGTGAAACACCGTGCCCTCACAGAGTGAAACACCGTGCCCTCACAGTGTGAAACACCATGCCCTATCAGAGTGAAATACCGTGCCATCTCAGAGTGAAACACCGCGCCCTCACAGTGTGAAACACCGTGCCCTCTCAGAGTGAAACACCGTGCCATCTCAGAGTGAAACACCGTGCCATCTCAGAGTGAAACACCGCGCCCTCACAGTGTGAAACACCATGCCCTGTCAGAGTGAAACACCGTGCCCTCACAGAGTGAAACACCGTGCCCTCACCTAATGAAACACCGTGCCCTCACAGATTGAAACACCCTGCCCTCACAAAGTGAAATGCCGTGCCCTCACTGAGTGAAACACCGTGCTCTCACAAAGTGAAACACCGTGCCCTCACTGAGTGAAACACCATGCCCTCACTGAGTGAAATGCTCTGCCCTCACAGAGGGAAGCATCGAGCTCTTACAGACTCAAACACTTGTACTTCTCAGCATGATGCTCTGTGCTCTCTCAAAGTGATGTACTCTCCCATTTGCCACTGAAGCACCATCGCTCTCTTAACGGAGCACCATGAACTCACTGATCGAAGTCTGTGACCTCACCACGTGATGTAATTCCCCACTCAGATCAAAGCACTGAACCCTCTTTAAGTGATGCACCTTACAAGCTGTTCCAGTAAAGCTACAACACTGGCATCCACCCACCTATGCAGAAAATTCTCCTGGTGTATCCTGTACCCAAAAAGTCAGAACAAACCCGACCTGGCCAGTTGCCACCCCATCAGTCTACTCTCCATCATCAGTAAAGTAACGGAAGGGGTAATCAACAGTGCTGTCAAGCGGCACTTGCTTTGCAATAACCTGCTCAATGCTGCCCAGTTTGGGTTTCACCAGAACCACTCAGCTCCTGACCTCGTTACAGCCTTGGTACAAAGATGGAAAAAAGAGCTGAACTCCAGAGGTGAGATGTGATTGACTCACCTTGACATCAAGGCAGCATTTAACTGAGTTTGGCATAATGGAGCCCCAGCAAAACTGAAGTCAATCAGGGGAAAAACTCTCCTTTGTTTGGAGTCATACCTAGCACAGAAGAAGATTGTTGTGGTTGTTGGAGGTCAGTCATCTCAGCTCCAGGACATCACTGCAGGAGTTCCTCAGGGTAGTGTCCTAGGCCCAACCATCTTCAGCTGCTTCATCAACAACCTTCCTTCCATCATAAGGTCAGAAGTGGGGATGTTCGCTGATGATTGCACAATGTTCAGCGCCATTCATGACTCCTCAGATACTGAAACAGTCCACGTCCAAAATGCAGCAAGACAGGGACAATATCCGGGCTTGGGCTGACAAGTGGCATGTAACATTCACACCATGCAAGTGCCAAGCAATGGCCATTTCCAACAAGAGAGAATCCAGCCATCTTCATATTCAATGGCATCACCTTCACTGAATTCCCCACTATCAACATCCTGGGGTTACCATTGACCAGAAACTGAACTGGACTAGCCATATAAATACTGTGGCTACAAGAGCAGGTCAAATGCTAGGAATCATGTGACGAGTAACTCACCTCTTGGTTCCCCAAAGCCTGTCCACCATCTACAAGGCACAAGTCAGGAATGTGATGGCATACACCCCACTTGCCTGGATGAGCACTGCTCCCACATTACTCAAGAAGTTCAATTCTGACCAGGGCAAAGCAGTCCGCTTGATTGGCACCACAGCCATAAACAGTCACTCCCTCCACCACCAACGCATAGTAGCAGCAATGTGTACCATCCACAAGAAGCACTGCAGGAATTTCACCAAGGGTCCTTCAACAGCATCTTCCAAACCCACGACCACTGCCACCTAGAAAGGCAAGGGCATCAGATCGATGGGAACAGCATCACTTGGAAAATCTCCTCCAAGTCACTCACCATCCTGATTTGTAAACTTATCGCTGTTCCTTCACTGTCGCCAGATCAAAATCCTGGAAGTCTGAGAGTAGACAGATGGGGCGGTAATTGCCCAGTTTGGATTTGCCCTGCTTTTTGCCTACACCACATGGACGGCAGTGGTTCAAGATGGCAGCTCACCTTCTCAAGGGCAATTAGGGATGGGCAGTAAATGCTGGCCCAGCCAGCGAAGCCCACATATTGTGAATGAATGAAAAAAACCCCTATCAGAGTGAAGCACCATGCCCTCTCAGATTTAAACACCATGACTTCACAGAGTGAAGCCCGTACCCACTCAGATTGATGCAGCTCTTTGAGTTAATACTCTAACCTCACTGATCAAAGAACCATGCCCTCTCTGAGTGAAGCACCATGCCTTTAACAATGAATCCCAGTGCCCTCTCAGAGTGAAGACTCTGCCCTCTCAGCTTGAAGCAGCATTCCCTCTCAGAGTTAAGCATCATGCTCTCATAGATCAAAGCATTGTGACTTCTCAGGGTGAAGCCCTTTGCCCTCTCAGAGTCAAGGTCCCTCTCAAAGCTAAGCACTGTGCCCTCTCAGAATGAAAAGCCATACCCTCTCATAGTGAAGACCTTGTCTCTCATAGCGAAGCACCGTGAACTCACAGACTGAAACTCACAGAATCAATATTGTGACCTCACAGAATGAATCAGTTTCCCTCTCAGATTAAAGTACTGTGCCCTCACAGAGTGAAGTACCTTACCCTGTCAGAGCGAAGTAATGTGCATCTCAGATTGAAGAATGTGCTCTGACGGAGTGAAGCTCTCTCAGAGCGAAGAGATTTGCCTCACAGTGCAAAGCTTTGTTGCCCACAGTGTGAAGTTTCCTGCCCTTCCAGCCTGTGATGTATCTTGTCTACATTGCAGAGTGGAACCCTCTGTGCCTAGAGGAGAGTTTTAGAGGAGGACCGTGGGACAGGCGGTCAGCAGCACTTAGAGGAGAGCAGAGGAGCTATAAAAACAGCGTGAGAAGCGATGAGAGTTCGAGAGCAGAGATGGCTGAGGGCGATCGGTGAGAAGAGAGGAGGTAATCCTTTCCTTTTCTACCTTTCCTCAGAAAGAAGAGCAGTGGTCTTGATAAGTAGGACATGGTGAGTAAATTAGAAAAGCGTAATATTTTTAAACAAGTTGCTATACTTGGATTTAACTGAGAAATGCCAAAAATAAGGGAAATTTAGAGCTGATATAATAAAGTAATATAAATAATCTAAAGTAGAATAAAGTTAATGTTAGGGAAGTAGAGTTAAGACATGGCAGGGCAGCTCAGTCAAGTGGAATGTGTGTCCTGTAATATGTGTCAAGTCATGGACACTACCTGTGTCCTAGCTGACCACATGTGCAGGGAGTGCTGTCAACTACAGAAACTTGAGCTCCGAGTTTCAGAGCTCGAGCAGCAGCTGGAGTCACTGTGGTACATCCACAAGCCTGAGAGCTACGTGGAAAGCATGCTAAGAGAGGTGGGCACACTGCAGCCTGGAGACAGGGAGGGAATGGGTGACTATCAGACAGTCCAAGAGAAGTAGGCAGGGAGTGCAAGAGTCCCCTGGGGTCCTGCTCACAAATCGGTTTTCCATTTTGGAAGTTGGTGTGGGCGTTGGTTCTTCAGAGGATTGCAGTCAGAGCCAAGTTTGTGGCACCACAAGCTACTCGGCTATACAGGAGGGGAGAAAGAAGAAAGAAAGAGCAGTAGTGATAGGGGATTCAATGGTTAGGGGAGCAGACAGACATTTCTGTGACTGTAGACGTGACTCCAGGATTGTATGTTACCTCCCTCGTGCCAGGGTCAAGGATGTCACAGAGCAGCTGCAGGGCATTCTTCTGGGGAAGGGTGAGCTGCTAGAGGTCGTGGTCCACATTAGGTAGGAAGGGGGATGTGGTCCCGCAATCAGAATTTATAGAGATGGGTAGAAAATTAGCAAGCAGGACCTCAAATGTGGTCATCTCCAGATTACTCCCACTGCCACGTGCCAGTGAGTACAGAAATAGGAGGATAAGGCATATGAATGTGTGGCTGGAAAGATGGTGCAGGAGGGACGGCTTTAGATTCCTGGGACACTGGGACTGGCTCTGGGGGAGATGGCATCTGTACAAGCTGGACAGGTTGCACGTGAACAGAGCTGGGACTGAGTTCCTTGTGGGGTGTTTTGCTAGTGCTATCGGGAGGTCTTTAAACTCACTCAGCAGTGTTGTGGGGACCAAGAGAAAATATTAGAGAGGAATACCAGGGCACACAGAATACTGGGAAGGACAGATAGCACTAGTACAGAAAATATTGAGCTAATAGGTGAAGTTGGGGTGAGGGAGAAAGTAACAAAATCTAAATCAGGGTTACTACGCATGTAAGTGAATGCACAGAGTACAGTAAATAACATTGGGAAGTTACAGGAGCAGATTGCAGTGTGGAAATATGATGTTGTGGCTCAAGGAAGGGCAGAACTGAGTGTTAAACATTCCTGGGTACAAAGTGTTCAGGAAGGATAGGAAAGGAAGGAAAGGTGGAGGGGTGGCAGCCTTCTTCCTCCCCTCCTGTACAGCCGAGTAGCTTGTGGTGCCACAAACTTGGTTCTGACTGCACTCCTCTGAAGGCATGTTAGTGGGGGTGGTGAAAAAGGCATATAGGACACTTGCCTTTATCAACCGAGGCATAGGTTACAAAAGTAGGGAGGTCATGTTGGAGTTGTATAGAACCTTGGTGAGGCCACAGCTGGAGTACTGTGTGCAGTTCTGGTTGCCATATTATAGGAAGGATGTGATTGCACTGGAAAGAGTGCAGAGGATATTCACCAGGATGTTGCCTGGGATGAAACATTTAAGTTATGAAGAGAGGTTGGATAGACTTGGGTTGTTTTCGTTGGAGCAGAGAAGACTGAGGGGCGACCTGATGGAGGTGTACAAGATTATGAGGGGCATGGACAGGGTGGATAGGGAGTAGCTGTTCCACCTAGTTGAAGGGTCAGTCATGAGCGGACATAAGTTCAAGATGAGGGGCAGGAGGTTTAGGGGGGATATGAGGGAAAACTTTTTTACCCAGAGGGTGGTAACGGTCTGGAATGCACTCCCTGGGAGGGTGGTGGAGCAGGTTGCCTCACATCCTTTAAAAAGTACCTGGATGAGTACTTGGCATGTCATAACATTCAAGGCTATGGGCCAAGTGCTGGTAAATGGGATTAGGTAGGTAGGTCAGGTGTTTCTCACATGTCGGTGCAGACCCGATGGGCCGAAGGGCTTCTTCTGTGCTGTGATTCTGTGATATTGGTTAATGAGAGCATTGCAGTGCTGGAGAAAAAGGATATCCCAGAGGGTTCAAGGACAGGGTCAATTTGGCTAAAGCTAAGGAACAAAAAGTCTATAGACTGAAAACAGTGAGAAGGAAGTAGAAGAGCAAATCTGTAGAGAAATTACAGAGAGTAGATAGGGAGAAGCTGTCCCCACTTGTAAAAGGATGGAGAACGATAGGGCACAGATTTAAACCGATTTGCAAAAGAAGCAAATGTGACCTGAGAAAAAGCTTTTTCTCACAACGAGTGGTTTGGGTCGGAAATGCACTGCCTGGAAGTGTGGTGGAGGCAGATTAAGTTCAATGTGGAGAAGTGTGAGGTGATGCATTTTGGCAAGAAGAACATGATACTATATGGAGGCATTCAAGAGGGCATTAGATGATTATGTGAATAGAAACAATGTGCAGGGGTAAGGGAAAAGGCAGAGCAATGGCACTAGGTCATAATGGTCATTTGGAGAGCTGGTGAAACATGATGGGCCGAATGCTTTTACAATGGCTTCGTGGTAGTGTGCTTGTTACAATTCACCTTTCTCTTCTTTTAACCGAGGCCTTAGCCTGTCTCATTAAACAACTCCATGAAAGTTGTAGAGGGAGGAATTATGTGTGTGACTGTTAAGCATTCACACAATAACATCATCAACAGTTCCATTTAGCAAGATTGTTAACACCTTGTATGGGAATCCTGTAAACGTTTTTACAAGTTTGCTGCAAATGCCAAAATGAAATCATTGCGAAGAATGCACGGGATGTGGTCTTCGCTGGTTTGGCCAGTGTTTATTGCCCATCCCTAGTTGCCCTTGAGAAGGCAGTGGTGAGCTACCTTCTTGAACCGCTGCAGCCCATGTAGTGTGGGTTCACCCACAGTTCTGTTCGGAAAGGAGTTCTAGGATTTTGAACCAGCGACTGTGAAAGAATGGCGATATATTTCCAAGTCAGGATAGTGGGTGACTTGGGGGGAGCTTCCATCTATCTGCTACCCTTGTCCTTCTAGGTGGTAGTGGTCATGGGTTTGGAATAACGCACTTATAATGTAGCCACAAGTAACAAGAAGTGGAACTCTTATCCTGGCATGTGTAATTTTGTTCCTTTGGGACCATGAATAGGAACACTGGGCAATGCTCAATGGTGCCAGTTCCTTATGTTGCTGGAGAAGTTCATAAAGTCATGAGAGTTTTTACTGCACAAAACATCATTGCTGTAAAGCCACCATTATAACCAAGCAGACTGAGCTGCAAATTTGGCACCCTAAAGAAGCTGATGATGTGCAAGAAGGATCATTACCTGCTTTGCAGACTATCATTGAGTAATATACAGGAAAAGCAGGCAGGCAGGTAATATTTATCATATATACATCCCACTGATGTTATTGACAAACATGAGTATAGCTCTCTCTTTGTATACATCATCCTTTACTTCTCTGTGAACTCTCTCTAGGGTATACCATAATGCACCCAGTATGGTTCAATCATCAGAACCATTGGCTTCCAAAAGCAAAATACTGCAGATGCAGGGAATCTGAAATAAAAACTGAAAATGCTAGAAATACTCAGCAGGCCTGGTACCTGTGAAGGGATTTAACATTTCAGGTTGATAACCTACCATCAGAACCATTGGCAGTGATTTTACAGGGCCTTGGGGAGAGGGATGCAATGTGGGGACTGTTGTACATTTTATACCACTGAACTCTGTGGGTATGACACTAGTTCCTATGTGTAACAGTTTTTATGCTTTAAAATGTCTACTCCACATTTCAGGTCCAGCTTCCAGCTTTTTCTACCAGTTTGTTTACTTTTCTCTGAGTCCATACTCAGGCTTAACTAATCAAGCACAGTGAACATCAATAGTAAATAGACCCACACAATCAAACACAGCACAATTGAACACTACAGGGGCAGTGTAAAATTGGGTGGCATGGTGAGGCTGCTCTGCCCATTACCTTCTCACCACTATTAGCACATTACCAGTGGCGGGATAATGGGTGTGCAGCCCACCCACTCTATGGCCAATTGAGGCCCTAAAATGATCAATTAATGATCACTTAAGGGCCTATTCCTGCTGCTGCTTGTACTTTACCAGGGGAAGCTTGGCCTAAATAGCCAAGTGGTTATGCTACTGGGTTTGTAACCCCAAGATCAAGAGTTCAAATCTCACAATAGCAAACTATGAAATAATGTAATTTCATCTGAAACAGATAGAAATGGGTTTGTACTACTCAAAAGAGTTACTTTACCAGGGGTGGATGGGCACCTCACCACATGGAGAGACTATCATGGCACCCTCCCTGCATGCTCAGGGGTGCCCCTCCTGACTAGGCACCCTGTGGCCTATGGAGGGTTCACTCCACCACCCCCCCCCACCCCCGGACCAAAGAAAAATACCCTCCCCTTCGTGATCAGCCATCATTTTTGTCAAACCATCTATGAAAAAGCCAAATCATGCATTAGCGCCAGTTATTGGTTGTAACTAACAGTTTAAGATTAAAGTTGGATGCACAAGTGCTTAATAAGAATGCTCTTAATATTATCAGTTATCCAGCAGTTGAGGAGCAAATCATTATTGGGCTGAGTTGCTTAAGTAATCATATAACAAAGAGGAAAGTTAATGTCCCAATGTAAATCAGCACTAATGAATGCTGAGCATTAACTATAGCTGTAACCAAAAGCTGAGGTTATATTTCCTGGGATAACTGAAAAGTTGACAGCCACGATAGACAATCTATCAAACATCACATCTATGGGCAATGAAGTTATAATCATAGAAGAATTTTATTCCTCATCAACTCCACTGAAGATAATGGGGTAGACGATGAGAAAGAGGTTGATGAGGACCAAGACATTGGGTGAAAATTGTGGAGGCACTGGCCTAAATCTTCCTTAGATACAGAGGTGGTGCCAGAGGACTGGAGAGATGCCCCCTTGTTTGAGAAAGGTATAAGGGTAAACCCAGCAATTGAAAGCCAGTCAGTTTAACCTCAGTGATGGGCAAACCTTTTGAAACGGTACTGCAGAACAAAATTAATAGTCTTTTGGATAAATGTGGATTAATTAAGGAAAGCCAGCACGGATTTGTTCAGGGCAAATTGTGTTTAACTAATTTGATTGAGTTTTTCAAGGAGGAAACAAAGAGGTTTGATGAGGGTAATGCAGGAAAGGCAAAGTACCTCAGAAATTTGGAGAACAGGTTAAGGAAGGCACTTCATAGTACGAACATACAACATACGAATTAGGAGCAGGAGTAGGCCATTCAGTCCCTCAAGCCTGCTCCGCCATTCAATAAGATCATGACTGGTCTGACTGTGGCCTCAATTCTACTTTCCTATACCGTTTGACACCCTTGTCAATCTAGAATCTATCTAATTCACATGGTATCAATCAAGGGATTAGAGACGCATGTAGCATAGGTAATACAGTAACCATGGGTGACTTCAATCTGCATAGAGACTGGGTAAACCTAATGAGCATGAATGCTGTGTAAGATGAGTTTATGGAGTGTTTTTGGATGGTTTTCTAGAGCAGCATGTTGAGAAACCAACTAGAGAACAGACTATTTTAGATCTAGTATTATATAATGAGAAATTACTAATTAATAATCTTATTGTAAAAGAATCTTTAGGGATGAGTGACTATAATATGATAGAACTTTACATTATGTTTGAAAGTGAGGTAGGTCACTCTGAAACCAGGGTGTTAAAATTGAACAAAGAAGATTATGAAGGTATGAGGGGCGAATTGGTTCAAATGGTCTGGGAAAATACAGTAAAAGGTATGACCGTACATAGGCAATGGACAGTCTTTAAAGAATTACTATATAGTTTACAGCAATTATACATTCCTTTAAGGCATAAAAACCCTAAAAGAAAAGTCAGTCAACCGTGGCTAACAAAGGAAGTTAAGGATTGTATAAGATTAAGAGAAAAGGCCTATGAAGTTTCCAGAAACGGTAGTAAAACTGAGGATTGGGAGCATCGTAGAATAAAGCAAAGGAGGAAGCTGATAAAGAAAAGGAGAATAGATTATGAAGGTAAACTAGCAAAAAACATAAAAAGACTGTAAAAGATTCTATAGGCACATAAAAAGGAAACGTTTGGCTAAGACAAATGTGGGTCCATTACAGGCAGAGTCAGGATAAATTTTAATGGGGAATAGAGAAAGGGCAGAGAAGCTAAATGATTACTTTGCATCTGTTATCACTGAGGAAGATACAAGCAATCTCCCAGAATTAGAGATCCAAGGGACTAGGGAGAATGAGGAATTGAAGGAAATTTGTATTAGTAAGATGGTTGTAATGGAGAGATTAATGGGACTGAATGTTGATAAGGCACCAGGACCTAATGACCTACATCCCAGAATGTTGAAAGAGATGCTATGGAGATGGTGGATGCATTGGTGATCATCTTCCAAAAGTCTATAGATTCTGGAATGGTTCCTGCAGATTGGAAGGTAGCAAATGTCACCCCACTATTTAAGAAGGGAGGGAGAGAGAAAATAGGGAACTACAGACCTGTTAGCCTTATATCAGTAGTAGGGAAAATGCTAGAGTCTATTAAAAAGTATGTGATAAATGGACACAGATAATAATGATCTGATTGGCATAGTCAACATGGATTTATGAATGGGAAATCATGTTTGACGAGCCTGTTAGAGTTTTTTGAGGATGTTGCTAACAGAATTGACAAAGGGGAGTTGGTGTATGTAATATAGGTAGATTTTCAGAAAGTTTTTGATAAAGTCCCCCACAGGAGGTTGCTTAGCAAAATTAAAACAAATGGGATAGGAGATAATATATTGTCATGGATTAAGGATTGGTTAACAAGCAGAAAACAGAGAGTAGAAATAAATGGGTCATTCTCACTTTGGCAGGCTGTGAGTAGTGGGGTACTGGTAACTGGGATCAGTACTTGAGCCCCAGCTGTTCACAATACATATCAATGATTTGGCTGTGGGAGCCAAATGTAATTTTTCTAAGCTAATGGATGACACAAAGCTAAGTGGGAATGTGTGTTGTGAGGAAGATGCAAAGCAGCTTCAAGGGGATTTGGACAGACTTAGTGAGTGGGCAAGAACATGGCAGATGGAATGTAATGTGGAAAAATGTGAGGTCATCCACTTTGGTAAGAGGAACAGATGTGCAGAATATTTCTTAAATGGTAAGATATTAGAAAGTGCAGATATACAAAAGGACTTGGGTGTCCTCGTCAATAAATCACTGGAGGCTAACATGTAGGTGCAGCAAGCAATTAGCAATTAGGAATTATGTGTTAGCCTTTATCACAAGAAGATTTGAGTACAGGAGTAGTGAAGTCCTGCTTCAATTGTATAGAACCTTGGTTGGACCGCACATGGGGTATTATGTGCAGCTTTGGTCCCCTTATCTTAGGAGGGATATTATTGCCATAGAGAGAGTGCAGCAAGGTTCACCAGACTTGTTCCTGGGATGGCAGGACAGTCCTATGAGAAGAGATTGGGGAAACTGGGCCTGTATTCTCTAGAGTTTTGAAGAATGAGAGGTGATGTCATTGAAACCTACAAAATACTTAAAGAGATAGACAGGGTAGATGCAGGTAAGATGTTTCCCCTGATTGGGGAGTCTAGAACCAGGGGACATAATTTCAAAATAAGGGGGAAGCCATTTAAGACTGAGATGAGGAGAATCTTTTTACTCGGAAGGTTGTGAATCTTTGGAATTCCCTATCCCAGAGGGCTGTGGAAGCTCAGTCACTGAATATGTATAAAGTACAGATTGACAGATTTCTAAATACCAATGACATAAAGGGATATGGGGATAGTGTGGGAAAAAGGCTTGTGAAGTGCATGACCAGCCATGATCATATTGAATGGCGGAACAGGCTTAATGGGCTGAATGGCTTTCTCCTGCTCCTATGTTCTCTGATCTGCTTCTAATGCAATTATATCCTTTCTTAAATAAGGTGACAAAACTGTACACAATACTCTAGATGTGGTCTCACCAATATTCTATACAACTATAGCAAACCATCTCTATAAAACATCTTATTCCCCTTGCAGTAAACCAACAACATTCCATTTGCCTTCCTGCATGCTAACGTTTTGTGATTCATGTGCCAGGATACTCAAAACCCTCTGTAGCTCAATGTTCTGTAATCTCCCCACATTTAAATAATGTGCTACTTTTCTATTCTTCCTGCCAAAGTGGACAAGTTCACATTTCCCCACATTATATTCCAACTGCCAAATTTTTGCCCACTCACTTAATGTACCCATGTCCCTTTACAGACTCCTTATGTCCTCTTCACAGCTTACTCTCCTACCTATCTTAGTGTCAAAGTGAATTTACCAACCACACATTTGATCCCATCATCCAAATCATGAATATAGATTGTAAATAGCTGAGGCCCCAGCACCAATCCATATGGTACTCCGTTCATTAGATCTTGCCATCCCAAAAATTACCCATTCATGACTACTCTCTGTTTCCTGTTGGCTAACCAAAATTCTTCTATCCATGCTAATATGGCATGGCCCCTACACAAATAGCTCTTATCTTGCAAGGTAACTTTTGACGTGGCACCTTGTCAAATGTCTTCCGGAAATTTAAGTATGCCACATTCACAGGATCCTCTTTATCCATATTGCTTGTTATTTCCTCAAAGAACTATAATAAATTAGTCAAACATGATTTCCCTTTGACAAAACCATGTTGACTCTGGCTTATTGCATTGAGATTTTCTAAATGCCTTGCTATAACCTCCTTAATAATAGATTTCAGTATTTTCCCTATGACAGATGTTGAGCTAACTGGCCTGTAGATTCCTGCTTTCTGTCTCCCTCTTATCTTGAATAGAGGAGTTACATTTGGTATTTTCCAATCTGATGGGAGTTTTCCAGAATCTACGGAATTTTGGAAAATTAAAACCAATGCTTATACTATTTCAGCAGTTACTTCCTTTCGAGCAGACTCGATGGGCTGAATGGCCTAATTTCTGCTCCTATGTCATATGGCCTTAAGATCCAAGGATGAAGTCCATCAGGACCTGGGGACTTGTCAGCTTTTAGTTCTAATAATTTTCTCAGTATTCTTTGCCTCGTGATTGTAATGGTTTTAAGTTTCTCCCTCTCTTTCACCTCTTGATGTACACTTATTTCTGGGATGTTATTTGTATCCTCTACTGTGAAGAAAGATGCAAAATATCTGTTGAAGTCATCTGCCAATTCTTTATTTTCCATTGTTAATTCCCAAAACTCACTAAGTAGAGGACTAATGTTCGCTTTACTTACTCTTTTCCCTTTTAAATACTGTTTTTGTATTTATAGCTGGCTTTCTCTTATACACTAGCTGCTCCCTCCTTGTTAATTTTTTTAGCCATTCTTTGCCGTTTTTTAAATTTTGTCCTATATTCTACACTGACACTAACATTTGCAGAATAGTATATTTTTTCTTTCAATTCTTTCACTTCCTTAGTTATCCATGGATGGTAGGTCCTTCCCCTAGAGTCTTTCTTTCTCATTGGAATGTATCTTTGCTGAATGTTATGAAATATCTACTTAAATGTTTGCCAATGCATTTCTACTTATCCCTTAACCCTATTTCCAAATTCACTTTAGCCAGCTCTAACTTCATATCTCATAATTGCCCTTATTTATGTTCAAAACACTTGTCTTAGACCAATCCATCTTTCCCTTGAACTAAATGCAACATTCATTCATGTTATGATCACTGATACTTAGGGGTGCTTTTGCTATTATATCATTAATTAATCCTGTCTCATTGCACATTTCCAAATCTAGAGTAGTGTGCTCTCTAGAACAGAAACAAAAATACCTGGAAAAATTCAGCAGGTCTAACAGCATCTGCGGAGAGGGATACAGTTAACATTTTGAGTCCGTATATAGAAATGAGATGAAATATAAGCGGGTAGAAGGGGGTGGGACAGGAGAGCTCGATAGGGGGCCAGTGATAGATGGAGGCCAAGAAGACACTGCCAAAGATGTCATAGACAAAACAACAAAGGGTGTTGACAGTGGTGATATTATCTAAAGGATGTGCTAATCCCTATTAAGGGAAGCAAGCTAGTGGCAGATGGCCCTGATGCTGATGGGGTGGGGGATGGGATTGAAATGGGCTAAAAGGTGGAGATGAAACAATAGATCGAAATAAATTTAAAAATAGGAGGGAAAAGAAAAAAATATAGTTGTAAAGAAAAAGGGGTTGGGGATGGAGGAGAGAGTACATGATCTAAAATTGTTGAACTCGTTAATCAGTCCGAAATGCTGCAAATTGCCTAGTGGGAAGATGAGATACTGTTCCTCCAGTTTGCGTTGAGCTTCACTGGAACATTGCAGCAGGCCAAGGACGGACATGGGGGCATGAGAGCAGGATGGTGTGTTGAAATGGCAAGCGACAGGGAAGTCTGGGTCATGCTTGCGGACAGACAAAAGGTGTTCCGCAAAGTGGTCACCCAGTCTGCGTTTGGTCTCTCCAATGTAGAGAAGATCGCATAGGGAGCAGCGAATGCAGTCGACTAAATTGATGGAAGTGCAAGTGAAGTGCTGCTGCACTTGAAAGGAGTGTTTGGGCCCTTGGACCATGAGGAGGGGGGAAGTAAAGGGGCAGGTGTTTCACCTTCTGTGGTTGCATGGGAAGGTGCTGTGGGAGGGGGTTGAGGTGTAGGGGTGATGGAGAAGGGGACCAGTGTGTCCCAGAGGGAACGATCCCTGCGGAAAGCCGCCGAGGGGTGTGAAGGGAAGATGTGTTTGGCAGTGGCATCATGCTGGAGTTGGTGGAAATGGCGGAGGAGGATCCTTTGAATGCGGAGGCTGGCAGAGTGATAACAGAGGACAAGGGGGATCCTATCTTGGTTCTGGGAGGGAGAGGAAGGTGTGAGGGTGGATGTGCGGGAGATGGGCCAGATACGCTTTAGGCCCTGTCAACCACCATGGGTAGAAAACCTCAGTTAAGGAAGAAGGAAGACATGTCAGAGGAACTGTTTTGGCAAGTGTCATCATCAAAAAAGATGCGACGGAGCCAATGGAACTGAGAGAAAGGGATGGAGTCCTTACAGGAAGTGGGGTGTGAGGAGCTGTAGTCGAGGTAGTTGTGAGAGTCGGTAGGCCTGTAATAAATACTGGTGGACAGTCTATCACCAGAAATTGAGACTGAGAGGTCAAAGAAGGGAAGGGAAGTGTCAGTGATGGACCACGTGAAAATGATGGAGGGGTGGAAATTGGAAGCAAAATTAATGAATTTTTCCAGATCCAGACGAGAGCATGAAGCGGCACCGAAGCAGTCATCGATGCACCGGAGAAAGAGTTGTGGGAGGGGGCCTGAGTAGGACTGGAACAAGGAATGTTCCACATACCCCATAAAGAGACAGGCATAACTGGTTGGCTCTAGCATGTGCTGTTCTAATTAATTTTTTTTTTATTGATTCATGGGATGTGGGATTCTCTGGCTGGGACAGCATTTATTGCCCATCCCTAGTTGCTCTTGAGAAGGTGGTGGTGAGCTGCCTTCTTGAACCGTTGCAGTCCACGTGGTGTAGGCAGGAAGGGTGTTCCAGGATTTTGACCCAGTGACAGTGAAGGAACGGCAATATATTTCCAAGTCAGGATGGTGAGTGACTTGGAGGGGAACTTCCAGGTGGTTGTGTTCCCATTTATCTGCTGCCCTTGTCCTTCTAGGTGGTAGTGGTTGTCGGTTTGGAAGGTGCTGTATAAGGATCCTTGGTGAGTTCCTACAGTGCATCTTGTAGATGGTACACACTGCTACTGTGCATCAGTGGTGGAGGGAATGAATGTTTGTGAATGTGGTGCCAATCAAGCGGGCTGCCTTGTCCTGGACCGTGTCAAGCTCCTTGAGTGTTGTGGGAGCTGCACTCATCCAGGCAAGTGGGGAGTATTCCATCACACTCCTGCCTTGTAGATCTTGGACAGACTTTAGGGAGTCACGAGGTGAGTTACTCATCGCACGATTCCTAACCTCTGACCTGCTCTTGTAGCCACAGTATTTATATGGCTAGTCCGTTCAGTTTCTGGTCAACATCCTGAGGGTTTCAGGATGTTGATAGTGGGGGATTCAGCATTGATAATGCCATTAAATGTCAAGGGACGATGGTTAAATTCTCTCTTGTTGGAGGTGGTTATTGCCTGACACTGGTGTGATGTGAATGTTACTTGCCACTTGTCAGCCCAAGCCTGAATATTATCCAGGTCTTGCTGCATTTTGGACATGAACTGTTTCAGTATCTGAGGAGTTGCGAATGGTGCTGAACATTGTGCCATCATCAGCGAGCATTCCCACTTCTGACCTTATGATGGAAGGAAGGTCATTGATGAAGCAGCTGAAGATGGTTGGGCCGAGGACACTATCCTGAGGAACTCCTACAATCATGTCCTGGAACTGAGATGACTGACCTCCAACAACCACAACCATCTCCCTTTGTGCTAGGTATGACTCCAACCAGTGGAGAGTTTTCCCCCTGGTTCCCAGTTTTGATAGGGCTCCTTGATGCCACACTCTGTCAAATGCAGCATTGATGTTGATGTCAAGGGCAGTTACTCTTACCTCACCTCTGGAGTTCAGCTCTGGGCGTCAGTGAGCAGTTTATTGCTAAGCAATTGCCGCTTGATAGCACTGTTCATACCCCTTCCATTACTTTACTGATAATTAAGTGCAGGCTGATGAGGTGGTAGTTGGACGGATTGGATTTGTCCTGCTTTTTGTGTACAGGACATACCTGGGCACTTTTCCACGTAGCCGGTAGATGCCAGTGTTGTAGCTGTACTGGAACAGTTTGGCTAGGGGCACAGCAAGTTCTAGAGCACAAGTCTTCAGTACTATTGCCGGAATATTGTCAGGGACATAGCATTTGCACCATCCAGTGCCTTCAGCTGTTTCTTGATATCGTGTGGAGTGAATTGAATTGGCTAAAAACTGGCATATGTGATGCTGGGGACCTCTGCAGAAGGCCAACATGAATCATCCGGTCGGCCTTTCTGGCTGAGGATTGCAACAAACACCTCAGACTTATCTTTTGCACTGATGTGCTGGGCTCCCCCATCATTGAGGATGAAGATATTTGTGGAACCTCCTCCTCCAGTGAGTTGTTTAATTGTCCACCACCGTTCACGACTGGATGTGGCAGGACTGCAGAGCTTAGGTCCGATCCATTGGTTGTGGCATCACTTAACTCTGTCTATCACTTGGTATTATGCTGTTTAGCACACAAGTAGTCCTGTGTTATAACTTCACCTGGTTGGCACCACATTTATAGGTATGTCTGATGCTGCTCCTGACAGGTCCTCCTGTACTCTTCATTAAACCAAGGTTGACCCTCTGGCTTGATGGTAATGGTAGAGTGGGGGACATGCTGGACCATGAGGTTACAGATTATGTTCGAGTCTTGAGGTGCGAGATCTGTTCAAAATCTATCCCATTTAGCGTGGTGGTAGTGCCACACAACACAATGGAGAGTATCCTCAATGTGAAGGCGGGACTTCGTCTCCATAATGACTGTGCGGTGGTCACTCCTACTGATACTGTTATGGACAGATGCATCTGTAGCATGCAGATAGGTGAGGATGAGGTCAAGTATGATTTTCCCACTTGTTGGTTCCCTCACCCCCTGCCGCAGACCCACTCTAGCAGCTATGTCCTTTAGGACTCGGCCAGCTCGGTCAGTACTGGTCATAACCTTGGTCCAGGACTTCGCTCCTGCACTGCTGTGTGGGCTCAACTCCATCGCTGATGCTGCAGTTGGCCTCCAACAGTGTGTACGCGAGAGGGGTGCCGGCAGCTCGATCTCACTCTAGCTACCCCTGCTCTTCAAGGAATCAGCCAGGGGCCTTTGGGCAACCATAGGGAGGACCTCAGGTGCACACTCTGGGCCCATCCATCCTGGTGACTCCGAAAGTGTCCAGCACATCTGATCCTCTCTTCCTGTGACCTCAGCAGCTTTAGCTCCAAAGGCAGAGGAGAGTGCCACTGCCACACAGCAGGACCCTGAAAGCAAGCTGGGGTCCTCCAAAGGACACCCGCCAAAGTCATCACAGACAGGGCGTCGCAGTCAGCAGGCTGCTTCCACCTCTGCAGTGGATGTTGAGGGAGCACCAAGATGTAGCGGCAGGCTTAGGAGAGTTAAGGAGAATTAGTTGCACAGCCTGGGCATGAGTGTTAATCACTTGCACACACTGTTCATTATTGTCAATAAACTCCCAAGAATGTCTCCCTGCCTACGGCTCCCTGTTCTGCTGAGCAGTGTTCTTGTCACTCAGATGTGAAACCTTTCTGCACAAGATAAAGGCAGGTGTCTCAGTCTAGGGTCTCTTCCCTGTACTTTGTGCAGCCTTCAGACCAAAGTGATGCTCTGACTATGTGAAGATCTAAGGAGTGTCCTCAATACATGTCGACATCAGCCTCCTGCAATCAATCGACTGTTAGGGCCTCCACCTCATCTCCATGAGAGGAGCATTATCACATAGGGGATTCGCCCTGCCATAAGCCAGACTAGAGTCAAACATTCACAAATGCGATGTGAGGAAATATGGAGTCACCTCACTGCATGTCGTCATCATCCTCCACATGTTTAAACATGGACAAAAGAGTTGAACTCCCAAGGTGAGGCGAGAGTGACTGCCCTTGACATCAAGGCCGCATTTGACCGAGTGTGGCATCAAGGAGCCCTATCAAAACTGGAGTCAATGGGAATTGAGGGGGAACAGCACCACAGGTGCAACGGTTCAAGAAGGCAGGTCACCTCCAGTTTCTCAAGGGCAACGAGGGATGGGCAATGAATGCTGGCCCAGCCCAGTGAATGAATAAAAGAAAATCTAGCAGCTATGAGGGCCTTCCAAGTGCACATGCCTCGTCTAGCCAGTGCAAGGGCCTCATCCCTGTCATTGTCGCCACCGAGGACCTCCTCAGCCTGAACCCCGGTGGGGTCCTCCTCATCGGGAGAGACATGCAGCTCTTCCATCTCCTCCTCAGCCAGCATGGGTGTCATCAGCCACAGCCTCTGTGGGTAGCTTTTGTCCCCGAGGAGCCATCCCTGCAGCTCCTGTGGACCCTGGAAGACTGCAGAGATATGTGACCGACTGAGGATGTAGGTGCCTCACAGGAAGTCTGTTCTTACTCCCCCGTCACAAGCTGTCTCAACAGCAAGGCTGCACTTGCCCCCTGCTCCCCCTCACCATCAAAAGCCACCTCAGAGGCAGGGCGGCACTTAACCCCCCAGAACCCCTGAAGCCTGCAAAGCAACAAGCGACCCTGGCGAGCTCTGCAGAACATTGCTGTGCACTCACCTCCAGTTCACCCAAGGTGCAGGCTGCCAAGTGCATATTGCCCCTGTGCTGTTGTGAAACACATCGGCGTGCTATCTCATCGACATGGACGGACGGTCCAGCAGGGGTGCAAGAGCCCAGTGGGATGGCCTGATAATGATATGCTGATGTATTACAATAAAGTTCCCAACAATCGATGCCAGGAAACGCAGCCCGCCGTCAGCAGGCTGAGGGAGAATCGTGACCTGCCTTCCCACCGTCGTGAAACCAGTCGCACCATATTGTCCGCTCACACCACCTATCACAACTGCCGCAAGCAGGCATGGAAAATTCCACCCAGAGTCTTTAATCCTTTTTTTAAAACATTTTTGCAATCTCTGGCCTTATCTGCTGGCGTGCAAATTTGTACTCTCTGTCCCTCCCTGCCATCCTCTGATTATCACTTCTCTTATTGCCATCTCTCTCTCTTGCCTTGTCTTCTCTCTTGAATTGATCACATCTTCCTACACTTGATCCCTTGTCCCCACTATTTAATTTAAAGCCTTCCACCTAGAAATGACATACATTCATTTACAGGGGCTCATTCGCTGCAAACAAAAGGAATATGACCAAGCTTTGGATCTTTTTTGAATTACTCAGTACTTAGAGAGACTGGAGTTCCCCATTGCTATGTGATTCGCCAGAACACTGGCCCCAACACAATTCAGGTGAGGATTGTCCCAATGGTACAGCTCCTACCAAGCTCAGTGCTGGTGCCAGTGCCCCATGAATCGAAACCCATTTCTCCCACACTAACTATGAACCGCACATTCAACTCCCCTAATCTTATTCACCCTATTTCAATTCACCTGTGACTTAGGGAAATAATCTGGAGATTTTTACCTTTGAGGTTCTGCTTTTTAATTTAGCCCATGCTCCCTAAGCAGAACCTCTTTCATAGTCCTACCTATGTTGTTGGTACCTACATGGATGGTGACCATTGGATCCTCTCCCTCCCACTGCAAGTTCCTCTCTAGCCCAGAGCAGATGTCCTGAACCCTGGCACTGGGCAGGCAACACCACCACCTCACTCTCAGCTGCAGAGAACTGTGTCTATCCCCTTGACTATACTGCCTCCTACTACCACCACGTTCCTATTAACTTCCCCCAGCTTGAATGGGTTTCTGTACCTTGGTGTCATGGTCAGTTCACTCATCCAGCATGCAGCCCCCACTTTCATCCATACATGTTGCAAGCACCTCAAACCTGTTGAACAATTGCAAGGGCTGAGGATCCTCCACTTCTACTTTGTGGGTCATCATACCTGCCTCCACTGCTGCAATACATTGGCTGTGCAAGTGGTATTTTCCAGTAACAGGATGCTGCCATCAGTCCAAAGGATGTTCGGCCTACCACACAACTAAGCAACACCCTGTACAAATGTTAGTGCCAGTGTGATGCCAGGTACATAGGCTGTATGTTCCCAATCATTGGCTGATCAAATCAAACAGGATGTTCCTTCAGTTGTTTGTAATAGACAGAGTAAAGCCATGCTCAACCAGCCCGCACTTGCAAAACCCAAACAAAGTGTCTACTATTAGATATGATTCCACAATTGGGCAGCACTTGCTGAACAATCCTGAATAAGCTAATAGCTACACTAACATCCAATTTAAGGTCAGTCAAGCTCATAACATGCTCATTTACACTTGCTAGAAATGACATACATTCATTTACAGGGGCTCATTCGCTGCAAACAAAAGGAATATGACCAAGCTTTGGATCTTTTTTGAATTACTCAGTACTTAGAGAGACTGGAGTTCCCCATTGCTTTCCCCATGCAATTTCTCAGCCGATCAGAGTCAACCTGCCAACAATCAGCATCCTTTACTCCTATAGTATAAATTGTTATGATGGTTTGAATTTTGACATTCTTGTGTTTGTCCTGATGAGTGCAAAAGGTATAGCTTTGGCAACGTGTCTCTCTTTTCAGGAATGTATTGCAAATATTATACTTGGTACCCAGGAGCAGGGTGAATTTACCAGTGATTTTTCACAGGCTCTGAGGGTGTTAGTGCCAAAACCAGCTTTATCCAAAGACAAACAAAATGCTTTTAATGTCCTTTGATAACTCCAGCAATTATTATCAGTTTCTTCAGGATGCAATCTTCAAATTTCACTCAAAATCACATCCCCCAGCCTAAGTTAACGGTGCCAACAGGTCTTTTAACTTATTGTTAATTAACCCTGCCCCTGGATTCTTCTTATGGTGGGTGGGCTGGACAGGAGCGGGCGGTGATGGGCACAGAGCCGATCACCGCCCGCAATCGGCTACGTGCTGCCATTTTACCCAGGCTGGCCAATTAAGGCCTGCCCAGTGTAACACGTGGCCGGTAGCACTACCATGCACGCAAAAGAGTGCAGCAATTGCCCTGAGGCACAGAGCTGCCTCAGGGAGATTGAATGGTTATGAAAATTAATAAAGAATCAATTTAAAAATGTATTCAAACATGTCCCCTCAGGTGACTGTGTCTCATGAGTTGGGACATGTTTGTAAAGTTGGGAAAATTTATGTATTTATTTTATGAAAGCTTCAGGAAACCTCTTCTCGCCCATGGGTGAGGTTTACTGAAAAGCGTGAAGGCTGCTTGAGCTTTTCGCCTGCCCACCAACCTTAAGGTTGGACAGGCGGCATTCTTAACTATTTGAATTACTTCCATAATGGCCTTAATAGGACATTGACATTTAGGCAGGTGTGCAGCCGACTCCGGTGGGCGCCTGCCGAACGAAATATTGAGATGACACGTGATGACATCGGGACGCACGCCGACCAGAAGATTCTGCCCCTGGTGTAGTGAGAAACATATAGAGATACAAAAGGGTAGCCCAGTTTATACAATAGACACCTGCCTTTTTTGCACCATTTTTGCAACAACTTAACCCCTCCCTCACTGTCATACAGGAACACTTTGATTTCTTTTTAGAAAACTACTCTTTCGTGACACACGCTTTAATTATTTGTGAGGAGGGAATAATCTTAGGAAGAAAAATTATCAACTTTTTCATTTTTGTTTTGCTGATTTGACCCTGTTGTACAAAGTGTCACCTGTAACTTCTCAACAAAATCCAAGACTAACTGAACCTGCTGGGTTAAAAGAAAATAATTTAATCTCCGGATCCTTACAAACCAACATCGTACAAACGTAATCCTTGTTAGGGACTATGGTTTACATAAAGTGAACTGGCTAACATGAATCAATTATACCTGACAAGCAAGGAAATACAAGTAAGACATGCTAACAACACAGTGAATAAAGAGAGACAATATTCACACACAACTCAGCATTATGCAGCATGAAGACAGAATGCCAGAACACACAAACCACAATCAAAAACCATAGACTAATAGAACTCCAACTTCAGATAGCTGGATTTAGTTCACAGGAAAAGCTACATCAAGCTTTAGAATTCAGTAACACCTCAGTATTTTTGGTGTTTTGTTGCTATCCAATTCTGTGAGTCAGCTCTGCAACTAATGCGCTTCAATACTTTTCTTTGGGCATCTACAGTTCCAGTTTGATTTGCCACATCTAGCCATTGTATTAACTTAAACCTAATGGCAAAGGAGTCCTATTGTCCACTTGATCTTCTGGCCCTAGCTTTACAGGGGCTGGCACCCCGTTTCAGTAGCGTGTCATGACATCATCACGCGCAAACATGAAGCAGCGTGTTACAATCCTGTTAGGGACCGTTAATGTTTAAAGAAGAAATCCAAACACCCAGAAATAAACCAGTAGAACTATGCCACAAGATTTCATGTTTTCCAGCAAAAACAAACTTTATTGGATATGAAAAGAAATAAACAAAGCAAGCACCACAAAATTAACACTATAGCTTTTTTTTTCCTTATTCTTTCATGGGATGTGAGCGTCACTGGCAGGGCCAGCACTTGTTGGCTATCCCTAATTGCCCTTGAACTGAGTGGCTTGCTAGTGGCCATTTCAAGGTAGTTAAGAGTCAACCACATTGCTGTGAATCTGAAGTCACGTAGGCCGGACCAGGTAAGGACAGCAGAGTTCCTTCCCTAAATTACATTAGTAAATCAGATGGGTTTTTAGAACAATTGATGATAGTTTCATGGCATCATTAATTGAGACTAGCTTTCCATTCCAGATTTATTAATTGAAATTAAATTCCACCAGCTGCTATGGTAGGATTTAAACCCATGTCCTCCAAAGCATTAATCTGGGTCTCTGGATTACTAGTCTACTGATATTACCACTATGCCACCATCTCCTCCTCAGTTCTACTTTTTACTTCCCCTCACCCGCCCCAAGGGTTCCTTTATATTATGAAATCTTAGGTTTCATTCACTTTTCCTGGGACCAACCCAAAAGGTATGCCACAGTCCTTTGGAATTTATTTTAATTTTCCATAGTATTCCAGCTGTTCATTGTGGTACAATTTACATTTTTTAAATTCATTTATGGGATGTGGGCTTCTCTGGCTGGGCCAACATTTATTGCCCATCCCTAGTTGCCCTTGAGAAGGTGGTGGTGAGCTGCCTTCTTGAACCGCTGCAGTCCATGTAGTGTAGGCACACCCACAATGCTGTTAGGAAGGGAATTCCATGATTTTGACCCAGCGACAGTGAAGGAACAGCGATATATTTCCAAGTCAGGATGGTGAGTGACTTGGAGGGGAACTTCCATTAACTTTTGGCTAATCAGTCCTCCAATTTCCTTTGAAGATTTCAAAGCTGTGGACTCGTCAACTCTTTGTCCTGGCTTTGGACATACATCGACTGCTTTTTCAGTTTTCTCCCATAATTTTTATTTAACCCTTTCCAAGCTAACAATTCAAGCTGACTGATTTCTGCCACATGACTTTGTGAGGGCCGTTGGAGATTTCTCACATTAGCTGCAAGCTGGAGCAAATCTTCTAGCCGATTTTTCCACACAAAACCTAACTGAACTGCCTACTCTTGACGGCAAACACACGCAGATAAATTAAACAAAAGAACCTTCTAAATAAGGCTTTACCCTTAATAATTATCTCTATGTTTTGGGATGAAGTCAAACAGAAATGCAAACAAATTATTCTACCTTCAACACAGCTCTTTGATTCTGCAACCCATAGGAATAATTTATATTTCTGATGGATGTAGTTGCCCTCTGTCCAGACTCCCTGGTTTCATTACAAGCCTCGAGATGGATCATTCATTGTTCAAGTTTTTTTCACTATCAACTATGATTTTGCAAGACAAATACAGGCTACCTTTTAAGTGTAATAAACCCAGGTTTGTTTCAATTGCATTTACATCAGAGCTCTTTTTTACCAGTTTCTCAAAGCAGATGCCTCCTTCTTCCATAGGTAAAAGTTTAATTCCTAAAACTAAATGTTATGTCCTAAAACATATGAATAAAGAACTAGATTTTCACAACAGGCAGCACAGCATTATGATCTTACTAGTCCACATGGCAGGTCTGTACAGCAACCCCACTTATATGAAATTACATGGACTCTGCAGCACAAAAACAGACCATTTGGCTCAAATAGTTTGTGCCAGTGTTAAGACTCCATGCCAGTCTCCTTCCATTCCATTTTCCTCATCTCGGTCTATAAGCAAGGAGAAATAAGGTAAAGGTTTAGGCCTTAGAACAGATCCATAAGCAACACCACTTCCTCCATTCCAATTTCAATCAGTGTGCCTATCTATTCTCCCCATTCTCTCTCCTAACTCTGAACCAACTTCCAAACCAAGTCAAGAAAGTTGCTAATAATCTCTTGTGTGGAATCTTATCAAATGTCTACCATATAGATAACATCCGTAGACACTTCCTTAGCTACCTTATTAATGGCCTCTTCAAAAAATCCTGTTAACTTACTCAGACGTAGCCTTACCCTGAAAAAAGCTACGCTGGCTCTCCCTGATTAGTTCATATTTGTTAAAGTCCTCAGTCACCCTATCACCAATGTCAGATTCTGGTAGTTTCCCCACAACTGACTTAAACTGACAGACTTGTAGATACTCTGGTTTCTGTCTCCCACATTTCTTAAATAAAATTTCCAAACTAGCAGCTCAATTTCCAAATCAAGGGAGCTTTGAAAGACTAGCTAATGCTTCTGCAATTTCCTCACCTACTTTTAATATCTTTTATTGGAAACCATAGGTTCTGGAGGTTTATCTATCCTGAAGTCCCGTTATTTTCATCCGTGCCTTTTATTTACTTATATTGAATCCAATAAGTTCTACCCATTGATTTAATTTTAGCTTCTTTTCTATCATTGGTCTTTTATCCTCTTCCTTTGCCATGAAACAGATACAAAGTGCTCTTTTACTAGGTCTGCAATTATTTTATTGTCTGGGAATGCACACACTAGATAAGGGCTGTTAACTGTGGTTGGATATATTCCTGGAGGTTTCATCATATGACTGCTCACCTGTGACCATCCTACCTAGTCAAACAGCCCACACTATCCATCTTTTTTTTTATAATTAATGAAGAAAAGTTCAAATAAAATTACACCCTATGTATTTTTTCCTCTCAGCTTGCTCACAGCAATGTCCAAGGCAGGGATTGGCAACCTTAGTAACAAGTGAGCCATTTTTAAAATGTAGCCAAAAACGCAATATCTTAAGGGCTGCAATGCAGTTAACTCAAATGCCAATAAAGATTTAAAAAACAAGACAGAGGCACATTCCAACAATATTTTAAAGCCTTTTTTTTTACAAAAAAGCTGTTAAGTGAATGATACTTCTTCACAAATATTATATATAAATAAAAATTTAGAAAAAAAAACAGACCAGCCGTTTAAATGCCATCAAAAATGGGTTTGATCAATCAAGGTCAGGAATCGCACAAGAGTCCCTTATTGAGACGCAAGCGGTTCCGGAGCTGCCGGGTGCAGACCCCTGGAGACTCTAGGGCAGTCCTGGAGGGTTGGCAACTACAACACCAGGTCAGCCAGCATCTGGTAAAGAAAATATCGATTCATAATTCATATTTGCCTGTCTTCCCAATTTTTGTTCTGACGCGGGATCTGCACTCAATAAGTGTATTTTCCCTTAACAAATGTCGACCAGCCTTCTGTATATTTCCAACATTTTCTTTCTTTTATTTCGGAAGTTCAATTTTTGCAATTGTTTTCGTTCTTACCTCTCAACAAACGCTATCTTTTCTAAAAAGAACGAATCACTGCTTAGGAATTTTAAAAGGTTGGTTGAAAGAAAGTCTTACTTCGGGGAAAAAAAACACATTTCAGGCAGCTGTTTAAAAAGATTTTAATTTGTAGCAGAAATTTAATTTGGAAACAGACTTTCACTGGCTTGAAATTGGACTGCAGATTTTTAAGTGAATTTGGACCCTTCTTGCTGTGGATTTTGGTAAATTATGCAACACTCGAGTACAAAATATCAAACCCTTATTAAGTTTTATTCTACTAACAGAAATTAGACCCTGCAGTTTTATGGACACAGGAAACATGTACAAACAGAAATCCAGGTCAAAAACTCAATTGAGTCTCATTATTCTAAGGTAGCTGCAGTAATTTTCAATACCCATGTGGCAACAAGTTTTTATGATGTTTCTCCCAACTGTCCATGTTAAATTCCAAAGCACCGGTGTCAACCTTATTAGCTCTTGAATTTAAGACTGTCCTGCAGTGCCATCTAGTGAGTAATAAGCAACTTTTATTTTCCCAAGAATTATTATTAGTTACAATTTTCTCAGTACTTCGTAGAATAATACAGCACAGGAGAAGACCATTCATGCATTGGGTCTGTGTTGGCTCTTAGAAAGAGCTATCCAATTAGCCCCATTCCCCTGCCACTGCAAGTTTCTCATTTTCAAGTGTTCATTTCATATATCCAATTGCCTTTTGAAAGTTACTACTGAATCTGCTTCTACCACACTTTCAGCCAGAGCATTCCACATTGTAACAACTCACTGCACAAAAAAATTCTCATTATTCATCTGGATTTTTTTGCCAAATATCTTAAATTTGTGTCCTCTTATTACTGATTCTTCTGCCAGTGGAAACAGTCTCTTCCCATCTATTTTATCAAAGTCCCTCATGATTTTGAATACCTAGATTAACCTGTCACTTGGTAGGACAGAACTTGAGTACTACTGAAAAAGAGACATGCTGTTGAAGTTTTTCATCTTGCACTCAGCAGGACAGATGCAAAAATACCAAATTTCAAAGGGAACAACAATTTATGCTGCATGAGAAACAGGGTGCTGATTAGTTGGCAATTTTGGACTGACATACTATGCCCTGCCATCATTGAGGATGGGGGTGTTTTTGGGGTCTCCTCCTCCAGTTAGTTGCTTAATTGTCCACCACTATTCATGATTGGATGTGGCGGAACTGCAGAACTTTGATCTGATCCGTTGGTTAGTTCTGCCTACAGCATGCTGCTTCTACTGCTTAGCATGCATATAGTCTTGTGTTGTGGCTTTACCAGGTTGGCAGCTCATTTTTGGGTATGCCTGGTGCTGCTCCTGACATGTTCTCCTGCACTCTTCATTGAACCAGGGTTGATTCCCTAGCCACAAGAAGTACCGACAAACAGTGGCAGCAGTGTGTACCATCTACAAGATGCACTGCAGGAACTCACCAAGGCTCCTTAGACAGCATCTTCCAAACCCACCACCGCTACCATCTAGAAGGACAAGGGCAGATGGCCAGGTAGATGGGAATACCACCACATAGAAGTCTCCCTTCAAGCAACTTACCATCCTGACTTGGAAACATATCGCCATTCCTTCACTGTCGCTGGGGCAAAATCCTGGAACCCCCTCCCTAACAGCACAGTGACTGTACCTACACCACATGCACTGCAGTGGTCAAGAAGGCAGCTCACTACCAACTTCTTCTGGGCATTCAGGGATTGGAAATAAATGCTGGCCTAGCAGCGATGCCCATATCCTGTAAATGAATAATATATATATATAGTTGTTATTCCTATCAATACTGCCTTGTACAGATTCATCTGCAACAGGTAGATAGGTGAGGCAAGATCAGGTAGGTTTTTTCCTTCTGTTGGTTCCCTTACCACTTGCCGCAGGCTTAGACTGGCAAATATGCACTTTGGTGGGCTCAGTCAGTGCTGCTGCTAAAAAGCCACTCTTGGCAATGGACATTGAAGTATGTGCCCTTGCTACCCTCTGTGCTCCCTTTAAGTGCTGTTAAACATGAAGAAAATTTTTCTTTATTTTTTCATGGGATGTGGGCATCGCTGGCAAGGCCAGAATTTGTTGCCCATTCCTAATTGCCTTTGGACTGAGTGGCTTGCTAGGCCATCTCAGAAGGCATTTAAGAGTCAACCACATTGCTGTGTGTCTGGAGTCACATGTAGGCCAGACTGGGTAAGGACAGCAGACTTCCTTCCCTAAAGAACATTAGTGAACCAGAAGGGTGTTAACGACAATCAATGATAGTTCCATGGTCACCACTATTGAGATTAGCTTTCAATTCCAGATTTTATTAATTGAATTTAAGTTCAACCAGCTGCCGTGGTGGGATTTGAACCCATGTCCCCAAAAGATTAGCCGGGGCCTCTGGATTACTAGCCCATTACCACTAAACCATCATCCCACCTTGGAATTCTTTCCAATAGTTGCTTCAACTAAGACGGCCTCAACAATGGCTCACCTCACAGGTTTTCAATCTCATCTCCCAAGATTCCATTCCCCTGGATTCCCAAATATGCACTCAAGCACAACTTCAGCTCTTCAGCCACACTGGGCAGAACACTACTACTCCAGAGGGATACTTTCACCCCAAAGGCCCACTGTATGGAGTCACCAACCTTCTGCTGCCCCCTTTGATTGCCAAAGCTCTCCTGAGCCCTCTTCAGCCCTCAGGGCTACTGCTGAGCCCTCACCACTTAAAGCCTGCCACCCGCAATCCTTTTTCTGCTTGATGGTCTTTTCTCTGCTCCTTTCCTTTTAACTTAACTGGGACCTCTTCCTGTCCCTGGACCATCTGGGTCTGACAAACACGATTATTTTTTAAGAAGTGACTATCATGGACTGGGGAATGTCCATAAATGTTATTTACATGGAATTCCAGGAAGGCATTTGATAGTCTTCCATGTTTTTTGGTTTGTCTCATGGCCTAATCCATATTGGGAAGGTTTCCCTATATTCATGAGTAACTCTGGTCTGACTTAGGTAGGTTACTTCAAAACTACTTTATTAACACTATATACAAGACTGTGCCATCTGCCCTACAGGTTCTCTAGCACATGACTGCTGAAGTCACTGTTACATCATGATACACGTCAGTATCTCATTACCATAATTAATAACCCATTATACTACACCTCCCCCAAGAATAATATCAACTTCTTTGATAACAATGTTGAACTATTTCTTAAACCATGCTTGTCCAACTGGTGGCCCATGGTCCTGATTATGGTCCATGAAGCCCTTTTATTGGTCAAAATGCTGGTAAGACTATAGAACCCATGGAAAAGTTATGGTACAGAAAGAGGCCATTCAGCCTGTCATGTCTGCGCTGGCATAAAAAGAGAAAAAAGAAACTAGTTTGTAATTTTAACCCACTTTCCAGCACCTGATCCATAACTTTGCAGGTTACAGCACTTCAGGTGTATATCCAAATACCATTTAAATGAGTTAAGAGTTTCAGCCTCAACCACCAATTTAGGCAGTGAATTCCAGATGTCCACCACCTTCTGGGTGAAAATGTTTTTCCTCATGTCTCCTATAATCCTTCTACTAATCACCTTAAATCTATGCCCTCTCTCCAGATCAATTACGTCCTTCCTGTAATGTGGTGACCAGAACGCTACACAAAATTCCAGCTGTGGCCTAACCAGTGTTTTATACAGTTCCAACATTACATCCCTCACCCAATAAAGGAAAGCAGTCCATATGCTTTCTTTACCACCTTTTCCACTTCTCCTGCCACCATCAGGGACCTGTGGACATGCATTCCAATGTCTCTCACTTCTTCAACCTTTTTCAATATCCTCCTGTTTATTAAGTGTTCCTTGCTTTGTTTGCCTTCCCCAAATGCATTACACTTCTCTGGATTGAATTCCTTTTGCCACTTTTCCGTGCACTCAACAAAACCATTGATATTACTCTGGAGACAACAGCTACCCTCTTCACTATCAACTTCACAGCTAACTTTTATGTCGCCTGCAAATTTTCCAATCATGCCTCCCATATTTAAGTCCAAATCATTAATAAATGTCACAAACAGCAAAGGCCCCAACACTGAGCTCCGTGGAACACCACTGGAAACCACTTTCCACTCACAAAAGTAAGGCATTTGACAAGGTCCCACATGACAGACTGATCAGAAAAGTAAGATCCCATGGGATACAGGGGAAAGTGGTGAGCTGGATCCAAAATTGGCTCAGTGACGGGAAACAAGATATAATGGTCGATACATGTTTTTGCGAGTGGAAAGTGGTTAGTAAATCCCTTTAGTCCTTCCTCTCTCATTATGCTTATTGTATCTAATATTTCACACTCCCCCCTCATTAACTAGAATGTCTGCATTGTCCCTCTTCTTGAAGACAGAAACAAAGTAATCATTGAGAACCCTGCCCACATCTTCAGCATCAATGCATAAGTTACCATCTACATCTCTGATAGGCCCTACCCCTTCCTTATTATTCTTGTGCTCTTAATGTACTGGTAAAACATCTTTTGGTTTTCTTTGATTTTACCTGCCAATATTTTTTAGTATCCTCTCTTTGCTTTACTAATTTCATTTTTTACTTCACATCTGTATTTTCTATACTACCCTAGGCTATCTATGGTATTAAGCTTTTTTTGACTGTCACAAGCTCTCTTTTTCTGCTTTATCTTACTCTGTATGCTTCTGGATAACCAGGAAGCTCTAGATTTGGCTGTACCACCCTTTTTCTTTGCGGAGACATGTCAACACTGTGTAGAATCTCGCTTTTGAATACCTCCCACTGATTTGACACTGTATTCCCTTCTAATAGCTGTATCCTCCCGACTGTATTCCACTGTGCCACCACCTCTGCTGGGTCTGTCCTGCCGGTGGGACAGGGAGGTGATGGTGGTGTCTGTGATATAAGATATGATTCCATGAGGTTGTCAGGCTGTTGCTTGACAAGTCTGAGTCAGTTCTCTCAATTTTGGCACTAGTCCCTAGATGTTAGCAAGGAGGACTTTGCAGGGTTGTTTCTGTTGTCCTTTCCAGTGCCTAGGTTGATGTTAGGTGCTCCATCCGGTTTCATTCCTTTTTTGAGACTTTTCGCGGTTTGATATAACTGAATGGCTTGCTAGGCCATTTCAGAGGGCACTTCAGAGTCAACCACATTGCTGTGGGCCTGGAGTCACACATAGGCCAGACCAAGTAAGGATGGCAGATTTCCTTCCTTAAAGAGCATTAGTGAACTAGATGGGTTTTTACAGCAATTGACAACAGTTTCATCATCATCATTAGACTTTTAATTGCAGATTTTTATTGAATTAAAATTCCACCATCTGACATGGTGGGATTCAAACCCAGGTCCCCAGAGCATTACTTAGTCCAGTGACAATATCTCTATGCCATCACCTCCAACTATTACTGCCCTATTGCTTTGGCACTCAGAAATTTGCCTACATATTTGCTCTTCTGACGCCCTTCAATTATTTGGGGGTTTGGGTGGTGGGGGGGGCGGTGAGGTGGGTCTATAGTCTACTCCTAATAATAATGTGGCTGCACCCTTTTTATTTCTGAGCGCAACCCTTTCAGTGCTTCATTTATTATATCATCCCTTCTCACAGCTGTAATTGTTTCTTTAACCAATAATGTTACACTCCCACCGTTTTTATCCGCCTCTCTATCCTGCCTGAAAACTCTATACCCAGGGGTGTTGATCTGCCATTTTTGCCCCTCTTTAAGCTAAGTTTCTGTTATAGCAATGATATCATGTTGCCATGTGTCTATCTGTGCCCTCAGCTCATTGGCTTTATTTCCTATAGCCCTCGTATTTACATATACACCTTTAACACTGCCAAATTCCTGTGCTGTGCACTTTTTAACCTGCTTTTTCTGCCTTTCAGAGTCACCCATTCATTCTTCATCTCCCATTCCCTGCTCTGAATTTGCCCTCAGGTCCCCAGCCCCCTGCCCCTGCTAATCTGGTTTAAACCCTCCTGAACAGCACTAGCAAATCTCCCTGCGGGGATATTCACCCGAGTCTTGTTCACATGTAGACCATCCAGCTTGTGCAGCATCCACTTTCCCCAGGACCGGTCCCAAAGCCTCAGAAACCTGATGCCCTCCGTCCTACACCAGCTTTCCAGCCACACGTTCAATCACTCAATTCTCCCATGTCTTTGCTCACCTGCACATGGAACTGGGAGTGATCCTGAAATTACTGCTTCAATCGCTTTCCTAGCTCCCTGAAATCTGCTTTCAGGACCTCATCCCCTTTCACCTAAGTCATTGATACCAACATGGACCACCACCTCTGGCTGTTCACCCTCCCGCAGAAGAATGTCCTGTAGCCATTCTGTGACATCCTTAACCCTGGCACCAGGGAGGCAACATATCATCCTGGAGTTAAGTCTACAGCCACAGAAACACGTGTGTGTTCCCCTGAATAACAAATCTCCTATCACCACTACTCTTTCCCTCTTCTTCCTCCTCTCCTGTACAGCCTGTGGTGCCACAAACTTGACTCTGACTGCACTCCTCTGAGGAGCCAACACCCTCACCAATATCCAAAATGGAAAATCAATTTGCGAGCAGGAACTCAGGGGACTCCTATACCACCGGCAAGATTCTCTTTGACTGCTTGGCAGTCACCCATTCCCTTTCTGCCTCTGGGCTCCTAAGCTGTGGTGTGACCTCTCTGAACATGCTAGCCATGTAATTCTCAGCCTCACAAATGTGCCACAGTGACTCCAGCCACTGCTCGAGCCGAAATCCAGAGCTCAAGGTTCTGCAGCCAGTGACACTTCCTGCACATATGGTTGTCTAGGATAACTGTAGTATCCACGACTTCCCACATATTACAGGGCACACATTTCACACAACCTGCCATTGCTTCAATTTACTTTCCTTATGTTAAATTTATTTTACTTATACTACTTTATTTCCCCCAGCCTTGACTTGACTTTACTTCCCTATTGGTTGTGTTTCTTACTGAAATCTAAGTAGCTCCTTCTTTTAAGAAGAATGTGATTTTCTAATTTTCAGGTACTTGAAGACCTACCCTAACAGCAGTTTGTCACCAACAGTGAACTTGTGTTCCTCCTGTGATGTCACTCTTGGATGTTTACAAAACTCAGCCCTCTCATGCAGCTTTTCAAGTGCAGGCTGAGAGAGATAAAGAGAAAGATAAGAACACCTCCCTCCCCTCTTCATCGAACTCCCTTCTCACCAAACATCCTGCAATTCCACTCTGTAAACAGCGCACAAGATGGGTCAGTCAGTTGAAGATCCTACAGGGGGCTGCTCCTCCAATCACAAGCCATTCCTCTCCCATTTCTATCAGCAGCAAACATGACAGAGAAACAGGTTGTGATTGGAGGAGCAGCAAACACCAGCAACTGAGAGTATGTGGAGCTAGAGAGAGGCTTTGGGGCATGCGAGGCCACCATGTTTCATCCCTGCTGTTGCTGCTATTCCCCAGTTCTCCCCATGCTTTCCCCCAGCTCCCAGTTCTTTCCCCCCCGGCCATCAACGCTTTCCCTTAGGTCCAGCAGCTTTCACCTCACTCACCGTCTCTGGCCACTTCCCCCCAGTTCTGATCGCTTCTCTCCTCCCCACCGACGCCCTCCTCCGAATCTGGTTGCTTTCCCCCAGCTTCCGGTGCTTTCTTCTGACTCTTGGGCTCCCCTTGGCGGGCACCACCAGGCTTCAGGCCTCACTGCTTCAGCTCTCATCACATTTACCCCCAATCCCACCAATTTAGTAAGGGTGAGTGAGTGATAGTGAGGGTGGGCAGGTGAGGGTGGGTGGGGCAGAGTAAGGGTGGGTGAGGACGAGAGTGGGTGACTGAGAGTGAGCGTGGTGGGCGAGTGTGAGGCAGATGACAGAGTGAGTTTGGGTGGTTGAGACTGAGGGTGAATGGGTGTGAGACAGGGTGAGACTGAAGGTGAATGAGGGTGAGAGAGGGTGAGACTGAAGGTGAATGAGGGTGGGTGGGTGAGTGTGTGATGGTGCATGAGTGAAAGTGGGTGAGAGTAGGTGGGGGATGGATGGAGAGTGAGGATGGGTGAGTGAAAGTGAGGGTGGGTGGGTGACAGTGAGGGCTGGTGGATGAGAGTGAGGTTGGGTGCGTGAGCTTAAGGGTGGGTGAAAGAGTGAGGATGGGTGGGTGGAGGATTTACACACAATTTTAGGGACATTGTGCGTCTGTAAATACCCCACCCACCCTCACTCATTCACCCACCTTCTGAAAGAGAGTTGTGTGACTTTGAAACACTTTCTGGGAGAAAACATTTCTCCTCACTTCTGTCCTAAAAGGGCAATCCCTAATTTTAAAACAGTGTCCCCTAGTTCTGGATTCACCCACAAGATGAAACATCCTTTCCATATTCGCCTTGTCAAGGCCGTTCAGGATCTTGTACACTTCAATCAAGTCACCCCTCACTCTTCTAAACTCAGGTGGAAACAAGTCCAGTCTGTCCAACTTTTCTTCATGAGACAACCCACTCATTCCAGGCATCAATCTAGTAAGCCTTCTCTGAACCGTCCCCAATGCATTTACATCCTTCCTTAAATAAGGAGACCAAAAACTGCACACAGTATTCGAGATGCAGTCTCTTCAATGCCCTGTATAATTGAAGCATAACATCCTTACATTTATAATATAAACAGAAAATGCTGGAAAAACTCAGCAGGTCCGACAGCATCTGGAGAGAAACAGAGTTAACGTTTCAAGTCTGTATGACCCTTCTTCAGAGCCCCAGACAACATAAAGGGTCCCAATTATCTGCCATCTCTTGTACTGGAAGATTTGTACCACCTGGACAGTGACATCTAATACAATTGATTGAAATTTGATGGCAGGATGGATACTGTTTTGAGCCATTCCAGATGATCTGGTAGCATTGTAATGCCAACTCGTGTCAATTTTGAAGTCAGCGTTAAAGCCTTTAACTGCCAGTGACTGACCAAAAGTCTTGACCGTGTTCCTTTGTGTTTTGTTATTTCCAGTTTCCTGAATTTTTTGTATTTCATAGATGTTCTCTTGCATTCTTCCTTTCCTGAAATTGTTAGATGTACAAAACTGCTTCAAGTGTCCTGTTTTTCCACATTGGAAACACTTTGCTGGTTAATCTTGCCTCCTGTGCACCGCAGCACAAGCTCAAGATGGCTGTAGGGTTTCCTACCCTTTCATCCATTTTGGTGGGCTTTTGAGTGGGTGTGGCTGTCACTCTTGGGCCTACCCAACTAAGAGTCATCCAAAGCCTCGGTGTCTCGATGGATTATAACCTGATTTAGCTCTGGGTTTGGCCTGCCCAGCATAATGAACCGTTTGATCGAGTGTTAGGTTGTTTTTCATCTGCAAAAAATCAGACAGCCTTTTATCACAGACTCCCATGACAATGTGGTTGCCAATAAGCTCATCATTTAATGCACCATACGCACAAGAACTAGCTAGCCATTACAAATCGGCAAGAAACAATTCGATAGGCCGCCCCCTGTTCCTTGGGATCTGAATTGTGCTCACTCGATTACAAGGTACCATTTCATATATCAAACCTTGATGAATTCCTGCAGTGCATCTTGTGGATGGTGCACACTGCTGCTACTGTGTGTAGGTGGGTTACTTGTCACATGATTCCTAGCCTCTGACCTGCCTTCATTGCCACAGTATTTATATGGCTATTCCAGTTCAGTTTCTGGTCAAAGGCAATCCCCAGGATGTTGATAACGGGGGATTCAGTGATGGTAATACCATTGAACATCGATGGTTGGATTCTCTCTCTTGCTGGAGATGGTCATTGCCATCTTGTGTGGTGCAAATGTTATTTGCCACTTGTCAGCCCAAACCTGGATATTGTCCAGGTCCTGCTGCAGTATCTAAGGAGTCACGAATGGTGAACATTGTGCAGTCTCAGCAAACATCCCCACTTCTGGCATTATGATGAAAGGAAGGTCATTGATGAAGAAGCTGAAGGTGGTTGGGCCACGAACACTACCCTGAGGAACTCCTGCAGTGATGCCCTGTGATACTACTGATTCTCAGTGCACCTCTCAAGGTAAATTTTCAGATTCTTGCTAACAAGTCTTCTACTTTATCACCATGGGTATTCTGTCAATGGCACCAGATCATTGTTAGATTGGTGCCACCACTGCTTCTACCATGTTCTGTGGTTTGCTTTCATAGCTTAATCTATACTGGGAAGATTTCCATCTACTCACAAACAATAACTCTGACCTCACTCAGGTAGATTACTTCAAAACTATTTTATTAATACTATGTACATGATAGGGCACAGGGGTGGTACATCAGTGGATGGCAGGGGTTGGTACATCACTCTTGTACAGACTGTTCCATCTACCTTACAAATCTCTAGCAACTGACTGCTGCTGTCACTGTTACATGATACATGTCACTATCTCATTACCATAACTATTAACCCATTGTATTATATTCTATATCAGAACACTGGCTAAATTGAAACCAAATTATTGATCTGATTAGAAAATTAGCTGACTGGTAAGAGACATGCACCATAATTTAGTTACTCTAATTGGCAGGGGGCTCACCTATTCATAACCTAGATGATAGGACAGAATATCTAAATTTGCCAATGAAAGATCACATTGTAAGCAGTGTAAATGGAAGCATAATCTGTCAATCCTGCAGTTAAGTGTAGGATTGACAGCAAAATTGCAGCAAATGGATTCAAGGTGCCAAAATGCGAAGTCATCCACTTTGGATCAAAAAGAAGATCAAATGGGATACTTTCTAAATGGTGTAAAGCTAGAAACAGTGGAAGTCCAGAGACTTGGGTCCAGATTTTTAGTACTTGTTCATGACATTGTAAATAATCAAAAGTCAAACAAATGCTGACCTTTAGATCGAAAGGTCAGGAATACAAGGCGTTATGCTACATATATACAAAGCCTGGGATAGACCATTTCTGGAGCGGTGCGTGCAGTTCTGGACAGCACATTTTAGAAGGCCATTGGAGGGAGTGTGACAGATTTTACAGAGTGATATCTAGACTTCAAGGGTTAAAGTATAAGAGTTGCAATCTCTGGAATTAAGGTTAGGGAGTGATTTGATCAAAGTTTAAGATATTAAAGGGCAACAGAAAAGGTAGATGAGACACTATTCCTTCTGGTTTGGTGGGGTGCAGGTGGGGGAAAAAGTCTAGTACTAGTGAGCTTAGTCCAAAAATTAGAGGCAGTGGAATTAGGACACACTTCTACATGGTGTGAAAGTTAGAACTCTTCTACAAACAAAAATTGATACATCAATTGTTAATTTCAAGTCTGAGATAGATACATTTGTCAACCAAACAATTAAAGGGACATGGGGCAAAGGCATGGAGTTAGGTTGCATATTAGCCATGATTACATTGATTGGCAGCATAACCTCAGTTAAATGGTCGACACCTATTCCTAATTTGTTGGAGAATAGGGTTTTTCTCATTGTGAGAGGGGAGACATTTGTGAGGTAGTAAAGATCTTGAAAGGTTTCCATAGTTTGTTTCTAGTTGCAGCAAGGTAAGTAAAGACACAAATTTTACGGTAATCAAGAAATGAATCCGAAACAAGGTGAAAAAAAGTCAGGATCTGAAATCTGAGAAAAGGGTAATAATAACAGGTTCAACCACCATTTTCAAAAGAAATAAATTTGCAGGGCCATGGAGAAAGAGCAGGGGTGTGGGACTTACTAGATAATTCAAACAGCTGATACAGATTGCTCTATTACTCTATGATTGCAAAGTCTTATTTTCAACATCTGAAAAAAGGCATAGAAAAATGTAATTTTTTTACTCCATTGAAAATATTACCATTGGATTGGAGAGGGTGCAGAAAATATTCCAGATATAAAAAGGGAACAAACTAAGAAAAGATTAGAAAGATTAAGCTACAGTCTAATCATGACGTTGATAAATTCAATGGTAAACCTAAAATATTGCTACAAGGCAAGCAAAGTTAGAAGAGTGCACAGATTTTAACATAAACACATTTACAAGATCTTAAACCTTTTATTCAAACAAATACACATATTAATAATCCATTAGCTAAGCAGTAAAAAAGATTGATGTTAAGGAAGTCATACTAATATTACTGAAAGAAGAAATGAGAAGCTTTTCATCTTGCAATTACCAAGACAAACACAAGAATGCCAAATTTCAAACAATCTCAGCAATTTATACCACAGGAGAAAAAAGGATGCCAATTGGTTAACATGTCAGGTCTGATTGTTTCTTGATTTCTCTATGGGAATGCCTCAGCCAATGGGCTCATGTTTCTGGGCAATTCAAAAAGGGCAAGAGTAGCACATATTCCTTTTGTTTGGAGCGACAAGGTCCCTGCATAAATTATGCTGCTTTTAACAAATGAAAATAAGCCATGTTAAAGAGCTTGACTGATTATCTTAAATTGGTTATTAATGTGGCTATTAGCACTCAAGATTGTTCAACAAGTGCTGCCCAATCACAGAATGACATTGAACAGGTTTTGATTTCGGTTTTGCAAGCACGGGGTTGATTAAGTGTGTTCTGTACTCTATTACGAACAGCCAAAGGAACAAGTTTGATTTGATCAGCAATCGTCAGGATTTCTGATGTTAAAGAAGTTGTAGCACTAAGGTGAGCAAATGACTAAAGCCCTAGCATGTGAAACTATAATAATCCCAACATGTATAGGGTCCTAGCTCACCTTGCAAACTCGATACAGAAAGAGCATAAGGCTATCCTAATCAGATCATTGCAAGTTTTATGCAATACACAGCGAACAAATGAGCCAAAGGACCATTCAGACCTAAAAAATGCCCAGTCAACCTCAAATTACCCTGAAAAGGAAAAGTTTGAGCAAAAAATTAACCAAGTTGTTTCATGCTACAACTCTGCAGTGGTGACGCAAGTGTTATTTTCCATTAACAGGATGCTGCCAATTCAAAGATGTTTTCCCAACACACAACGTCATGAATGAATTTGTGCTGGTGCAACGCCAGGTACATGGGCAAATCATCTCAACAATTGGCTAATCAAATCAAATAATTGTGGAGATTATTTGAACTTTAGCATTCTTGCTTTTGTTCTGATGAAAAGCTTTGGCAACATGTCTCTTTTCAGCAATATGCAAGTTCTGTACTGCTAAGCGATTGTTTGTACTACTAAATGGGACAAGTAAAGCCTTCCCATTATTGACTATATTATAAGGGGAGTTCAAATGAGCATTTCATCTGTTAAATATTTAATCACAAATGCCACAAGGTTCTCGACTAATGAAAACATGCAGATCACTCAACAGTCCAGGTGTTCTCCAACTATTCAAAGAAAATAGGCAGTGGTTTGAGGGGAAAAAAATTAAAAGCTATTTAATTGCTAACATTTATTGAGGGAGGTTACCAATTTGGGACTTGATCAGGATATCACAAATATTACCATAAACTTTTGTACACATGGCAGGTTTCTAATATTCAACTTTAATTGTTTCTAAAAAAAAATATATTCAGAGTTATATAAAAAAGGCAGAAACAGTGGAGTTCAAATGAGGCAGCAATATTTGAGGTCAAAGGAGGACGACAGGATACATTAGTTTTTACAAGTCAGATGAGGAAAAAAAAATCAGATCTTCTCCATCTTGGAAATTAGTTCATCACAGATTTTTGATAGTTCCACATTTTCTTTAGTCTGTAGGAGAGAAAAGTCAGGTTTAGTAAATATCAGATCACTGACTACTTCCCCCACCACCCCTTATAGTGCAAACTTGACATTTAATTAGCAATCATCTTTCATTTATTAATGAAAAATATCCTGATTAAAGATAATTTCCTTATAAACATCCTGTTTAGATTAAGATTTCTATAGATTCATTACATTAAGGCTGTATAAATTCATCACACATTCAAGATGTGGGCAGCACTAGCAAGGTTAGCATTCTGGTTACCAAGATGGTAGCTGCCATCTTCAAATGCTGAGCAGCTCATTAGGAACCTTCAGCAGGGAGTTAAGTATCAGCTCCATTGATAGGAGGCTGGAGTCACATGCCAGGGTGCAAGGACAACAGGGTCATTTTCCTAAAATGGTGAATAAGTGAACTAATTGTGTCTTTACAAACAATCCTATACTTACTGATGTCAGATTCCTAAAAAAAAAATAAAACTTTGTCACAATGGAATCTGAATTAGTGTAGGCTTCTGTAACTACTTCAGTAACATTTACCACTACAGTAACATGAACAAACTAGCTACATCATTTGGACTTTTTCTACATATAGTTCAACCTCTTACAGGAGCAGGGCAGGGCAGGGATCACTAGCGCTAATGCTCTAATAGTCTGCCAAGTTAATCACTTCAATACACTCCCATTACCCCACACAAGGATCAAACGTTTTGTCCCATTATCAGGAGCCTACAAGTTCAGTATTTCATCAAAAGCTGGACTTCCTCTAATGTTTCCCTTTTTTCAAAAGCTGATTAAAAATACCTGCCTTTGTTTAAAAAAAGCAACAGCCACAATTCCAGTAAGAGCCACCTGGGTGTTAGAAAACATGCAGTTGGTGTAAACTTTGGAATCTTTAAAAATATACACAAATCTCCCCTGGAAGCAGTGCTCCAATAACAACTTCACTGAAAGTTTTCACAATGAACTGCAGATAACTTGACCATTTTGTTTTTAGCTTTTGACAAGCAGCCAACTGATTTTGTATTGAAGCTAATTTTATATCATGGAGCTAAAGATGAGATGAATGATGCTTCTTGCAATGCCTAACCATTGCATTGCAGCAAAAAGAACTTCCAATTGAATCCATTGCATCTTCAAACTTGCAAAGTTAAGATCGTTTTTTAAATAAAAGTCCAGCAAACTGATGTGCCACTTGAAATTACAATGTTGAACACTTCAAGAACTGGATTGATCTGCCAGATAGATTTTCTTCCTAGAGAATTTTTTTTTGGAAGGGGTGACTAAAATAATGGACAGAGGAATTGTCTATGGTATCCTGTTTATGTGGATTTCTAGAAGGCATTCTATAAAATCTCTCGATACTGATAGGTAATAGTGAATTATTGATATAACGTCCATTTCCGTAGTGTGATCAAGAACGTTATTGGCTGTCATTCCATAGTGTCACCTTGTGTCAGAAGAGGATTTAAAGATTAAGTATGATACAATGAGAACGTGTGTGTGCGCGCGCATGCGTGTCTTTGTCTTCCGGCAAGCTTATTTTGTTTTAAGTCTGTGTCCTGCAACTTTCTCCCTTTAAACTTGGAACCTTTGTCAGCTCCTCACTCAACTTCACTTAACGGGATTACAGAGACATGGCTGCAGGGTGACCAGGAATGGAAAATGAACATCCAGGGGTATTCAGTATTCAGGAAGGACAGACAAAAAGGAAAAGGCGGTGGAGTTGCATTGCTGGTTAACGATGAAATTAACGCCATAGTGAGGAAAGATATTAGCTCCAATGATGTGGAATCTGCAAGGGTAGAGCTGAGAAACACTAAGGGGTAAAAAACATTAGTGGGGGTTGTATGTAGACCCCCAAACTGTAGTGATGTTGGGAATGGCATTAAACAGGAAATTAGAGACGCATGCAATAAAGGAACATCTGTAATTATGAATGACTTTAATCTGCATATAGATTGGGTAAATCAAATTAGTAACAATACCGTAGGAGGAATTCCTGGAGTGTATACGGGATGGTTTTCTGAACTAATACATTGAGGAACCAAATAGGAGAACAGGCCATCCTAGACTGGTTAGTGTGTAATGAGAAAGGAATAATTGACAATCTAGCTGTGTGAGGCCCCTTGGGGACAAGTGACCATAATATAAAAGAATTGTTCATCAAGATGGAGAGTAACGTAGTTGATTCTGAGACTAGGGTCCTGAATCTTAATAAAGGAAATTATGATGGTATGAGACGCGGGTTGGCTATGATGGATTGGGAAACGTTACTTAAAGTGGATAGGCAATGGCAAACATTCAAAGAGCGCATGGGTGAACTGCAACAATTGTTTATTCCCGTCTGGTGCAAAAGTAAAACAGGAAAGGCTTACAAGGGAAATTAGAGATAGTATCAGGTCCAAGGAAGAGGCATACAAATTGGCTAAAAAACCCACAGCCCTGAGAATTGGGAGCAGTTTAGAATTCAGCAAATGAGAGCCAAGAGATTGATTAAGAAGGGGAAAATGAGTACAAGTGTAAGCTTGCAGAGACATAAAAACTGACTATAAAAGTTTCTATAGGTATAAGAGAAAAAGATTGGTGAAGATAAATGCAGGTCCCTTAGTCAGCAACAGGAGAATTTATAAATGGAGAACAAAGAAATGGCTGACCGACTAAATACATACTTTGGTTCTATCTTCACAAAGGATGACAAATAACATACCAGAAATGTTGGGGAACACAGGGTTTAGTGGCAGGGGGGATTTGAAAGAAATCAGTATTAGTAGTGAAATGGTGCTGGGGAAATTCATGGGATTGAGGCTGATAAATCCCTGGGGCCTGATAATCTACATCCCAGAGTACTTAAGGAAGTGGCCCTGGAAATAGTGGATGCATTGGTGGTCATCTTCTGAGATTCTACAGACTCTACAATAGTTCCTACAGGTTGGAGGGTGGCTAATGTAACCCCACTATTTAAAAAGGGAGGTAGAGAGAAAACAGGGAATTAAAGACCAGTCAGCCTGACGTCGGTAGTGGGGAAAATTCTAAAGTCCATTATAAAAGATTTAATAGTTGAGCACTTGGAAAACAGTGGCAGAATCGGACAGAGTCAACATGGATTTACGAAAGGGAAATCATGCTTGACAAATCTACTGGAATTTTGCGAGGATGTAACTAGTAGAGTTGATGAGGGGGAGGCAGTGGAGGTGTTTTATTTGGACCTTCAGAAGGCTTTCAACAAAGTCCCACATAAGAGATTGGCATGTAAAATTAAAGTGCATGGGATTGGGGGTAGTGTATTGAGATAGATAGAAAACTGATTGGCAGACAGGAAACAAAGTAGGAATAAACGGGTCTTTTTCCAAACGGCAGGCAGTGACTAGTGGGGTACCGCAGAGATCGGTGCTGGGACCCGTTATTCACAATATATATTAGTGATTTAGATGAGGGAACTAAATGTAATATCTCCAAATTTGCAGATGACACAAAGCTGGGTGGGAGGGTGAGCTGTGAAGAGGATGCAGAGACGCTTCAGTATGATTTCGACAAGCTGAGTGAGTGGGCAAATGCATGGCAGTTGCAGTATAATGTAGATAAATGTGAGGTTATCCATTTTGGTAGCAAAAACAGGAAGGCAGATTATCTGAATGGTTATAAATTGAGGGGGGAAATGTGCAACGAGACCCGGGTATCCTCATACACCAGTTGCTGAAGGTAAGCATGCAGGTGCAGCAGGCAGTAAAGGCGGCAAATAGTATGTTGCCCTTCATAGTCAGAGGGTTAGAGTACAGGAGCAGGGATGTCTTGCTGCAATTATATAGGGCCTTGGTGAGACGACACATGGAATAGAGTGCAGTTTTGGTCTCCTTATCTGAGGGAGGATGTTCTTGCTATAGAGGGAGTGCAGCGAAGGTTTACCAGACTGATTCCTGGGATGGCAAGACTAACATACGAGGAGAGATTGAGTGGGTTAGGATTATATTCGGAGTTCAGAAGAATGACGGGAGGATCTCATAGAAACCTATAAAATTCTAACAGGGCTAGACAGGATAGATTCAGGAAGGATGGTCCTGACGGTGGGGGAGACCAGAACCAGGAGTCACAGTCTGAGGATACAGGGTAGACCGTTTAGGACTGAGATGAGACCACCAGCGGGTGGTGAGCCTGTGGAATTCGCTACCACAGAAAGTAGTTGAGGCCAAAACATTGTATGTTTTCAGGGAGTTAGATATAGCCCTTGAGGCAAAAGGGATCAAAGGATATGGGGAGGAAACAGGAGCAGGCTATTGAGTTGGATAATCAACCATGATCACAATGAATGGCAGAGCAGGCTCAAAGGGCCAAATGGCCTACTCCTATCTTCTTTGTTAACGGGATCTTTGACTTGACTTCATGGGCCTCTTTCCTTTAGGGCCTGCTCCATGTAGTTCTCTCCCAACAGACTGCTAACAACTCAGTATCTCCCTTGAGATCCAGAACTCACTTGACATTCGCTGTTATTTTAACCTTAGAGCAAATTATCTAAGATTCTTATTTTTCTCAGCGATCCGTTAGCATGTCCAGCTAGAGGGAAACAAACTGCTTCCTCCACCTTAGAGCACAATCACTAACTGAACTCAAACTGCTTTCAGTTTCTCTGCCTGTGTGGAGCCTCTCTCTGGACTCCTGAGGCTAAGCAACCGCAGTCTTTTGTGCTTTGTTTGTTTTAACTCCCCGGCAAGAGTCGTAAACCTCATTAAAATGCATGTATGTTTTAAAGCGGAACAAACTCAAGTTCTCCCTTTAACACACAACTTACTTAAACTCTCTAGTTCCTAGCAATAGATTGCAAAAAAGCCTTTCACTGGAGGAAGTGTGTGGTCAAATAAGTTATGATGCAGATGGGGTGCAGTGGGACAGGGAGAGCAAAACTTTTGAGCCACATGGTAGTAAACTGTAGGAGAAAATTAAAATATGGACGATTACCTAAAGCCAAGCCAAGAGAACAGACTCAGCTCAAAAGCACATTTAAGTCAGTTGTTATTAAGAAAATTCAAATGAATGGCTTGAAGCGGAGAGGAGGAATATTCAAATACCATTTGAAGGAGAAGCAGAAAAAAAAAGTGTAGGTTTTACCTTGAGAAGATTATTTACAAAATGGCTACTCCTATATTCATCAAGACTTATTGGGGGAGGCCTAATAAGCTAGTTTAAGCACAAAATTAATCTCAAGTGTCAGAAGTTGCATCTGCAAAGACCAAGTGAAATGATCTGTATCAAATTTAAAATCAACTTGCCTTTTGTTCCAGACTCCTTTCCAAGGAATTGGCTTTCATTTGCTCCTTGCGTAGGTGAGCCTGGAGAGCAGCAATCTCAGCCTTGTATTTGTTACGTACTTGTGCTATCTCTTCATTTGCTCTGTTCAGGAAAAGGAAGAGGTTACAGATATCATAGTAACAAATGCCATCACAAAACTCATGTTATAAGCCTCATACCTCACAGTACCCACATAACAGCAGTAAGCCTATGTTACCAGGAACAGGAGTTTGCTAGCCATGTGATTAGATCATAGCCAATTTGTATTTCTACTCCATTTACGCACCTTGATCCACATTCCTCAATACTTCTTACCCAATAAAATGAGAATTGGTCGATCTTAAAGTATCAATTGACACAGCACCCGCAACTAATGAGGGAAACAGGCAGGTTCAACTTCCACTACCCTTTGAGAAAATGCTTTCATTTCCCTAACCTATTAAGACTCCACATTTTCATTGAGGACGATTAGATCATCTTCCAACCAAGAGAATAAAAGGCAAGTTTATGTAACCACATTTTATAACCAAATGATTTTTTAAATACAGTTGCTGTTAGTCATTTTACACAGGCTGATCTTAAAACAAATGAATAAGCAACCAGAAAAATCAGGTTGGTGTTCTGTGACAATGTTGTGTATAACTACCAATAGTACCATGGGATTTTATACCTACCTAAATGACAGCACAAACTGTGCCTCCAATAATGCAACACTCCAAGAACCTGAGTATTAGACAAGACTATGCAATGTTTTTATTATTCATTCATGGGTTTGACATCACTGAATTGTCCTCAAAAGGTGGTCAGTCGCCGCCTTGAACTGCTACAGTCCATGTGACAAAATGTACCTGGTACTGTTAGGCAAGGGAGTTCCTTCCAGTTTTTTTCTTATACAACTTTTCTGTAGCAATTTGATAGAGTGGCATGCCAGGCCATTTTCAGAAGGCAATTATCAACAAGAGTGCAGTTTTACTAGCTGGTTAAGGTAATGATGTGAATCGTGAGAAACTGGGCACCCTCCACTTCAGGCAGAATAAAGTACTCAGTTTAGATGCAAGTAAAGCTTGGTCTACACTGGTAGAGTATGAAATGTTTTGAAGCTGGAGACATTCAGGATTTTCCACCAGCTATCAAAGTTTGCTTAGGGTGAATGGGGGAGGTGGGGGGTGGAAGGGATAAGGTTAGCCTGTTAGAACCATCAGGACCTGATTAAAAGTCATTGCAGATTAATGGGATTAAAAAAAAAATCTGGAGTGGCCAATTTAACCTGCTGCAGTACTCCACTTCCCCATATTTTCCTCTTGTTTCATGGACACTTAATAGGGGATTATTAATCGTGGATTAAAAGTGACATTCTGGCTCAATAAAACATCAATACAGAGAAAATAAAAGCATGAGGATACTCACTGATTCAATTTTTCTTCAGCATGAACTTTCAGAGCCTGGTACCTTTGCTCTTCCTTCTTAATCCTTGCAAGATAATCCTGAGCACATTTCTTTAGAGACTCTTCATTCTGAACAAAGTAACAAGTGTATGCCATGTTTTAGTTCCTACACATTTGGATACAATCAGTAAAAATGACTAAAAAACCTGATTGGAAACAAAAATGCAAGAGTCCAGAGGTCGTTTAGAGAGCAGGCATGTATCTGGCAAATGCAACTACTGTAGGAAGAGAATGGTACATTTTGGGAAATGGACTGAAGACCTAGAGGTCCAGGTCTTTAGAAAACAAGATTGCAGATAGAAAAAGAGAGCAATGAGGTTCTGGATTTTATTTATAGGACATTGAAAAGCTAATTACGATTGATATGTATGATACTAGTTATGGCACAGTTGGAATACTACGGGCAGGTGATTGTTGGAGATCAATCATCTCAGTCCCAGGACATCGCCACAGAGTTCTTCATGGTAATGTCCTAGGTCTAACCATCTTCAGCTGCAATAAATAATTATCCTCCATCACAAGGTCAGAAGAGGAGGAAGTTCACTGATGATTGCAGTGATCAGTCCCATTTGCAACGTCTCAAACTGAAACATTCCATGTCCACATGCAGTGCAACCTGGAAAACATTCAGGCTCGGGCTGATAAGCAGCAAGAAGATTTGCACCACAAAAGTATAGGCAATGACCAACCCCAACAATCAATACCATCACTGAATTCCCTCAAAATCATTCTGGGAGTCACCAGTGACCAGTAACTGGACCAGCCACATAATTACTGTGGCTACAAGAGGAGGTCAGAGATAGGGAATTGTGTGGCAGCTAACACCTCCTGACTCCCAGTGCCCATCCACCATCTACAATGCACAAATCAAGATTGTGATGGAGTACTGTCCACTTGCCTAGAGAAGTACAGTTCCACCAATTGGCTCAACACCATCCAGGGCAAAAGCAGCCCACTTGATTGGTAACCCATCCACTACCTTAAACATTCACCCTCTCTACCACAGGCACAAAAGTGCCAACTGTATACCCATCCACAAGATGCACCACAGAAACTTGCCAAGCCTCCTTTGATAGCACCTTCCAAATACCACTTAGGACAAGGTAAGCAGATACATGGGAACATTAGTTGCAAGTTCCCCTCCAAGCCACACACTATCCTGACTTGGGAACTCACTCACTCTTACTTCAGTGTCAGTGGGTCAAAATCATGGAATTCTCTTCCTAACAGCACTGGTTCTACCTACACCAGATACACTACAACAGTTCAAGGTGGCACACCACCACCTTCAAAACATTTGGTTGGTTGTCCTCACCAATGACACTCACATCCCATGAATGGAATTTAAAACTGAGCTGACATTTTGGAAAGGATAGGAAAGGCAAAAGACTAAATGATACAGTAAGAGGGCAGAGGAACAGAAAGACCTGGAGTTGATGTGCATTAGATCTTTAAAGGAAGCAGGACATATTGAGAGTGTTAAGGAAAGCATTTGGGATCTTGGCTTCATAAATAGAGGTTTGAGTACAAAAGCAGGGAAGTTATGTCAAACCTTTATAAAAAGGTCTAGTTATGGCCATAACTAGAGTATTGTGTACAGTTCTGGCCGCCACACTTGAGGACCTTTTTTAACATTTGCCCTGAAGAGGGTGCAGAGATTTACCATAAATCACAGCACATAATTCAACCCAGTGTATAAAATGACCCCAAAATCATGGTTTTGCATATACACAGCATACAAGTCAACACCCTCTTCAGCCATATCATACTATACTCTCATAAGTAGTCAGCCTCAATTTTTCCATGCTATTGCTTACTGGTATCTTATAAAAGTGCGCAAGGGATCAAATAGGCAATAAAAAGTGTTGTGAAGATGCACAGGAGTTTAGACACACCCACATAGAAACAACCACATGTGGCGAACAAAGATGTCCACGTGTAAATTAACTTAACCCATATCAGTTGCTCACTTATACTGCGTACATTTGAATCTAATTTTAAGGGACTGAGGCTTCAAAAGTTAACTTATACATGGACATCTATAGTACCAGAATGGTTCCAAGTAGGAGTGACTTTCTCTACAAAGTTAGGTTGGATAATCTGGGATTGTTCTCCTTGGAGCAAAAGAAGTCAAGGGGTGAACTGATACAGGTGCATAAGATTATGACACATTTGGATAAAAGTAGATAAAGAAAAGCTGTTCCCATTAACTGATGGTACAAGGACTACAGAATACAGATTTAAGGGTTGGTCAATAGATGTGTAGGGCAGGAAGAGAACGTCAGGAATATATAAAAGCAGTAAGTGGTAATGACCAGAACTTGCTGCTTACAGGAGTATGTAGCAGAGATGATCAATTATTTCAAAAATGATACTGGATGAGCACTTAAGGGAGATAAACCTGCTGGGCCACAGGGCTAGAGGAGGGAATGTGACTTACTGGAATTCTCTAGATAGTCAGCATAGACTAGAGTTTAATGGCATCCTCTATGCCAGAATGGCTATGATAAGTCAACAGTAAATATTCCTATGACTAAATTTAATAATGGAAACACCTATTTAAGTACATTATTCTTACACACTCCCAACTGTAATGGTGCTGGTGTGCCTATTGTGCATTTCCCAGCACCTCAAATTATACTGCAGAGATTCCAATGCTCCGAACTGGCACAAAATAGTTTAACTCATGATAGAAAATCAAATATGCAGAGAAGGCTAGAAAATACCACCAAAATGGGACTGAGTTACGATGATACATCCTGGTCCAGTAACCCCACCTTCTAACCTTAATTTGCCTGAAAACTTCACTTAGCCTCAACACGTGTAATGCCAGAGATCAACTAGATTGAAGTAAATTTAAATAAGGGAAATTATGAGGGCATGAAAGCAGAGGTAGTTAAACTGAACTGGCAAATTAGGTTAAGGAATAGGTCAATAGAGATGCAGTGGAAGACATTTAAGGGGATATTTCTGAATACATAACCGATACATTCTAACGAGAATGGAAAACTCCAAGTGGATGACCCACCCCACTCATGGTTAACTAAACAAGTTAAAGATAGTACCAAACAAAGAAAAAGGACAGAACTGCACAAAGATGAGTGGCATATCCGAAGATTGGACAGAACATAAAAAACACCGAAGAATGACTAAAAGATTAATGAGAGGGAAAAGAGTACGAGAGAAAGCAAGCTAGAAATATAAAGACAGTAACAGTTACTATAGATATATAAAAGAGAAAAAAGCAGGTCAGGGAAATTAATAATGGAAAATGAGATGGCATATGAATTGGACAGATATTTTGTATCCTGTATAGTGAAGACCGATGCAAATTAGATTCCAGAAATAGCTGTAAATAAGGAAATGGAAGGGAGGGACTCAGGAAAAATTACACATCCACCAGAGAAGTGGTACTGGCCAAATAGTTGGAGCAACAGACTGACAAATCCCCAGGTCCTGATGGATTTCATCCTAGGGTCTTGAAAGGAGTGGTGGCTCGTGCGATAGTTGATGCGTTGGTTTTTAATTTTTCAAAATTACCTAGATTCAGGGAAGTTTCCATTAGATTGGAAAATTGAGAACATAATTCCTTTATTCAAAAAGGGAAGGGAGGCAAAGTAGGAAACTTCAGGCCAGTTAGCCTAACATCTGTCATAGGGAAAATGTTAGAAGCTATTATTAAAAGATGTTATAGCAGGGCACTCAGAAAAATTCAAGGTATTCAGGTAAAGTCAACATGGTTTTGAAAGAGGAGAATCACGTTTAACCAATTTGTTGGGGTCCTTTGAAGTAGTAACATGTGCTGTGGATCATGGGGAACTAGTAGATGTACTATATTTTGATTTTCAGAAGGCATTTGATAAGGTGCTACATCAAAAGGCATTGCAGAAAATTAAAGCTTAAGGTGTCAGGGCAACATAATGGCATGGATACAAGATTGGCCAGCTAACAGGAAACAGTAGGCATAAATAGGTCATTTTCTGGTTTACAAGATGTAACAAGTGATGTGTCACAGGAATCAGTGCTGGGCCCTCAACTATTTACAATTTATATAAATGACCTGAATGAAGGGACCGAATGGTAACAAAGATAGGTAGGAAAGTAAGTTGTGAAGAGGACATAAGGAGGTTACAAAGGGATATGGATAGGTTAAGTGAGTGGGCAAAGATTTGGCAGATGGAGTATAACATGGGAAGAATCTTAAAAAGCACATTATCCAAATGATGAGAGATTGCAGAGCTCAGATTTCAAAGGGATCTGGGTGTCCCAGTGCATAAACCACAAAAGGCTAGTATGGAGGTGTAGCAAGTAACTAGGAAAGCTTGTAAAATTATAACGTTTATTGCAAGAGGAATTGAATACAAAAGTAGGGATGTAATGCTTCATTTATACAGGGCATTGCTGAGACCACATCTGGTGGACAGTATTGGTTAACTTATTTAAAGGAAGGATGTAAATATATTAGAAGTTCAGCAAAGGTTTATTAGACTAATACTTGAAAGGGGTGGAGGAGAGGGGGTGTGGGGGATTGTCTTATGAGGTTAGACAGGAGAGGCTTATTTCCACTGGAGTTTAGGAGATTAAGACGCGACTTGATTGAAACATACAAGATCCAGAGGGATCCTGACAAGATGGTTGTGGACAGAATGTTTCCTCTCATGGGAGAATCTAGAACTAGGAATTACTGTTTAAAATTAAAGCCCATTTAAGACAGATAGGGAGAAATTTCTCAGAGGGTTGAGTGTCTTTGGAACTCTTCCTCAGCCAAGGCCCCTGCTTTCATTCATAAATCCCTTTCTGATCCTGAATCAGCCCCACTCCTTTTATGTTAGCGCCTGTCTCTTCTCATGCCATTTGTTTCAATTCTTGACAACTTTTTATATTCAACCTGGTTCTTTGTTGCATTCTCCACCTGATGTCATAAGCATACCTCTTCTGCTTCATCTGTCATCCAGGGAGCTCTGGATTTGTTTGCCCTACCTTTCCCTTTTGTGGGAATATACCTTGAATGTACTTGAAGGCAGCTCATTGTTCAGTTACAGATTTGCCTGCCAATCTTTCCCTCCAATTTATCTGGGCCAGATCCATTCTTACCCAACTGAAGATGGCTTTCCACCAGTTTATTATTCTCCCTGGATTGCTTCTTGTCCATAGCCAAGCTAAACTTTATGATACAATGATCACTGTACCAAGTGTTCCCCTAATACTTGATCCATCTCATTCCCAAGAACTAGGTCTAGCAGTGCCTTTTTTCCACTGGGCTGGAGACACACATTGTAGAAAATTCTCCTGAATACACTCTAGGAACTCTGGTCCCTCAAGTAAAATCAATTTTCAGTTGGGCTTAATTTGCTGCCCAAGTTCACTGCAATCCTATTCACATTGATAATTTATGTGGCAATGAAAAGGCATCAAATTACTTGAAGCAGACTTACTTTTTTGTAACCCTCAATTGCTTCCTTCTGTTTTTCAAATCGCTTAAACAACTCAGAAAATGAGTTTTCAACTGAGTTTAGCTCCTTTAAGGCTTGCATCTTTTCTTCTGTTACTTTCTCCAGCTCTGCCTTGGCCAATTCACTCTTCTTGCCAGATTCCTCTAAATTCAAAATTCAAAGAAAATTTATGAAAATGCCAATTCTAGGTGATTCCAGACCAACCATTTAATACACACTATCTACAGCTTGCCAAAAAGTTGCAGCATCATGAATTTGCAACTTTGTTAATTTTTTTGGCAAAGATTGTAATTTAGCTCACATTTCAATTGCAAAGCGGAATCTAAAGAGAGTCTGAAACAGTAGTACTCACCCATCATTTGAAAGGTCACTTCAGAATATTCATTAACAATTTTTCTAGGAGATAATGTACAAGATTGTTAGCTTTCAAAAGATTGTCCACATTTGCTTTGTGTCGAAAATTACAAGCAAACTTTATACAAAGGTTTCCTTACTTCATTTCTGCACACTGTGCCAGGCTTTCCTCATACTTCTGTTTCCATTCCAAAGTTATGGCTTTCTCACAAGTAACCTATGAAAATATATATATTTTTTAAGCAAGTAGATCCAAGTGCCAGAAACCACTTTATAAAAGCACATGAACAAATGCAAAAAAAGTTTCAACCTGCTATAGCAAGTGAAACTTGGAAAGCATCCCAAAATAAGACACTGCAAAGCAATGAGTGCTGAGATGTACAATTCTCCAAAGATTACATTTTTTCCCTGGTGTGGCTTCAAGAAGAGTACTGAAGAGGGTGAAATGTACTTTGTGAAGTGCAATGCAAATGAGGTAGGAACATAGCCCATCCGGACTGTTCCACCATTCAATGAGATTATGGTTGATCTGCAACGTAATTCCAAATACCCAACTTGGCCAATGGTCTTGAGGGATATGGAGCAAACAGTTATCTATCAATGTCAGGTTTAAAGTTAACAATTGGTCTGGCATCAATTGTTGTTATTTGTGAAATGTGAAGTGTTTCCTAATGTCTTATCGAACAGGTTTGGCTTTAATTTTTAGACATAACTCCCTGTTTTAGACCCCAACTAGAGAGAAAGAAAAAATAGGGTAATTTCCTGTCCCTATCTACTGCCATCCCCAAAACCTTCAACTGCAGTTAAATCATAACCCCTCAACTTTAAAATCCAGGAAGAACAACCCTAGCTACAAGACAATTTTCGACGAAGTCCATAGTCTAGAAGGGCAGACAGAGGAAGAAGTTCGAGATGGAATGGCATATGGAATGCTCTCCTTCATTGGTAGAGGTATAGAATATAAAAGTAAGGATATAATGTTGGAATTGTGTAAAACACTAGTGAGGCTACAACTGGAGTATTGTGTGCAGTTCTGGTCACCACATTACAGGAAGGACGAAATAGCTCTGGAGAGAGTGCAGAGGAGGTTTACAAGAATGTTGCCAGGGTTAGAAAAGTGTAGCTACAAGGAGAGATTGGATAGGTTGGGGTTATTTTCCTTGGAACAAAGAAGGCTGAGAGGTGACTTGATTGAGGTATACAAAATTATGAGGTGGATAGAGTGGACAGGACAAAATTATTTCTCTTGATGGAGAATTCTAGAACCAGGGAACATCGATTCATGATAAGTGGCAGAAGGTGTAGGGGGGGGACATAAGGAAGAACTTTTTTTTACGCAGAGGGTAGTGGGTGTCTGGAATTCACTGACCAAGTTGGTGGTAGAGGCAGAAACTCTAAACTCTTTTTAAAAGTACTTGGATCGGTATCTAAAGTACTGTAAACGGCAAGGCTATGGGCCGGGTGCAGGAAGATGGGATTAGAAAGGGCACCTGGTTGTCCTCGGGCTGGCACGGACAAGATGGGCCAAATGGCCTCCTGTGCTGTAACTTTTCTATGATTCTAAGATGTTAGAATAGGCAGATATGATTCTCAACCTGGTTGAATCACTCGGCCCGAGTAAGCCTTCCTCCGACTCGGCCCGAGTAAGCCTTCCTCCGACTCGGCCCGAGTAAGCCTTCCTCCGACTCGGCCCGAGTAAGCCTTCCTCCGACTCGGCCCGAGTAAGCCTTCCTCCGACTCGGCCCGAGTAAGCCTTCCTCCGACTCGGCCCGAGTAAGCCTTCCTCCGACTCGGCCCGAGTAAGCCTTCCTCCGACTCGGCCCGAGTAAGCCTTCCTCCGACTCGGCCCGAGTAAGCCTTCCTCCGACTCGGCCCGAGTAAGCCTTCCTCCGACTCGGCCCGAGTAAGCCTTCCTCCGACTCGGCCCGAGTAAGCCTTCCTCCGACTCGGCCCGAGTAAGCCTTCCTCCGACTCGGCCCGAGTAAGCCTTCCTCCGACTCGGCCCGAGTAAGCCTTCCTCCGACTCGGCCCGAGTAAGCCTTCCTCCGACTCGGCCCGAGTAAGCCTTCCTCCGACTCGGCCCGAGTAAGCCTTCCTCCGACTCGGCCCGAGTAAGCCTTCCTCCGACTCGGTCCGAGTAAGCCTTCCTCCGACTCGGTCCGAGTAAGCCTTCCTCCGACTCGGTCCGAGTAAGCCTTCCTCCGACTCGGTCCGAGTAAGCCTTCCTCCGACTCGGTCCGAGTAAGCCTTCCTCCGACTCGGTCCGAGTAAGCCTTCCTCCGACTCGGTCCGAGTAAGCCTTCCTCCGACTCGGTCCGAGTAAGCCTTCCTCCGACTCGGTCCGAGTAAGCCTTCCTCCGACTCGGTCCGAGTAAGCCTTCCTCCGACTCGGTCCGAGTAAGCCTTCCTCCGACTCGGTCCGAGTAAGCCTTCCTCCGACTCGGTCCGAGTAAGCCTTCCTCCGACTCGGTCCGAGTAAGCCTTCCTCCGACTCGGTCCGAGTAAGCCTTCCTCCGACTCGGTCCGAGTAAGCCTTCCTCCGACTCGGTCCGAGTAAGCCTTCCTCCGACTCGGTCCGAGTAAGCCTTCCTCCGACTCGGTCCGAGTAAGCCTTCCTCCGACTCGGTCCGAGTAAGCCTTCCTCCGACTCGGTCCGAGTAAGCCTTCCTCCGACTCGGTCCGAGTAAGCCTTCCTCCGACTCGGTCCGAGTAAGCCTTCCTCCGACTCGGTCCGAGTAAGCCTTCCTCCGACTCGGTCCGAGTAAGCCTTCCTCCGACTCGGTCCGAGTAAGCCTTCCTCCGACTCGGTCCGAGTAAGCCTTCCTCCGACTCGGTCCGAGTAAGCCTTCCTCCGACTCGGTCCGAGTAAGCCTTCCTCCGACTCGGTCCGAGTAAGCCTTCCTCCGACTCGGTCCGAGTAAGCCTTCCTCCGACTCGGTCCGAGTAAGCCTTCCTCCGACTCGGTCCGAGTAAGCCTTCCTCCGACTCGGTCCGAGTAAGCCTTCCTCCGACTCGGTCCGAGTAAGCCTTCCTCCGACTCGGTCCGAGTAAGCCTTCCTCCGACTCGGTCCGAGTAAGCCTTCCTCCGACTCGGTCCGAGTAAGCCTTCCTCCGACTCGGTCCGAGTAAGCCTTCCTCCGACTCGGTCCGAGTAAGCCTTCCTCCGACTCGGTCCGAGTAAGCCTTCCTCCGACTCGGTCCGAGTAAGCCTTCCTCCGACTCGGTCCGAGTAAGCCTTCCTCCGACTCGGTCCGAGTAAGCCTTCCTCCGACTCGGTCCGAGTAAGCCTTCCTCCGACTCGGTCCGAGTAAGCCTTCCTCCGACTCGGTCCGAGTAAGCCTTCCTCCGACTCGGTCCGAGTAAGCCTTCCTCCGACTCGGTCCGAGTAAGCCTTCCTCCGACTCGGTCCGAGTAAGCCTTCCTCCGACTCGGTCCGAGTAAGCCTTCCTCCGACTCGGTCCGAGTAAGCCTTCCTCCGACTCGGTCCGAGTAAGCCTTCCTCCGACTCGGTCCGAGTAAGCCTTCCTCCGACTCGGTCCGAGTAAGCCTTCCTCCGACTCGGTCCGAGTAAGCCTTCCTCCGACTCGGTCCGAGTAAGCCTTCCTCCGACTCGGTCCGAGTAAGCCTTCCTCCGACTCGGTCCGAGTAAGCCTTCCTCCGACTCGGTCCGAGTAAGCCTTCCTCCGACTCGGTCCGAGTAAGCCTTCCTCCGACTCGGTCCGAGTAAGCCTTCCTCCGACTCGGTCCGAGTAAGCCTTCCTCCGACTCGGTCCGAGTAAGCCTTCCTCCGACTCGGTCCGAGTAAGCCTTCCTCCGACTCGGTCCGAGTAAGCCTTCCTCCGACTCGGTCCGAGTAAGCCTTCCTCCGACTCGGTCCGAGTAAGCCTTCCTCCGACTCGGTCCGAGTAAGCCTTCCTCCGACTCGGTCCGAGTAAGCCTTCCTCCGACTCGGTCCGAGTAAGCCTTCCTCCGACTCGGTCCGAGTAAGCCTTCCTCCGACTCGGTCCGAGTAAGCCTTCCTCCGACTCGGTCCGAGTAAGCCTTCCTCCGACTCGGTCCGAGTAAGCCTTCCTCCGACTCGGTCCGAGTAAGCCTTCCTCCGACTCGGTCCGAGTAAGCCTTCCTCCGACTCGGTCCGAGTAAGCCTTCCTCCGACTCGGTCCGAGTAAGCCTTCCTCCGACTCGGTCCGAGTAAGCCTTCCTCCGACTCGGTCCGAGTAAGCCTTCCTCCGACTCGGTCCGAGTAAGCCTTCCTCCGACTCGGTCCGAGTAAGCCTTCCTCCGACTCGGTCCGAGTAAGCCTTCCTCCGACTCGGTCCGAGTAAGCCTTCCTCCGACTCGGTCCGAGTAAGCCTTCCTCCGACTCGGTCCGAGTAAGCCTTCCTCCGACTCGGTCCGAGTAAGCCTTCCTCCGACTCGGTCCGAGTAAGCCTTCCTCCGACTCGGTCCGAGTAAGCCTTCCTCCGACTCGGTCCGAGTAAGCCTTCCTCCGACTCGGTCCGAGTAAGCCTTCCTCCGACTCGGTCCGAGTAAGCCTTCCTCCGACTCGGTCCGAGTAAGCCTTCCTCCGACTCGGTCCGAGTAAGCCTTCCTCCGACTCGGTCCGAGTAAGCCTTCCTCCGACTCGGCCCGAGTAAGCCTTCCTCCGACTCGGCCCGAGTAAGCCTTCCTCCGACTCGGCCCGAGTAAGCCTTCCTCCGACTCGGCCGAGTAAGCCTTCCTCCGACTCGGCCCGAGTAAGCCTTCCTCCGACTCGGCCCGAGTAAGCCTTCCTCCGACTCGGCCCGAGTAAGCCTTCCTCCGACTCGGCCCGAGTAAGCCTTCCTCCGACTCGGCCCGAGTAAGCCTTCCTCCGACTCGGCCCGAGTAAGCCTTCCTCCGACTCGGCCCGAGTAAGCCTTCCTCCGACTCGGCCCGAGTAAGCCTTCCTCCGACTCGGCCCGAGTAAGCCTTCCTCCGACTCGGCCCGAGTAAGCCTTCCTCCGACTCGGCCCGAGTAAGCCTTCCTCCGACTCGGCCCGAGTAAGCCTTCCTCCGACTCGGCCGAGTAAGCCTTCCTCCGACTCGGCCCGAGTAAGCCTTCCTCCGACTCGGCCCGAGTAAGCCTTCCTCCGACTCGGTCCGAGTAAGCCTTCCTCCGACTCGGTCCGAGTAAGCCTTCCTCCGACTCGGTCCGAGTAAGCCTTCCTCCGACTCGGTCCGAGTAAGCCTTCCTCCGACTCGGTCCGAGTAAGCCTTCCTCCGACTCGGTCCGAGTAAGCCTTCCTCCGACTCGGCCGAGTAAGCCTTCCTCCGACTCGGTCCCGAGTAAGCCTTCCTCCGACTCGGCCGAGTAAGCCTTCCTCCGACTCGGTCCGAGTAAGCCTTCCTCCGACTCGGTCCGAGTAAGCCTTCCTCCGACTCGGCCCGAGTAAGCCTTCCTCCGACTCGGTCCGAGTAAGCCTTCCTCCGACTCGGTCCGAGTAAGCCTTCCTCCGACTCAAGATTTCCTGTGCCCACTTATAAAAAAAGGCAAAGAAAATAAAACTGGGTCAAGAAGAGAGTTTTGAGGAGGTAGAGCAGAAAGGACAGAGATGGAGGTGAAATAACAAAGGGACACCTTGAGGAATCACAAACCAAAAGGATGCAAGTGGGGGTGAGAGGTTGGAGATGACTGCAGAAACAAAGTATGACAAGGTTATGTAGAAATTTTAAAGCCAAGAATAAGTTCGTTTGAGACATTGTGCCTATTTTGGCCAGTGTCAATTGGATGATGGCAAACCAAATAGCCAAATTGCTAGCGACTATAGATAACTGGTATACTAATATTTTGAAATAATGTTAGGTCTCAAGGGCAATAAAAAGACTCCACTACGACCATTAAAGAATACAACAAAGCTAACACTGGTGAACTGCCAGGGCTAGACAAACATTAAATGGTTACCTTGCCTCGGTCTTCACTGCAGTTCAGTTGTCATTAAAACAATGAACAATCCACAGCAATGTGGTTGACTCTCAAATGCCCTCTGAAATAGCCTAGCAAGCCACTTGCAAGGGAAATTACGGATGGGCAAAAAAATGCTGGCCATGCCAGTGACCCCAACATCCCATGAAGGATTAAATTTTTTTAAAAACACATACAAGTCTTTAAAAGACTCAGTGCAGAGGTATTACTGTAAGGCAAAAAAGCATAATTTTACTCATGGGTTTAGTGGTGGGGCATGCTGGCAAGGTCAGCATTATTCCCATCTCCTATTGTACTCAAGGTGGTGGTGAGGTGCTTTCTTCAATTACTGCAGTCCATGTGAATTATAGCTTTTTATCATGGGATTTGATAAATAGCCTACCAAGCACTCCATTGTGAGTCAACCACTTTGCTGTGGATTTGAAGTCACACAAGACAAACCGGTCAGGATGGCAGGTTTCCTTCCCCAAAAGGACATTATTGAATAAGACAAGTTGTTTTAAAATAAAATAAAAACATGGTAGTTTCATGGTTACTAATACTTTCAAAAAAACAAAACTAGCTTTTTCATTCCAGATTTAAATTTAAATTCCCAACTGCTACAATGGGATCTGAACATTTCTAGATTGGTCATGAGTATAGTAACCGCCAGTGTGCTATAATGCCCCCAGGATATATACATAGGGAAACTTTAATATTAAAAAAAAGGTGTCTTTGCACAATCCTCACATTGAGAATGCTGGAAAAACTTGGTCTTTGTCTCAAAGTGCAGACATCAGGGGAATTTCAAGAATTTAAAAATAATACAAATGGATTATATTGTGCATCTGGACAGGCCATTTGAACTAGACAAGTTGAGGAAAAGGAGGGTCATGCATAGATTAGATGTCAGGAAGCTTTTCCTTTACATAGAGCTTTGATGGTTGGAATAAGCTCAAGTACAAATTTGTTGCAACAGTTAATAAGCAGAAGTCTTTTGCTATGGCTAATATTGCTGCGTCAAGTACCTCATGGGTCACGGATCATCTTAAAAAGGAGCTCGTAAGGAATTCCCCCATCATGGGACTCGCATTGTCTGGTCTAAACAGTGGACTGCAGTTTGTTCAAATTCTTACTAAATATTTTTAAAAAGCAATGTCGCTGTAAAGAACAGTATGTTGCCAAAGCTTTTGCTTAGTACTCGGGGAAAAAAAACGCAAGAATGCCAAATTTCTCATGGTCACAACAATCTAAACTACAGGAAAAAAAATGCTAATTGGCTGAGGCATTGCCATGGAGAAAGCAGCAGGGAACTATGTGCTCCCCATAATTCATAAACAGGCCCATGGCTTGATGGATGTGATTCTGCAATTAGACACACTTAAAACAATCCTGCATGTGCTAATAGCTACACTAATAACCAATATAACAAATTAGTCAAGCTTGTAGCAAGGCTCATTTACACTTACTAGAAGCGACAAACATTCATATGCAGAGACCTGTTCTCTGCAAACAAGCCTTGCTCCATGGCAATGCCTTTGCCAGAGTTGATCTGCCAACCAATGAGCATCTCCTTGGTATAAATTGTGATCATTTGGAATTTTTGCATTTGTCCTGATGAGCGGAAGACAAAAAGCTTCAACATGTCTCTTTTCATTAATATTCTGTACTCCCAAAGAGCACTGTATGTAATTTTCATCTAAAACAAAAAGTCTTGAACCTTGGAAACAGAAAACCCTGACAAATCTATTGATACTTGCCTCTTCCTTTACAGCCAGAATTGCAGCATCCATGTCCTTCTGACTGTACTTAAGCACTTCAATAATGGCATCCTCAGTAGGAATGGCAACTGATGCAAAATCAGCTACTGGATTGATGATGGATTGGATGTCAGGGATCAAGGTAGTAATATCCTAAAACAGAAGCGCTTGCAGTAAGAAATTGCACAGATTCACAACTTTCAGGAACCATCATTTGTTTACACAAGTTTACCACCCATTTATCAGTACTATTTAAAGCTTCAGTAAGATTACAGGAGAAATATCTTATCACTCTCCCTTCTACTAGGGTCGAATTAATCTTAAATCGCTCATTTATGTTGCGCAAGTATTATTGTCGAAATGGGCAAGAAACAATCCAACTTTTTCTTCATAAAATCCAACTTTTTGATCTTAAAATGTCTTAGGGCATCCTGCTCTTATGAAAGGAACTATATAAATGCAAGTTTGAGTAACGGCCAAAATACATTTGTGTTGTATTATAAAATTGTATGACACTTGCTGTCAGTAGATTGACAAGTTAAGAGCCAACCTTGGGCAAAGATTTCAAGCTAAACAAAACCCTCAATGATTATGAAATGAAAAGGCTTAAGAATGTTTAATGAGAAATGTAATTTCAATGAAACAATTACTTACAACCAATTCTTCTGATTGCTCAGCATGCAGAGGTAGTCTGGTTTCAAGATCCACAACGCCAGAACTGGAGACAAAAAAATGCTTTTACATAAAAATGTTTTCCAACCCTATTTCCAAGTTTAGATGACTTCCCAATTTAAGCATCATCATTCCAACCTTCAATATCAACATTCAGTATCAGGTATATCAGATATCAAACCATGATGTCAAGTGGCAAGGCAGCAGTGACCTCATAATTAAGCGTAAGGCATAGCCCATCGGTACAACATTGATCACTCATACTCTAATACACCAGGCCTCTAAACAGGTAGGAGCACTCACTTGGAACAGGCTTTCTAAACATTTATGGTCACCATGGCAAATTTTTCCCCTGCATACAAGCCAGTAAAAAAAAACAGAAAAAGGAAGGAGTAAATAATATTTTGTCATTGATGAGATAGTAACCCAAAATAGAAAAAGTTAGCACACTTTCAACTGGACTTCAGTGAAACATCTTAAGTTGCCCAGTATTTGAACTTGTACAAAATGTTTATCCACTGATCATCCATCTGAAAGTCATTATTCATGTTAATTGTCTAAAGGAAGACACTTGTTTCCTCAACTGGTCATCTCCAATATCCTGTGACAAGAAATATTAACAAAAATCATGATTTTATACTGGCGAGAAACACCATGCCACAAGAGAAGAGAGTGGACCAAAATTAGATTTAAAAGAAATTCTACAAACTACATAAATTTCAGTGATTCGCTCCTATCTGAAATTACAGCTGAATTCAAAGTCATTAAGCAAGTCTTGGATATTGTAGATCCAGGTGTTCTAGTGATCTTTACTTTGAGTTCTCAAATGACAGGCAACTACAAAAATACTATACTGACCAGGCACAAAGATGAGGAAATTAAACAATTGATTTACCCATCAGTTGCTCGGTTAGTCAAACCGAGATTAGTCTCATTGTATCTAACAGGACTTTCTCTCAAAAGGGGATCAAACTTCAGGTAGAGAGATTGCTTTCTCAAAGCAGAAGCATGGAACTGAAAATAAAATAGATTACATTCAATTCTCAGTGTTTTATGTTTAAGAACTAGATGTTTACTCTTAATCAAGCAAGCACTACATAACCCTAGATGAATTTCTTCACCACTGAGGGACGAAGTATGTTATCTTACAATGCATGGCAAGACAAGATCTCGAATGAAGGCAACTGTACCAGAAATGCACCTGGGACCATCCTGCACATGCTGGAGCTCCAAAGTGGTATGCCACTATTAGAGTGAATTACAGACTAGCCCAATAGCAGTCAAATGACAGTTAATCAGTTGCCAATATTTTAATTGGCTGTGTTGGAAAGGAAGACCATTGATAAGTTTGTTGGGGTGGTCAGAGGGGGGAAGAGGAGATCTTAAATTCCCAGTATGTAATTTGCATTACTAGCATTCTGAAAACAATATCTAAAAAAATCTTTACACTTGTCTATCAAGGGAGAACCCCAGGGTTGAGAAACATTTAATGTGGGACTCAATTACTCAAGATAAATGGTGCACAAGCAATCACAATGACGATTTCATACATCCATATCTAAATCTCTTTCCAGTACTTCTTCCATTTGTCTAGACACAAAAACTTTTATAACTGAATATAGCATCAATAGTTGAAGTGAATACTAGTTAGAAAACTTCCACAAGTCAGCTGCTTCAATCCACTGAATGAAAGCAAGATTTACATTTAGTCAGAATGACAGCTGTATAAAACTCAACTGGAAAGCAGAAATGCAACACAGTTTTTAAAATAAACAGCTTTAAACCAAAGACAGGCATATTATCTCTACTATTATCCAGCATTCAATGAAATGTTTTCTGTGCAGGTAAATATGCCTATCTTCACATTATTTCAGTAATAACAGTGTGCATTTCAACATAAACAATTCACTAAAACTGAACCAACTCTTGAAATCTCAAGAGTACCTTCAAAACTAAACTAGTCTTCATACTTACTGAAGAGTGGCCAAACTGTTCCAGGTAATCAATTTCTATTGGTTGATTAAATGCTGGAACTGTAACAAAAAAAAGAGATCAAATTACAACAAATGTGGAAAACAAATTCAATCTCACCATAGTTTGAGAATTGAATTCAGTTCAAATACATTGAAATAAAAAGATAGCATCATATTCAATTTTACTGATGCCATCAGATTGTCATAAAAGCTTATATTGCTATTCTTGCCTCATCTGGCCTAGGTGTGCAACTCCAATGTGATTGGCTCAAATACCAGATGAAGAGGCCAAGCAAATTAATAATAAACTGCAACTAAAAAATTGTTTATGATGGTTCTTGAAGCCTGCCTTCAGGCAAGAGATGGGCACTAAGTGTTGGTCTTACTGGTGATGCCAATGAGAAAATGATTTGCATTTTCTGAAAAAGATACTAATGTCTGATCCATCAGTCCAAATTGCTCAGAGTATCAACTGCACTAGAAATATTGAGGCATTACTAACTCCACAAATTTGAGATTCACTTAGATTGTGGAGCGCGAGCAAGCAGCCCTGTATTTTGACATCCAATTTTAAAAGAATACCCTAACCAAAATTTCTCTCCCCCTCCCTCACTCGTGAAGTCAACTTCCTTGATGGGGTATGAATGTCTAGGTAACAGTCACCATTACTTTATCCTTCAATCACAAGCCACTAACAAATTTGAATGAAATAGATTGTAAACAACTAGTGTCTTTAATAAGGTGCTTGTATCAAGCCACAAAAAGCAAGCTTGACTCCCAGTTTGAAACAAAATAAATTACTAGAGTAAGTTTGAGATTTTTGCTTGCAAAACAAACTAGGTGGAGGAAGAAAAGGGTTCTCCTTGTTCCACTCAAGCACTTCCCTGGAACTCAACCATGCACCATTAGCAACAGGTTAGAGATGAGAGTTCAGCTCTTAAGGTTGCACTGACCATACTAAATAGAGATTGAGAGCTTTGAGCTGTTTATTAAAAAAGGTTTTCCAAACATTTGCAGAAATAAAAGCCTATAGCCCAGCTTAGCAAGTTTCAAAGGCAATGGTAGAATAGATTTCCCAAAGCCACTTAATGGATTCTTTTCAAACTGAAGAACCAACGACATTATAGTTGCATTCTGCATTCATACTACCCTCTCTCTAGAAAAAGCAGCTTGGGTTTTCTCCTCAAATGAAACCATATGGGTAGAACTTAAACAAAAAAGGTGCAATCACATTGCTGGGAGTGTACTATAGGCCCCCCAACCAGAGAAACAGAAGAGCAGATATGTAGGCAAATCTCAGAAAAAAGTGTAAAAATACTAGGGTAGGAATAGTGGGGGGATTTCAACTTCCCCAACATCAACTGGCTTAGTCATAGTGTGATAGGTTTAGAGGGAGCAGAATTCTTAAAATGCATCCAGGAGAGCTTTTTAAGCCAGTGCATAGAAGGTCCTACAAGACAGGGGGCGGTCCTGGACTTAATTTTAGGGAATTAAGCCAGGCAAGTGGTAGAGTTATCAGTGGGGGGGTCATTTTGCAGATTGTGATCATAACTCCGTTACATTCAAGGTTGTTATGGAAAAGGATGGGCCAGAATTAGAGTTCCAAATTGGGGGAAAGGCTGATTTTAATAAGATCAGATATGATTTGGCCAGAGAGTGGACTAGGAGCAGGTAGTTTTAGGTAAATCTGCATCAGAGCAGTGGGACTCATTCCTGTAAAGATAAAAGGATGGGGCCAACAAATCCAGGGAACCCTGGATGTTGAGGGATATACAGGATTGGATTAAGAGAAAAAGGGAGGATTATGGCAGAAACCGAGGGCTCAAACCAGCAGAAGCCCTGTAGGAGTAAAGAATGTGTAGGGTGGAAACTTAAAAAGGAAGTTAGGAGAGCAAAAAGGGGGTATGAAGAGTAGCAGGTAAAATAAAGGAAAATCCAAAGTTTTTTTTTACAAGTGCATTAAGAGTAAGAGGATAACTAGGGAAAGAGTAGGGCACATTAAGGAACATAGTGGTAATTTGTGTGGAGCTCGAAGACGTAGGTAGGGTTCTAAATGAATACTTTGTGTTGGTGCTCACAAGTGAGAGGGATGGCGTGGGTATGGAAATCAGGTAGAAGGACTGTGATATAATTAAAGAAATTAGTATAGAAAGGGAGATGGTTTGAAGCGGTTTGGCAGACTTAAAAGTAGATAAATCTCCAAGCTCAGATGAAATGTATCCCAGGCTGTTGAGTGAGGCAAGGTAGGAGATAGCAGGAGCACTGGCAATAATTTTCAATACCTCTCTGGCCACAGGAGAGGTGCCAGTGAACTGGAGGACAGCCAATGTGGTACCGTTATTGGGGGGGTGGGGGGGGGGGGGGGTAGTAGAAAAGAGAGAAAGGGATAAACCAGGGGACTATAGGCCAGTCAGTCTAACCTCAATGGTGGGGACACTATTGGAAGCAATTCTGAGGGACAGAATTAATCTACACTTGGAGAGGCAGGAGTTAATCAAGGACAGTCAGCATGGTTTTGTCTGACCAATTTGATTCAATTTTTTTGAAGAGATGACCAGGTGTGTAGATGAAGGCAATGCATTTGACATAGCCTACTTGGGCTTCAGCAAGGCTTTTGATAAGGTCCCACATGGGAGATTGATAACAAAGGTAAGAACCCATGGGATCCACGGACATTTGGATCCAGAATTGGCTGAGTGGCAGAAATCAGAGGGTGATGGTCGAGGGGTGTTTTTATGACTGGATGCCTGTGTCCAGTGGGGTTCCACAGGGATCGGTGTTGGGTCCCTTGCTGCTTGTGGTATATATAAGCGAGTTAGACTTGAATGTAGGAGGGTTGATAAGTAAGTTTGCGGATGACACGAAAATTGGTGGGGTGGTAAATAGTGAGGAGGATAGCCTTAGATTACAGGAGGATATAGACGAGCTGATCAGCGGCAAATGGAATTTAATCCAGATAAGTGTGAGGTGATGCACTTGGGCAGGACAAACAAAGCATGGGAATACACGATGAATGGTAGGATTCTGGGAAGTACCGAGGATCAGAGGAACTTTGGCGTGCATGTCCACCGGTCCCTTAAGGTAGGACAGGTAAATAAGGTGGTTAAGGTGGCATACGGGATACTTCCTTTTATTAGCCAAGGCATAGAATATAAGAGCAGGGAGGTTATGCTGGAACTGTATAAAATGCTGATTAGGCCACAGCTAGAGTATTGCGTGCAGTTCTGGAATCCGCATTGTAGGAAGGATGTGATTGCACAAGAGAGAGTGCAGAAGAGATTTACTAAGATGTTGTCTGGGCTGGAGAGTTTTAGTTACGAGGAGAGATTGGATAGACTGGGGTTATTTTCTATGGACCAGAGGAGATTGAGGGAGTCATGATTGAGGTATATAAAATTATGAGGGGCATAGATAGGGTACACAGGAAGGAATGTTTACCCTTGGTGGAGGGATCAATAACCAGGGGGCATAGATTTAAGGTAAGGGGCAGGACGTTTAGAGGGGATGTGAGGATGAACTTTTTCACCCAGAAGGTGATGGGAATCTGGAACTCACTGCCTGAAAGGGTGGTAGAGGCAGAAACCCTCATAACATTTTAGTAGTATTTGAATGTGCACTTGCGATGCCATGGCATACAAGGCTTTGGGCATCGTGCTAGAAAATGGGATTAGAATAGTTAGGTAGTTGTTTGACCAGCGCAAACTCAACAGGCCTAAGGGCTTTTGTCTGTGCTGTAGACCTCTATGACTCTATAACAATGACTTTGTTCTTTGCTTGAACTAACATTCATTACAAATGTTTTAAGATGATTACATTTTGGACTGCCTCTTAAATTTAAAAGGTAAAATAGAGTAAGTCAGTCATGGGATCTGCTAGGAGTTCTGCCAGACAGGCCTGTGGGGTTTGGTTATTATAGGGACACTGCCCCAGTTAAGACTTATTGACTCCATATGCTATATTTCACAGCTGAACACAGAGGCAGCTGTCTTGCCTAGTGTCAACTTAGGCTCCCATAAAGTCTGATTGAAAAGCCCAGGATACTAGACTGAAACATCAGTTACTGCAGTCTTTAGAAGGAAAAGGCTGTTTTTCTGTTAGTTTACCAGGCAGAACGCCGGTGGCAGCTAGTCCACTAGTCGAAGAGAAGGAACCCACAGCAATTCAAGGGCACTGGAAGATTTTCCCTCATGAGGCTGCAAGAAATAATCCAAGTGGGCCTTATTGTGGGAATTCTCAGGGGACATTAGATCTCAACAAAACAGGGAGCTGGTGAACCTGTTGGAAGTGACTTCAGACTATTTACTGAAAGGACTGTAATTTTGTGGACAGTGGGCTGTAAATATACACCCGTCAGGTTATTGATCACATTAAGACACAAGGGTTAATTTTCTGCAGTTTCAAGTTTTAGTTGCGTAATAAGTAACATTTAACAAATTAAAAAGCAACAACTAAAAGTCAAACTTGAAATGTTGTGTAATTTCTTTAAGTCGGTCACTGGTAATTCAAATTCCTTGTTTATTATTGGTCTCTATGGGAATCATAACATTTCACATGTTCATCATAGCTCCCACCTTGAGGGTTAGAAGCATCTTTCACCTGCTCCCACATGCCAAGCCAAGACCAATTTGCACACCACTGGTGTGACTAGCTACAGCGAAAACTGGACGTCACCTGGATTACAAATCTAAGATGCCCATTTATTGCAGTGAAATAGAATTAAACAAGAATCAAGAACCAGACCTCAAAAGTGCAGGATTTGAATGGCAAAACAGCAGTTTGATGAGGAAAAGCCAAGTACAACCAATCTTACTTTGGTCAGCGGGCCTGAATTCTTCAGCTTCATCTTCAATAATAGCATTACGGAATGCAGAGGATCCTGGCACAGAGTAGCCAAAGTCAATAACATCCAGTGGTTCCGTATCACTCATTGTTGATGGTACTCTGGCATCAGCAATTAATCTTTCTAAACCAATTGCCAGCCTGGTCTCAGTAACGTTTCCAGCAGTAGGTGAAGGGACACCATCCTAAAAGTGAATAAACTTCAAAATCATGGCCAACAATTATCTTCAGGAGCCACATGTAACCCAACATGATATATGGCACTGCTCATTTCTACAACTCAACTGGCAAACTTTAAACTGACCACATAACTACTGAATTTAAATATAGTTTGAACAGAAGGGACTTCTCTGGGGAAGATCATATGAAATAAGAGTAGCCATTTGGCCTACCAAGCTTGCTCTGTCATGCAATAAGATCATGGATGATCTGATCGTGGCCTTAACTCTACTTTCTTGCTTATGCTCCATAACCCCAGACTCCCTTGTAGATTAAATATCTGTAATTCAGCCTTGAATATATTCAATGACCCATCCTCCACTGCTCTCTCGGGAAGACAATTCCACAGGCTAAAGGCCCTAAAAAAAAATCATCTCCATCTTAAATGGGAGATCCCTCATTTGAGTTGTCTGCCCTGGTTTGAGAATCTCTCACAAGTGGATACATCCTCTCAGCGTCTAGCCTGTCAAGCCCTTTCAAAATCTTGTGTTTCAATAAGATCACCTTTCATTCTTCTAACTCCAATGAGTGCAGACCCAGCCTGCTCAGCCTTTCCTCATAAGGCAACCCCTTCATTTTAGGAATCAGCCAAGTGAACCTCTGAACAGCTTCCAATACCAAAACTGTACATGGTATTCCAGGTACAGTATTATCAGTACTGTTGTAGCAGAGTTCCCTACTTTTATACGTCACACCCCTTACAATAAATGCCAACATCCCATTTACCTTCCTTGCTGTACCTACATGCTTACTTAATGATTCATAATGAGGATACACAGGTCCCTCTGTACTGCAGCATTCAGTCATCTCATTTAAATAATATTCCACTTTTCATTCTTCCTGCCAAAGTGCACAATTTCATTTTCCCACCAAGTGTGTGCTGGAGATTCTGAAATTATTTTTACCCACCTGCGATAAAGGAATTGCTGAGACTTCCATCATGGGTTTAACTTTGCAAGTGCTCCTGTGAATATTGAAATGAATAAATTTAGGAGACAAAGCAATGGTCAATTTGGTAAGGAGAAGGGGGGAAAGGGGGGCTCAAAGTTGGAGATTTCCATTTTTGGAATGAGAAAAGAAGGAAAGAAAAGGGGGTCATAACTTATATCGACAACAGAATCACACAGTGCAGAAGAGGCCCTTCAGCCCATCAAGTCTGCACCTGACCTACCTACCTAATCCCATTTACCAGCACTTGGCCCATAGCCTTGAATGTTATGATGTGCCAAGTGCTCATCCAGGTACTTTTAAAGGAAGTGAGGCAACCCACCTCCACCACCCTCCCAGGCAGTGCATTCCAGACCGTCACCACCCTCTGGGTAAAAAAGTTTTTCCTCACACTCCACCACCCCCCCTCAAACCTCCTGCCCTCACCTTGAACTTATGCCCCTCGTGACTGACCCTTCAACTAAGGGGAATAGCTGCTCCCTATCCACCCTGTCCATGCCCCTCAATCTTGTACACTTCAGTCAGGTCGCCTCTCAGTCTTCTCTGCTCCAACGAAAACAACCCAAGTCTATCCAACCTCTCTTCATAACTTAAATGTTTCATCCCAGGCTACACCCTGGTGAATCTCCTCTGCACCCCATCCAGTGCAATCACATCCTTCCTATAATGTGGCAACCAAAACTGCACACAGTATTCCAGCTGTGGCCTCACCAAGATTCCATACAACTCCAACATGACCTCCCTACTTTTGTAATCTATGCCTCGATTGATAAAGGCAAGTGTCCCATATGCCTTTTTCACCATGCCACTAACATGCCCCTCTGTCTTCAGAGATCTATGGACACACACACCAAGGTCCCTTCATTCCGCAAATTTACTAATCCTACCCCCCCACATAGCCATCCATGTCATTTATATAAATGACAAATAATGGGGGACCCAGCACAGATTCTTGTGGTATGCCACTGGACACTGGCTTCCAGTCACTAAAGCAGCCTTCTATCATCACAAAAACAGAATTACCTGGAAAAACTCAGCAGGTCTGGCAGTATCAGCGGAGAAGAAAAGAGTTGACGTTTCGAGTCCTCATGACCCTTCGACAGAACTTGAGTTCGAGTCCAAGAAATAGTTGAAATATAAGCTGGTTTAAGGTGTGTGTGTGGGGGGCGGAGAGAGAGAGAGAGAGAGAAGTGGAGGGGGTTGGTGTGGTTGTAGGGACAAACAAGCAGTGATAGAAGCAGATCATCAAAAGATGTCAACAACAATAGTATAAAAGAACACATAGGTGTTAAAGTTAAAGTTGGTGATATTATCTAAACGAATGTGCTAATTAAGAATGGATGGTAGGGCACTCAAGGTATAGCTCTAGTGGGGGTGGGGAGAGCATAAAAGATGTAAAAAAATAAATAAATTTTTTTTTTTCTTTTTCTCTTTTTATAATGGAAATAGGTGGGAAAAGGAAAATCTATATAATTTATTGGAAAAATTATAATAAATTATATAGATTTTCCTTTTCCCACCTATTTCCATTATAAAAAGAGAAAAAGAAAAAAAAAAATTATTTTTTTTTTTACATCTCTTATGCTCTTCCCACCCCCACTAGAGCTATACCTTGAGTGCCCTACCATCCATTCTTAATTAGCACATTCGTTTAGATAATATCACCAACTTTAACTTTAACACCTATGTGTTCTTTTGTATTATTGTTGTTGACATCTATTGATGATCTGCTTCTATCACTGCTTGTTTGTCCCTACAACCACACCCCCAGCACCCCCCCTCCACCTCTCTCTCTCCGCCCCCCCCACACACACACCTTAAACCAGCTTATATTTCAACTATTTCTTGGACTCGAACTCAAGTTCTGTCGAAGGGTCATGAGGACTCGAAACGTCAACTCTTTTCTTCTCCGCCGATGCTGCCAGACCTGCTGAGTTTTTCCAGGTAATTCTGTTTTTGTTTTTGTTTTGGATTTCCAGCATCCGCAGTTTTTTTGTTTTTACTTCTATCATCACCCTCTGCCTCCTACAACAAAGCAACTAAGCCAATTTTGAATCCAACTTATCAAATTACTCTGTATCCCATGTGCCTTTGCCTTCTTTATAAGTCTCCCATGTGGGACCTCGTCAAAGGCTTTGCTGAAATCCATATAAACTACATCAACTGCACAACCTTCATCTACACACCCAGTCACCTCCTCAAAAATTCAATCAAATTTGTTAAGCTTGACCTCCCTCTGACAAAGCCATGCTGACTATCCCTGATCAAACCTTGCCTCTCCAAGTGGAGATAGACTCTCTCCTTCAGAAATTTTCCCCAATAGTTTCCCTACCACTGACGTGAGACTCACTGGTCTGTAGTTCCCTGACTTATCTCTACTACCCTTCTTAAATAGCGAAACCGCGTTAGCTGTTCTCCAGTCCTCTGGCACCTCCCCCGTGGCCAGAGAGGAATTAAAGATTTGGCTCCTTCCCTCAGCAGTCTGGGGCACAAATCATCCTGACCTGGAGATTTATCCACTTTTAAGCCTGCCAACACCACCTCCAATACCTTTTCACTCCCAGACACAGGTGGGAAATCTAATCATAAGCACTAAATGGGAGCAAGAGCACAGGAAAAGCAATTTTTAGTCACATCAAGCATGGCCACAACCACCAATTTTAAAAATTACAATATTTAGGACTCAGGGACAGCTTACATGGGGATGGCTCAACTCTGGAGCAAAGAATAGGAAGCTCCTCAACAGTAAAAAATATTAATGGACTTGCTGAAAATTCTCTCCCTCTTTCCATAGAGGCAAAAATGTTAATATTTGCACACTGGCAGACAAAACGTAACAGCGCGTGCAAAACTCAAGACAGGAATCGGGGGAATTGGAGGTGGAACATTACTTTTAAGGCCAGGTGCTAGTCTAAATATTGACCATCTTAGTCAGGATTATTGATTCTATTTTCCATGGTTTTAACTGGCAGTGTATTTTCCTAGGCTGAATTCAAATTCTACGAAGATATTCCACCTTCAGTATGCATAAAATAAAATCATTTTTGCAGGTCAACCAAGGGGAAAATTATGGTGGTGCTGTGTTAATATCACTGGACTAGTAATGCAGAGACCCAGGCTAATGCTCTGGGAACGCTTTTGAATCCCACAGCAGCTGGCGGAATTTAAATTCAATTAATTAATTCTGGAAATTAAAAAAAGTTAGTCTCAGTAATCACAACCATGAAACTACTAATTGTTAAAAACTCAAATGGATCACCAATGTCCTTTAGGGAAGGAAATTTGCTGTACTTTCCTGGTCTAGCCTACATGTGTCTCCAGATCTACAGCAATGTGGTTGACTCTCAATTGTCCTCTGAAATGGCCTTACAAGCAATTTAAGGCAATTAAGGATGGACAACAAATGCTGGCCTTCCCAGTGACACCCACATCTCAAAGGAATAACTAAAAACAAAAGCTTCTTTATTCCTTCTCTAGTTGCTTAACTTATACTGATTAAAATAGAAAAAATACTGTTAGAATTCATTCTGTGGCTCTGGGCATCATTGGCAAAGTCAACATTCCAACCTGATTTTCTCATGAATAGGTGGTAAAAGTGAGATGCATTCAAATGCTTGCAGCCTGTGGTGGAAGTACTTCCAGTGTTGTCAAGTAGTAGCTCTAGGTTTTGACCATGACCAGGAAGGAACAGTAATTTAATGAATTTGGTGTTCTCTCACACAGTACCCAAATGTTATCAGGAATACAGCCTTCCTTTATCCTTGTCAGTTTTTAAGAAACCAAGTGCCACAAAACAGATCTCAGGATGTTAAGCAGGCATCAATTGGTTACCTTTTCAAAAGATCTGGACTTGAAAATGGACAAGTTATTCAAAGCCCATTCCCCAAGAGTGATTAAATCAATGTGCAGGCAAAAGTTAGAAAACTAGGCCCACTACACAAGGTTAAAAACAACTCTAAAGCCACAAAGGATGCAGTGGCTTCCATTCGCAATCTCAGATCACAAGGCTTACATGAGGTGGGCAGAAGGACAATGCAGGAGTGCAGTTTAGGATTAGACACCCATTCACAAAACATGCAGAAACACAGACATGAATAGCTTAACAGTAGGTTCAATTGACATTAGAGGCCAAACTTCTACACATGCTGCCTTAATTATATGTCTCGGGCGGAGGTGGGGGGGTTGCCAGTAGCCCGGTGGTAACATTACTGGACTAGTAATCCAGAGAGCCCAGCCAAAAGCTTCAGAGGCACCAGTTTAGATGTCACCATGACAGCTGGGGCCATTTAAAAATAAATAAATCTGGAATAAAATACTACAGATAGTCTCAGTAAAAAAAATCCATCTGGTTCACTAATGTTTCCCAGGAAGGAAATCAGCAGATCTTACCCCTGCCTGGCCTACATAACGCCAGATCCATAATAGTGTGGTTAACTGTGAGTCTATGATTGCAACTATTTCACTGTAATGGCTAAGTGACAGGGTTGTTAGTGTCTGGCATTCTCTACTCCAGAGAGTATTGGAGGCTGGGTCATTGAATATATTTAAGGCTGGGTTAGACAAATTTTTGATCTAAGGGACTGGAGGTTAGAGGGAGAAGGGAAGAAATCAGCAGGGAAGGAGTCAAGGAAACAATCAGATCAAGCTTGACCTTATTCAAAGGTGGAGAAGGCTTGAGGGGCTGAATGGCCTCTTCCTACTCCTATTTTATGATCCCATAACACTTAACTGCCCTCTGAAATGACATGGCAAGTCATTCAGTTGTATCAAACTACTACAGGAGAAAAAATGCTGTGGTGCAACAACACCACATCAACTGCAGTGATTCAAGGTGACTCACCGCCACCTTCAAGGGCAATAAACGCTGGCATTGTCAGCAATCGCCATATTCTCTGAACAAAAAAATTTAATAGTAATCATCAATTTCCAGATTAGAGAATGAATTGGTGCAAGGCCATGAAGAAAATCAACTTCACAATCCTGCAGAATGCGTTTAAAAAGTCTAAAGCATTATACCCACAACCCTAACTGCTGATATCCAAGTGTGCCACCATATGTCCTATGAGTGAAAATTGTTTCAGTCCCACTGTTACTGAACATGTCAGATCTAGGATCTAACTTAAATGTGCACTGCTAATGATGATAATAGAGGAGGAAGAGGAAGAGGGACACATCGAAAGAGTAGGCCATTCGGCCCTTCGAGCCTGCTCAGCCATTATGATCATGGCTAATCATCTAACTCAATAGCCTGCTCCCACTTTTTCCCCATATCCTTTGAGCCCTTTCGCCCCAAGAGCTATATCTAACTCCTTCTTGAAAACATACAATGTTTTGACCTCAACTACTTTGTGGTAGCGAATTCCACAGGCTCACCGCTCTCTGGGTGAAGAAATTTCTCATCTCAGTCCTAAATGGTCTACCCCATATCCTCAGAACGTGACCCCTGGTCCTGGGCTCCCTCACCATCGGGAACATCCTTCCTGCATCAACCCTGTCTAGTCCTGTTAGAATTTTATAGGTTTCTATGAGATACCCCCGTCATTCTTCTGAACTCCAGCGAATATAATTCTAATTGACTCAATGTCTCTTCATATGTCAGTCCCGCCATCCCAGGAATCAGTCTGGTAAACCTTCGCTGCACTCCCTCTATACCAAGAATATCCTTCCTCAGATAAGACCAAAACTGCACACAATATTCCAGGTGTGGTCTCACCAAGGCCTTGTATAATTGCAGCAAGACATCCCTGCTCCTGTACTTGAATCCTCTCGCTATGAAGGCCAGCATACCATTTGCCTTCTTTACCGCCTGCTGCATCTGCATGCTTACCTTCAGTGACTGGTGTACGAGGACACCCAGGTCTCGTTGCACATTTCCCTCTCTCAATTTATAGCCAGATAATAATCTGCCTTCCTGTTTTTGCTACCAAAGTGGATAACCACTTATCCACTTTATATTGCATCTGCCATGCATTTGCCCACTCACTCAGCTTGTCCAAATCACACTGAAGCATCTCTGCATCCTCCTCACAGCTCACCCGCCCACCCAGCTTTGTGTCATCTGCAAATTTGGAGATATTACATTTAGTTCCCTCATCTAAATCATTAATATATATTGTGAATAACTGGGGTCCCAGCACTGATCCCTGCGGTACCCAACTAGTCACTGCCTGCCATTCGGAAAAAGACCTGTTTATTCCCACTATTTGTCTCCTGTCTGCCAATCAGTTTTCTTTCCATCTTCATACACTATCCCCAATCCCATGCACTTTAATTTTACACGCAAATCTCTTACGTGGGACTGTGTCAAAAGCCTTCTGAAAATCCAAATAAACCACATCCACTGACTCCCCCTCATCAACTCCACTAGTTACATTCTTGAAAAATTCCAGTAGATTTGTCAAGCATAATTTCCCTTTTGTAAATCCATGCTGACTCTGTCCAATTCTACCACTGTTTTCCAAGTGCTCAGCTATTAAATCTTTTATAATGGACTCTAGAATTTTCCCCACTATCAACATCAGGCTGGTCTGTAATTCCCTTTTTTCTCTCTATCTCCCTTTTTAAATAGTGGGGTTACATTAGCTACCTTCCAATCTGTAGGAAATGCTCCCGAGTCCAAAGAACTCAGAAGATATCCACCTACTATTTCTAGAGCCATTTCCTTAAGTACTCTGGGATGTAGATTCAGGCCCTGGGGATTTATCAGCCTTCAATCCCATCAATTTCTCCAACACCATTTCCCTATTAACTGATTTCTTTCAGTTCCTCCTTCTCATTAAACCCTGTGTTCCCAAACATTTCTGGTGTGCTATTTGTGTCCTCCTTTGTGAAGACAGAACCAAAATACGTATTTAGTTGGTCAGCCATTTCTTTGTTCCCCATTATAAACTCCCGTTTCAGACTGTAAGGGACCTACATTTGTCTTCACCAATCCTTTTCTCTTCACATACCTATAGAAACTTTTACAGTCAGTTTTTATGTTTCCCGCAAGTTTATTCTCATACTCTATTTTCCCCTTCTTAGTCAATCCCTTCGCCCTCATATGCTGAATTCTAAACTGCTCCCAATCCTCAGGGCTGTGAATGTTTTTTAAGCCAATTTGTATGCCTTTTCCTTGGATCTAATACTTTCTCTAATTTCCCTTGTAAGCCATGGTTTGGCCACCTTTCCTATTTTACTTTTGCGCCAGACAGGAATAAACAATTGTTGCAGTTCACCCATGCGCTCTTTGAACGTTTGCCATTGCTTATCCACTGTCATCCCTTTAAGTAACGTTTCCCAATCCATCATAGCCAACTCGGGTCTCATACCATTGTAGTTTCTTTTATTAAGATTCAAGACCCTAGTCTCAGAATCAACTATACCACTCTCCATCTTGATGAAGAGTTCTATCATATTATGGTCGCTCATCCCCAAGGGGCCTCGCACAACTAGATTGCCAATTATTCCTTTCTGATTACACAATACCCAGTCCAGGATGGCCTGTTCTCTAGTTGGTTCCTCAACGTATTGGTCCAGAAAACCATCCCATATACACTCCAGGAATTCCTCCTCTACGGTATTGCTGCTAATTTGATTTGTCCAATCGATATGCAGATTAAAGCCACCCATAATTACAGATGTTCCTTTATTGCATGCATCTCTAATTTCCTGTTTAATGCCATTCCCAACATCACCACTACAGTTGGGGGTCTACATACAACCCCCACTAACGTTTTTTGCCCCTTAGTGTTTCTCAGCTCTACCTAGGCAGATTCCACATCGTTGGAGCTAATATCTTTCTTCACTATTGCACTCATTTCCTCTTTAACCAGCAATGCAACTCCACCGCCTTTTCCTTTTTGTCTGTCCTTCCTAAATCCTGAATACCCCTGGATGTTCGGTTCCCATCCCTCGTCACCCTGCAGCCATGTTTCCATAATCCCGACTATACTATACCTGTTTACATCTATTTGTGCAGTTAATTAATCCATTTTAATGTGAATGCTCCTTGCGTTAAGGCACAAAGCCTTAATGCTTGTCTTTTTAACATCACTTGTCCCGTTCCCACTATTTTTCACTCTGGCTCCGTTTGATTCTTGCCCTTGATTTCTCTGCCTATCACTTTTCTTATTCCCCTTTCTGTCTTTTGTTCTTGTCCTTGATTCCCCTTCTCTGACTCATTGCATAGGTTTCCATCCTCCTGTCATTTTAGTTTAAATGCTCCCCAACCATTCTAGCAAATATTCCCCCTAGGACATCAGTCCCGGTCCTGCTCAGGTGTAACCCGTCCAGTTTGTACTGGTCCCACCTCCCCCAGAACCAGCCCCAATGTCCCAGGAAAGGAGGGGATATCTTGGCAGCAAGGAGAGAAAGTACATTTAGGAAATTATTTCTACTTAAATTTCTGCATATTTTAGATCAATCCACTCACTTTTTGGAAGGTTGCTTGACAGTCGTAGTAGGAACTTCATTAGTGTTAATTGTCTCAGCAAAACCTGTTGGCTCCTGTACCTCATCCATTTCTTTTATATAAGGCTCCATATTTTCTACTGAATCTGATATACACAGACCATCAGAATTGGGTGCTGACAGTTTAGCTGAACTGGAAGAATTACCAATTTCAGAACCTTCATCTGGCCTCTGCAGCTGATCCATTTCTTTTGCATTAGGCTCCACATCAGCTACTGAAACTGGTGTACACAGTCCATCAGAATTGGTTGTTGGTAATTTAGATGAACTGGAAGAATTACCAATTTTAGAACCTTCATCTGGCCTCTGCAGCTGATCCATTTCTTTTGCATTAGACTCCACATCATCTACTGAATCTGGTGTACACAGTCCATCAGAATTGGTTGTTGGTAATTTAGATGAACTGGGAGAATTACCAATTTTAGAGCCTCCGCCAAAAGGATTAAAATTTGGGTTATCCAGTTTGTCCCACTCAATGTTGTACGCCATCTTCGGGACTAAAGCATCATCAGAACCAGTTTTTGCATTCTGCTTTGCAGCTTCCTTAGTCTGCTTTTCTGATCTGCCATTTATCATCTTCTTTGTAGTCACACCTGGCTTTTTAAGCTGCAACTGGCCTCCTGGTCTGTTCCCCAACTTTTTTGGTGGGGGCTTCTCACCTTCAACACAACCATTGTTGAATTCAATCTCCAACCTCACTGGTTGCATTAAGTCAACAACTTTTGCATTTTGAGACAATTGATTATGCCCAGGTGGCACATTGGGAAGTTTTGGCCCTCCTGTTTGGAATGGGGTAATAAAAAAGTCAATATTGTTAGAATCAAGATTGAGAGTATCTTTTGGGTGAAGTTGTGAAATTTGCACCTTTTTCTGAGTTGCACTATGATCCACCTTCTCAAGACAGTCTTCCTCATAGTTGGATGATGTCTGTGATATGATCACCTCACAGTTCTGTTCAATGTTGCTTTGACTTTCCACCTGTTGGAAATCTTTTGATACACTTGTACCATGATCTGCATTGCTGTTGGAGGGAGAGAGTTTTGACAGATGTGTAGTTTTGTTAGGCAGTGTTTGGTCATTCACTGAGAAAATCTCAGTATGTTGTTCCAGACAGTCAAGCTCCGTGTCAGTCAATTTCTTTGCCGGGGAGTTTAAGATCTTGGACACACCCTGAAAAGGGTTTATTGCATTGAGCATATCAAAATCAAGCGTATATGTTCCTCTGGACGAAATATGCTCTTCATCCCCAAGTCCAACATCATTGGCAGTAGTTGGTTTGGCCTCTGACAATAGCAAATAAAATTATAATTCCAAAGGTCAGACACCATTATGCTACACCCAATTGTTCAGAAAAAAGTCTGCAAATTAATGTCTTAGCATATTCCAAAATCTAACCTTCAATTTTGTTTTTGCCAAACGCCCATAACAAAAAGTTGAAGTCAGTTTTAAGAAGGAATTTATAGTACAACAGAAGTGAAATCCGTGTCAAGTAAATTGAAATCAAAGATTGGCAGGCAACAATAGGATGCTTTTAAAAAGATGGTTAGGTACTGTCAAAAGTACATTCTCACACAGGGGAAAACAGGTGGGGCAATCAAAACAGAGCTCCCTGGATTGAGAGTGTGTAGGATGAAGCAGGAAAGGGATTTATGGCTGTTGTCAGGTTGATAAGTGAGAACCACGATGACTATAGAGATTTCAGAGGGGAATTGAAAAAGGAATTGGAAAAACAAAGTATGAGAAGAAACTGGCAACTGAAAAAAAAGGTCTTGGATATTGGTTTATATGGCTAAAGGGTAGCAAGAGAAAGGAATAGAATCGCTTAGAGATTCAGATGGGAATCACAGAGGCAGTGTGCATGGTTCAGATACTAAATGAATATAAGGTAGTATTTTCTAATGAGCAGAGACAGGTGCAAAGACACTGAAAAAAGAAGCATTGAAACAATTGACGAGTTACAATTTGACAGGCAATATTAGAAACACTAACTATACTTAAAAGTCGATAAGTAAACAGGATTGGATAGAATGCATCCAAGGATGTTGTGTACATGGATTTTAGCAAGACATTTGACAAGGTCCCACATGGCAGTTTAGTCAGGAAAGTAAAAGCCCGAGGGATTCAGGGTAATGTGACAAACTGGATAAAAGGTTGGCTTTGTAACAAGAAACAAAGCGTAATGGTCGATGGATGCTCTTGCGAATGAAAAGTTGCCTCAAGTGGTGTTCCACAGGATTTGGTGTTGGGACCCTTGCTGTTTGCGTTATATATTAACGATTTGGATGTGAACATGGGGGGCATGACTGGGAAATTTGCAGGTGACACAAAGATTGGCCAAGTAGTAGATAGTGTAGAGGATAGCCATAATCTCCAAAACTATGTAGATGGGTTGGGGGAGTAGGAGATAAAGTGGCAGACAGATTTTAACATAGAGAAGTGAGAGGTCATACATTTAGGGAGGTCAAACAGTTACAGGGATTACACAATAAATGGGAATATACCAAGAGGGGTAGATGAAGTGAGAGATCTTGGCGTACAAGTACAGAGGTCCCTGAAGGCAGCAGTTTGAGTAGACAAGGTTGAAAAGAAGGCATTTAGAATGCTCTCCTTCATTCCTTCATTGGCAGAGGTATAGAATATAAAAGTAAGGATATAATGTTGGAATTGTATAAAACACTGGTGAGGCCACAACTGGAGTATTGTGTGCAGTTCTGGTCACCACATTGCAGGAAGGACGTAATAGCTCTGGAGAGAGTGCAGAGGAGGTTTAAACGAATTTTGCCAGGGTTAGAAAAGTGTAACTACAAGGAGAGATTGGATAGGTTGGGGTTATTTTCCTTAGAACAAAGGCGGCTGAGAGGTGACTTGATTGAGGTGTACAAAATTATGAGGGGGATAGACAGAGTGAACAGGATAAAATTATTTCCCTTGATGGAGAATTCTAGAACCATGGGACATAGCTTCAAGATAAGTGGCAGAAGGTGTAAGGGGAACATGAGGAAGAACTTTTTTTACCCAGAGGGTAGTGGGTGTCTGGAATTTGCTGCCCAAGTTGGTGGTAGAGGCAGAAACTCTAAACTCTTTTAAAAAGTATCTGGATCTGCACCTAAAGTGCTGTAAACTGCAGGGCTATGGGCTGGGCGCAGGAAGATGCGATTAGAAAGGGCATCTGGGTGTCCTCGGGCTGGCATGGACAAGATGGGCCAAATGACCTCTTGTGCTGTAATTTTTCTATGGTTCTATGGATGTTGAGGGAAGCAAAGCTGAAAATTGAACAGGAACTGGCTATAGTTGTCCAAGCCTCATTGGACAATTATGAAGTGGTATGTTTGGCTAGAGCACTTCAGTTAGAGATTGGTGACTGAGGGAGTTTAAGAGTTAAGTTCTATCTATCTAAAATCTGGTCTTTCTTTAATTTAGCAATTAACTAAAAGTTGCTGTTATGGTTGAAAGAGTTCTAGTCCAGCCTTAAAACAAGACTCATACAGAATCTGCTTGCAGCTACAACAGTTAGATAACTGGCTTAAACAGGTTTCAGAGGCTAGGTTCAGAGAGTACAAAAGTAGGCGATCTTTGGTGCTGACTTTGTCTGTACTGGAGTGCTGTGTTTGGCTGCAGTAGAGAGCTTTAGTTGGAGTTTGGTGACAGGAAGTTCAGTAAGGGAAGAGGTGCTCCTTTCTCCTGGTAGATCTGTCCTGTTGGTAGGACAGGACATACACAGGGATGGTGTTGGGACACTAAGGTACGATTGTGAGTATGACTATATGTCAGGTTGTCATTTGGCTAATCTGCTTGACAGCTCTCCCAATTTTCACACAAGCCTCCAGATGTTTGTAAGGAGTTTGCAGTTTTGAAGAGGTTGGTTTTGCTGTTGTCGTTTCCAATGCCTAGGTCGATGCCAGATGTTCTGTCTGATTTCATTCCTTTTTATAGGCTTTCTAGTGGCTTTGATATAACTGAGTGACAGGTTAGACCATTTCAGAGGGCAGTTAAGAGTCAACCACATTGCTATGGGTCTGGAGTCACATTTAGACCGGATCAGATAAGGACAGCAGATTTCTTTCCCTAAATGGCCAATTGGGTTTTTAAACATTCGACAACGATTTCATGGTCACCATTACAAGACTAACTTCCTAATTCCAGATTTATTAACCGAATTTAAGTTCCACCAGCTGCATGGTGGGATTCATACCCATGTCCCCAGAACATTAACCTGGGTTTCTGGATTACTGGTCCAGTGAGATTGCGACTACACCACTGGCTCCTCTTGTTCAAGGGTGCAAGGATAAAACCAACAACTATGGCTAGTTTAACTTAAACTGGTGGGAAAGATTTTAGAAACAATATCCTGAAACAATGTTTTCACTTGACAAAATATTAGATTAAACTCATTCTAAGGGCAAATTGTGCTTACTGATGAGGTAACATGAGGCATACATGGACTTTCAAAAGGCATTGGATTTGGAGTTGCATGCTTGTCAGCAATGTAAAAGGCCATGGAATAAAAGAAACAGTGCTTAATGAAGTTGGCTGAGTGATAGGAAGCAGAGTTGTTCATACTTGAGTAAGGGGTTTTCCAGGGGTCAGTACTAGAACCACTAGTGCCCTAGTTTACCCAAGTTTAAGTCACAAGCTCAAAATGTGCAAAAGACAGAAAACTTGGTAAGTATTGTGAACTGTGGAGAAGGATAGTGACAGAGGTTGTAGGAGTGTGTACATGAAGGGAGGGTGTGTTAGAACTTTAGGCAACAAGTGGTTAGGGTCTGGAATGCACTGCCTGAGTGTGGTGGAAGCAGATTCAATTGTGCCTTTCAAAAAAAAAAGGAATCGGACAAGCACTGGAGAAAATTTGCAAGGCTACAAGAAAAAGGCAAAACAACGCAAATAGCCGAGGTACCAGCAGAGAGTCAGCACAGATATGATAGGCTAAAAGACCTCCTATGCTGTAACTATTCTATGATGCCAATTGTTATAATTTTAGAAATCACAAGACAAGTCAGTTTATTGTTCCTTTTCTCATGTACACTAGATTCCATAGCAAATATTCAACATGAATACAGAGATGTTAAGGTGATGTAGGAATGAAAACTCATGTCAACATATGATTTATCCTTTAATCTTTACACAAAAGCAAAAATCTGTCAGCGATTGTTGTGCATAAAAAGCATAATGCTCTGAAGTTCTGGTTATGAAATATTGCTTTTGTTTCCCCATTATAACTATTTCATTTTAAACAAATACTTAAATTTTGCACTTAAATCAATTTTAGAATTTGTATACAATGTCAATGAAACAGTTAGATTTAACTTAGATTCCCAATCATCCAGAAATGTTATTTATTAATGTAAACTTGAGCATGTTTACCTGTTTTCTCTGGTTGCAGATTAGAACCCAGAGAGTCAGAAGTACCTCCAGAGTCTTCATGTCTGCAATTGGAACAAAGTTTTAAACAGAACTTATTCACTTTGTTTATACTTCAGTTATACTTCAAACTGTGGCACAGAAAAAAAATTAGTATTTGTAAAGAGGTAGTGCTTGAAAAGTTAACTGGATTGAAGGTTGATAAATCCCCTGAACCAGATGAGCTTCACCCCAAGTGTTGAAAGAGGTAGCTAGAGAGATAGTGGATGCAATGGTGGTTATCTTTCAAAATTCTATAGATTCTGGAAATATTCTTGCGCATTGGAAAGCAGCAAATGCAACTCCACTATTTAAGAAGGGAGGGAGAGAAAACTGAACTACAGACCTGTTAGTTTGATGTCAGTAGTAGGGAAAACGTTAGAATCTATTATAAAGCATATGATAACTGAACGCTTATAAAGTAATGGTAAAATTGGGCAGGATCAACATGGACTTTTGAAAGGGAAATCAAGTTTGACAAACTTGGAGTTTTTGAGGAAGTTGCTTTTAGCTTAAAGGAGAACCAGTTAGAGTATTTGGATTTTTAAGAGGTTTTTTTTAAGAAGGCTTTTAATAAGGAGGCTAGTAAACAAAATTAAAGCACATGGGAATGGTAATATACTGGCATTGAATGAGAATTAGAACAGAGAAAGCAGAGAGCAGAAATAAATGGGTTATTCTCAGGATGGCAGGTGGTTACGAATGGGGTATTGTTAGGATCAGTGCTAGGGCAACAATCTATAAGGTTTGGAGGTGGGGACCAATTGTAATATTTCCAAATTTGATGGCACAAAACTAGGTGGGAATGCAAGTTGAGGATGTAGCAAGGAGGCTTCAAGCAAACTTGGACAGGCTAAGTGAATGGGCTACAACATGGCAGATGGAATAGAATGTGAACAAGTGTGAAGTTATTCACTTTTTGTAGAAAAGAAACAAAGAATATTTCTTAAATGCTGAGAGGTTGGTAAGTGCTGGTGTCCTTAGGGACCTGGGTGTCCTTGTTCATAAGTCACTAAAAGCTAACATGCTGGTGCAATAATCAATAAGGAAGGCAAATGGTATGTTGGCCTTTATTGCAAGGGGATTCAAGTACAGAAGTAAAGTTGTCTTACTGCAATTGTGCAGAGCCTTGGTGAGACTGCACCTAGAGTGCGCAGTTTTGGTCTCCTTAACCATGGAAAAAATATACACGCTCTAGCAACACAGGTTCACCAGGCGAATCTCTGGGATGGTGGGATTGCCATGAGGAGAGATCGAGGAAACTGGACCCATATTCTCTAGAGTTTAATGTGAGTTGATCTCATTGAAACTTACAAAATTCTTATAAGGCGTGACAGGGCGGATGTGGACAGGATGTTTCCCCTAGCAGGTGGGTCTAGAACCATGTGGGCATAATCTCAGGGTAAGGGGTAGGCCATTTAAGACTGAGATGAGGAGGAATTTCTCCACTCAGAGGGTGGTGAATCTTTGGAGTTCTCTACCCCAGAGGGCTGTGAAACCCCAATCATTCAGCATGTTCAAGACAGAAATTGATAGATTTCTGGAGGCTAATGACATCAAGGGATATGGAGATAGCATGGGAAAGTGGCGTTGAGGTAGACAATCAACCATGATCTAATTGAATGGCAGAGCAGGCTCAATAGGCTGAATGGCCTACTCCTGTTCCCATGCTCTCATGTTAAACATTACTTTTATTTACTTATTCAATTGTCTTAAGACATTTAATTACACCGTTGAAGTCAAAATTCGATGTTGGAACAGGTCTACAATCCTGTTAGTGACCTTATGATGGAGGGAAGATCATTGAAGCAGCTGAAGATGGTTGGTCCCAGGACACTACATTGTGCTAGATGTCAGGTGTTGTTGCTGTACTAGAAGAACTTGGTTAGTTCTGAAGCGAGTCTTCAGTACATAGCCTGTGTTGTATCTGGCACACAAGCAGGACAGACTTCCTGTTTGTCTCCCGTGCGTTCGCAGTCAGATCAACCGACGTCAAGCCGGTGTTTTTCTCTGACCACTGCCTCCTACTGGCTGACTGCCACTTAGAGAAGGACCAGAGGGTGGGCAGGGGGGCATGGAAGCTAAATGTGCAACTGCTGACCCCAGAGAACACTGAGGAGCTCAAGAGGGATTACAAAGATTGGAGAACCGTGAAACCCCTCTTTGAGTCACTGACACACTGGTGGGAATCGATCAAAGGAAACATCAAGAGGTTTTTCATCCTCAAAGGCACCCAGAAAGCTAGAAAGGAACAGAGGGAAATCTCCTGACTCCAGAGAAACATGCAGAATTTGCTCTGGCTGCAGTCGATGGGGGTCGATGTCAAGGAGGAAGAAGAGGTGAAGAGCCAGCAAGCCTCGCTCTTTGCCTCGGAGGCCTCCAAGATCATCTTCCGTCCCAGAGTCCGCTCCGTGGAGCGGGATGAGACGTGCTCATGTTTCTTCTTCCAAAAGATACACAGAGAGCTCTGTGATCAGCTGCCTGAAGGAAGACGACGGCTCAGTGAAGTCATCTCAATCCGACATTTTGAGGATCAGCAAATCCTTTTATGCCGGATTGTATGATGTGAAGCCCACAGACGGCATGGCCTCCCAGTCCTTCCTGTCCTCTATCACGGAGGTCTTAGACGACAGTACACGGGAGAGCCTGGACAAACCGCTAACTCCTGACAAACTGACTAAGGCCCTTGAGTCCTTAGAGAAGACTAAAACTCCCGGAAGCGACGGCTTGCCGGCGGAGTTGTATTCGGCTCTGTGGGACAGGATCGGCCCGGACCTGCTAGAAGTGTACGAGAGTATGCTCCTGGCCGGCAGTATGTCAGAATCCATGAGGAAAGGCATTATCACCCTCATCTACAAGCACAAGGGGGAAAAAGGGAGAAAATTAGAAATTGGCGACCCATTTCACTATTGAACGTGGACTATAAGATTCTGTCCAAAGTCATCGCCAATCGTGTCAAATCCGCTCTAGAATTAGTGATCCACCCTGACCAAACCTGCACTGTGCCGGGCAGGAAGATCTCTGACGCTGCTCAGGGATACGATTGCCTATGTACAGGACAGGGGTGTGGATAACCTGCCTCATCAGCCTGGATCAGGAGAAGGCCATTGACAGAATATTGCACACCTACATGGTGGATGTGCTCTCCAAAATGGGGTTTGGGAATGGAATTCGTAATTGGATCCAACTGCTCTACATTAACATCAGTAGCGCAGTCTCAATCAATGGGTGGGAATCAGATAGCTTTCCGATTAAATCTGGAGTCAGGCAGGGCTGTCCTCTCTCGCCTGTTCTTTTCGTGTGTTGCATAGAACCCTTTGCTGAGTCCATCAGGAAGGATCCGAGCACAAGAGGAGTGACGATCCCAAGCAGTGGAGGCACTCAGATCAAAGCCTTCCTGTGCACGGACGATGTCGTCATCTTCTGCTCGGATCCGCTGTCAGTGCGCAGACTGATCCACATCTGCGACCAGTTCGAACTGGCCTCGGGAGCCAAGGTAAATCGTGGGAAGAGTGAGGCCATGTTCTTCGGAAACTGGGCTGACCGATCCTTTGTCCCCTTCACTGTCAGGGCTGAAGGCCTGAAGGTGCTGGGGATATGGTTCGGAGGGACCAGGGCATGCTTTAGAAACTGGAAGGAGCGAGTGTCTATGGTGAAAAGGAAACTGGGCACGTGGGAGCGACGTTCCCTCTCCATTGCAGGTAAGAACCTGGTCATCAGGTGTGAGGCACTCTGTTGCTGTACGTGGCACAGGTCTGGTCCATTCCACACTCCTGCGTGGTGGCGATCACCCGAGCCATCTTCCGCTTTATCTGGAGGTCAAAAATGGATCATGTCCACAGGGACATGATGTACAAGCCTCTAGATAAAGGGGGAAAAAACGTGCCCAACATCACTCTCATAATGATGGCCACCTTTGTGTGTGGCTGCATCAAGCGGTGCGTAGACCCTCAGTATGCAAACACCAAGTGTCACTACGTACTGAGGTTCTACCTGTCCCCAGTGTTGCGAAGGATGGGTCTGGCCTCGCTGCCGCGGAACGCTCCAAGTAGTTGGACCGTGTCATACCACCTGTCCCTCGTGGAAAAATTTATGCAGAGAAACACCTTTGACCACAAGTCCATCAGGCAGTGGTTGGCACGTAACGTCCTAGAGGTCCCAAGGGAAAAGGAGAGGGTGGATCCGGTGGGATGGTTCCCCGAGCAGACTGTCAAAGTCATTTGGCAGAATGCCTCATCGCCAGAACTTTCCAACAAGCACCAAGACGTCGCTTGGCTGGTGGCGAGAAAAGCCCTCCCTGTCAGATCCTTCCTATAGGCCAGGAGTCTCACCCCCTTGGCATGTTGCCCTGGAGGTGGCTGTGGTGGGGAAGAGACCGTTGTTCACCTCCTTGTAGATTGTGCCTTTGCAAAGAAGTTCTGGAGAGAGATGCAGTGGTTTCTGTCGAGGTTCATCCCGAGCAGTTCTGTGACAAAGGACTCTGTGCTCTACGGGCTGTTCCCAGGGACACACACCGAGACAAACATCAACTGCAGCTGGAGGATCATCAACTCGGTGAAAGACGCTCTTTGGTCTACCCGTAACTTGTTGGTCTTCCAGCACAAAGAGTTGACCCCGACCGAGTGTTGCAGACTGGCACATTCCAAAGTCCAGGACTACGTGCTGAGGGATGCACTAAAGCTTGGGGCAGCTGCCGCAAAGGCGCAATGGGGAAGGGTCGCTGCCTAAGTTCTTTTTGCCACAATGCACCGAGGAGCTGGGAACTGTGAAGAGCCCCTCAGGATGTACAGCTCAAAATGAATGTCTGCCAATGATTGTAACATTCATTGTTTCTACTGATACACCTTGTGATTCATGTTGTAAAAGTTGAAGCTGATTGTATTTTTGTGATGGTGATTTTGAAATGGTTTGAAATTTTGTTGAAGATTTATGAATAAAGTATATTTTTGTAAAAAAAAGACAGAGGAGGAGAAATTCTCTCTTAGCAGGTCATGCGCCTTTGGAACTCTCCCCCAAAAGGCAATGGAAGCAGAGTCTTTGAATATTTTTAAGGCAGAGCTAGATTCTTGATAAACAAGGGGGTGGAAGGTTATCAGGGGCAGGCGGGCATGTGGAGTAGAGGTTGCATTAGATCAGACAGGATCTTATTGAATGGTGGAACAGGCTCGAGGGACCTACTCCTAATTCGTAGGAATGTATATTTGTATGAGGCGGTGTTCTGGCGACCATCTGAAGGTTAGATAAGCCATGGATGAGGAATTCTGCAGATGAGCTGAGACAGACAATTTAGGGGTGAAAGTAGATAGTGTAAATAATGGCATGGAAGTTTTATTATTCATTCATGAGATGTGGGCATCACTGGCAGGTGGCATTTAAGATTCAACAACATTGCTTTGGGTCTGGAGTCATATGTAAACCAGACCAAGTAAGGACAGCAGGTTTCCTTCCCAAAAGGACATTAGTGAACCAGATGGGTTTTTACAACAATCAACAATGGCTTCATGGTCATCATTAGACTTTTAATTCCAGATTTTTATCGACTTGAAATTTCACCATCTGCTAGGTCC